>NC_138888.1:9494997-10094997 GCF_965194825.1 Balaenoptera physalus | reverse complement strand
CACAAACATGCACTCAAACATTCCTTCCTTTAGGCTTCCAGTGGCACAGCCACCACCCACCTAGACTCAGACTCGTAATAGGGACAAAAACCTGTTCAGTTTTCCTCCCGATTTCCTTCCTTCATTGCATTCAAAGACTAGAGATATTTTGTTGTTAGCAGAGATTTAGTTAAAAATGAAAGGTGGGTGAAGAGTTTTTGCTACTCCACATACCCTGAGATAAATTTCACAATCCTTTTCTTTTAGTCTTGGATTTTAAACAAACAGGTTACATATGAATCCCAGGTGCTGATTACACCTGTTTAATTAACAGTACAGCAATTTTAACAGGATAACACAGTCCAGAGAAAAATGTTACGTTAGGCACTTGACATTTCATTTAAAACTTTTTCTTAACACTAAAAGGTTTCATTTTAACAGATAAATTTCAAATGTACTTTTTTAAACTGATTGATTGCTAATTAGAGCCTAAGCAATTATAAAGAAAATACACAATGATATTCAACCAGAGGTTAATTTTCTGGTCATACTGACATGTTAAAAAGTACTTTTCTTAAAATTTTAATTTACCTGAGACTCAGTTCTCAGGTATCTTTTTGGTTAAAAATATTTGTTAAGATAGGTGATAATTGGACTATTTTTATATTGACAGACAACTGAAATAAAGCTATAAACTGTCAGTCAGTGTTTAGGGACCCAGAACCAACTTGTCAAAAAAGTACATTTTATACCCATAATATCACTATTTTCGCATGATTATCCTTTCAAGTTATCATAATCTGTTACCGGCTTCTTGTCTGAGAATTTACAGGGCCTAAGGTGAGGCTGTCAGGTAAATGACTAGCATATACAAATCAAAGACTGTGTTCAGGACAAGAGAGCCACACCCACTGCCTGATGGACAGGATTCACCCATTAACCCGTCACTTTGGAGTCTGCCTAACCGGAGCAAGTCCTCCAAGTTCTGACAGCCACATACGGACAAGAAAGGCTGTTGAAACTTATTTAATTAGACATTGAGGTACTACTGCTGTTAGGAGTCTGTTTATAAAGATTTTCCATCATACATTATAATTTTTTTTTCAGGTAAAAAACTTGGTTTCAACTGTTAGTCATAAAAGTATTTCCCCTGGGATTTCCTCCACACAGAGAAGGTATCCACATAACTATTTTTAAATAGTCTTCCTAACTTTGAGAAAACTTTGCCCTCCCTCCAACACCCGCCCCACCCCCATATGAACATAACCAAATCAGTTGTAAAGTACAGCACACAGAAATGACTGTCGGCCTCCTATGAGGACACTGAATGCCACCCACCCCACAGGTTCACTCAACAACCTGCACGTGTTCCTGAGGGGAAATCTGTCGAGTCCCTCTGCTGTTGTGACATCTCCAAAGCCAGCTTTTCCCGTAACAATCGTTCTGGACTTCACCCACCATGCTTATCTCATTTGGATTTCAATGCTTCCTCCCATTCAACAGCCGATTCAGAGTTCCTGGGAATTGCTGGAAATATTGATTGCATTTTACTTCGAAAGTCTTTTATCTAAAAGATGAAAAAAATCAGTCATCAGATGTTAAAAGATGGGGAAAAGAGCCAAAGCAATTAGAGACGTACCCTGTTGCTGACCGACTGATACGTCATTGCTGTGGATACCGGGCAAAGGAAGACCAACAAAAGGTAAAGACTGTTCTCGCTGCCTTGAAAGACAATGAGACATACCTCTTTTCTTTTTCCAAGTATAAGTCTATTGGGCCTTAAATAACATAAAACTCCACTGTAAATCTGGAAGGCAACATGCTCTAAATTGTCAACCCTCAACGACATTTATTTCCTACCAGAAGAATGGTATGTGCTGTTGGCCTTCATATATAAAGATGCAGCTGAGAATGGGATTTCTATCTAAATAAACATACTGAAGCCATTCAAACTTAAAGAATTTGGGGGCCAGAGGGAAGGAGCGGGGAGAAGTAACTTAGTAGGGGGTAAATAAAGAAGGAATCAATGAATGGCAGATAGAGTAGAATGTTTTTATGTGCCAGACAGTGTTGAAAAATCTATGTAGAGGTTTTCTCAGCAGAGGGTGATTTGGAATCCGAGACTCAGAGCAGGAGGTTGGAAGATCTTGACATGCAGTGTCAGCTCCGCCTAAGTGCACACCACCCTGAGCGAGGGGAACACTAGTCTATGGGAGGTGGGTAATCTTTACCTGAGATAATACTAGATCCACACTCTTTGATTCATTCTTTTCACTCACACGGTGCTGTTCTGAAGACAGTATTTCGGAAGCACTACAGCAGGGCGCTGCAGTGTTCTCATCAACCATATCCCAACCATCGTTTCCCGAGGACACAGATCTCCTCAGTCAGATTTGTGAAGCACCCTGGACTCACAGCAAAATGTAAGGCGTTCTTGGAGTGATGTTTGAGAGTTGGCTAGTATTTTTTTTTTCTTTTTTTATCTTGATGCTTACTTATTTCAATTTGAAGCTGAATCCTTGTAGTGTTTCCAAATTCAGGTGGTGCATCCTGTTGGGACTTGTAAATTCCTAGTCATTTATTCCAGTCATTGTAGCACCATTTTAGCACAGACCCTGGTATCAGATACACCTCTCTGTTCAAAGCCCAACTCCACTGCTTGGGAAATCTGCTTATTCTCTCTAAGGGGTAGTTTCCATGTGTGCAGAATGGAGATAATTACCTGCTTACAGAGTTGTGAGGATTAAGTGAGATAATGTACATAAAGCACAGCACCTGGTAGCACTCAATATATATTAGCTGTTGTCACTACAGCATCATCAAAATGTACTGTGTTCCAAGGACAAAGGTCATATGGATATGAATATTGTGGTATGTTTGTCAAAAGCATTAATTTATAGTTATATCATTTTGGTTTAAATATTCTGATATTGGAAGACATATGAGGTTATCCATCATACGTAGTCTGGAGGAGGTCCATGCCCATCATCTCTGTGTTTGGGTCTCAGACACCAGTCTTGAAGACACACACACACACACACACACACACACACACACACACACACACATCCACGACATGTGTGTCTCTCCCTAACCCCCTCTTCCATGCAGCTCTCTAGTATTTAGTGTGATGAAAGGTTTTCAACTAAAGGCAGTACTGTATCCCTGACTGGAAATGTAGTTCTAAATAGCAGTTCTTGAGTAGAGAATCCTGACAATTTGGCTGTCACAATCACAGGGGATTAGTTTGCATTGGGGGTGTGTGGGGATGTGGGGTGGTGCTAAATGTCTAGGGTGGCCAACAAAAAGAACTGCTTTGTCCAAAATCCCAAGAGCGCCCCCCTTGAAGAATCCTGCATGGGCTTTCTCAGTTGAAAGACATCTCTGGCCAGGATCTGCAACGTGCTGCTTGGTTCTTTCCCTTCACCTTTCTGGTTGAACATCTGTTACAACTGAGCCTAACGACAGAGGTTTCCAGTGGGGTATCAGACAGCCAGGACATGAACAGAATCATTTACCATCCCACCTTCTCAGGAATCTGGAACAAGGTCAGTTGCTGAGAAGGCAGAGGCTGGGACACTCACGTGAGGCCTGGGTAGGAGAGTGCCGAGTGGCTGCTCCACTTCAGCATGGGGGCTTGTGTTCCCATTTCCTCCTCTTGGCCCCATTTTTTTTCTTTCCTCTAATTTCCCAAGTATTATTTACTTGTTTCCCAGGGTCATAAGTGAGTAACTGGACCACTAGAAGGAATCATATCTGAAAAATAGCCAACTAGGAACAGACAGGCTTCAGAGCAAGGTGACGGAAGGGAGACAAGTGGGGTAAAGAACACCATTTAGTCCTCTTTAATTTTACAGCTGTGGAGGAGTTCAGTCAACATGGCAGAGAAGAAGGACCTTGAGCTCACCTCCTCTCATGAGCACACCAAAATCACAACTAAGTGCAAAACAACCATGGACGAAAAGATCAGAACCTACCAGAAAAGATCTTCTACAACAAAAGACGTAAAGAAGGAACCACAATGAGACGGGTAGGAATGGTGGCCTGGTACTACAGTTAAGTCAAGTCCCATATCCCCAAGTGGGTGACCCACAGACTAGAGAATAATTACACTGCATAGGTTCTCCCACAGAAGTGAGAGTTCTGAGGCCCATGTCGGGCTCCCTAGCCTGGGGGTCCTGCACTGGGAAGACGAGCCCCCAGAGAATTTGGCTTTGAATGTCAGTGGGGCTTAATTTCAGGAGTCCCAGAGGACTAGGGAAATAGAGACTTCACTCTTAAAGGGCACACACAAAATCTCACATGTCCTGGGATCCAGGACAAAGGCAGTAATTTGGTAGGAGCCTGGGTCAGACCTACCTGCTGGTCTTGGAGAGTCTCCTGGAGAGGCAGAAGGCAACTGCAGCTCACCTTGGGGACACAGACACCGGTGGCAGCCATTCTTGGGAGCTCCTCCTACCACTTGGACACTGGTGCTGGTGGGTGCCATTGTGGAATCCTTCCTCTAGCTCATTAGTGCCAAGACCTGACCCAGTGCTGGGATGCCTCAGGCCAAGCAACTAACTGGGTTGGGGACACAGCCCCACCCATCAGCAGACAGTTGCCTTAAGACCTTGTGAGCCCAGCTGCCTTTAGACATGACCCTGTCCACCAGAGGGTCCAAGACCCAGCCCCACCTACCAGTGGGAAGGCACCAGCTCCAGAATCTCCTGGGCCTGCCCCAGCCCTCCAGGAAGCCTGCTCTAGCCTCTGGACCAGCCTCCCCACCAGCAGGCCAACACAAGCTTTGGGACACCCTGGACCCTGGACCCAACTGGGTCAGGAACACCCCCACCCAACCAGCGATCTGACACCAGCTCTAAGACCCTTGGGCCCTCTAACCAGACTCCAGGACCAGGCTCTGCCTGCCAGTAGTCTAGCATTAACGCCAGGACCTGGCTTCATCCACCAGTGGGCAGACAACAGCCCCAAAATCTGCTGGACCCTGACTCCACACACCAGTGAGCCAGCACTAGCCCCAGGGCCCCCTGAGGTTCTGCAGTCAGCTGCCTCATGACCTGGCCCTGTCAACCAGCAGTCAGCAGCTTCCACACAAGGCAGGGTCTGGCAACTAACTGGACTGGGGGCCAACCAAACCTACCAGACCACCCACTCAGTCAGCCTGTCACAAGAGAAGGACCAACCATAGGGGAAACTCCTAGAGCATATGGCTTGGGTGATAAGAGGGGATTGTGTTGCTGGGACACAGGGTATCTCCTACAGAAGGCCACTTATCCAAGGTCGGGAAACGTAACTAACCTACCATATACATTAAAACAAAAAAACAAAACAAAACAAAACAGGCAAAATGAGGTGACAGAGGAACATGCTCCAGACAAAGGAACAAGGTAAAACCCCAGAAGAAGAATGAAGTGAAGTGGAGACAGGCAATCTACCCAAGAAAGTGTTCAGGGTGTAGTGATCGTTAAGATGAACAAAGAACTCAGGAGAAGAATGGATGCCTAGAGCAAGAAGTCAGAAGTTTTTAACAAAGAGCTAGAAAATAAAGAACAACCAAACAGAGATGAAGAATACAATAACCGAAATGAAAAATATACTAGAAGGAATCAACAGTAGACTAAATGATACAGAGGAACAGATCAGTGAGCTGGAAGACAGAAAAGACAGAGTAGTGGAAATAACTGATGCTGAACACAAAAAAGAATGAAAAGAAATGAAGGCAGTTGAATGCATTACTGACCAGAGACGTATCAGTATGTTTTTAGAGAGTGATACAATTAACATCACTGTGCGAAGCTGTTAGAGCTTAAAGTTGATCAAGGGTTCATTATACAACTTATGATTGTTGTTATCATTCACATTTTGCTCTGTTAGGTTTTTGTGCCAACCCTGTGTATATTACAAATGTAAAATTTTCAAAAATGATGCATCATGAAATTTTGAGTGAAGAAGAATTTTTTGGTGAATTTTATGCAGATACTTTCTCTGACTGTCCTAGCGACATATATCGACTAGTGTCTCAGAAGATGATAGTTCTTCAGAATACAGTTCTGATTCAGATGATGTGAATATAAGACCAAAAAAAGACAAAAAACCTTAGTGATTGATTCTGATACAGAAAGTGAAAATAAAACTCATGGTGCTGGAGAATGCTCCTTTGCTACTACAAAAGAGTGGACTGAAGACAATATTTCATGAAAATTAGAAGACTTTACAGGTGTGTCAGGTTTAACTACTGAATGTAATAACCCGCAAAGTGTTAGTGAAATAATAACAATTACTTTTTGGCCAGCCAAAATAAAAATTGCTGGCCACAGGCGTTAGTTTCTGCAAAAATCCCCCAGTCACACGCTAATATTTACATTATAGGGGTCCCTGAAGGAAAAGAGAGAGAGAAAGGGGCTGAGAACATACTTGAAGACATAATAGCTGAGAACTTCCCTGACCTGGGAAAGTAAACAGCCATAGACATCCAGAGAGTCCCATAAAGGATTAACCCAAAGAGAAACATACCAAGACACATAATTAAAATGGCAAAAATTAAAGGTAAAGAGAGACTATTAAAAACAGCAAGGGAAAAGCAACAAATAACATACAAGGGAACTCCCATAAGGCTATCTGCTGACTCTTCAGCAGAAACTCTGCAGGCCAGAAAAGAGTGACACCATATATTTAAAGTGATGAAAGGGAAAAACCTACAGCCAAGAATACTCTACCCAGCAAGACTCTTGTGTAGATTTGATAGAGAGATCAAAAGCTTTACAGACAAGCAAAAGCTAAAAGAGTTCAGCACCACCAAACCAGCTTTACAGAAAATGTTAAAGGAACTTCTCTAAGTGAAAAAGAAAATGCCACAACTAGAAACATGAAAATTACAAAATGAAAAGCTCAATGGTAAAGGCAAACATGCCGTAAAGGTAGGAAGTCATCCACACACAAAGCTAGTAGGAAGGTTAAAAAACAAAAGTAGTAAAATCATCTATATTCACAATAAGCAGTTAAGGGATACACAAAACAATCAGATGTAAAATATGATATCAAAAACAGTAATTGTGAGGGGAGGAGAGTAGAAATGCAGGGTTATTAAAATGCATTTGAAATTAAGAGATCAGCAACTTAAAACAAATATATATGTAATACGTATATTATATATATACATATAAAACAACTATATATATACATATATATATAAAACAACTATGTATATATATGTATCTCACTATATAAAAACCTCATGGTAACCAAAAACCAAATTATCTATAATAGATATACACATACACAAAAAGGAATCCAAACGTAACACTAAAGATGGTCTTTTTTTTTTTCCCTTCTTTTGTTCTTTTGTGACTTGATGACTTACAAAAACAACTTCCAAATAATTAACAAAATGTCAAAAGAACATACATATCAATAATTACCTTAAATGTAAATGGAAGTGTTCCAGTTAAAAAACAGAGTGCCTGAATGGATACAAAAACAAGACCCATATACATGCTGCCTACAAGAGATCTGAAGACACACAGACTGAAAGTGAGGGGGTGAAAAAAGGTATTCCATGCAAATAGAAATCAAAAGAAAACCAGGATAGCAATACTTATATCAGACAAAATAGACTTTGAAATAAAGGCTGTTACAAGAGACAAAGACACTGCATAATGATCAAGGGATCAGTCCAAGAAAAAGATATAACAATTGTAAATATATATGCACCCAACATAGGAGCACTTAAACACATAAAGCAAATATTAACAGACATAAAGGGAAAAACTGAGAGTAACACAATAATAGTAGGGGACTTTAACACCCCACTTACATCAATGGACAGATCATCTAGACAGAAAATCAGCAAGGAAACACTAGCCTTAAATGACACATTAGACCAGATGAACTTAATTGATATACACAACATTCCATCCAAAAGCAGCAGAATACACATTCCTTTAAAGTGCACATGGATTGGGATAGATCTATCTCCAGGATAGATCACGTTTCCACAAAACAGGCCCTGGTAAATTTAAGAAAGTTGAAATGATTTCAATCATCTTTTCCGATATGAACACTATGATACTAGAAATCAACTACAAGAAAAAAACTGCAGAAAACAAAAACACGTGGAGCCTAAACGATATGCTACTAAACAACCAAACACTAAACAACCAATGGATCACTGAAGAAATCAAAAGTAAATTAAAAAATACCTAGACATAAATGAATACTAAAACACAATGATCCAAAACCTATGGGATGCAGCAAATGCAGTTCTAAGAGGGAAGTTTATAGTGATATAGCTTACCTTAGGAAACAAGAAAAATATCAAATAAATAACCTAACCTTACACCAAAAGGAACTAGAGAAAGAAGAACAAACAAAACCCAAAGTTAGTAGAAGGAAATAAATCATAAAGATCAGAGCAGAAATAAATGAAATAGAGCCAAAACAAAAAACAAACAAAAACAAAAAACCCCAGGTGAAAAGCTGAAAGTATTTCCTCTAAGATCAGGAGCAAGACAAGGATGTCCACTCTCACCACTTTTATTCAACATAGTACTGTAAGTCCTAGCCACAGCAATCAGAGGGGAAAAAGAAATAAAAAGAATACAAATTGGAAAGGAAGAAGTAAAACTGTCACTGTTTGTAGATGACATGATACTATAAATAAAAAAAAATCCTACAGATGCCACCAGCAAACTACTAGAGCTCATCAATGAATCTGGTAAAGTTGCAGGATACAAAATTAATATACAGAAATCTGTTGCATTTCTATACACTAACAATGAACTATCAGAAAGAGAAATTGAGGAAACAATCTCATTTACCACTGCATCAAAAAGAATAAAATACCAATGAATAAACCTACCTAAAGAAGGTAAAAGACCTGTACTTGGAAAACTATGGCAGTGATGAAAGAAACCGAAGACAACACCAACAGATGGAAAGATACACCATGTTCATGGGTTGCAAGAGTTAATATTGTTAAAATGACCATACTACACAAGGCAATCTACAGACTCAGTGCAATCCCTATCAAGATACCAATGGCATTTTTTTCACAGAACTTGAACAAATAACTTTAAAATTTGTATGGAAACACAAAGGATCTCACATAGCCAAAGCAATCTTGAGAAAGAAGAACAGAGCTGGAAGAATCACACTCCCTGTCTTCAGACTATACTACAAAGCTACAGTAATTAAAACAGTATGGTACTGATACAAAAACAGACACATAGATCAATGGAACAGAGAGCCCAGAAATAAACCCATGCACCTATGGTCAATTAATCTATAACAAAGGAAGCAAAATATACAGTGGAGAAATGACAGCCTCTTCAATAAGTGGTGCTGGGAAAATTGGACAGCTACAAGTAAAAGAATGAAATTAGAACATTCTCTAACACCACACACAAAAATTTTAAAATGGATTAAAGACCTAAGTGTAAGACTGGAAACCATAAAACTCCTAGAGGCAAACAAAGGCAGAACATTCTTTGACATAAATTATAGCAATATATTTTTGGATCTGTCTCCTGAAGCAAAGGAAATGAAAGCAAAAATAAACAAATGAGACCCAGTTAAACTTAAAAGGTTTTGTACAACAAAGGAAACCATCAACAAAACGAAAAGACAACCTACTGAATGGGAGAAGATATTTGCAAATAATATGACCGATACAGGGTTAATATCCAACAAATATCAACAGCTCATACAACTCAAAATTTTTAAAAAACAAACAACCCAATTAAAAAATGGGCAGAAGAACTAAATAGACATTTTTTCAAAAGGACATGCAGATGGCCAACAGGCACATGAAAAGATGCTCAACATCCCTAATCATCAAGGAAATGCAAATCAAAACCACAATGAGATACCACTTCACACCTGTCAGAATGGCTATCCTCAAAAAGGACACAAATAACAAATGTTGGCGAGGATGCGGAGAAAAGGGAACCCTTGTACTCTGTTGGTGAGAATGTAAATTGGTGTAGCCACTGTGGAAAAAAGTATGGCGGTTTCTCAAAAAACTGAAAATAGAACAATCATATAACCCAGCAATTCCATTCCTGGTTATATATCTGAAAAAAACAAAAACATTAATTTGAAAAGATACATGCACTCCAATGTTCATAGCAGCATTATTTACAATTGCCAAGATATGGAAGCAACCTAAGTGTCCATCAACAGATGACTGGATAAACATGATGTGGTATATATATATACAATGTAATACTAATCAGTCATAAAAAGGAATGAAATTTTGCCATTTGCAACAACATGGATGGACTTTGAGGGCA
The DNA here is from genome assembly GCF_965194825.1 of Balaenoptera physalus. Classification (NCBI taxonomy): domain Eukaryota; kingdom Metazoa; phylum Chordata; class Mammalia; order Artiodactyla; family Balaenopteridae; genus Balaenoptera; species Balaenoptera physalus. The sequence continues at coordinate 10,084,729 of NC_138888.1, read as the reverse complement.
TTATGCTAAGTGAAATAAGTCCGACAGAGAAAGACAAATACTGTATGATATCACTTATATGTGGAATCTAAAAAATACAACAAACTAGTGAATATAACAAAAAAGAAAACAGACTCAGATACAGAGAACAAACCAGTGGTTACCACTGGGGAGAGGGAAGGGGGGAGGAGCAATAAAAGCGTAGGGGATTAAGAGGTGCAAACTATTATGTACAAAATAAGCTACAAGGATATATTCTACAACACAGGGTATATGGCCAATATTTTATAACTATAAATGGAGTATAACCTTGAAAAATTATGAATCACTATATTGTACACCTGTTACTTATATAATATTGTACATCAACTATACTTCAATGAAAAAAATTTTTTTTAATTTTACAGCTGTGGGAATGGAAACCCAGAGTCTTTACTTACACCCTACTTATAAACAGGGCCTCAAGTTGCTTTCAACAGTAGGGCTCATAGAAAGTTTTTAAGCTTATACTATTTATAGTATATGGATAGTAAATGAAAACCTTCAGTTTTTTCCACTTGTTTCAATTGCTGATATGCAGATCAGAAGTGCTGGTCTTATCAGTGATACTCTAGTACAGGCCAACAGAACATTCCCCTGCTTAAAAATGTGCTTGACAAAAGATTTAGGGATTGAGTACATTTAAGCAAAAATCGTTATAAAATAAATGTACTGAATTCCACAATAATAATTACAGCTATTGCCACAGAACCATCCCCCTACCCTAACACCTCAAAAGTTTGGTGAAGATGGGGCATGCTGGGAACTTGAGTCTCCATCTAGCAACTCAGCTTTACTCTGAAGCATCTTCCAAACTCTGGGACCTCTTCCCTGCAGTCCTCCTCTTTCCTCTTTCATCTCAGACCAGGGAGAATTTTTCCATGATTATGGACCACAAACCTACCCTTCTGAACAGGGCCACTCTGTACTACACAACTCCAGGGGCTGGTCTCCACAAAGACTAAGACACAAATGGCACTCCCTAGGCAATGAGCCCACTGCTCCAAGAACCGCATCCTTAAGTCCCAATGTTTGTGTCCAACAGTGCTGGGTTGTAATATTATCAGAAACTACCACTCTCCAAAGCAGCAGTTCTCAAAGAGTGTTACGACAACTGGAAAATGTATTACAAGTAATTTGTCACTAACATGGACATTCTGATTGACTTTTTAGATATTAAAATAGATTCAAGATCATGTCTCCAATAATGTTTACTACTCTCATTCACACCTCAACAGCTTTTTGAAGGGCGATTTAACCGGTATGCCAGGAGTGAAACATGGGATATGCTGTACATTTACCATGCATGTCTTGGCAAGGAAAAAAACAACACGAAAACTTTTGGTCTAATACATAGTGTGCTGAAAAATTACTTAAAAGCTGAGGCTATGCCCCCAATTTAATTTGAGAAAACCCTTACAGCATCTATTCTAATAAATAGACAGCTATTGGAATTAAAAGCTTGAAGTTTTAAAATGTCTTTGCCATTGACTAGCTCATTTAGCTTCAGTTTTCTCACTTGCAGGTACAGGACTGCTGCCAGCCTCGGTGCTGAGGTTAGAATAATGAATGCTTTATAGGACCTACTGACGAGAAAGCCTTTGGATATGTCAATAATTACAGTGCCAATGGTAATTTTAAAGAACCTGGAAATACAGCTTCTTCATAAAACAGAATAAGACTATAAATGTTCCCTGAACAGGAATAACAATGTCTGCCATTTGAGATCACCTATATGCCAGACACCATACCAAGCAGTAGGCTTTTATTTAGTCTTCACAATTCTGTGTGGCAGAAATGAGGACCACCACTTTACATATGAGAAACCAGAGGTCAGAGAGGTTGACCCACCCATGGTGATCTGGTTTATGAGTACAATTGCCTGACTGATATCCAGGCTCTTTCCCCACAACCACCCTGGTTCTGTGACCTGGAAAGACAGGGCACCTCTACAACCTCTACTCATGTGCCAGCTTTCAATAAAAATGACTTAAAAAGCCTATAATATGAATCCCTTGCAACGGTGACCATGTTATTGAGAATGCCGTATGGCAGATGATTACCAATGCTCACTGACAGCCAGTCCTCATCTGCTTCTAGATACAGGGGGTTATACTTCTCTACCCTCTTGGAGTTAGGTAACCATCTAACTAATGCTGGCTAATGAAACATGAGGAAGAGAGATGTGTGTCGCTTCCAAGGTGGAAGCACATAAGTGCAAGTGTTCAATCCTCCAGGCCTCTCTTCCCTTTCCATAGCAGTCATGGAAACCTGTGCTGTGGCAGTGGTGCCTCAAGATCAAAGAAACTTGAGGTATGAAGCCAGCCTGTGGAGGGCAGCTTCCCTAGAAAGTTGTGTAAACCCAGTGAATTTTAGGAGAGAAATAAACCTTGGTTATTTTAAGCCACACAGTTGGATATTATTTTTTACTATAGTATAAACCAGCCTATCCTGACTGAAGTAGCTGGTGAAGAGAATTACAAAACAGACATAAGGCAGGCTCTGATCTCCTTCAATATTACATTAAATTTGGCTGAAACATGGCTGAATAAAAATTCAAGGGCTGGACAAAGGGGAAGAGGAACTTGGTGCAATGAAGCTTAAAAAGGTTTTAGAACCACCTGGAACAATCAAACCACCACTCTTCCCACCTTCACGGAGCTCATCACATCGATTAATCCCATAATATGACACAGCTTCCTGGGTAATCAGAACATTTTGATATTTTCAATGAAACAGTAGGGGAGCTCTGATCAGCATGGTTAAGTAGAGGGTCAGTTTTTGGGGGTGGATCACTGTCCTATGTCTACTTGATAAAACTGAACTAAGCAGGAGTGGCTTAATTTAGAAAGTAGATGCTAGGGGCTTCCCTGGTGGCGCAGTGGTTAAGAATCTGCCTGCCAATGCAGGGGACACGGGTTCGAGCCCTGGCCCAGGAAGATCCCACATGCCGCGGAGCAGCTAAGCCCGTGTGCCACAGCTACGGAGTCTGCGCTCTAGAGCCCGCGAGCCACAACTACTGAGCCCATGAGCCACAACTACTGAGCCCGTGTGCCACAACTACTGAAGGCCGCACACCTAGAGCCCGTGCTCCGCAACAAGAGAAGCCACCGCAATGAGAAGCCCGCGCACCACAACGAAGAGTAGCCCCCAGTCGCCACAACTAGAGAAAAGCCCGTGCGCAGCAATGAATACCCAATGCAGCCAAAAAACAAAAAAAAAAGGAAAGAAAGCAGATGCTAGTACGTTTCAATTTTGATTAGGCCTATTGATATCCACATCAAACCTGAGATATGTTTGAACATAAACATATAATTTATTTAATATTCAATTGCATAGGAAGGCTAAGATTCTCATTTCCTAAGTTATTAGTACCATTATTTAGGTAAAGGTCAGACGAGCATCTTTACTTTCTCCTAAACCTTCACTGTATCACATCCATACAGTATAGAATCTGTAGTAAAGTCAATTGATTTAGGAATAAAAAGCGAACATGTAACTTTCTGAGAAATACAATCCCTGAAGTACTCATTAAAATGGCCAAATTTTATGACAATGATTAACAGGGCACAATTCAAAGGCAAAAGCTTTCTGTTAATGTGAAGTAAACTGAGCAACAGACATGACCCTGGAGTGTCTTAGGGCCAGGGCGCACTCTGCAGGTAAGACTCAGCCCAGTAAGAACAATTTATAACGTGCTTCTTGATTTAATGTGCTAAGAGGTCAGGTTCTCAGAGGCAGTTCTAAAATTATTTCAGTCCGACTTTATTTTTAGTAACTGTTACCACCTCTGTCAGGCCTCTTTCTAAAGCTTTATATTTTACTGCATTAAATACTTTATAATAGCTACCAACTAAATCACTATTATTTTCATTTTTTACTTAATGATCCTGCTTCACTGGTACATATACATGAGCATGCACACACACGCAAGCACACACAGGACCTGCTTCCAGCTCCCATTTTACGATGCCTTTTTGAAAGCCTGGCTGATATGCTGTCATAGGGCAATGAAGACAGCTGGTGGCTCCATTACAGAAAAAGCTTCTGTGTATACGTTTATTTTCACATTGTATAAGAAGTTACAACTTCAAAAAAAACAGTATGTAAATGAACATAGGTATAAGTCACCCAGAACAAAAGAATGAACCTGTACTTAATGAAAAGAATCAGAATTTCTGTAATACAACAAACACCTGCATCCTACATTTTTGGGGACAACTGGCAACTATACACACACACACATACACAGGACAAGGACTGGTACATCAGTGGTACAAAAACACCTTCTTTGATGCAGTCACTTAGGAATTGTTTAAAAAAAAAAAAGTATAATCCAGTATCTGGATGCTAAATAAAAGAGCTGGGGGGGGGCTAAATAAACAGGGGAGTCACTCCACCCCCTTCCCTGTTTCCAACTTTTAGGAATTCAAGTTTATTTAAACACTGGACATACACAACTCCATAACTACTCTCTTTTCTTCAATAACTTCAGAATGGTAGTTTTAAACAACTTTAAAACTTAAGCTCCTTTTGAATTTCCCAAAGTGTTTTTGCACTCTTCTGCAGATGGGCCTCTTCTTCAGGGGCCAACTTTACTTTTATAAGGTCGGTAATACCACTCCCTCCCAGGATACAAGGAACACTGAGGAATACTTCTTCACTTATTCCATAGAGACCCTTAATCCTGGCGGAAACTGGATGCACTCTCCTAAGATTCTTCACAATACTCTCTGTTAAGTCAGCTACAGACAGGCCAATGGCCCAAGAAGTATAACCTTTCATTTTAATAATCTCATAGGCACTAGCAACCACATCTTTGTGCACATTTTTCCACTGCTCAGGATCTTTATCAGTTCCTATATCTACGTTCAGATCCTTCAGAGGGACACCGGCGATGTTCACTCCACTCCACACAGGAACACTTGAGTCTCCATGCTCTCCAAGGATCCACCCGTGACAGCTTTCAGAATGGATACCGAGCCTCTGCCCGATCAAGAAACGGAAACGGGCAGTGTCCAGATTACAACCACTTCCAATAATACGGTTTGGGGGAAATTCACTCAACTTCCAGGCTACGTAAGTTAAGATATCCACTGGATTGGAAACGACAATCAGTTTGCAGCGAGGACTGTACTGAACAATACTGGAAATCATTAACTTAAAGATGGCCAAATTTCGCTGGACTAAATTAAGGCGTGTTTCTCCTTTTTCCTGGCGAGCACCTGCTGTGATAATCACGAGGTTGGAGTCTGCAGTGACCAGGTAATCCTCGCTGGAAATAATATTGGGCATTCTCACGAAAGGGCTGCCATGTTGAAGGTCCATTGTCTCACCCTTCAGTCTGCCTCCATCAACATCCACCAAGGCAAGTTCATCACTCAGGCCTTTTAACAGGATGCTGACAGCACAGGCCATGCCAACCGATCCCGTTCCTACAATGGAGATCTTATTGCAACGAACGGGCTCCTCTGAGGGGAAATTCTTCATAAGCTCACACTTGACCGTAGCCATCTTGGACGCGGGGGCGATGGGCCAGGCGCCCCTGCGGGCGACGCCTGCCGGCTGGCGGGCACTCAGCACCATCCCCGGGCACAGGCAATTCGCTCTCACAGCGCCCACTCTCTGGCTGACGCGCAGCATTCCCACAGCCCAGCTCATGGCTACTCACTGGAGAGGTGAAGGAAGAGAGAGAGGAAGAAGGCAGCGGGCAGCCTGACAAGCTCAAAAGCGGAGAGCTGTGCCCGTTGGCCGTTTGCTCAGGCCGTTACTGCGGCTGCAAAAAGCCGGGACCGCTGGCCGCGGCCTGCTACTGCGGCTGCGCAAGGCGGGCCCAGCTCTCGTGGCCTCAAACGGGCCTCCGCAAAGTACTGCAGGTCCGATCTGACTGGGGGGGTGGGGACGGACGACGACGCGGAAGGGCTCCTCTCGCAAATGAATCCTGGAGTTAAAATTTTAAGAACTCGAATTCTCTCCACTACTTAGCATGTATAATGAGCCAACCCAGATCCTTGGGATTACTGATTTTCTGTTTTCACTACATATGCCAAGTAAAAACATTTCCATTAAGTACAGATGAAAACAAGATTAAATTTTCTTAACTGTATCCCTGCCAGGAATAACCAGGTGCGTATCCTTTGTCTCCCAATGGCCTCCTGCACCATTTCCCTGCATCCGTTGGAAAAGTGGGACTCCTGTTTCCCGTTGTATCCAGTTCGAGAACCTTATATTTGGAAAGGCTTCCACTGCCTTTATGCCAGTCACGACCGTAACTGCGGAAGTCGCAGGATCCTGACGACAAGGGGCAGGCGCCGACTGTGAGCTAGTCAAACAGTCATGACAAAGGAACGCTCCGAATTGAGAGTCCTGATCAAAAACGACTTCTCAAGTAGAAAGATGATGATGATGTAGCCTAATGTTAGCATGAAGATATATCTTCTATGTCCTTAAAATGGCAAATTTTGACCAACTGCACAAACCAGATTATTGATTAAACTAGTAAAATATTAGCTAGTACAATATGGCATCAGTATACCTTACTTTCCTCTGCATTCTTCTGGTATTATGAATGTCCTTTCAAATTTCTAAGGAAATAAAAACTTTACATCTGATACATATATGTTTTATATATATACCCTTAAACCCAATAAACTATAAAAGTCCGAACAAAAATAATAGTACTTTCTCCTCACTTATATAAACAGAATTCTGACCATGTAATGATTCCTCAAAGCTTTCCTCTCATTCCAAGAAAGCAGTAAGTTCTCCCCTAACGGAGCTCTTGGTACATGCAGCCTCCTCACAGGCAGAAAAAAAAATTATGTGTATATGTATATATATATATGTGTGTGTGTGTATGTATGTATACATATATATTCCATTTTAGAATACCAAATCTTGACAAAATGAGTATTTTATATTCAAGACTTGAAAAGCTATTCTCATTCTTTCTGCCACTGAGCTGCAGTCCAGGAAGAGAGCAACAATAAGCAAAGGAGTCGGTGAGAGGTGAGAAAAGTGTGGCAACAGTGGAGATCCTGCAATCCTGTTTCAGTGTGACTTGCTGGCACCCTGTTTAGATGGTACAATACAAGCTCCGTGACACACAAAATGGTAAGAGCACCACATACATGCGTTCTCTCCACCCTGGTGGTCAGATTTATGGTCACCATTTGTCAAATTAAAAAGGAGAATCCTTTAAATGATCTTTATTTAATGGTGGCTGACATCTTATTCTTTCTCTTATCCCAGTCATAGCTTGAAATGTTTTAACCTGATGCCTGTTCTCACCTTTTTCCTACAATGATTCCTTTGACCAGTCAAGTCATTTTTCTTATAAGTGTTCTTGAGGATGAAATTCAAGGACATAAAGACTCTTAGTTAGACGGCTTTTTTCTACAGTAATTTTCTTTCTAGAGTTTGAACCTCTTCAGAAATACCATCACTATGACAGCTGCCTCTTCAGTTTTTCCCCTTAGCCACACTAAATCAATTTTGAGAAAAATAACACTCTCCAAAATAAAAATATCTCAAACAAAGCAGCCTTTTATTTACAATAAGTCTAGAGATAAGAAGGAAAGAACTAAAAAAGATGAACAGATGACTTAGGTCTACCCAAAGATGTGGAAAGCCAACTATAGCTAGCCAGCTCCCGAATGACCTTCTATCTTAGGTGGCTCATTATTCCTTTTGAATGGAAAATCTAATTCAAATTATCTATTCAAAATTCAATATAATATTACAGCTGATGGCAGGATTATGCCATAATACTTTTGGTTACACCACTTAGGAGGGAGGAAGCAGGAAATAAAGATGACTAGCAAGCGTCTGGACCAAGAATGGTTGTAAACTAAGTCACTCTATTCCTTCCACCTGGACTCTCATCCCCAGCTCCCCCTGCCCTTTTTCCATCTAGGAGTCCAGTTCAAATATTCCACGCTCTCCTAAGTCTTCTACAATCTCCCAAGGAGAACTGACTTTTTAAAAATCCGCCACCAGTGTACTGTGTACCTCTCTCCATTACAGGATTTATCACACACAGTTAAATGTAATTACTTATGAATTTGTCACTCCAAAAGGGATCACCTTTTATTTAACAGCACATCCCTATCCCCCAGAGCTTGGTATATGAATAGGGATTCAGTAAATGTTTGTGGTAGAAAAGAATGAGGAAATAACTACAGAACTGAGCCAAGTAAGGCTAGAGGGCTAAAAGGTGAGTGAGATGGAAAGGCAGGGCTGGAGAATCCACCTGGTGCTGGAGCTGTGAATAAAGGAGTAAGTAAAATGGTGCCTATCTGGGGTTTCTTAGCAAGGTTGATGCATAAATTTCAGATAAAGCTATGAATAAACTAAAAGATTTCTTAATTACTTTCAAAGCTAATGCCCACCTTTACCACCTTAGAACATATAAATTAAAAAAAAAATTCTACAGTGCTAGAAACACAGTAAAATAAATATGCAAAGTCAGAAGGAATATTTTTATCCTTTGAAGTTATTTAAAATGTTTTGTTCTATGGAAAACTTTTAAGAAAATAATCCATGCACAAAACCCTTGATTTGAAAAAAAAAAACAACAAGATGCAATGAAAGCAGTGTTAATATTGTAAGCTATAAACTCACCAGCATGCAAGTAGAACATTATATAAACACAATAATTTTAAAAGTCTTGTGATTTGAAACTCATAAAATGCAAATTGTAGTTTTTTTTTAAAAATTAGTGGGCTGTGATTCTGTTGCTCATAGATACTAAAATCTACCTAGCTCCATAATCCTCGTGTGGGGCGTCTTTACAAATCGCAGTACCTCAAAGTATTTTCTTTTGTCAGCAATACTGGGAATGCTGGGGGAAGGACAAAAGCAGGGCCACAAAGCTTTGTCTCCTGTGTAGAATAAAGGTAGAATGTCCATTCAAAAAGCAACCCTGGCACCAGCTTCCTCTTTATGGTATTCAAATACTATAACATGAATTGGCAAGTTCTTCTGATAAGTTACCCAGATCTCACTTTTGTTTTTTAAAGGCATCATCTTACACATAATTTTTAATGCAATGTAAAAAAGCTGCTTGTATTAATCATTAAAAAGGAATTATTTTAATGTGGCACAAAACATGAAAAACAAAGAAATTAATATTCATTAGTATGTGTTTAAACATCCTAAATCGTATCTAAAAATTGAGAGAGTAATTTTATGGCTATAGGCTCTAACTGCATAAGTGCTGTTTTACCAATTCAGCTCATTTATTCTCTGCAATTGGCTTAATAGAAATAATACTCTAGTCCTCAGTAACAACAGCTCTACCCATCTAAAAAAAAAATGACACAAAGGATATTTTTGTGTGTGGAAGTTACTTTCAATTTGAGGTAACCTTAAGTTACCTTTATAAACTCCAAACTGCCAAAACAGATTAACTCCACGTTATAAAGTTTAAAAACTAATTTGCCTCCAGACTCCATCTGGGCAACAAAGAGGGTCAGCAGCAGCTGGGAATAGTGAAGAAAGAAAGGGGTGTTCCAGGTGGGGGATGAGCAAGGACAAGGCTCTGAGGCTAGAAAGCACATGGCCTTTCGGCACGGCTAGACCTCTGACCGAGACAGAGGCTTACTAGAGGCACAGCTAGACTCTCAACCGCAGCATTCCGGACATTCTGGACCAGATCATTCTTTGTGGGCCTGTCCTATGCACTGCAGGATGTTCCTCAGCTTCCCTGGCCTCTACCCACTAGATGCCAGTAGCTCTCCTGTAGTTATGACGGCCCAGACGGTACCTCCAGACACTGCCAAATCTCCGTCTTGGGTGGAGGTGGGCGGGTGGGACACAGCAAATATGCCACACACACCTCCCCCGCCCTGGTCGAGAAGCAATGAGTTAAAGAATAAGCAGAGGCCATATCACACAGGAACTTACAAACCTCTTCAAGGAACCTGGAATGTATTCTCAAGGCAAGAGTGTGCCACTGAAGTGACAGAAGCAGTGTGATCAGATTTCATCCAACAGAGTTCACTAAATACCTCTGTGCTAGTAGGCACGGTGCAGGTGCTGAGGATACAGCAATGAACAAGGTAAACTCCACTCTCTTAGAATTTATGTTCTTTTAGCAAAAACAGATTAACGTTTTAAAATGGTCAATATAACTTCATTTTGTAACAAGTGTCATGAAGAAAAGAAAACAGGATAGCATCAGAGAGGAACTGAGTGGTGGGAATGAAGAGGCTACTGTATTTTAATTAGATGGTCTGGGGAAGCTTCTCTGAGGGGGTGAAATAAATTTGGGTTGAAACCCTGGATGGTAACATAGAGCCAGCCCTGCAAAGACCCAGGGAAGGAGTTTCCTGGGCAAAGCTAGAAAGGCCCTACGCAGACATAAGGCTGGCGTGCTGAAGGAACAAGAAGGCCCAGGACCTGGCAGGGCGAGGTGGGCGTGGGATGGGAGAGGTGACGGTGGTGGCTCAAGATGAGGTCAGCAAGGTAGGTGGGGCTACATCCTGTGAGACTTCCTCAACAGGAGATGCTGAAGGGTTTTTAAATAAAGGAGTGACATGATTTGACCTACATTTAAAAAATATCTGCGTGGAAAAAAAATTCTAGGGGAAGTAAAGGAGAGGCCGAGATACTAGACAAGAAACTATTTCAATACACCAGGCAAAAGACGAATGGAGGTGGAGAGAGATGAAAGAGCCAGGCTCTGTTTAGCGGCTGGGCTAACAAGCAGGACTTGCTCACGGCTTAGGTGAAGGGAATGACGGGAAATGAGAAAATCTACCATGATTCTCTGCTGGGTTTTTGGCTTGAACGACTGGGGGGATGGGAGTGGCACTCACTGAAATGGGAGAGACTAAGGGAGGAGCAAGTTGGGGAGGAGGAGAGGAAACCACAACTTCTGGTTGGGACGTGGGGCTTTGACATGCCTGTGAGACGAGATGGACCACGTGCGGTTTCAAGGCAAATCTGAAGGTCAGGCTGGAGCTATGTATTTGGACATTATCAGACTGTATAGATTGTTTTTAATGCCAGGGACTAGGCAAGAGCACCAAGGACTGAGAACAGATGGAGAACAGAAGAGTCCAAGTATGAAGCCACCGGACACTCCAACACTTCCAGGTCTGCAGGGGAGGAGCCAGAAAAGGAGATGCACAAAAATGGCCAGCGAGGTGGAAGGGGTAGAAGCCAAGAGAGGGGAGAATGCTCACTTGTGTCAAGTGTTGCTGAGAGGTCAAGTAACAGAAGGATAACGACAAGACCTGGACCTGGCAACAAGGAGGGCCCTGGCGACCCACACCAGCAGTTTTGGGTGTGCTGGGAAAGCAGCTGGACTGAGGAGAAAAAGGAGAGGAAGTGGAGACAGTGATCACAGGCAACTCTTTTCAAGAAATCTCCTCTATGATGGGAAGCAGGCAAATGGGCTGGTACCTGGAGGAGGGTGAGGAACACCAAGAGAAGACCTTTAGAGGTGGGAGAAACTAGAGCACGTCTCTACACACTGCAGCAGAGGGAAAACTGATGCTCATCAAAGGCTGGGGAAAATTATGGGAGCCAGGTCCTGGGTAGATGGGGTGGGAGGTGGTTGAATGTCCTCATGCGTGGGGGGCTTTGGCCACAGCCTGGATGTTTCGCCCATGGTAGAAAGGCAGAGGTGCGGGGAAGATGACGGCCAGCGCGTCCTTGCAGTAGTGTGGGGGAAGGGCTGTGACGGGGCAAGGTGGCAGGCAGGGAGAAGGGACACCAGCTGTGATAAGCATCTTGGGGCAGGAAGGTGCCCCAGCTACAGTGGCTGTGAGGGTGGGGGAGGAGCAAGACGTGGTGACTGATCAGATACAGGGGTGAGAGGAGTGTAGTCGTGATAAGATCCAGCTTTTCAGTCCAGGCAGCATAGCTAGATGACGGATGATATTGCCATTCACTGTGGGTGACCCGGTAGTAGGTTGGGGGGCGAAATGGGGGGGGGGTAAATGACAGTTCAAGTGGAAACACACATGACACCGGTAGGATATCCAAGCATCAGTGTCCAGTCAAACGGGCCCATGAGCTAGGAGCTCAGGGGTCTGGCTGAAGACGCAGTCCTGGCAGTTGTCTGCATGTGGATGAAGCCACTGGAATGGATAGAACCGTGGAGAAAATACAAGGGCAAAGAAGGAACCTGAAGTAAACAGGATGGTGGGAAGTGAAAAACAAGAGCCAAAGTAGGATCAGGAAGAAGTACAAAAAGAATAAGAACTATGAAAGCCCAGAATCTGTTAGCACAGAAGCAAATGATAACTGATATATCTGAGTCATCAAGAAAAAGTGAAATTATGTTCAACACAATCTGCGTTGTGGAAAGATATACAGCACATTAAAAAAAAAAAGATTTCTTCTTAAAATTGTTAGAAGTATTTTAGTCAGGAAATACTTACACACAGCTGAAGGGGAAAGCGTGCGCTATCAGGTCTGCACTCCACAATGCTTTGGTTAGAGAGACCTGCTCATGTGAGTCCAATTTTCTATGCTCAATAAGAAACCCAAGTGAAATCAAGGCTACCTTCCCTCCAGCAGAGTAAGACTGGGAACATTCTTGAGGTGATTAAGCCTGATTTGTGTCAGGCCTGGAACAAGAAGGCTTTTAAGGCAGAGCTTATCTTTCCTGGTAAGTGTTGCACATTCTTACTTTATAAAATGCTTTATAAGATGCTTGGGGCCCTATTTTACTTGTAAAAGGAAACTGGTAGGTATTTAAAGAGGAATCTTGGCAATACGCCAAAACGGCTGATTTCCCCCAGTCCTTGGCAAAAAAAAAAAAAAAAAAGGGAAAGGACATCAGTCATTATGTCCCATTTTAAACTGAGCAAGTCCCTTTGATTCGGTCTCTCTGTCACCAAATTGCTCCTTCACATTCACACAGAGTACCTCTCACCACCGGGATGCCAAGCCCATTAGAGCTGCAATGGAATGGGAAATAAGGAGTATAGAGATGTTCTTGTCACCTCAGACCTGAATTTAACTGACGCACAGTGCCACTTCCAATTAATTTAAAAATGATTCCAGGAAAAATATTCCTCAGTGCTTAAGCTGTTTGAAGGCCCGAGGGCTTGACAGATGGCGCTATCTCTGCAAGACCATGACGACTGCGTTCTGGGCGGTCTAGGAAGCACCATCAGGAAGAGGAAGCCAGGCGGCGGCTGCTGACATAAGGCAGTCAGAATAAGAAACTGAAGCTTTCTTCCTGGGGGCGGAGCTGGTAGAAAACCTTGGAAGCACTGAAATTAGATTAGGCGAGGACACAGAGGGAAACGTTTCAGCCGTGTTTCAGACTTCCCCTGCAGACCGCTCAGAAGTGGCTACCATTAAACAATTTGCCAGGAGACTCGAATTTGTTTTTAATCTTTGACCTAAACCAATGAAAAGTATACAGCATGAAGTTTATTTCCTTCTTAGATATCTTAGAAGTTAAAAACTTTTAAGCTTTTCCATAGTTTTATTTTACGTGTGGGGTTCAAGCATTCACCCTACAATGCTGCTTTCATTTGAAGTAAGTAAACACGGTGTAAGAATAAATGTATTTAATATGAGATACACCAGAATGTTGGTAAAACTGAAATCAGCAAAAAGTAAAAGAAATTTGACTGTAATTAGCAAAAGCCCTCAAGCTGGTCATAAGGTAATTAAAAAGTTAGCCTAAATATTAATATAAAAGTATGCCTAGCAACAGCTACAAAAAAGAGCTGGAGAAAATAAATTTTATTAGAGTGCATTCACCATTGTCTCAGAGATAAGGTATAATATTACTTCTTTTAAAAGATCTTTCTTATAATACATACATATGGCCAATAGGCACATGAAAAGATGCTCAACATTGCTAATTATTAGAGAAATGAAAATCAAAACTACAATGAGGTATCACCTCACACCGGTCAGAATGGCCATCATCAAGAAGTCTACAAATAATAAATGCTGGACAGGGTGTGGAGAAAAGGGAACCCTCTTGCACTGTTGGTGGGAATGTAAGTTGGTGCAGCCACTATGGAGAACCGTATGGAGGTTCCACAAAAAACTAAAAATAGAGTTGGCATATGATCCAGCAATCCCACTCCTGGGAATATATCGGGACAAAACTGTAATTCAAAAAGATATATGCACCCCTATGTTCACAGCAGTACTACTTACAGTAGCCAAGACACGGAAACAACCTAAATGTCCATCAACAGATGAATGGATAAAGAAGATGTATATATATGTACAATGGAATATTACTCAGCCATAAAGAAGAATGAAATAATGCCATGTGCAGCAACATGGATGGACCTAGAGATGATCATACTAAGCAAAGTCAGAAAGAGAAAGACAAATACCATATGCTATCATTTACATGTGGAATCTAAAATGACACAAATGAACTTATCTACGAAACAGAAACAGACTCACAGACATAGAGAACAGCCTTGCAGTTGTGGGGGAGGGAGGGACCAGGAGTTTGGGAGTAGCAAGCGCAAACTATTACATAGAGAATGCATAAGCCACGAGGTCCTGCTGTACAGCACAGGGAGCTCTAGTCAATATCCTGTGATGAACCATAATGGAGAAGAATTAAAAAAATCTTTCTTTGAAGAGGAAAGTCAAATGACACTTTTTAGAGAAATATTTAAAATATGTTTTAACATGTTTTACTTTTAGTTTTTTTAAAGAAAAAGAGGTCTGGCCTTTTGAGAAAAAAGCAACCTATATTAGATGAGGAGGCAAGACTGGGGCTGGAGAGTATTTGTGACTCCAGTCACAGATTATTTCCATAAAAGCCTTTACAGCAGCAAGGTCTTCAGAGAGACACAATAAAGGAAGAAATTTTCCATGTATCAGATTGGCAAAAATTTCAGAGTAATAAAAGCTACTAATGGCAAGGGTGCTAGGAAACTTGTATACATTGCTGGTATCTTCTAAATTGTATAAACTTTCCTGGAAGGCCATTTAGCAACAAATATCAAAAACATTTTAAAAATACACTTTGATTCAACAATAGCATCTTCTGTCTTTAGAACACATTTCTTGACAAAGAACAGTACAAAAAGATGTATGCCTATAGAGGTTCACTATGGTGTTTGATAGTGAAAAATTACAATCTAAATGCTGTTGGCTGGAGACTGATTAAGTAAATTATAACATACAATTGAGTACCATGTAGCCATTAAAAGTGATGGAGATTCATATACTCCACTGTGCAAAGATGTTCTTATGACTATTCAGTGAAAAAAAGTTCCAGAGTAGTACAGTAAAACAATATTTATGTATGACTTTATGAGCATGCCTATAGAAGCTCTACAAGGATGTTCCTACTATAATAAGTGATTACAATTCAGGGAGATCTTTGGTGATTTTTGTTTTTGACCTTTTCTACACTGATTTTTTCTTTTCAAACAATGAGTACATATATATATATATATATATTTTTTTTTTACAAAAAGCAAAGCCATGGGCTTCCCTGATGGCACAGTGGTTAGGAATCCGCCTACCAATGCAGGGGACACGGGTTCGAGCCCTGGTCCGGGAAGATCCCACATGCCGCGGAGGAGCTAAGCCTGTGCGCCACAACTACTGAGCCTGCGCTCTAGAGCCCACGAGCCACAACTACTGAAGCCCGCGAGCCTAGAGCCTCTGCTCTGTAACAAGAGAAGCCACTGCGATGAGAAGCCCGTGCACCGCAACGAAGAGTAGCCCCCATTTGCCGCAACTAGAGAAAGCCCACACAGCAACAAAGACCCAATGCAGCCAATAAATAAATAAATAAATAAATTAAAAAACCCATTTTTGTTTAAAAAAAGTAGGTCCTAAATATATTTTTTCTTTAAAAATAAACACCAGTATATGTAAATAAAAACAAATACCTCTTATCCCATGGTTAAAAAAAACCCTCCATTTATAAGAGTTAATTTTAAAATTTAAATCTCTGGACAATTTAAAGTATTTTACAATAACTGAGAATGTTTCCATTCATGGTTTTATTTCTATCGATGTTTTAGCTCCTGTGAAGACAACTATAAATGACATGTAAATTTAACTACACCAGGTATCATGGATATATTCTAACACAACAACAGTAAACGTTAGCAGTGGGTGATTCTGACTAATATTTTGAGATAACTTCAAACAAATGCAGAACACGGGACCATTAGGCATAAAAAGCTATAGTGATTCCAATCATATCTATCAGGAATTTTTTATACACCTAATGTTTTTCCTTCAAAGGGAAGAAAAAAAAAACAAGACAGCCTAACCATAAATATGCTCAACCTCTTGCTCAATACCTACTATAAATAATAACAGGTAAAAAAGTTTTAACACGTAAATAACTGTAGGTGGCATGGTTTTTTCTTTTGACAACTGGGGGATTACCAGTTAGTATCACTAACGCCCTTACTGCCCGAAGAGCATTTATCTCCACTATTCTCTAAACTTAAAACATCTGCCCTAATAAACAATCTAATCACATCACCATGTTGTGCACTCACATGGCCTGAATGCACCAGGATCATGTGCACAACTGCATTAGGGGGACCATGAACCCACAGTAAATGTTCATTCTTTTCACAATTCAGTTCCTGTTATAAAATTAATGCTGCCTTGATCATAACCACATGATAAAATACCATAATTCAAAGTAAGTGATGAACCCATTCTGAGCAATCAGGCCATGCCCATGGCTGGTCAGCAGGGTGGAGCTGGTGTGGTGATGCCAGGCTGGACCTGCACTCATTCCTACGCTAAGGCAGGCAGGGTCCCATTTTAAATCCTGGGCGGCCTGATCTGCTACAGCTGGCTGACAAGATAGCTTCCACTAGCTCTCCTTTTTTGGAACCTCTGATTAAATGATCTACCATTGTGTCAATTAAAATTTTTTATTTATATCTGATGTATTAAACATGTTCCATGTGAATGAAATTCTGCACTAATTATGAATAAACAAAGAGTAAATCCAAAATATTTCTAATAAACTGAAGAGCTTTGCTTTAAGCCTTTTCAGCCAGCAGATGTAGCTGTGAATTAAAATAGGGAATGCAAGCTGCTCTTGGTCAGCCACTAGATGGCACCCTTTTCTATGGAACTGGTTTACATTAGAGATTCAATACAATTCAACTATTTTGACACTGGAATTGATTCTGATTTACATGCATTTATCTAGAATGATCATCTCAATTACTTACTGAGTGCACAGACCGCAACCATTTTTGCTCATTTTTTGACTAAAACTTTTCATTCCTCGTAGACACATGACGTTTCCTAATGAGAGGAAGTAAACAGCGATAAAAGTTCATCACTGGAATCAGGGCAACCTCATCAAAACTCTCTAAATGCAGGGCTTCCCTGGTGGCGCAGTGGTTAAGAATCCGCCTGCCAATGCAGGGGACATGGGTTCGAGCCCTGGTCTGGGAAGATCCCACATGCCGCGGAGCACTAGGCCCACGCGCCACAACTACTGAGCCTGCGCTCTAGAGCCCGCAAGCCACAACTACCGAGCCCACGTGCCACAACTACTGAAGCCCACACGCCTAGAGCCCGTGCTCCGCAACAAGAGATGCCACAATGACAAGCCCGTGCACTGCAACGAAGAGTGGCCCCCACTCGCCACAACTAGAGAAAGCCCGTGCGCAGCAACAAAGACCCAACACAGCCAAAAATAAATAAATTTATTTTTATTTAAAAAAAAAAAACAACTCTTGAAATGCAGAACCGAAATATACCACATTGCTCTCCACAAGCCTCAGGGCAGGGTCATATAATAAGAATTTCCTTGGAAAGTCACCCATAACGCTTAAAAACCTATGTCTTACATACTAACAGTCCACTGGGGAGCGCTGTCTTAGCTCAGTGCCAGGCTCAGGGTAGGCCCACAAATGTCTTTTGAATGAACAAATTAATAAACACGACTGCTTTTAAAAGATATGTCCTAAAAAATATCAGTGGGTTCATTTTTCTGTGAGACTTCTCAGATGTGGAAATCAAACTGATATGCCTAATTACTTACCAGTAGGGAGAGGATATTTGCATTCTCTCTTTTTGGTTAAAGACATGAAGATGCAATATAAAAGGATTCCAAGTCTCCATACATTCAGTAGTGCCAATCAGAAAAGAATCCTGCCCCCAAATATTTTATTTAGGTAATAATCCTCTTATCAGTGCCGTAAAACAAAAAATTTCACATTCTAGAAACTAAAATAGCACAGTCTAGCCCATAAAGCCCAAGTTCTCAAGCATATAATTTAAATAACCTAATTTTGTTGGTCTATGAAAATTTGGATTGATTCATTATGACTCTTCTAAATCAAAGACTGTTCATATTTTCAAACACCTTAAAATTTTACTACTCAATTTATGACCTACATTACTAAACTCTAGAAACATTCCTATCAATTCCATGCACTCAATGTGAAGTACTAACAGACCGTCATTTTTATAGAAACCAAAAGCTTAATAACTTTATTATTATTTGCATGCCCCTCCCCCAAAGCAGATTTCATATGTAGTCAAGGAAGTTTTGTGTACTCCTAGGCAGTTGTACTTTACAGTCAGCATAAATTAATAAAAATAAAATCTAGGACTATTTTTAAAAAAGCAGTATTATTGTCAAAGCAATACATATTTAAGAATTACACAGAAAAGTAAAATACAAAACTCACCCACACGCCCATAATTCTTTCACATATTATCACCAGACATATTTCCTCCCAATCTTTTCCATTTGTTTTCAAATAACTGCTCTCATATGAGAAAAGAATGGCTGGTCCTATACCAGACTGAAGTCAATTATGATGTTGGGAGGTCCACACTGAAGCTACCCAGTAAAACCTGTCAAATGATCAAGCCTGTGTGGATCATGCCACAGTCAAAACCAGATTCACCAGCTCCTTCCCCTGCCCCTTCCACCTACTCCTTTATCTCCCACCTTAGCTAAGGGAGGTAAAATTGGAAGCGAACCAGGCTCTGCAGACCATCAGACTTAGCTTCAAATCTTGACTCTGCCAATTACAAGCTGTGTGATCTTGGGCAAGTGACTTAACCTGAGTCCCTATTTCCTCATTTATAAAATGGGGGATATTAACACCTACTTCATGGCTGTTGTGAGGATTAAATAATCTGCTATGTCTAAAATGTCTGGTGCAATCCCTGAAATGGAAAAAGAGATTTTATATTGGTCAAAGCAAAATTGAGGTAACAATAAAAATCATCAAAAATCTTCAGTCGGGGCTTCCCTGGTGGCACAGTGGTTGAGAGTCTGCCTGCTAATGCAGGGGACACGGGTTCGAGCCCTGGTCTGGGAAGATCCCACATGCTGCGGAGCAACTGGGCCCGTGAGCCACAACTACTGAGCCTGCGCGTCTGGAGCCTGTGCTCCGCAACAAGAGAGGCCGCGATAGTGAGAGGCCTGCGCACCGCGATGAAGAGTGGCCCCCACTTGCCGCAACTAGAGAAAGCCCTCGCACAGAAACGAAGACCCAAAACAGCCAAAATAAATAAATAAATAAATAGCGTTCCCTTTAAAAAAAAAATCTTCAGTTATGGTTTTTCTAACTTTTTTCAAGTAATCCCTACTTTATTGTTACAAACAATAACTAGCAGGCAGTTACTTTAAAAATAAAGGTTACTCAGACTAGGAAAAAAGCAACATCTGTTTGTCTATCAGTATATTTTAAGTGAAAAGTACAATAATGCCTATGTAGTTATGATTAAACTAAATGTGAAAAATTCAATAATAATAATCCCTATTACTCCAGCAATTCCCTCTCCCTTGCATCAATTCCCCGCCTCCACTGAATCACTCCTATCAGCACACACACATGCTGTTAATTCTCCCAACTTTAAAAAAAAAAACCTCTCTTGATCCCATTCCCCCTTCTAGCTACGACCCCATTTCTTTCTTTCTCTTTACAGCAAAACTCAAGACTTGCCCATACACACTGCCTCCAAGCTCTCTCCTCCACTCTCCTTCGGATCCACTCTACTCAGGCTTTACCCACCAATGACCACCACATCTCCGTGAACTACCACATCTCCGTGAACTACCACATCTCCGTGAACTACCACATCTCCGTGAACTACCAGTTCTCGTCTTACATGACTTATACCCAGCATCCTCCTCCTTGAAAGATGTTTTTCCACCTGGCATCCAAGTCACCATTCTCCCGGTTTCCCTGCTTCTTCAGCAGGGAAACCTTCTCCTCATTCCTCAACCTCTAAACCTGAGGAGCTCCTAAACCAAGAGCTCCTTCCTCAGACCTCTTCTCTTTTCTCTCTACATGCACTGCCTATGTGAGCTCATCTGATCTCATGGTTTACATACTATCCACATACTTACTGATTTAGATCTTCACCTTGAATTCCAAACTTCTATATCTAACTGCTTACTTGACTCTCTACTTGGCTATCTAAAATCTACCTCAAACTCATAAGTCACAGACTGAGCCCCTGACATGATCCCCTAATATCTGCTCCTTTCACACTGGTCCCATCCATTTTCCAGTCGTTCAGACCAAAAGCCTGGAGACATCCTTGACTTGACTTTTTCTCTCACCTCCCACATTCAATTTATAACAAGTCCTTGTTGCCCCTACCTTTGAAATATATCCAGAACCTCTTTTCATCAACTCTACTTCTGCCACCCATTCTAAACCACCACCAATTCTCACCTGTCACAAAGAGCCTGGTCCACAGAACTTCCTACCAGTAGTTTAAATAAAAAGAAGCCAAATATTCTGAATGTACAGCTTTTTAGCTTGGAGTATAAGTTACACACACACAGGTACTAGGATCTTTTTCCAATAATGTGTAAACACATTAATAATTTAAATAATAATTTTAAAATGCTTTATTTTACAACGATGTTTATATATATGGATGTCAAACAGCATAGAAAGTTGTTCCAAATTATTTTACTGAACAAGTAGCTCCCACAAATTTATACAGAACGAACATTTGCTATCATTAGTCATTAATTATATTTGAAGTTTCACCACGCTTAAATATTTAAATTATTTATATGATTTACTAGTAATGAGAAGCTGCCTAGTTATTAGTAAAAATTTAGTCAATTCTCTGTCATCACTTCACAAGATAGTGAATAAACTATACGCAAATTTGAAAATATGCAAGATTTAGACCACACAAAGTAGAATAAACATTCCAGATACCAATTATAGGACTGCAGTTACTTACACTGTGAACTCCTAAAGCCTTCCAGACGGCGAAGCTGATCACACCAACCCCACACCAGGCATAAAGTGAGCCCCACCCCAGGGCTCGCAAGGCAAGGGAAGACCCGCTCTCCGGTAAGGCAGCCGTGGCCACACTTCCCTGCAATGAAGATGGAAAGGTTCTGGTAAAAATCATCATTCTGAAAGAATAAATATTTGGAAAGTGTTTGAAATTAATGACTCTCTGTGTCAGCACCATAATATTAGGAAGCCAGACCAACCCAAGTTAATGTACTTAATAACTGCACGACTTAAGTCACAACTGCTCTGACAAATATTTGAGTGTGCAAGGCACCGTGCCAAGATCCGTGCTAGGTACACAGAGCAACTTCTTTCTGACAAAACACTTAAGACCTGGTGAGGGAGGGGGGAAACACAGACAACTAGAAGTAAATTATGGTCAAAATGGAAAGGGCAACGACAGACCTGCATATACACACAGGGCACTGTGTACCAGAGAAGGAGGACACCTGGTCTACTTGCAAGAAGGGGAAGTTTTAAGGAAAGCTTCCCGGAAGAGGTGTGCTAAATCTAAGTTTGAGAAAAGACTTGTGATATAACTCATTGTGAGGACTTTTAAATATTTATGCAGAATGCCTGACATATAGCAGAAGTTCAGCTCCTGGCAACTATTAATAAGAAACTAGAAAATAAACAGTAACCCTCCTCCCAAGTTTCAAGATATAATATTAAGGTAAAAATCTACAATTATACTAATTGAACAACTTTCAGACTATCAGCGTAACGAACTTGACTAGAGAAGAATAAGAATGCAGTGAGCACTTCAAAAAGGAATAACCGAGGGAGTTCCCTGGTGGCCTAGTGGTTAGAATTCCAGGCTTTCATGGCTGTGGCCTGCGATTATGGAAGTGAGATCCTGCGGGCAAGGCCAAAGGAAAAAAAAAAAAGAATAACTGCCCCCATTACGAAATGCGCTGAGGTTGGGGGAAGGGTGGGTGCGCTGTAAAAAGAGATACTGGGAGGAATGGAGTACTAATTTCTAAAGTCTCTTCCAATTCCATGACTTAGTAATTTATAAATTTATTTATTTTTATTTATTTATTATTTTTGGCTGTGTTGGGTCTTCGTTGCTGCGTGCAGGCTTTCTCTAGTTGCAGCAAGCGGGGGCTACTCTTCGTTGCGGTGTGTGGGCTTCTCTTGTTGCCGAGCACAGGCTCTAGAGCATGCAGGCTTCAGTAGATGTGGCGTGTGGGCTCAGTAGTTGTGGCTCGTGGGCTCTAGAGTGCAGGCTCAGTAGCTGTGGTGCACAGGCTTAGTTGCTCCGCAGCATGTGGGATCTTCCCGGAGCAGGGCTTGAACCCATGTTCCCTGCACTGGCGGGCAGATTCTTAACCACTGCGCCACCAGGGAAGCCCCATGACTTAGTAATTTAAAATATAAGTTGACAGTGTATTTTTATTTAAAGATTTAAACTCTGAAATAAAAAACAAAGATACTCCTCTACTACACTGGTCAGACACTCATTGGAGGACAATATCTAGGGTTAGCGTCTACTAATTTAGGTTAGAAGGAGCTCATAATAAGAAAACAACAAAACAGTAAAGGTCTGACAAACATGAAGGGAGCTAATTTAATTTTTTGTAAAGTATGGTGATATTCTATGGATGTGGTGAGCTCTTTTTCCATATCTATTTCATGAATAAAACTGCACAAGTGGCATTCACATGCTAAATGTTTCTTTTTACTATTGATACTAATGATTAAATTACATTGAGCAAAAGGACCAAAGCCACATTTTTCCTTACACTGTTAAAGGACCATTAATCTTATTTTTAAATGAGATTAATTTTTAAATAAGACTGCAGGACTGCAATCTCCCAGGGATCCTGTATTTCCAAATACTATATCACAGTTAATAATTTTATATATATATACACACACACACACACATAATTATATATATATATTGCTCCCTTACTATATGACAAGCACTGTTCAAAGCATTTTGCATATAGTAATTCATTAAGCATTTTACTTCACCTTACTCTGTGAGACATGTACTATTATCCTCATTTTACTAAAGACCAACTAAGGTAGAGAGAGATTTAATAACTTGTTCAAGGTTTCATGGCTTATAAAAGCTAGAGCACTTCAGCAGCCTGGCTTTACAGACTAAGTGGAATTTGCCATTCAGTCATTTATCACTTCTGATTCTAAATACAACACAATACAAAATGTAAATGAAAGTATCTTTTTAAGCGGAAACAAATCATAGTGTAAATTAGAATAAAAACATCATTACTTAGGATAATTCAAATATTTACACTACTGGAAGTAGAGAAAGAAGTGATAATACTTACAGGACTACTTGAAATGTAACCAAGGGGCATTCACTTATTCCCATAGTCTGATCTGAATATGAAATGTAATTTATCTTTAAAAATTTTTTTAAAGGAGACTGTAGAATTTAGGAAATATTAAGAATTTATTATTTTTCCCTGTGATCCTGTCTGCTAAAACACATTAAACATCAACTAACAGAAATAGTCAGAAACAATAAAAACTTTAACTTCCTCAAAAGTTGTATCTTACTTTTTTCTGATTATATATCATTGTGGAAAATTTGGTATGTATGAGAAAGCATAAGAATGAATGAAAAAAACCTTCATTTTATTATCCAGTAAACCATGTTAAACATTTTGACATATTCTCCCTCTTTCTGATTGTGGACATTTTAAAAACAACTTAACACCATTAAAATGTTTTTAATCTTCAACTTTCATCCTCTCGTTGTGTCAAAAACTCAAATATTTTTACTGGTTACATGGCAACTGATTTATCATAATTTACTTAGCCATTTGTTATTAATGTATACTAGTTTCACTTTTTTATATTAATTTTTTATATTAAAAACTTCTTTGTGCCTAAACACTTACTTGCACTTCTGATTTAAGTCCTTGGGGAAAATTCCTCAAAGTAGAATTATTAAGTGGAGAAGCATGAATATTTTATAAGCTGATAAACACTACAAACTGTTTTTCAAAAGGTTGTACTAAGTTACAATGCTGTTTTATGAGGACCATTTCAAGTTGGCCTGCATTAGATGGTCTCAGTAAAAATAAAAACACACAAAAAGAAACCTTTGAAATTTATATAAGACTATTTATAACTTACATTTCTATTGTTACTGAGAACGAGTATTTGTCCAAGTTATTATAAGCCAATGTTCACACCTTTTGAATTGCATATTCATGTTATTTGTCCATTTAAAGTTTTCTGATTTGTATATTCTTTCTATATTAATGTTCTTTGAAGCCCTTATACCTATCATATGTGCTATCATATTTCCCTACTTTGGTTTTCTTTTATACTTTTATTTTGCTTTTTGTTTGTTTGTTTTTGCTCAAAAATGCATTCTAATGTTTTTAAACTTACTAAAATTTCCCTCATCTGGAAATTGGTTCAACATGGCGGAGTAGAGGACGTGCACTCACTCCCTCTTGTGAGAGCACTGGACTCACAATTAACCGCTGAACAATCATCAACAGGAAGACACTGGAACTCACCAAAAAAGATACCCCACATCCAAAGACAAAGGAGAAGCTGCAATGAGACGGTAGGAGGGGCGCAATCACAATAAAATCAAATACCATAACCGCTGGGTGGGTGACTCACAAACTGGAGAACACTTATACCACAGAAGTCCACCCACTGGAGTGAAGGTTCAGAGCCCCACATCAGGCTTCCCAACCTGGGGGTCTGGCAACGGGAGGAGGAATTCCCAGAGAATAAGACTTTGAAGGCTAGCGGGATCTGACTGCAGGACTTCTACAGGACTGGGGGAAACAGAGACTCCACTCTTGGAGGGCAAACACAAAGTAGCGTGCACATCGGGACCCAGGGGAAGGAGCAGTCTCCCATAGGAGACTGAACCAGACCTACCTGCTAATGTTGGAGGGGCTCCTGCAGAGGCGGGGGGCTGTTGTGGCTCACCATGGGGACAAGGACACTGCCAGTAGAAGATCTGGGAGGTACTCACTGGTGTGACCCCTCCCAGAGTCCACCATTAGACCCACCAAAGAGCCTGTAGGCTCCAGTGCTGGGTCACCTCAGGCCAAACAACCAACAGGGAGGGAACTCAGCCCCACCCATCAGCAGTTTTAAAGTTTTACTGAGCCCTGCCTACCAGAGCAACACCCAGCTCTACCCACCACCAGTTCCTCCCATCAGGAAACTTTCACAAGCCTCTTAGATAGCCTCATCCACAAGAGGGCAGAGAGGAGAAGCAAAAAGAATGACAATCCTGCACCCTGTGGAACGAAATTACATTCACAGAAAAACAGACAAAATGAGAAGGCAGAGGATTACGTACCAGATGAAGGAACAAGATAAAACACCAGAAAAGGGCTTCCCTGGTGGCGCAGTGGTTGACAGTCTGCCTCCCAGTGCAGCGGACATGGGTTCGAGCCCTGGTCCAGGAGGATCCCACATGCCACGGAGCAGCTGGGCCCATGAGCCACAATTTCTGAGCCTGCGCGTCTGGAGCCCATGCTCCGCAACAAGAGAGGCCACGATAGTGAGGGGCCCATGCACCGTGATGAAGGGTGGCCCCCGCTCACCGCAACTGGAGAAAGCCCTCGCACAGAAACGAAGACCCAACACAGCCAAAAATAAATAAATAAATAAATAAATTTAAAAAAAAAAAACCAGAAAAACAACTAAATGAAGTGGAGATAGGCAACCTTCCAGAAAAAGAATTCAGAATGATGATAGTGAAGATGATCCAAGACCTCAGAAAAAGAATGGAGGCAAAGATCAAGAAGATGCAAGAAATGTTTAACAAAGACCTAAAAGAATTAAAGAACAAACAGAGATGAACAATACAATAACTAAAATGAAAAGTACACTAGAAGGAATCAATAGCAGAATAACCGAGGCAGAACGGATAAATGACCTGGAAGACAGAATGGTGGAAATCACTGCCATGGAACAGAATAAAGAAAAAGGAATGAAAAGAAATGAAGACAGACTAAGAGACCTCTGGGACAACATTAAACGCAACAACATTCACATTATAGGGGTCCCAGAAGGAGAAGAGAGAAAGGACATGAGAAAATATTTGAAGAGATTATAGTTGAAAACTTCTCTAACTTGGGAAAGGAAATAGCCATCCAAGTCCAGGAAGCACAGAGAGTCCCAGGCAGGATAAACCCAAGGAGAAACACGCCGAGACACATAGTAATCAAATTGACAAAAATTAAAGACAAAAGGAAAAATTATTAAAAGCAACAAGGAAAAAATGACAAATAAGATACAAGGGAACTCCCATAAGGTTAACAGCTGATTTCTCAGCAGAAACTCTACAAGCCAGAAAGGAGTGGCACGATATATTTAAAGTGATGAAAGGGAAGAACCTCTCTACCCGGTGAGGATCTCATTCAGATTCGACAGAGATATCAAAAGCTTTACAGACAAGCAAAAGCTAAGAGAATTCGGCATCACCAAACCAGCTCTACAACAAATGCTATAGAAACTTCTCTAAGTGGGAAACACAAGAGAAGAAAAGGACCTACAAAAACAAACTCAAAACAATTAAGAAAATGGTCATAGGAACATACATATCGATAATTACCTTAAACGTGAATGGATTAAATGCTCCAACCAAAAGACACAGGCTGGCTGAATGGATACAAAAACAAGACCCATATATATGCTGTCTACAAGAGACCCACTTCAGACCTAGGGACACATACAGACTGAAAGTGAAGGGATGGAAAAAGATATTCCATGCAAATGGAAATCAAAAGAAAGCTGGAGTAGCAATACTCACAGTAGATAAAATAGACTTTAAAATAAAGAATGTTACAAAAGACAAGGAAAGACACTACATAATGATCAAGGGATCAATCCAGGAAGAAAATATAACAACTATAAATATATATGCACCCAACATAGGAGCACCTCAAACATAAGGCAACTGCTAACAGCTATAAAAGAGGAAATCGACAGTAACACAATAATAGTGGGGGACTTTAACACCTCACTTACACCAGTGGACAGATCATCCAGACAGAAAATTAATAAGGAAACACAAGCTTTAAATCACACAGTAAACCAGATAGATTTAATTGATATTTATAGGACATTCCATCTGAAAACAGCAGATTACACTTTCTTCTCAAGTGCACCCAGAACGTTCCCCAGGACACATCACATCCTGGGTCACAAATCAAGCCTCAATATATTTAAGAAAACTGAAATCATATCAAGCATCTTTTCCGACCACAATGCTATGAGATTACAAATCAATTACAGAGAGAAAAACGTAAAATACACAAACACATGGAGGCTAAACAACACATTACTAAATAACCAAGAGATCATTGAAGAAATCAAAGAGGAAATCAAAAAATACCTAGAGACAAATGACAATGAAAACATGACGATCCAAAACCTATGGGATGCAGCAAAAGCAGTTCTAAAAGGGAAGTTTATAGCAATACAAGTCTACCTCAAGAAACAAGAAACATCTCAAATAAACAATCTAACCTTACACCTAAAGGAACGAGATAAAGAAGAACAAACAAAACCCAAAGTTAGTAGAAGGAAAGAAATCATAAAGATCAGAGCAGAAATAAATGAAATAGAAAGAAAAAAATAGCAAAGATCAATAAAACTAAAAGCGGGTTCTTTGAGAAGATAAATAAAACTGATAAACCTTTAGTCAGACTCATCAAGAAAAAGAGGGAGAGGACTCAAATCAATACAATCAGAAATGAAAAAGGAGACGTTACAACAGACACCGCAGAAATACAAAGCATCCTCAGAGACTACTACAAGCAACTCTATGCCAATAAAATGGACAACCTGGAAGAAATGGACAAATTCTTAGAAAGATATAACCTTCCAAGACTGAACCAGGAAGAAATAGAAAATATGAGCAGACCAATCACAAGTAATGAAATTGAAACTGTGATTAAAAATCTTCCAGCAAACAAAAGTTCAGGACAAGATGGCTTCACAGGTGAATTCTATCAAACATTTAGACAAGAGCTAACACCTATCCTTCTCAAACTCTTCCAAAAAATTGCAGGGGAAGGAACACTCCTAAACTCATTCTACAAGGCCACGACCCTGATACCAAAACCAGACAAAGATACTACAAAAAAGAAAATTATGGACCAATAACACTGATGAATATAGATGCAAAAATCCTCAACAAAATACTAGCAAACAGAATCCAACAGCACATTAAAAGGATCATACACCATGATCAAGTGGGGTTTATCCCAGGGATGCAAGGATTCTTCAATATATGCAAATCAATCAATGTGATACACCATATTAACAAATTGAAGAATAAAAACCATATGATCATCTCAACAGATGCAGAAAAAGCTTTTGACAAAATTCAACACCCATTTATTATAAAAACTCTCCAGAAAGTGTGCACAGAGGGAACCTACCTAAACATAATAAAGGCCATATACGACAAGCCCACAGCAAACATCATTCTCAATGGTGAAAAACTGAAAGCATTTCCTCTATGATCAGGAACAAGACAAGGATGTCCACTCTCACCACTATTATTCAACATAGTTCCGGAAGTCCAGCCACGGCAATCAGAGAAGAAAAAGAAACAAAAGGAATACAAATTGGAAAAGAAGAAGTAAAGTTGTCACTGTTTGCAGATGACAGGGTACTATACATAGAGAATCCTAAAGATGCCACCAGAACACTACTAGAGCTATTCAGTGAATTTGGTAAATTTGCAGGATACAATATTAATGCATAGAAATCTCTTGCATTCCTATACACTAACAACAAAAGATCAGAAAGAGAAATTGAGGAAACAATCCCATTCACCATTGCAACAAAAAGAATAAAATACCTAGGAATAAACCTACCTAAGGAGGTAAAAGACCTGTACTCAGAAAACTATACAACACTAATGAAAGAAATCAAAGATGACACAAACAGATGGAGAGATATACCATGCTCTTGGATTGGAAGAATCAATATTGTGAA
Organism: Balaenoptera physalus; assembly: GCF_965194825.1. Lineage (NCBI taxonomy): Eukaryota > Metazoa > Chordata > Mammalia > Artiodactyla > Balaenopteridae > Balaenoptera > Balaenoptera physalus. Next base: position 10,055,513 of record NC_138888.1, on the reverse strand, counting down.
AACGACTATACTACCCAAAGCAATCTACAGATTCACTGCAATCCCTGTCAAATTACCAATGGCATTTTTTTTTTACAGAACTAGAACAAAAAATCTTAAAATTTGTATGGAGACACAAAAGACCCTGAATAGCCAAAGCAATCTTGAGGGAAAAAAACAGAGCTGGAGGAATCAGGCTCCCTGACTTCACACTATACTACAAAGCTACAGTGTAATCAAGACAATATGGTACTAGCACAAAAACAGAAATATAGATCAATGGAACAGGGTAGAAAGCCCAGAGATAAACCCATGCACCTTTGGTCAACTAATCTATGACAAAGGAGGCAAGGATATACAATGGAGAAAAGACAGTCTCTTCAGTAAGTGGTGCTGGGAAAACTGGACAGCTACATGTAAAGAATGAAATTAGAACTCCCTAACACCATACACAAAAATAAACTCAAAATGGATTAAAGACCTAAATGTAAGACCAGACACTGTAAAACTCTTAGAGGAAAACATAGGAAGAACACTCTTTGACATAAATCACAGCAAGATCTTTTTTGACCCACCTCCTAGAGTAATGGAAATAAAAACAAAAATAAACAAATGGGACCTAATGAAACTTAAAAGCTTTTGCACAGCAAAGGAAACTAAACAAGACGAAAAGACAACCCTCAGAATGGGAGAAAATATTTGCAAACGAATCAATGGACAAAGGATTAAACTCCAAAATATATAAACAGCTCATGCAGCTCAATATTAAAAAAACAAACAACCCAATCCAAAAATGGGCAGAAGACCTAAATAGACATTTCTCCAAAGAAGACATACAGATGGCCAAGAGGCACATGAAAAGCTGCTCAACATCACTAATTATTAGAGAAATTCAAATCAAAACTACAATGAGGTATCAGCTCACACCAGTTAGAATGGGCATCATCAGAAAATCTACAAACAACAAATGCTGGAGACGGTGTGGAGAATAGGGAACCGTCTTGCATTGTTGGTGGGAATGTAAATTGATACAGCCACTATGGAGAATAGTATGGAGGTTCCTTAAAAAACTAAAAATAGAATTACCATATGACCCAGCAATCCCACTACTGGGCATATACCCAGAGAAAACCATAATTCAAAAAGACACATGCACCCCAATGTTCACTGCAGCTCTATTTACAATAGCCAGGTCATTGAAGCAACCTAAATGCCCACTGACAGACAAATGGATAAAGAAGATGTGGTACATATATACAATGGAATATTACTCAGCCATAAAAAGGAACGAAATTGGGTCATTTGCAGAGACGTGGATAGACCTAGAGACTGTCATACAGAGTGAAGTGAGTCAGAAAGAGAAAAACAAATATCATATACTAACGCATATATGTGGAATCTAGAAAAATGGTACAGATGAACCAGTCTGCAAGGCAGAAACAGAGACACAGATGTAGAGAACAAACGTATGGACACCAAGGGGGGAAAGTGGGGAGGGGTGGTGGTGGGATGAATTGGGAGATTGGGATTGACATATATATACTAATATGTATAAAATAGATAACTAATAAAAAAAAACCTATTTAAGTAATAGAAGACATGAAGAGATTAAAATAAATAAATAGACAATGTACATGACAATTTTAAAAAACACCTTATTGCTACAAAAAAGCTAACCATCATTGGTGCCTTCAGCAAGTCAGTAATCTTTTCATCATAGTCACATCAAAGATCACTGATCATAGATCACTGTAACAAATAAAGAAAAGCTTGAAATACTGAGGGAATTACCAAAATGTAACACAGAGACACAAAGTGAACCAAAAAAAAAAACCTTCCCTCATTCAAGTCAGTCATTTCTCTTTCCTTCTAGCTTTTTTTTTGTTTAAAAAACTTTTACCCCTAACTTTTTAGTTCAGCTGGTATTTACTTTAGTTTTAATGGAAGCTGATAACTAAAGGGGGTTTACTTCCCCAGTAGCTTAGCATCTGCCCCAGCACCACTCGACAGAGTAATCCTTCTCCTCCCAACTTATTTAGAAAATCAGATACAGAGGTTTGTTTCTAAGCTATTTTCGTACTATGAATTGGTTTTTTTAATAACAGAATCACACAGATTTAATTACAGAATCATTAAAAAGTCTTAATATCCAGAAAGTATATCATACTCATTACTTTTTATCAAATATTTCTTTACCATTTTTAACTATTAATTCTTCCAGAAAAAACCTGAAACGTTTTGTCAAGTTCTCCAACTCCCCATTTATTAGCATTTTCATTAGAATGGCATCAAACATTAGCTAACTGGCAAGAGACAGCAAATTTATAACATCCTGTCTTTCATCGGGAAATATATTTCCATTTACTCAAGTCTTTTTTTTTAAGAATAATTTTATTTATATTGCTCAACCCATTTCTTAATAAAGGTTTTTTTATGCATGCATTTGTGATTGTGAATGTTATTCATAGTATATAGAAACACTTTATCTGTATCCCCATGCCTAGACCTAGCAGATCTTATCTAATGACATACTTTTTGTAGATATATCCTGGTCCTGACCAGATTTTCAAGAGATTTTTCTTTAGCCATTTTCTATGATGAAAACAATATACTACTCTCTAATCTTATTCCTTTTTCTCATGTTGCTATAATTCCAGCAACAGATCTCACACAAATGCACTAATTTCTAATTGGCTTGCATTTTCATCCAGAAGCAGTATCATTAACCAAATATTATTACACCAGGGTCAGTTTAAGTGCTTTGCTTAAATTTTATTTTAGAAACTTAAATTAAAAATCTCTTATTTCCCTATGAAGAGAAATTATATATGTATTACAGATATACATAAATTTTTAAAAGTCTACACAAACCCACATTTGTTTTGCTAAGTAAAAAAGGTAACTATGTATAAAAATAACCCTTAATAACACAGCAATACTCCAAATAAAATCTTAGGTTTGCCAAACTTTCAGATTAAAAAAAAAAAAAAAAGGTACATGCTGTATTTGTATATCAGTCTCAGAAATTGATTGTGAAAGGAAGTGAGTTATTATCAGTTACTGTCTACATACTTCCAAAAATGAATTTTAGCGGAAATGATGTTAAAAAATTGATCTGCCCTTATTATTAAGTTTTTAAAAGTCTAGTCACAAGCTTTATCTGCTGGAGTTATACATCACATGACCTTCATATAGCCTGCTCAGAATTTTCAAAATGAACACTGACTTGTTGCAGGGAAAGACTGACTTGCCAAAAAATAATGCTGCTTTAAAAGATCTTTAGATATAACCACATATGCTAGTCACACATATATAAATGAAAGCTACCTTCTTCTTCACTACCACAGTTTATTTTTTTCATTTAAATTAAAATGAAGCCATGTGCATATGGAAGTTTGAATTTAACAAATCACAATGCAGTTATGATATTTAATATCCAAGATAAAACAAAAAAATTATTTTCCATTATTTTGTGTTTATAATACCTCTTATGCTTAAAGACATGGGTGCCCCTTATCTTCTATCTATTTTAACAAGAATTAATCTATTATTCACAGGTGCAGGACCTATCAAGAACAAATTGTTCAGTTTTTCAGAAAGTTAACTGCTTACCTAAGAATAAGGTTCATGTTTTTAGTTTTTGTTTTTTTTTTTCAGTTTAATCCTGGGCTGAATTTGACATAAATCAAACTGATATTTATAAAGAATGCTCAATCTAGCTATTTCCCCTACAGAGCATTCTTATCTGATACATTTTGCTATATTCTTTACATCACAGAAATAGCCATGTTGTTGTAACATAAACAATATATATTTTTTAAAGATTTATTTTTATAATTTCTCATAAGTTGTAGCTATATCAGAAAGATGATGACTCACCCTTATGGTCTGTTCATTACCTAAATGGGTCTTGAAATAACTGTTATTTGAAGGATATTTAACCTCCGAAACAGGGGTTCTCAAACTTCCTGGTCTCAGGATCCATTTATACTTCGATCCCAAAGATTTCTGATTATGTGAATTAAAATCACCATCTTACAGGGCTTCCCTGGTGGCGCAGTGGTTGAGAATCTGCCTGCTAATGCAGGGGACACGGGTTCGAGCCCTGGTCTGGGAAGATCCCACATGCTGTGGAACAACTGGGCCCGTGAGCCACAGCTACTGAGCCTGCGCGTCTGGAGCCTGTGCTCCGCAACAAGAGAGGCCACGATAGTGAGAGGCCCGCGCACCGCGATGAAGAGCAGCCCCCGCTTGCCGCAACTAGAGAAAGCCCTCGCACAGAAACGAAGACCCAACACAGCCAAAAATAAATAAATAAATAAGTTAATTTTAAAAAAAAATAACCATCTTAAAAAACAAAACATTTAGTACAAAGATAGGCAATGTTTTACATTTCTGTTAATCTTTTAAATGTCTGGTTTAATAAAGACAGCTGAATTTTCATATATATGTCTATATTCAATCTGTTGCAATATGTTTATTGGTTGAAGTATATGAATAAAATCTCTCCTCATACAGATATGTGGTTGGAAAAGGGAGGAGTATTTTAATAGCCTCCCTTCTTTGATACTATACCCAAACTCAACAAATAGTTTCTTAAAAATTATCTGCAATATGGAATATAAAATCGTATCAATGAATTTTTGTACTTTATTATATTAAAATCCATTAGTCTAATCTGCATTTTTGAATGGAACTTTTATCCAGGCATCATGATCATTCAGAAAATAATGATTTGTCAAGATAACAGTTATCTTTCAACTGTTGACATCATTTATTTATCAAATACCAAAAAATAACATCATTCATATCCCTACCAATCTCATTAGAAAAGCCTTTAGGGACTTCCCTGGTGGTCCAGCGGTAAAGAATCCACCTTATAATGCAGGTGATGCGGGTTCGATTCCTGGTCAGGGAACTAAGATCCCACATGTCGTGGGGCAATTAAGCCCACGTGCCATAACTACTGAGCTCATGCGCCTCAACTAGAGAGCCCGCGTGCCACAACTACAGAGCCTACGCGCTCGGGAACCCACACGCCACAACTACAGAACCCACGCGCCACAACTACAGAACCCACGCGCCACAACTACAGAGCCCATGCGCCCTGGAGCCTGCACACAACTAGAGAGAAGCCTGTGCACCACAACAAAGAGCCCATGTGATGCAATGAAGATCCCACGTGCCACAACTAAGACCCAACAGCAGCCAAAAATAAATAAAATAAATAAATAAATAAATCTTTAAAAAAAAAGAAAAGCCTTTTAAGTGTCTGAGCAGCTGGCAAGCTCACAATGGCAGACACAAGTTTTCTAAAACCTAATTTTTACCTAAAAACTGGAATTTTATCACTGGCAACAAATACTAACAATTGCTTGCTTGAAGAGACAGGTTCATTTTGTTCATTTTCAAGAAAATGTCTACCAAATACTCACTTCTGAATAACTACAATTTGTCTGTTGCTCTTACAAGTGAAAATAATATGCCATGAAAAAAAGTGGCTAGTTCAGTGTGTATCTCACACAACTGCTTTTTCTTGAGAAAAACATATTACTATGGTATAAAGCAGAAGTGCTTTATGTGTACTTCCCATTTCTTCACACAGAATATTAAAGAGGTTAAGTTCAAAGGTCAAGATATTAAAAATAAATAATTTTACTTCTTCATCGAGGATAGTCTTATGCAATGATGGATTTAACCTCGGGGGCACAGAAAGGAAGAAAACAATGCCTGCTAGTATAGTTTGGGGCCACTGCCTCGACTACAGCAAGGCACCAGCAGTTTTACCCTCCATTGTTTCTGTACCATTAGTGCAGGTATCTTAGCAGTATTATGAAAATAATTGACTTTTCAGACCCCCAAAGGATCTCAAGGATCCCCAGCATTCTGTGGACCACAGTTTGAAAACCACAATGTTAGACCATAAAGGCCATGTGTGATATCAAATCTCAGAACCAGAAAATAGAATGCAAAGTTGTGAACATGTATATGTGCTTTTTTTTCCTGAGAGAGAATCGCTAGCTTTCAACAGATTCTCAAAAAAGATCTGTGACCCAAAGGTTATCATGTTAACTTGGATTTAGAAATCAACCAAAACTCCACTATTAAAGCACCACTATCAGTCAGGTTTCACTGATTTCTGCCACAAAATATATATTTCTGCTCTGAAAATATTCTGTGACATAGGGGGAAAATGACCATGAAGTTCATAACAGTGATTTGGCAAACTCCATAGGACCTCTGAGTATTCAGAGGGGAATCCAAATGCACTTTAAATGTGGTCTCTTGCCATTCTTAAGGCTTAAATATGATTATTAGATTATTAAAGATAAATACAAGTCAAAAAGGAATTCAACTGGTTTATGACTTTTCACATAACACTGTATTCCAAAGCAAATATCAAATTGTAATTACATTGTTATTTGTGTGATTATTTGTTTACCATCTGTCTCCCACACCAGACTTAGCTTTTTGAGGGGTACATATGTTTTGTTCATTTTTGTATCTCTTGCACCTAGCTAGCACAGTGCCTGCACATAAAAGATCCAAAATAAAGAAGATGTGGCACATATATACAATGGAATATTACTCAGCCATAAAAAGAAACGAAATTGAGATATTTGTAGTGAGGTGGATGGTCCTAGAGTCTGTCATACAGAGTAAGTCAGAAAGAGAAAAACAAATACCGTATGCTAACACATATATATGGAATCTAAAAAAAAAAAAAAGTTTATGAAGAACCTAGGGGTAAGATGGGAATAAAGACACAGACCTACTAGAGAATGGACTTGAGGATATGGGGAGGGGGAAGGGTAAACTGTGACAAAGTGAGAGAGTGGCATGGACATATATACACTACCAAACGTAAAATAGATAGCTAGTGGGAAGCAGCCGCATAGCACAGGGAGATCAGCTCGGTGGTCTGTGACCACCTAGAGGGGTGGGATAGGGAGGGTGGGAGGGAGGGAGAGGCAAGAGGGAAGAGATATGGGAACATATGTATATGTATAACTGATTCACTTTGTTATAAAGCATAAACTAACACACCATTGTAAAGCAATTATACTCCAATAAAGATGTTAAAAAAAAAGATCCAAAATAAACATTTGTTGAAGCAATTAATTAATGGATAAATAAACCTTATGAGGCGGGTAGGGCAGAAACAGAATGATACAGAAGAACCACCACAAGGGGAAGAAAATTTCTCAACTGGGAAAATGAAGTACACCTGTCCATGACAGCATGACTGCTCAATCTTGCTCATGGAATAAGGATTTTCTGCCTTCCGTAGGTTATAGTCATTCAACCAAAATTTACTGAGCACCTACTATGTGCCAGGCAATTTTCTAGGGAGTGGGGCTGCTGCACTCCACAAGCATGCATGGTTTCTGGGTTCAAGGAGCTGACCTATGTTTTTCATCTATACTAAGATGCACTGTATTTCATCATTTTAACATCTCTGAAACAGAAACGCTTCTTGCAGTGCTGTCTCAAGAATTTAATTGGCATTTTTTTTCTTTTTTAGTGGTACATACAATATTGGGGTCTCTTACAACTGAAAATGATTTACCTAGATTTAGATTTAATGTCATGTTGTGAATAGGAAATGTACTGGATGAGCTTTCAAAGTCTTGTTCTGCTAAAAGTTTAAAAAGCGCATAATTAAGTACTTCTGACAGTTGATTAATTTGTACACTTCCTGAATCTATGAGGTGCATATTGGGTTACTTCTTAAAGTAATGTGAAAGGCCATCAACATTTTCTTTACTTTTCCTAGTCAAAACAGCTGCCATTGATTTGTAAACAACAATAATGCTATGAATGGATTTCGGTGTCACAAACCTTATTGAACCATTCAGGACTTTTCTTTTTAGCCAATGATAGTGTTGTAACAAATCCAGCCAGCATTCCCGCTGCAGCAACAGTACCAAGGAAAATTCCACCTGTCAAGAGTTTTGGGGGTAGGGCATGGAGGGTGGGGAGAGGGGGAAAAAAAACAAAAAACCTTACGTTAAAAAGATGGACACAAGTAAGTTTCAGATACTATTTAAAAATCACTTTTGAAATTCGAGAAACGATGGCTAAGCAGCTCTTGGCAAAGGTAAATGACAGCGGCTGGGAAACCTGCGTGACCACACGACCTCTGGTTCCTGAGGCCATGCTAAGGTAAAAATAAGCGCAGGGTCCCTTCCCCTCCTCTTCCCGGGGACAACTGCGTGAAGTTTCTCCAGGGGAGAAAAAAGAGATAGTGGGAGTTAGAAAAGGGAGGACACAAGAGGAACTGCAGAGGGAATGGGGGAAATGCAGCACATACAGAACTGCTCGCGGGACCAGCCCACGGGCTAAACTCAGGGCACCCAAGCGAAGGTCTCCCTGGGCGGGGTGTGCGTGGGAATGCCAGCTCCAGCGCAGGCTAGGGCCCCGGGTGAGGTTACCCCGACACCCGCACCTCACCACACCACACCTTTAACCAGGAAAAGCCGGTCATTAGTGGACGCCGTGGCCCCCAGCCGAGAAGACGGCTCTCCACTCCCAGCGTCCTCTGTCTCCATGTTTATAAGCCTCCACTGCTGCGTCCGGCGCCAACTGGGACCGGGTGGAAGCGAGAGCTAGGCGGAGGAGAAAGGTTCCGCTGCCCCCTCATCTGTGCAACCTGAATACCGGTCCGGAGAACGACCTTTGCCCCGAAACTTCTCTCCTCTCCCGCGCGCGGGCGGGGAAGCTGCTGTGGCTGCACCCCGGGAGCGGTGTCTTCCAAGGCTGTCAACCAGGGAGGATCATTTGCCTGCTCCAAGGTGATGATCGCTGCACTTTAATATTGCGTCTATTAGAAACACTGCTCAGCTCTGACTCTAGGGGGCAGTGAGGGGTCGCAGATTGCGCCAGGAGCCCAGTCCCAGCCTGGTTAGAGACCCCGCAGCTCAGTTTGCCGGTGAGCCTTACACTATGTCTGGGGATTTGGCCGGCGTTAACATTGCACGATTCTAAAAAGTAGGGCTCAGCCTTTTCTTTAGTACATTGCTGGGAAATTTCGGAACAGTTGTCGCTTTAGGTGTAAGTGGCAGGCTTTATCCCTGGAAGACTGCCAGCCTAACAGCTCTGTGGTGATGCGCTTCCTACCCCACGGTTTGATTGATTGGCCAACCGAAGGGATTGGATGGCTAGCATGCTGAACTGAAGTGAATGGCACAACCCCAGCCGGGAGAGCAGAGGACCACGCTAAGGAGTTGCTAACACGGAGCTTCAAGGCTGCCCCAGAGCCGCTCAACGCCAGCGGCCAGCAGGCAGACCCGGTCTTCACAGACTGGGAGGCTAATTTGCAAAAGGTGGTGGATTCAGTAAGTGGCCATCGACAGGAGGAGGCTGGTAGTCATAGAAAATCTTTTCAGCCTCTCAAACACAGACACATGACATCATCTTTTAAAATGAGGCAATCTGTCATTCTTGTTCAGTCTGAACGACAACAGCAAAAGCCATGAACTTCTTGAGATGCGGATGGAGATCTTTATTCATTTTTATATGTCCCGGCTCTCAGGGTGTTACCTGGTCATGTATAATAAATAAATGTTGGATGAAAGAGTAAATGAATGCATCAGTTAAAATGCAATTAATAGCCCAAACCTGGGTTCTGGTCCTAAACCACTTCTCAGCTATGTGAACTTGATTAGGTTATTAGGCTCACTTACCTCAATTTCCTCACCTGCAAAATACAGAAACTGATAGAACCCACCTCATAGTACTGCCGTAAGAATTAAACGAAGCAGTGTAGGTAAAGGAGTTAGCGTAGTGCCTGGCACAAACAGTGCATCTTAGCTCTAGCTATTATCCCCTTCGGTTCCAGTAGCTCTTCTGCAGCATTGCCTATAGAGATTTTTTTAAATTATAGATGCCCAGGGCCTACCACTGGAGATGACAGCTCTGAAGGTCCAGGCAGCGCGGTTTAAAAGCTCCATTAAAAGCTTCTGATAATGAGCCAGGTTGAACACTACTGCTCTGTTCAAATTTCTGTGTGGGAGAAATCACAAAGAATTTATTTAACTTTGGATTCTTTGGAAGCACAGTGTCAGAAACTGAAAGAGCCCTTTAAGCTGGCAAATGCTGTGCTAATTTGTTGAAGGTCCCGAGACTTAACCTTCCCTCTATACACAATGGTGACCATAGCAGCTAACATTTATTGTTTTCTGTGTGTCTGGCATTACCCTAAGTGCTTCAAATAAATTATCTCATTGAGTCTTCTCCATTGTGGACCAAAAACAAAACAAAACAAAAACAACAAAAAAACTGTTGCCTGCCATTCCAGTAAACAATGAATGTTGCCCTCCATCAAGCCATCAGGCACTGCAGCCACCCCAGTGGCGCTCCCTGAGGGGAATTCAGGCTGCAGAAAAACAGGATACTGGCCCTAGTTAGTTAAGGTGCATCTCAAAGGAATAAATTCAATGAGCCCAGACTCTTGCATCTTCCCATACATAGAAAAGCACTAAAATCATTAACCTGAGATGTCTGGTTTTTGTGATTAGCAGTAATCTTTTGATGCTCAACTACATTTTTGTTTGTTTTTTTAGCAAAAACTCCTAAATATCCTGGTTCCTCCCTTACCCCTTTGGAACAGTTCCTCAGAGCTATCTGAGAGGCTGATTCCCAGGCTATAGTGCTAAGTAAGGTCTTCAGATAAAGCTTTTAGGTTATGCGTTTTCAGTCAACACCATAAACTCTGCAAAACTAACTTGCTCAGTGCACACAGCTGTTAAGTAGCAGAGCCAGTATTTAAAAGCAGATCCAGCAAGTCCTTATCCGCCCCCAAGGGGTCCTCAGGCTTGAGCTTGGTAATTGGAATCATCTGGAAGGGCTTGTGGACCACAGACTGCTGGTCTCCAATCCCAGAGTTTTTGATTCGCTAGGGCTAGGGTGGGTTTTGAGAACATGCGTGTCTAACAAGTTCCCGAGTGATGCTGATGCGGCAGGTTTCACCTGGAGACCGTCTTCTCTCCGTCTCACTCACAGTTTACACCTTTAAAATCCATATGGACAGGCCAATGAGCGGTACTGAAATAAAATCAATCATTCAAAAACTCCCAACAAACAAAGTCCAGGACCGTTTTAACATTTGGAATTCTGTTCTCTCAAGACTGTTTAGAGAGAAAGAGTGCTGGCTCCTCAACTCTCCCCATTCTCTGCTGTTCCCCGCAAAAAGCACAGAAATTTTTTATTTTAAGGATTATATTACTATTTACTGTTAGAAACAGAAGAGAGATAAAACATCCTTAAATTTAGGAAAGTTACAGTGTCCTGGACTCTGGAGCCTGTCTCCATTTTGAGACAGTAACTACAAACGCTGTTGGACACCTGTCTGTTTTTATTTCTGAGCATGTGGTTCACAAACTTCCATCTTCTTTCTAACTCCCAAAAGTAAAGGACAGCTTTCCTCCTTCCTACGCGAAAGCTTACTTTCCCAGTAAACAGAGGGCAGAGAGGCAATTAAAGCAAACCAATGGGTAATCTTTGCCTTAGCAAGCAATTTACATTTTGAGGATCCTTGTCAGATACACACCTTGGAGAGGAGGGACTGAGAGCTACTTGGACAAGGCGAGCTTGTGGGGGGATTACCACACCATCCCCCAGCCTACTGTGCCTTGTTCTCCCAGGTCCTGGGGGACGGTGATTTCAAGGCCTGGGAAACATGCCTGGTACAAGGATGGAGAGTCCCTGGCCCGGAGATTAGAACCACATTCCAGGCATCCCAAGTTAGAATGCTTAAAGAAAACATATTTTAAAGACAATGTCACTCGTATTTCTATAGCGCACACAATTAGGTATTTCAGGTGCAATCTGATTAGCTGGTCTGTTCTAGGAACCCTGAAATCTCACCTAGACTGGTTTCTATGGAAATGCATGATGCAAGCTCCAAACAGGAGACTTGCAAACATCTGGAGCACAGTGTCTTTGCAAGACATCGACACTATTTCTAAAACAGCCAGACAGAGCATTCCAAGTGGAAACCAGTTATCAGTTCCTAAACGGTGTCCCATGCAATGAGAGCAGGACTGCCTTTTCAATGGAAGCATGAGTCCCTTTCAGAAAAATGTAATAGAACTGTCTCACAAGCGAAAGAGAATGCTGGGAAAGCAAGTTCATCTGAGACAGCCTCTGTTGCTATTTTGGTGTTTGTTTTAGTCAGCTCAAAGTCCATACCAGTGATGCCTCTGACCACATTCTTATTTCAAACCTTTTGGCCCCTGTAGATTCTATTTCAAATTTTGACAGCTAGAAACCTGTTAGCATTGCAGTTCCCAGAATTTGGGTAGCCCTAGCTCTAGCTAGTTCCAAACACTGATGGGCTTTTTTCCCCAACTATTTTTTAAAAATGTTTCTTGAGAGATTCAATTTCTCCCTGTTTGAAGTATGAGGTTGAATTCTTTTTAAAATCTCATAAGGATCACATAGGATCCTTAGTAGGATTATTCTTCTCACTACTTCCTGATATAAGATAACTGTCAAAAATGTAGTGCAGAGATTAAAAATTATTGCCTAATTATGTGTGTGCATAGAAGAAAAGATCCAATGGATCTTACACTGATTTATTAATGGAGGTTACCTTGAGCAAAGGGGGAGGTGAAATTTTCTATTTGTATTTCTTCTACTTTCCACCTTAATAAGTAAAATGATGACCAAAGCAACATTTTTACATATTTCTATAATGTTTGAATCATTTTTAACAAAGGACTTGTTACTTTTATGAAAAGGGGGAAAAAAAGGAAAGAAAACAATAAAAATACTTTAAAATATATCACCTTATTTAAAAGATAGATTTTTCTGTTTAAGTAGAAATATTATGTAGGTTTCCAGAGTTACTCACCAGACTCTCCAGCAGGATATCCAGGGACAACACTCCTGGAAAGCAAGGAAGCAAGAGTGAGAAGCATGTGTCAGAAGGAGAGACTCCAGGCTGGCTGAGAACCCTGCATGGTATTTGCATCCCCTGGTGGACTACCAGAGCCTCTTGAATGCTTCCCAATATCTGCTCTGGATTCCCAAAGTCATAGCTATTTTGAAGTGCACAACAATCAATATCATGTAATATAAATGGTAAGTATGGTAATAATTCCTCTTCAGTGAGCTGAAACTAGACTTCCAAAGCTTGAGTCTCATTACTCACTTCCAGCATCTCATTCCTTATCTCTTAGAATTGCAGTGTATAACTCCCAGGTTGAATAATATAAGTCTATCTTCATCACAGGAAATGAAATTTGCCATGAAAGGTTCCTTCCTTTCATTTTTTCTTTAGTATAGAGAGTATCTTTTTAATTTTTTTCTACATTATCAGTTATTGTTAGTGATAGACCAGAAATCTTTTTGAAAGGTGTTATATTTCATCAACCACTAGATATTTTCTTTAAAAAAAAGTGATGCACATAATTTCCTTTAACTATGTTCCTCGACTTTCTTGTGAGGATCAAATATGATCACATTTGTTCAAGTATTTTGTAAATTGTCAAGTAGTCTGGCAACATAAAGCATGATTATTTTTAGTCCTGTGTGTGTATCCCATTTGTAGAAAACCCTTTAACACTGCCAAAAGTAAAATATCTTTCCATTTATGCCAGTATTATCACTTTGCCAGTATTTCATATACAACCCCATATTTCACTTACGTTTACTGAGATCCATGATATCAACCACTAGTGTCATTAGTGCTTATTATGTGTATTGTGTTTATTTTTATTAATTATCCCCTCTTATTCTGATGTATTAAAGATCATAAACTACAAAATGACTAGAAAAACAGGTTCTATCACATGTATGATAAAAGAATGACTATATGAACTAGAACAAGAAAACTTTCTTGACTAAATACTGTGTTTAGATAGATTTTAGTTTCATTCATTCAGCAAGTATTAACTGAGCACCTGTTATGGTCTTGGCCCTGGCTTTACTGTGGTGAAGTCAAGAGGCACAGCTTTTGGTTTTTTGGAGCATATAGTTCCACGGCCCTCAATTTTCTAAGTAAGTAAGAATTTCATCAAGGCATTTTTTTGTTTCAACCTTTGTGGTTGATATTCTTTCTACCTATATTTCTTCTACTTTCTGCCTTAAAAAGTAAAATATGGACAGAAGCAACATTTTTATTTCTTGCTTTTGAAATCTACACTGCTCAAGGTCACCCCTCTGAATATTAACTATTATTGCACATGTGTATATAGAGAGCCTAGGAGATGGGTCAGCACTTGTACTGAATCTGGACTGTGGGATCTTGGAATTCAGAGCGGGGCATGCAAGTAAGTGGCTAGTTCCCAGAAGTAGGCTCAGCAACTGAGACCCCAACAAATGACTCAGAAGCAAGTAGGCTTATTCTGGGGGACAAAGCACATGCCTAAGGGGTCACTGCAAGAGAGGGCTTCACTTCAGGTGGTCTAGTTGTGAGATGAAGTGGGAGGATTTCTCAATCATGAACATGACATCATGAGATCCAGGGCAGGGGAGAGAGTTCAGAACTTCGGGCAGGAAGGCTGGCATTACCAAGAGATTTGTTCACGGATAATAGGTCCTGACCTTGGGCAGAACTGAAGACCCAGAGATGGTAACTGGTCACTTCAAGGCACAAACCCAGTTAAAATAGCAAGGGCACTTGGGGCTTCCCTGGTGGCGCAGTGGTTGAGAATCTGCCTGCTAATGCAGAGGACACGGGTTCGAGCCCTGGTCTGGGAAGATCCCACATGCCGCGGAGCAACTAGGCCCGTGAGCCACAACTACTGAGCCTGCGCGTCTGGAGCCTGTGCTCCGCAACAAGAGAGGCCGCGATAGTGAGAGGCCCGCGCACCGCTATGAAGAGTGGCCCCCGCTTGCCGCAACTAGAGAAAGCCCACACACAGAAACGAAGACCCAACACAGCCAAAAATAAATATTAATTAATTAATTAATTAAAAAAAAATAGCAAGGGCACCAAAAAAGAGACCATGGTCAGCAGCCCAGTTATCACATCCGGAGCACTGAGAGTCAGCAGGACTCTGTGCTGAGTCAGCAAGATGAGGTGAGAGGCCCAAGGTCCATAAACAGAGCCCGATCAGGTCTTCAGCCCTTCAGGCATGGAGGGCCAGAGGAGAGGGAGGGAAGCAGACAGGAGCCCTGCTTTGTTTGTGCGACTTGTTCATTTGCACGAGGGCCCCCGTCTGGGGGCACAGGTGGGGCTGGAATCCAGCCTGCGGCCCGCTCACCGGGACTCGCGCCCCAGTGCAGAGCTGCAAATGCCCCCAGGAAGGGGCGCTTTTTCTCACTCACAAAAAGGTATCGCGTGGGTCAGTACTGGCTTTGGAAACATATTTGGAAACTTGATTTTCAGAAGCTAGAAGCCAATTTAAAATATCCCAGCTAATGCGAGTATATCTCTTACCTTAAGTGTATTCAGGCAGAAAAAAAAAATCTTGGGAAAGATTTCAAAGTATCCAGGACTACAGTCTCATAAACAATTGTATGGCTAAAGAAGTGCTAAAACGCATATAGATTCAAAGTGCCTTTGGAATTCAGAGAATAAGTCAGAAAAATGTTACTTCCAAAGAGTGCTAGCATGCTCAAACTACTTGACTTTACACAATTTGAAAAAGTATACACGTGGCCTTTGGACAACTTTTTATAATTTTGACTCACCAACTATTGCGCTCTGTGTTTAAAAGAAGTGTCTATGGTTACTTCTCACTGGGCCATACACTTACACTTTAGTGACATATTTTACTGAGATTTGATCCTTTTGATTTACTTTTTCATGTAAAAATAATAACCTCTTAGAATGGTATTATACAGCATGATAAAATATTTCACTATATAGTAAATTACATGCAATTTAAAAGAGTGTTTTATTTAAGTCAGCTGTACAGGGCCCAATGCCCTTTTAGAAACATTCAGAGCACTTGATGGATTCATTGCTGAGTGAACTATAAATAAATACAACCTCAAATTCCAGACAATGAAAATGTGCTAAGGGATACATCAAAGCTACCACCATTAATGACTCCTCTTTCAAGGTGAGAGAAAGAGCCTGGACAAGTTGTCTGGAAGCCAGGGTCAAGCTCCCAGCCCTGCCAGGCATGAGGGATGATTGTCTCCACATCTCTTAATAGGGGTTTCATTGTCCTGCTCCGTAAAATGAGTGGAGTGAATAGATCAGCACTCTTCAAAATATGTTTCATGGCATGTCAGTTCCCGAGCTGTTAGGTGCTACCTGGAAAAAAAGGTGGGGGGGGGGGGTGTGTTCAAAGAAGTTTGGCAAACAAGATATAACAGGTTGCTTTGCTGTAGGGCTTCCCAGAGTCTTCAAGAGGAGGACACAGCAAGCAATGATTCTGCAGGGAATCTGAGCATGGAACCCTTTGTTTAGGAGCATAGTGTATACTTTATAGTTTGAGAAATTCCGAACTAGCTGCTCACTAGGATTGTTTCTACCATCCGTCCCCTCCCCCCCAACTCTATGACGCTAGCTAAGTTTGGAGAAATGAGGCTATTTCATTTAGGGGGCAGAGAGCAATGCCTACCCTTCTTACAGCTCAAGGTCAGATCTAAAATTTAATGTCTCCTCCCAGCAGTTAGTCTGAACCCAAAGGGGGGCTGGATTAGTGAAGACCAGATTTCACTCAGGGGTCGAAGTTCTAATTCTACTTGAGCCAAAAATAACATCTCACTTTCCCATGTCAAATTTAGAGCTACTCTCCACATTCTAAGAGAGAAGAAAGAGAGCTATTTATTGGGGGGTAAAGGGGGGGAAGCCAAAAGGGTCATGAATAATCTACTCATTCCAATCAATTAGGAAGAAAAATGCTGTCACCAAAGCACATTCTGAATTGATAGAGTTGAGAAACCAAAATAGACTGACTTACAGTAGAATTAGATTTACTATTTCAAGCCCTGCTATATATTTATCCTTATTTGGTTGCTTTTAACAGAGTTGCATGACTATGGAAATAGAAGTGACCTTAAGGGGTCACGTAGCAGATCATCTTGTATCCAGGAAGGATTTCACTCAGATTCTCCTAATTACAGATTCAGCAGCAGGTCCATCTTGACTCCTGATTGTAAGGTAATCAGTTAGCTTAGGCACATTCTTCTACATTATACATAATTTCTCTTAAAGGAATGCCGTGTGCTGTGGTTATGAGCGTAGCACATACTGGAGAAACCCAGTGGTGTGCTGTATGCCGATCACAGCCTCAGCTTCTGGGGAAAATGGCCATAGGAGTTCCACTTGCAGAGACTTCTATGCTTCATGTCACATGATCACGTGACCCAGTTGCCCTGGCCAAAGCAAATCGGACCAGGATCACCACCAGACCCAAAGACTGTCATCTGTAGGTCAGCAACTCTGCCAAACAGGAGCCCCATTTATAGGGATGATGACAGGGATGGAGGGAAATCTTAACCATGTCATCTAAGAAGAAATAGTTCAGAGAAAGTGTTAAAGGAGGAAGTAGAATCTCCCAGAAACACAGGGAGAAGGTAGACTAGGTAGATTTCGTCACGATAAATAAGAGCCTCTGACGATTTGAAATGTCCCCCAGATGGAATTAGGAACCTTGAATTATACTGTTTCCTATCCCTAGGACTTTCTGAACAGAAGCTAGATTAGTATCTGATGGAGACGAGGCTAGAAGAAATTCCTGCCCTCGTGACAGGTTAGAACTTCCAGGAAGGCTTATGTCACAGGACATGGGCCAACTCAGCTCTGCCATCTCTGAAACTTGGTTTTGTCGGCAGAGCAAGAACCGATTGATCCCTCAGGGAAGAATCACATTAATCAGGCTCATGAGTCTGAATGCCAGTTTAATACTACGTAATGAGAAATATGGTAAGAACCATGACAGGAAGCCAGATAACAATCAGGAGGTGAAGTGTGACACCCCCCTTTCTCAGGCTCTGGCAGATCAAGGACACAAGTAACAAGTAAGGAAAACTTTTAGAATGAATTGAGGGTTCAGTAGGGTGGCTGGCTGTAAAATCAATCTTATAAAAATCTTTAGCTTTCCTGTATATTAGCTATAACTGATTAAAGTACAAAACAGAGAAAAAAGATCCTACTATGTGTTGATCACAAAACTTTACTGACGTATGAGAGAAGACTTGAATATACCATGTCTCTGGTTCAGAAAACTTACCTGTACAAGTTGTCGATTCTTCTCAATTTATAAATTTAATGTATTTACTGTTGAAATCCAAATAGGATCATTTTAAAAACTTGACAAGATGATTCAAAATTCATCTGAATAATAAACATTCAAGAAAGGTCAAGAAATTTTTGAAAAAGCAATACCATGAGGGGGGACTTGCCCTGAAATGATAAAATGCATGGTAAATTACATTACTTAAAGTACTAACCATAACAGGAATAGCTAACTAGATCCGTGGAACAGAATAGAAGTGTATCTAATAGCTTAGTAAACAATTAAGATATTTCAAATCAGTGGAGAAAGTCCAAAAATGGTTTTGGGACAACTGGCTGGTTATCTGGAAAAAAAGTTTAATTTCTATCTCATGTTACAATGAAACCATAAAAGTAATGAAAGAAAATATAGATGAGTGTCTACTGGAATACATCCTTGAGCTGGAGAAGAACTTTCTAAGCATGAAACCAAAGAAATAGATATAGACCAATTTGACTATATACATCTTAAAACTGCTCTATAGTAGACAGTGCAAATTTCTCACTTAATCCCATCTACCTTTCACCCTTGCCTGCCCCTCACTTGCTGCTGGGAGTAGCCACGTAACCAGTTCTGTCCAATGGGCCTAAGTAAGAGTCAGCTGGTATTGTCTCTCCCTCCTCTGCCTAGAACAGAGACCTGATGGCTAGTGCTGCAGCAGCCATTTAGTGACCTTAAGATGACACGCAGGAGGAGGCCAAGAGAGGGCAGAGATGTGAGCCCTCACACTGTCAACTCTTTGAACCAGTTCCAACAACTTCCTCTCTATGAGGTGCTTGTTATGTGAAATAATAAGTCCTCTTTGTTTAAGCCAGTGGAGTTGGTTTCTCTGCTACTTAAAATTCATTCCTAACAGAGTCTGAGCTTAAGGCAAAATACCATATTTCAATAAAAGGCAAATAACAAACTGGGAAAAATATTTGCAAAATATGTCATAAAAGTTAATATCCCTACTGATGCAAAGAGCTCTATAATAAATAAGAGATAGATGAATGAAAAATGGAAAAGAATATGAATAGGAACCTTAAAAAGTTCAAATGTCTAATAAGTTCATGAAAAAATTTCAGCTTCACTAGTACTCAGAAAAATATAAGTTAAAATAATAACCTAATGATTTATCACCTATAAAAATTGTCAAACACTGGAACACTTATGATATTTTCTGGAAAGCAATCTGGCAAAATATATCAAATGTCTTGGAATGTCCATGCTCTTTGGGAATCTGTGCAGAGAAATGGTTAAAGAGGTCCAAAGGTTTGCTACAAGGATGTCTCCTGCGGTTCTGTTGGTAATTGCAAAATGATGCAAATGGCAGAAATGTGCAAAAATACAGCTCTGATTAAGTAAATTTATAGGATTGCCCACCTTAAAAAATGTATCCATTAACCTGCTGTAGTAGAGGTATATTTGTTGACACACAAAGATGTTCCTTATTCATCATTAAGTGAAGAGTAAGTTGCAAAGCACTTTAGTAAGGATGAAAGATTTCTATTTTTGTCAATATGTATGTTTGTGTATTTATGTGTGTGAAAAACAGCGTGGAAGAAAATGTATCGAGACACACATTATCTCTGGGCTTGGCCCACATTTTCTGATTATTTCTGTAATAAACATGTATTGCTTTTGAAATAAGAAAATCATTACTGTAAGAATATTCCTTGGTGAGCACAGAGTTGAAACACAGGGAATTAGGATTGATTATTTAATAGTATCTGGCCAAGATAAGCTGAGGTGTTTGTCTCATTATAAGGCTACCAGAACATTTTGAGTTACTCAAGCTTGTTCCTCTGCAAGATAATTCGTTGAACACAGCTGATGTCTGTTTCTGTGATTCTCCTTCGGCTGGCCTCTTCTGACAGACATATGTTTGCTTTAGATCGTTTAATGTTTTCAGGCCAGCTAAGGCCAACCCTTACAGTTCTAAGGGCCCTTCTGCTTTTAAGGTAACTGCATTTCTCTGTTCTGATCCAGTCCAAGTGATTTAAAGTTGAACTTTCTGAACGTAATCTGATTTCCAAGCTTCTGGGGGGAGATGAGGGTATGCCTCATTGTTGCTCCTAAATATTGGCTGAGGGGTAGGTGTTGGATTCCTATAGAAAGATAATTGGGACTCTGCCTTACAGTGGGAAAGCAAATGAGGGATCACAAAATGATCTTTTGATAACTCGAGTCTGTGAACTCCTGTGCTGACTTCTAATTTCCCATTTAGCGTATTTCTTAATACCTCAAGCCATGAGCAAAGACTGTATTTCCTTTACTGTATTTCTCAATCTCATTTCCAAGCAATACTAAAAATGACTATTTCCCTTAAGGCAATTATCATCATGACCTTGCATGTGCCAGTTGGAAATTCTCCAGAATTTCTTTTTTAATGATGGAAAATATGTTATTAAACTAACAGCATGACTGATAGGGAAGTAGGTTGCATGGGAAAATATTGAAATTTATTATAATTACATCTATCAACCAGGGTCCCAGAAGGACATAGAAAACCTCAGGTGGTTCAACAGAAGATTCCTTAATGAAGGGACTCTACAGAGGAGTGGGCAGGGTTAAGAGAGGTCAAGGCACCAGGAATGAAAAGAGTGGGAAGCTGTTACAGACCCTGGCCTGAAGGGAAATGGGGGGCCCGGCGAGGTTTGGACTCAGGCAGGAGGTGCTCACCCTGGCAGAAGGAGTGTCATGGAGAGATGTTGCCACCTGCTGAGCCAGGCACCAAAGCATGAAGGGAACAGGGAAAAACTGCCCTGCTTCCTGCAGCCAGTGTCCTCCAGTGCCTCCCACTGCCAAATCCTATCAGAAACCAGCCAAAAGGGACCCCACGAGAGCTCTTCGGAGCATGGAGAAAGGCAGGAAGGGTGAGGAATGGATCTGGGGGCACAAGCGGAGAATGACCATCTCCCTCCCTGAAGGGATGTTTTGTTCTCTGAAAGGAGATAACACCTCGAGGACAACTTTGGCAATGCTTAGCTATGCATCCTCAAGTTTCATCTAAGTATGTTTTCAGAAATGTATCATTTTCAAGAGATACTAAAAAAAAAAAATCAAGCCCACCGGAGTCTCAGAGAAATACACTGCTATGGACTGAATGTTTGTGTGCCCCACAAATTCATAGGTTGGAACCCTAACCTCCCAGTGTGATGCTATTTGGAGGGGAGGCCTTTGGGAGGTAATTAGGTTTGGACAAGATCATGAGAACAGGACCCTCATGATGGGACTACTGTCCTTGAAAGGAGAGTAAGAAACCAAAGCTTGCTCTCTCTCTCCACCATGTGAGGACACAGTGAGAGGGTGGCGGTCTGCAAGCCAGGAAGCGAGCCCGCATCAGAACCCGGCCATGCTGGCACCTTGACCTCAGACTTCCAAGTCCCCAGAACTATGAGAAGTAAATTACTGTTGTTAAGCCATGGTATTCTATCACAGCAGCCGGAGCTGACTAAGACACATACCGAAAATTAAAAATGCATCTATTTTCCAATCCTGGCTCTGCCCACCTTATCCTTAATGTCTCTGGCCTCAGTTTCCTCAGCTATAAAATGGGTATGCCTTTCTTGCAGAGTTTTTATAGGGATTAAATAAGGAAACAAATATGAAAGCTCTGTGGAAAACTAATTTAGTGGATAAATGAAATGTAAGCTTTCATTACTAAATAATGTAAATAATAAATAATATAGTTTAACAGTACAAATAAAAAAAATGCATCTATTGAAGACAGTAGTAGCTATCGTTTATCAAGCACATGTTTGGTGCCACGCACTGCCACGTGCTTTACCTGAACGAGCGCATTTAATCCCCGCACCATTTGACACAGGAGGAAACTGTTGTCCAAGGAATTCTTCCTGTCTTGCTCCAGATCACATAGCCAGCCAGAGTGGAAGCGTCTATCACTGGAGGGCAGCTTCTGTCACTGGAGTGGAAGCTTCTATCACTGGAGGGCAGACTGCTGGAACTGGTGCAGTGCTGCCAAAAAACAGTGCGCCCCACCGTGCTAATGCCCAGGCTACAGGGGCGGGTGTTGGGGTCCTCAGCCCCAGGAGGGCTGTGTGGATCTGAGAGACCACTGAGGCACCCAGTGGTTTGCTTGTTATCATCTGGTTTCTCTCTCTGGGTGACAGTAGGAACATGGTGGGTCTTGTCCATCACTATCTCCATGCTCCCTGGCACACAAGCAAATACATGACTGGCACCTGATAGGACTGATGTTTGTAACTTACATTCTTTCGCCCAGTCACCTCGTGCTCCCTCTCATCCTCGGGAAGCCTAGCTAAATGTCTTTAGAGAAGCGGTTCGGAGGTGCAGTTGAACACAGAGAAAGGTTGTCACTTCTGGTCTGGATTGCTAAGGTTAGTAGCCCACTAGGTGGCTCTGCCAGGGCGCTGTGTAGCGGGGCCAGCGTCATTAGCATGACGACAGAGCCAGATGGAGGCATGACACATGCAGAACCAACCAGATGTCATTTAAATGTCTGTAAGAGTTGTGGCCTGGCCGCAAGGAAGATCAAGAGAATTCAAATTCCGGCATGCAGTGACGGGTTAGAGAAGGTTAACTGAAAACTTAATGGGGATGCAGGTTTCCATCACACTCCATCAGGCAGTCATGTTGAAAGATTTGGGAGATTAGGTCATGCTTCCACTTGAACCCAGGCAGCCAGGGCTTCAAGACCAACTCTCTGTAAGGTGAGGACTTGAAGTCCCTCGGTGTCTGACTACAAAAGCTCACAGGTCCACCAGGGCTGCAGGTACGATTGTCTGGGGCAAATGCAGGCTCTGACAAATGCAGGCTCCTCTGGGACACGCTGCCTGGCCAATAAGTGATTCCAACACCTTGAGAAGACAACCCAGGTTTTGGGGGATGATGAAATCGTTCCTTCAGTGGGTGAGCTATATTTCTAGTCCTAGGAAAGTTTAGAATTAGGCATGGAGCTGTTTAAGTAAATCAAACCATCATATTCATACTTTTGTGTAGTTCAGGAATACATTTGAAATCATTGAGGAACTCTGGGTGTGCTTGGATTTCACTGTTTGTCATGAAGGAATTGGATGTATTAGCATAAAGACAGACTAGCCTTGTGATTTCAATTTTAAATGTGTAATTAAGTAATTGATTTTAGACTTGTGATTTAAATTAAGTACAAAATTTTGATTACATTTATAAACAGTATTGGAATGTTTAAGTGAACTGAGAATCACGGTATTTATAGGTTTAATTTATTAGATTGATTACAGTTGTTTAAGTACTTGGAAAGGCTTTACTGCTTAGGATAGGCATTTGAAGTAGTTCAAAAGAAAGCTGAACACATTACATTTTTAACTGCAGTTTTCCGTATTTGAGGGAATTTAATTAACCAAGATGTAAATGGGAGTGATTTTTTAAAGGCGTTTTAGTCTGTATAATTGATATAATTGGTCATTAATGAAAGAAAAAGTGAAATTAATTATTCTTGTCTTACTAGATGTATAAATGGACCAAGAGTTGTAATTTGAACTTGGAGGTGCAAGGAAAACTCGGTTTGAAAATCTGGCATGGCTTCCTCCTTTCCAATTCCCTAACATCTTTGCCCAAGAGGCTCAGGGGTCCCTGTGGCTTTATGAAATCAGTGGAGGGGCTGCCCACGAGATCTTGGTGACAGGCAGTGAGATGTGCCACCAACTCTCTAGAAGGGATCAGGGACTTACACCGCTTACAAGGTCAAAAGGAGATCTGGCTCTGCCTCTGGGGCAGGTGAACTCAAGAAAGCCACACATACTCTTTCTAAAAAGAAATATCCTCAGAGACAGGGGCCAGCATTGGATAAAACCAGACTACGCCTGAGACAGCCCAGGATGCATCACCCTCACCCACAAACTTGCCCCCTTTACGCTTTAGCCTAGGTCAGAACTCTGGCCCTAGAGTAATATTAGCTATTGCTATTTGTCTAGACACCATCACCACTTAACTCTGCCTTCAGTTCATATGGTAGCTGGTCTAAAGGAATTATAATTTGTATTTTAAAGACAATGAGCATTACTCAGCTTCTTTTTTTTTTTCATTACTCAGCTTTTAATAATGCACAGATCTGGGGCCTGACAGGACATAACAGAAGGTACACTCATCTGGCTGGCAGTAATTAGAAACGGAGTGACACATTTTGAGCCAAGGAATTAAACAGCCCCCAAAGGGAAGAGTCAGTACTGTAAGAATGACACACCAGTTATATCTCAGTTATCTACTGGAATCTCCAGCTACACTCACACCTGGATAAATAAACTACAAGCAGCATCTCCAAACATGAACCACAAGTCAGGACAAGTGTGACATCAATGTGGTAGGTACCCAGTAAAAACCTGTGACGTGCTTGGACACAAGGGGTTACATCTGGTGTCTCAGAGCTGGTTATGATGAAGCAAGCACAATGCCCTCCACACAGTGATTTTACTTAAGTTGAGCAAAGATAAAACCTAAATTATGTGGATTCCAATTAAATGGGACAGGGACTGAGTAAAAGATGTTTTCCCCCATGGACAGTATAATTTATTTTAGACCCCAAATTGGCCTGCTATAATTGATATGCATCTGAACAGACTTTCCAAAACACACTCATATCCTTTAGAAGCATCACCTTGCTATAACTGATATGAAATATGTCTGTAATTTTCGACAGCAATCTAAGGATTTCCAATGGTTATCTTAATTTTTAAAAAAATGTACTCGAGCAGGGAATATACAAATCAATTTTCACTGCAAAGTAAAGGAGCTGTTACAGTGGAGGATTACTGGACTGAATGGCAATATTATGACATAGTATGAGTGTGTTTCATGTTTGGTAATTGCAATCATTGTTGCTTTTGTTGTGGTCATCCATGTACAATGCTTGGTGTCAGTCTATTTATCTCTTGTAAAAATAAAATACAGTGTGTGTGTGTGTGTGGAAAAAAAAAAAATGTACTCGACAGTAAAAAAAAAAAAAAAATCTTTTAGTAAGACCATCTTTTTCATCTACCAATTAGATGCACTTTCCTGGAGTGGGAAGCGAGATGGGGGCCATCTTTTCCGTGTTGGTTGTTACTGCTGACAAGCAAAGTCGTGCATAGTCTGGGTTTATTCTCAAGTGTCCAGTCACTAGTGTTACCAGTTTTGCGTGCCTTGGTGAGATGGCTGGCTGGTTCCCTGATACCTGAATTGCAGCCGGGATGGGGTGTTTTTGAACTCAACACTGCCAGTGACAGCCTCCTGCAGCCAACCTGCTTGGTTGTGGCAGAGGTAGAACCCCCCAGGAGATCCACTTTGGTGGTCTTGCTTTGGGGGGTCATTCCTGGAGGTCAGCCTGAAGAAGGCAACTCCAGCCTCTCAACAATTCTTTAAGCCTGAGTTCCCTGTATTGAATCTCTTTCTGCTTAAGATAACAGTGGTTTCTGTTTCCTGGCTCTGAACTCTGACACAGTGGAAAGGAGAAAGGGAGACAGTTGAAAGAAAATCCAAAGGAAGGAGTGATAGGACTTGACATTATGATGTGGAGACAAGGCAATGAGAGGTGCCTGAGAAGGTACTTGGAAATGAGGAGCACCACGAACCCAAATACATGGGGAGGTGAGGTTTGTTCAGTTTTAGACTCTGCATTCGCCATGTTAATGGGTCATGTAAGGACAAATGGCTATGGAAGGACTGGAGAGTGACAGGGCCTGAGGACAGAGATTTAAGTCATCAGCAGAAATCTAGTAACTAAAAGTGTGTGGGGTTAGATAAATTTCTTGAAGAAAACATTGCAAAGAAAAGAACTGAGAATAATTCCTTATTATTTTATATTTTTATACTTCTAAAATAGGGAATTCCCTGGTGGTCCAGTGGTTAGGACTCAGTGCTTTCACTGCTGGGGCCCGGGTTCCATCCCTGGTCGGGGAACTATGATCCCGCAAGCCACGTGGCACGGCCAGAAAAAAAGTTTGCTTAAAATAGAAGTATAACATACAGTAAAGGGCACACATCTTCGATACTCAATTCAATGAATTTTTACGGAGTAAACACAGTTGAATAAAGATATAAAACATTACTGTCACCCAGAAACTTTCCTTATGCTTCCTACCAGCCAAAACCCTTCCAAAGTTAGTCATTACTCTGATTGCCGTCACTGCCGATTTTTCCTAGTTTCTGAATTTTATAAATGAAGTCGTGCAGTATGTATTCTTTTGTATCTGCATTTGGGTTGTTTTTTTTTTTTTTAAACTTAACATGGTATTTGAGAGTTTCATCCATGCTGAGCATTTACCAATAGTTTGCTCATTTTTATAGTATTTTATAGCATTTTTATATAGTATTCCATTGCATGCCTATCCCACATTACATTTATGTATTCTACTCTTGATGTGCATTTGTGTTATTTTTAGTTAGGGGTATTATGAACAGTGTTACAAAGAACATTCTTCTTGCACGTGTCTTTTGATGCATTTCTGTTGGGTGCATAACTAGGAGGGGAAGTGTTGGGGAACAGGGTATGTGTTTAACAGATTCTGCCAGACGATTTTCCAAAGTGGTTTTTTCAGTTAACTTTTGCTGCATCACAAACCACCTGGAGATGTAGTGACTTAAAACAATAACTCACTGTTCTTTGGGTCAGCCGAGTGGACTGACCTCATCCGGGATGGTTTGTTTGTGCTCCGTGTGTTTGGGCTGGGCTCAGTCCTGCATTAGCAGTCAGCTGGTGGCTGGCGGCCTCATCCACTTCTCTGGCAGTTGGCTGGTTGTCTGTAGGAGAGATGGAGCTAATTGAACAACGAGTCACTCTGGCAAGCCAGCCTGGGCTCATTCACTTGGTGGTGGTAGCAGGGTTGCCAAGAGCAGAAAATGAGAGCAAACTCCAACATACCAGCTCTTCTCAAGGCCTCTTCTGGTATCACATTTGCTAATGTCCCATCATCCAAAGCATGTCACACGGCCAAGCCCCGTTTCAAGGAATCTCCATAGACCTTTTGGAGGGAGAAACTGCAAAGTCAGTTGCAAATCATATGTGTCAATTGCAAATGCACACACAGATGGGAAGAACTCGTGGCCATTTTAAAATCTGCCACAGTATTTGTTCCAATTTACGCCCCTGCCAGCAGTGACGAGAGGTCAGTTGCTTATATCCTCACCAGTACTTGGTATTACCAGTCCTTTTCATTTTAGCCATTCTGTTGGGTAAGTGGTGGCATTTTGTTGTGTTGTTAATTTTCATTTTCCTGGTGACTAATGCTATCAAACACCCTTCATGTGTTGATTATCTATTTGAATATACTTTTTTGGAAGAGCCTATTCAAGCCTTTGTCCAATTTTAATTGAATTATCTGCCTTCTCAATTATTTATAGGATACACACATATACATACATATATATTCATTATTTATGTATTCTCACAGCTTGTTGTTTGCCTTTTCATTATTTTCATTATTTTAATGGTACTTCTGATAAACAGAAGTTCTTAATTTTAATAAAGTCCAGTTCTCATCTTCTGCTTTACATTTAGTGTTTTTTGTGTCCTATTTAGGAACTCTTTGCCTACCCCAGGTGATGAAGATATTATTAACTTCTAGAAGCTGTATTATTTTACCTTTCACAGTTAGATCTATGATCCATCTGGAATTGATTTTGGGGTGTAGGTAGAGGATGAAGGTTAATTTTTTCCCATATTGATCCACCACCATTTATTGAAAAGACTACATTTTTTTTCTGAACTCTCTAGTATATTCCAGTGACTTATTTTATATCCTTTCACCAATACCACAGTTATTGAATTTAGCTTTCTAATAAATCTTGATATCTGATAATGGAAGTCTTCCAAGTTTATTTTTCTTCATCAAGATTGTTTTCACTTGTCTTGGCCCTTTGCATTTCCATATGAATTTTAAAATCAATTTGTCAATTTCCAACTTGTCAGTGACCTACAGGCATTTTGCTGGGGTGGGGGGGGGGACGTTGCATTGAATCTATTGATTGTTTTGGATAGAATTAACCCTTAAGATTTTGGGTCTTCTAATCTTTGAACTTGGTATATTCTTTCATTTATTTAGGTCTATTTAAAATACTCTCAGGAATGTTTTGTAGTATTCAGTGAAGAGACCTTGTGCTTTTGATTTATTCCTATCCATTTGATGGTTTCTGCTGTTATTGTAAATGGTATTGTCTTTTAAATTCCCCCCTTTTTTTTTCCGTCATAAAGAAATAGAGTGTTTGCCTCAGAACTGTCTTGTTGCCTCTTGAGGGTAATATGTTTTTTTCTTTATTTATTATTAGGATTTTTCCCCTTTAACTCCAGTTTTCAGCAGTCTTAATATGATGTGCCTAAGTGTGGTTTGTTTTTGTATTTTCTTGCTTAGAGGTCATAGAACTTCTTGAATCTGTGGCTTGATGTCTTTTGTCAGTTTGGGGAAATAGTTTCTGCCCCATTCTTTCTCCTCTCCTGGAATTTTAATTACACATATTTTAGAATTTTCCACCATGTCCCATGTCTTTCACTTTTTTCTCTATTTTTCTGTCTTCTTTTCTTCTCTGTGCTTCAATTTGGCTTTGTGAACTGACCTATCTTCCAGTTTGCTAATTCTCTCTTCTGCTTTTAATCTATAATTAAATCTAGTTTTTGAATTCTCAATTCAGTTATATTTTTCAGTTCTTGAACTGCCATTTAATACTTTTTTAATAGACTCCAGTTCTTGGTGAAATTCTCCGCATTTTTATCTATTTCCATGACCATGTCAATCATAGTTATTTTAAAGTGTGAGTCTGAGAACCTCAATGTCTGGGTCACATGTGATTCTCTTTCTATTGTTTTGGCTTTTTTTTTCTCTTGAATTTTGGTCATGGGTCATATTTTCTGGCATGCCTGGTAGTTTGGATTGAATGACGCACATTGTGTATAAACAATTATAGAGACTCTAAATGACGATTACCTTCCCACAGAGAAGATTTACTTTATATTGACAACTTGGTCCAATCAGGAGTTCAGCTGACTGGAGGTGAGTTTCAGGTTTTGTAAGGGCTGTTTTATCTCTGAGTTAT
The DNA here is from genome assembly GCF_965194825.1 of Balaenoptera physalus. Taxonomy (NCBI): domain Eukaryota; kingdom Metazoa; phylum Chordata; class Mammalia; order Artiodactyla; family Balaenopteridae; genus Balaenoptera; species Balaenoptera physalus. The sequence goes on along the minus strand of NC_138888.1, from coordinate 10,026,348 downwards.
CACACCCTTCCTCGCAGGGTGGGACCCTTCAGGGGTCTCAATTGAAAGTTCAGATTGTGTGTCAGGACCCTTCATTTTTGAAGGGTCCTGAACTCCAAGTTTTGTCTTCCTAGTACCAGGAGACCACTAAGACCATGGTGACACTTTTAGCCTGAGAAGCTCTCTGTTGGGTGGTTGCTTGGTTTCTTCCTCTTGGACTGTGCCCACTTAGTTTAGGACTATGTCAATGCCTTGAGGGAAAATCACACAGGGAAAATGGGCTGGCTCCTCAAATCCTTTCAGTTTGATAGCCCTGACTTCCACTTTGTGTCTCTGCAGCCCAGCAAGTCTCCTGCAACACTAGATTATCCATCTATCTATCTATCTATCTATCTATCTATCTATCTATCTATCCTCTACACCTCAGCAAACTCCCTGGGGAAAGTAGCAGTGGCAACTATCTGGCTCAGCCCAGTGCATTTTTCCTCCTCTCCAGGATCTTGATGCCTTCAGTCCGGGCTGCTTTGGTTACTCTCTGTTGTTTTAATAGCTGTTTTATTTGGAGGGAGTGTTTTCATAGCTGTTTTTGTGGGAGAGTTAGTCTGATACCAGCTACTTATTTGTAGGTGTGATAGAAGTTTCCCATTCCTTAATGTTTAAAGAAGAATATTGTGTTGTCAGAAATATGTACTATGCAAAGGGAAAGTTCTTTTGCTCTTGTGCAAGCGTCACTCAATTCTTCTGTTCCTGTGCAAGGCTTCTTGAGACGTCTATGTGTCTTCTGAGCCTCACTGCTTTGTCTGCCATTTGACCTTAGGCAGATCTGGAGAGTTCTGACGATTTGGTCACAGCTTTTGTAACTCTCCATTAGTCGCTGGGGACCTGAAGTTCCTCAATCTGATCTCTAGGGAACAGAATGGCTTCTGTGGCCGCTTCGCAGCTGGGGGTGTGGCCACGGGGCGTTAGATGATCCTCCAAGAGTGGGCAGGGATTCCCCTTGCAGACCCCACTGGGATGAAATATGGGTTTGTGTCATCCAAAACGCAACAAGGGCAACTGGCTTAAATAAATAATCCCGTTAAGATGTGGCCGTTGCTGTGCCTAGGGAAACAGTTTCCATAGGAAACAACAATAAAAATAGCGTTATTTTTAAACTGAGAAGAAATGACACTCTGGTATCCAGATTTTAAAATAACACAGAATAACAGAGGAAATGTTTGAAGATTCAGCTATGTTTTGATTTTACAGCCTCCTTGCTGTATTCTTTAGATTACATTACCTGGAACCACAAAGTGGATCGAACTCCAGTGTTCACGCAATGCATTGCGGGGAGGCTGGAAATAAGGGGTGTGAGCGGGTGGTAGTCCACTCTGCTCTTAGGAACAATTAAAGTTGCAATCATTTTAGTATCTTACTTTATGATCATAACTTAGAGATAAGGGTTTTTTTCAAATTATGTAACATTCACTGTTCTTATAATTAAACTCCTCTTCTGAAGAGATGGAGAAGAGGTAGTTCCTTGTAACCTGCATGTGCTTGAAAAAGGTATTGAAATATCTTCAGCCTTTCCTATAGGTCAAAAATATGAAACTGACACTGCAATCAAATGTTTCAATTTTTTGTCTCTTGAAAGGTTTTCTTAAATTGTTGAGGTTTCTTTCAGCTGGCTGAGTTATCAACCAACAGTTATGAGCTTTTCTTCTCAAAAGAAATAATTTGTTTTTGATAAGAGCAAATGACTCCAATTTTTCTTCAATATTTTTGACTTGTTTTCTACAGGTATCCAGAAATTACCCTCTGCTTAAAGAACTATTCTAAAAACATGTCCTCTCTCTTCTGATCACAGAATTACAGACATCCGATTATGAGCAATGTGAAAAGCCTTGTTAATATTTTAAAAACTGATTTATTTTAACGATTACTTTCTACTTTCTGGTGGAGGAATTAGAGACAGATTTAGAGGAAGCAGGGTCAGAGATGGGAGCTAGAGAGTCCTGGGAGAATGTACAGACGAATGGACTTTCTCATCAATGCTCATGTCACCCATCACAGGTGTGAAATTGACCACTCAATCCCTCTATCCTCCAACTTTAAAGAGACAAAGAATTTTAGAATTTTATTTAACAGACAACAATTGAAGGTGAATTCAAATAACACCTCCATCATGGGACAGAGCTGTGCTCAGAAATGACTCCAGGGTGAATTCTGGTTGCCTCAGACAATGCCTCTCCTAGAAGTTGGTCAAAACAGCACTCAGAGATACCTGTCCAAAGGGAAGTGGGCTATTGTCCTTGCCACAGCTGTTTGGCAATCAAAACCTGCTTTGGCATCTGAGCATCTGGGCACGCCCAGCTCTGTCTGCTATAGCTAAAGAATTTCAGTGCCCTGAGGGAAATATGAGATGATGGGAATAAAAAGAGGTTGGTGCTGGTGATGCTTTGCTGTTTAGAGACAGCTTGAAAAGAGCTGGAAGGAATAACACAAAGAAACGAAGGTGGAAAAGCAGCTGTTATTTTGATTTTGTGGTAAAAAGAATCTCCACTTATTAAAATTCTTCCTACCCCCTCAAAGCTAAAGTTTAAAGCTACCTCCTTTCAGATAACTTCTGGTTGCCCCAGCTAGGAGTGAACACCTGGACCCTCTCATACACCGTTTATGTGCCGCAGTTAGGTGTTGATAACTCTCTGTGTGCCTAATTTGTTTTACCAGGGTGCAGGTCCCTCAGGGGGAGATATAATGTCTAAAGTTACTTTGTGCCCTCTGTAGATCCAGAAATGACCTTAAATCAAATAACTTGTGTGATCTCAAGCAAATAACGTAACTTTTCTATGCCTCAGTTTCCTCAATAAAAAAGGAATATTAAGTACTCCCCTAACTGGGATTTGGGGATTATATAAAAATTAAATTAAAAATTAAGTAAAGTGTGTAGTATGCTGCTTGGCACATGATACTCCAATACATGTATCATTTTACATATATATATATATATATATATATATATATATATATATATAGACACACACATTATATATATACATATAATCATATATATATGATTGCCATACATTGATGATATGCCATTCCAGGGCCACCTGGCTAAGGTGAAAGAAGAAAGAGCAGTGCCTGGCATACTTTCTAAACACATACCTCTCTCTCTCTCTCTCCTTCTCTTTTGGTCTGTTTAGTTTTTATTGTGTCCTCATCCCAAGGGAACCTGGCTAAGAGGTAGGGAAACTAGACAAGAAAGCATGTTCCCTGGTAGTCAAATACGCTTATAAACATTTTCTTGCGACATTGGGAGCCTTTCTAATAACAAATCTTGCTGGCTGCTGTCATTCCCTGTGCTGTTCTAGAGGGGCTACGAAGTGATCTCATTGTCAAGGCCTTTGGTTTATAGAAACATCTTTGCCATTAATCAAAGACTACAGGCTAATTGACATCACACACTAGAACGGGTCCAGAAACATCTCAGGTGCCACGCAGAATAGAGCAGCTTGGTACATGTTGCTAAGGTACTCTTCTCTGGGTGTCTAGGGTAACAGTCATCTTGACATCCCCAGGTTTGTATTCAGGCTATTCCTAGCATGATGATGACAGTCTGTGGCTGTACCTGAAGATCTGTAATTTTTGTCACTCTTCATGACTTTGCTGCATTCCTTCCACACTGCCCATCCTTTCCACAAACCTCTACAAACTGGCCTCACCACTCCTTCAAACTGTTCTCAGAAGACAGCATGACCTCCACATTTCCAAGTGCAACGTCCTCCTGCTGCGAGACTCCGTGCAGACCTTCTCTGCAACGTTTCACACTGGGTAATGCCCTTTCCTTCTAAAAGTTTGCCCTTCGTTGGCTTCTTTGGAATAATACTCCAGGTCTTTTTCCTCTCTGGACGATCCTCCTTTGTTGCCTTTGCTCACTCCCACCTTCTGTCCCTTAAATATCAGCATTCCCCAAGGTTCTGCCCTGAGCTACATTCTTTCCTTGCTCTATGTATTTATTCCCACTTGAATCCATCCACTCACATGCTTATTAAAATAATGGACCAGTATAGAAAAGCCTAACAGAGAAAGTAAAAAAAAAAATCACACAAAACATTAAAGGTAACATTTATCGTCTATCTATATTTATGCATATAGTTGCACAATTTTATCAAAATTGGATCATTCTATACTTGTGTTTAAATCGATAATACGGTTTGAATACTGTAGGTCAACACAGGATTTTTGCCATCACTTTAAGTGGACCATATTTAAGTGTATTAGTTCTTTGCTAGGGCTGACATAACAAAGTATCACAGACTGCGTGGCTTAAACAATACAAATTTATTTTTCCACAAATCTGGAAGCTAGAAGTCTGAGATCAAGGTGTCAGCAGGGTTGGTTTCTTCTGAGGTCTCTCTCGTTGGCTTGTAGGTGGCCATCTTCTCTCTGTGCCCTCACATGATCTTCCTCTGTGTGTGCCTATGAAAATGGATCAGGGCCCAGCACCTTTAAATGCCATATCTCCAAATACAGCCATATTCTGGGGTACTGGGGATTAGGATTTCAACATATGAATTCGGGTGGGAGGGGACACAGTTCGGCCCATAGCACATAAATTTTAAAAAATAATTCTTCATTCATACCATTTTTTTCCCAAATATTTAAACAATGCCATGAGAGTTGTCTTTCTTCCTTGATTTTGGAATTTTCCTTTCTTGCCTTTGATTAAGGATGAATAAAGGTCCAGACCAAATGTCAGATTCCACATTAGTTACAGTATTCCTTTATCTGTGACCCCTTGCTCTATTGCGTGTACCATCATTGTGGCAATTTTCTGCCTTATGGGAGTGTCTTTAGTTACCTTCTGGATGCTACATTTAATATAAGAGACTAGTTCTTACCCGTCTCTGTACTCCCATAGTCTAGCACATGCCTGGGACTCTGAGGATAGATGGATAAGATACAGTTCATCAATATTACTCAAATTTATCTTGGGTGCCCAAAGCTTTTAAGGTTCAAACCTTAAATTTTTCATATCATTTAGACTCCTCTTGTCTCCTTTTTTCTTCTCCATCTTCTCCTCTATAGTCTTTTTTTCAGCCTACAAGAGATTTTTCAAAGCTTTGCCTCAAGCTCACTGAACATCTGTGTTAATCTAGATAGTTAGATTTGTTTCACTATTAAGATACCAAAGCTAAAAAAATGGAATTTTTATTACTTACTTTCCCTTTTGCCAGGAGGATGATAAACATTTACCAGAGAAAAGTTGATTGAGATCATGGTAAGTTTTTCTTGTGATGATGGATTTACATGTAGACAGAGACATCCATCATGGGGGCTCGACAATACTGATGTGTAACTTAGCACTTTAACCTATTTACATTTTTCTAGTAAATTAAACATGTCTTCTTCTGTTCCAGGTATTCCATTCCTTCTTACCTGTGCTTGATAATGTCCATATTTTGCCTAAACCTCAACAATCAACCTTGCTAATAAAGTGCTGTTCTGTATCTGAGTATGTGGATGTCCCTCATCAACAGAGGACAAAGCCACAAAGTGAGAATTATAACTAATTCTCACTAATTATAGAATAGGAAATATCAAAAGAGAAAGTCCCTTACATTTGGTGGTTTCCAGAGGATAGATTTTTAACTGAGAAAAATATATTGTTTGGAAATTCTTTTATTCATTTTGAAACAAACTGGGGTATGGAGATAAAAAGGTAATCCTGTTCTTCCAAAAAATATTAAGAAATACTACAGGAATATAAAAAAGTTTAGATAATGATATAATAAAGATATAAAAACTCCCTCCTATCAGCCATGCAGCTTGGACTCCTGATCCTCGTTTTCTTCTTTCCTCCCTCTTTGTCTTGAAAAAAGAATACCCTGAATTTTGTGTGTAGCATGCCTTTGGGTTTTGGGGGGAATTTTAGTATATACTTATATATGTATATAATCATAAACAGTATATCCTGTTATAATTCATATAAAAGATATATTTTTGTGACCTTCAGCAAATTTCTCTTTTCATTCAATATATTTTTTGAAATGTGTTTATTATTATAGTTTTAATTATTCCATTTCAGTCTATATAATATTCTATTGAATAAATAGCTCAGAATTTATTTATCTAATCCCCTATTAATGGACATATAGGCTATTTCAAGTTTTAATTTTTTTTACTATTTAAAAAACAACAGGACTTCCCTGGTGGCACAGTGGTTAGGAATCCACCTGCCAATGCAGGGGACACGGGTTTGATCCCTGGTCCAGGAAGATCCCACATGTCGTGGAGCAACTAAGTCCATGTGCCACAACTACTGAGCCTGTGCTCTAGAGCCCGCAAGCCACAACTACTGAAGCCCGAGTGCCTAGAGCCTGTGCTCTGCAACAAGGGAAGCCACCGCAATGAGAAGCCCGTGCACCGCAACAAAGAATAGCCCCCGCTCTCTGCAACTGGAGAAAGCCTGCATGCAGCAACAAAGACCCAATGCAGCCATAAATAAATAAATAAATAAATAAATAAATAAATAAAGTTCTTTTAAAAGGTAAGCTTTATAAGAAAATAAAAATAAACAACAACAACAATGCTTCAGTGAATGCTCTTGTACCTGTCTTCCTCTTAATAGTACTAAAGGCCTAGATGGAGGCAGTATATGAGAATTCCATTGTTTCACTTCCTCACCAGCAGTAGTATTGTTTCAATAGTGGTTTTTCATCATCATCAACATTTACAAAAAGACTGTGACAAGTATGCATGTTTTAATCCCTAGAGAAACTACTAAAATAATAAGGCAAAGAGGAATAGGTTAAAAGCCCATCAATGAGTTAAAATGGAATACTGAATTTTTTTGATAAAACCAAAAGGAATAACAAAGGATCAAAATATCAGATCAGACAAATAGAAAACAAATAAAAATGGTAGACCTAAATCCAACCACAACAGTAATTACATTAAATATAAATGTACTAAACACTCCCATTAAAAACAGAGACTGTCAGACGAGGTAAAAAAGCAAGACCTAAGTACATGCTGTTTAAAATAATTACCTTTATGTAAAGTTTCAGAGGAGTTGAAAGTCAAATAATGGAAAAGTATGTACCGTGCAAACAGTACACATAAGAAAACTGAGCTGGCAAATTAATACTATAAAAAATGACTTCAAAACAAGGAATATAACCAGAGAAAAGAAGAACACTTATAACAACAAAATGGCCAATTCGTTGGGAATATATAACAGTTAAACAATTATAAATGTATATGCTCCTAATTACAAGGCTTCAAAAACATGAAGCAAAAACTGACAGAACTAAAGGGAAAGTAGACAAAACATTGCTGGAGATTTTAACACCTACCTCTCAGTAACTGTTAGGACAACCAGAGAAAACAGTAAGGGTATAAAAGACCTGGCAAAATTATCAACCATCTTGAACTAGTTGACATTTAAAGAACACCACACATAAGAATGGCAGAAACACATTCTTTCCAAGTGCACCTGGAATCGTAACAGGCTGACCATATGCTTGAAAATAAAACAAGTTTCAATAAATTTAAAAGGATTGAAATCTTAGCGCCCATTCTCTGATCTCAAAATTATTAAATTAGAATTCAGTAACTCTAAGATACTTAGAAATTTAACAACTCAGTTCTAAATAAACCATGGATAAAAGAAGAAATCACAAGGACAATTAGAAGATACTTTGAATTATGATAATAAAAATACAACATATCAAATTTTGTGGGATGTAGCTAAGGAGGTTCTTGGAGGGAAATTTATAGTTTTAAATATTTATATTAGAAAAGAAAAAAGGTATACAATCAATCTAAGGTTCTACCTTAAGAATCTAGAAGAATATGAGCAAATTAAACCCAAAGTAAATAGATGGAAGGTAATTATAAAGGTAAGAACAGACATAAATGAAATAGAAAATAAATAGCTTAAATTAACAAGGCAAAAATTTGGTTTCCTGAAAAAAATAATAAAATTGATAAACCCTTAGCAAGACTGATTAAGAAAATTGCCAGTATCTACAATAAATGATCTTATGGACATTAAATAAATAATGACAGAATATTATGAACAAATTTATGCCAATATATCCAACAACTTAAATGAAATAGAAAAATTTCTTTAACAGTATAACTTACCCAAACTGACACAAGACGAAATAAAAAATAAGAGTAGTTCTATATCTTTTGAAGACATTGAGTTAGCTATTATAATCTTTTCCTCAGATAGAACTCCAGAACCAAATAATTAGCTGGTGAATTCTATCAAACATTTAATAAATAAACAATACCAAACCTTCTCAAAAAAACAGATGAAGAAACAATTCCCATCTTGTTTTTATGAGGTCAGGAGAATCCTGAAACCAAACTTGACAAAGACATGACTTCCCCCCACCCCCGCAAAAAAAAAAAAAATCAGTAGCCAATAACTCTCATTAACATAGATGTAAGTTTTTTCACAAAATATTAGTAATCCAAATCCAATAATATATGAAAAGGACTATGCATCTTGACCAAATGAGGATTATCTTAGAAATGTAAATTTTAGCATTCAATTATCAACCAATGTAATACGTCATATTAACAGAATAAAGGAGAAAATGAATCATCTCAATAGGTGCAGAACGAATAGCTTACAAAATTCAGCATCCATATATATAAGAACTCTCAGCAAACCAGTAGTAAAGGGAAACCTCCTCAACCTGATAAAGGCATCTATAAAAATCCCGAAGGTAACATCATATTTAATGATGACATAGTTGTTGCTTTACCCCCAACATTGAGAACATGCAAGGATGTACACTTTTTTTTTCTAAAACAAAACAAAAGAACTGTAAATAATTAATTAACTCTAGTTTGCTGGTTTGCTTTTCATGGTGGCACGGGTTAGCAGTTTCAAAACTTTTCTGTACTCTAGACTTGAAGAAATGAATAGATACATTGAGAATAATGGAAGGAATGAGCTACAAATATGGAAAGTGAGAAGCATGCATTACAGCTTGTAGTTTTTGATTGGAAGTGCATGTTATCAGTTTGAAAACATGGTTTTTAGCATTGAGAAAAATAAATATCTGTGCCTATGTTCTAATAGATATATAAATAGACAGAGATATATAAACACATATGTGTTTTCCACTAAAAGGAACTAGGACCCCTTGGAGAAATGACAGATTGCAGGGCTGGGACAGGAAAAGTACAGGGGGAGCCTGGAACATCTGATTGAGGCAGCTAGGGAAGCAAGTGCTCAAGGAGTGACTGGGTCATGTCAAATTTCACAGGAGTTAGCATGAAGGGGCTCACGCTAGCCAAACCTGGAACAGTTTGAATGTCAAAATAACTATTGACAGATTATAGTTATAGTTATTTATAACTAAACAATAGATTATATCCCACTGAATAATAAAAGTATCTATGAGGCCATACTGATATAAATAAACCAGTGAATCAATAAATAAATGGGGAAGAAAAGAAAGGTCTTTCATATGCCAACAAAAGTGGGTAGGGGGGAGACAGAAAGATAAAGGAAAGAAAGAAGGAAGGAAGGGAGGAAAGGGAAGGAGGGAAAGGGAAGGAAATAGAATCAAGAAATCAATAGATACTAAAATTAGTAGGTGAGAGTTTGATGAAGAACAAGACATTTGCAGTCTTTGTATTTATTAACTACACAGGAAAATAACAACTTTATATTGGAAAAACCTAGTGGAACCTCCTTACCCAAGTAATCAAAATGAACATCATGAATATTGGGACAAACCAGCACCATGGACCTTTGGACCTGATACTGAGAAAGACACATCACTTCACTTCCCACCAAAAATGCATAACCTGATATTTCTTCAACATATCTAAATGAGCTAAATAGAAAGGTGGAAAACATCTTAGCTTATTAACAAAAACAAAAAAACAAAAAAACAAATTGTATCTATGTTGTTCCAGAAAAGATATAAGATAGCTAAAGTAAAAGTTAACATTTTGAAATAATTTTAAACCCAGAAATAAGTCTGTACTAGAACAAATTAAACTGCCTCTTAAGGTGAAATATTACTACAGGAACAACAGAAAGTTAAAAAATTGAAAATTTCTTTAAAATATATTTGTATCTTTATCTTATTAGATCATCTATAATTAAGAATATCCCGGATATTTTTACACCCCAAATAGGGATAATCTTCAGGTTTCACTAATATACAGTTATGCAGATGTTTGTAGGAGAAAAAGGACACATTGGTTTTCTGAATTAGCAGTCAGGCTACTGACCCCCCGAAGAAGTCCTTCTGAGTGAGTAGACACACTTATAAAGCTCTCAATTTCCTTTTGAAAGAGAATGATATAAATGGTGAAAACTGATGAGAAAAGGGAAAATAATAAGAATACCAGTAATATCTGCTTATGAGTTTACTACTGACAAGCACTTTCACATATTTTTTTGATCTCACAACCAACACTTGAGGTGGGTAGGTTTCAATTATTCTTTCCAGTGAGGTTTTTATTTCCCACAAATGCCAAGGATGCCAAGGAAAGTTCGTTCTTGGATTTGGTTTCCATGTATTCAGAAAATAAATAAAAGTCAAACAAGTTTTTTTACTGACTAGCTTTAGTTCAGAAATAGCATTAGACATTTCTCAAAATCCATTCTTTACAGAGGAGACAAGAAATTTCTGAAATCCACTTTGGATTCTTTTGGAATTCTTTCTAAGCTGCATTTTTAGTTAAGAGAAGTGTTTCTTTGTTTTGCTCACGTCCTTTGAGGAGCAAATGGGTATTGACTGTCCAAATGTAGGTGTTTTGAAAACCAGGCTGGGCTCTCGCCATTGGAACCAGACTTGCAGAACACAGAACTTTAGTCTCCGTGTCTTCCTGCAAGGGTTAAATCTAGGGAGTGGTAGAATTGTTTCTCATCGTCCATAGGATGCTTCTCCTTTTCCCGTTATTTTACCAGTTAGTGTTCTGTTGCATGTTTTACAAGTAATCAACAAAATAGTTTTGGAGCCTTTCTACCTCTTCATCATTTTTGCTTCTTCAAACCTGAGTGCATATTTCTTTTGCTTCTCAATTAATAATTGTCTGTATTTTGGGGTGTCAGTTTAGCCTTGGGCTGGAGATACATTCCAGCTTTATCCAGCACCTGCAGCTGGAAGCAGTATGGACATGCTTCTTCGAAATCCTGTGAGGAACTGCAGGCCCAGAGGCGGCAGCAGGTGTGACCCACGCAGGTATCTTGTAGTTTCAGCAACGTTGCCTTCATGCCTGTGGCTGAAACCCGATGAGAGCCCCATTGTGGATTACATTATGAAGAAATGCCAGTCGAACCCAAATGGAGTGACATTGTACAAAATAAGTGGCCTAAACTCTTCTAAAATGTCAAGATCAAGAAACTAAAAGAAAGGAGGTAGAACTGTTCCATATTGAAGGAGTTAAGTGCTAGGTATGAAACCTGGGCTGGATCTTGAACTAGGAAAGATTAACTATAAAGGACATTATTCAGACAACTGATGAAATTGGATTATGGACTGCTTATATGTGTATATACAGTTTGCCTATAATTATATGAGCCTGGAGAAGGATATATACTAAATTGTTAACATTGGTTACTTGGGAAACAGTAGGGGTTAGGGATGAAGGGGAAAAAACACCACACTTTAAAAAAGCATACAGGATGAACAGGACGCATGACACGATTCCACTTTTATTAAATGATACGTGAGTGGGGACTTCCTTGGTGGCGCAGTGGTTAAGAATCCGCTTGCCAATGCAGGGGACCCGGGTTCGAGCCCTGGTTCAGGAAGATCCCACATGCCGCGAAGCAACTAAGCCCGTGCGCCACAACTACTGAGCCTGCGCTCTAGAGCCCGTGAGCCATGACTACTAAGCCTGCGTGCCACAACTACTGAAGCCTGTGGGCCTAGAGCCCGTGCTCCGCAACAAGAGAAGCCACCGCAATGAGAAGCCCGTGCACCGCAACAAACAGTGGCCCCCGCTCGCCTGCACACAGCAATGAAGACCCAACACAGCCAAAAAATTAATTAATTAATTAATTAAATCTATTTAAAAAAAAAAGAATCCGCCTGCCAGTGCAGGGGACACGGGTCCAAGCCCTGGTCCGGGAAGATCCCACATGCCGCGAAGCAACTAAGCCCATGCGCCACAACTACTGAGCCTGCGCTCTAGAGCCCACGAGCCACAATTACTGAGCCCACGTGCCACAACTACTGAAGCCCATGCTCCTAGAGCCCGTGTTCCGCAACAAGAGAAGCCACCGCAATGAGAAGCCTGCGCACCGCAACGAAGAGTAGCCCCCGCTCACCGCAACCAGAGAAAGCCTGTGTACAGCAATAAAGACCCAACGCAGCCAAAAATAAATAAATAAAATAAATTTATATATAAAAAACATGATACGTGTGTGTGCATAAAATGAATTACATAACAGATGGTCAACAAAATGTTAATGACTGTTATCTTAAGGTAATGGGAATTTGAACAGCTTTTACATTTTTCATATTTATGCGTAAGAAAATTTTTTGTAATACAATGGTTTCAATGCACATGAATTATTTTTATTAAAATCCTAAAAAGTAACTTTTTGGTGTTAAAAGAGCCAAGAAAAAGTCACTGGGGAAATTATAAGTACATTTTGGATTAAATTTTTTCTGCCTCATCCAATTTTTTTCTTGCAGTGCTGAGTTTATTACTTTAAACATCTTACGTGTTTTGACACAAGATGTTCCCAGATGTGCTGAGCACGTGTAAAAATTCGAGCAAACTCTCTGGGTTGGAAGGAATTAGGGTGCTTGATTTTCTGAGGAATTTTGTTTGCTATGGGAGCTTCGGCAATTATTTCCTGAGCTAATTCCTGAATTATCACCCCTGAACTCTCAGAAGAAATCCCCTTCTGGCATTTTCAAAGTTCTTCTTCTAGGACTGGGTCCCTTTGACTTACATACTTTGACCACACAGGTGCACACTCAACTTGGCCTCGAAAGGTATACAAATCATCTGTCTTGGGATCTGAATGTCTTCCCCCTTCACCGTGGATAAGACCGTACTTTCTCCTGGCTGCCTGGAGGTATTCTGAGAATGACCGAGGTGGGTTTGTGGAATGCTCAGATGAAAGGAACAAAGCTCTAATTTTGTTAATAATGTAACCCCTGTTCTCTGTAAACCCACTGAGGCAGATGAGAACAAGGAAAGATGCGCTGGAATCAAAGATACCACCAACACTCAAGGGAGGGCCAGCTTGGTGCTCTTAGGGTTCACGGCTGTGGTAGCTTTAAGAGCGTGGCCCCATGTAAAGAAGATGAAGAGTTAATGCTCCCATAAGGAGCTCCCAGCTAATAACAGATGGGCTGGTGGACAAAGTTCAGCTAACTCGCCCCTCAGGTGGGGAAACTGTGAGGCAGGGTCTGTACCACCTCCCACAGTTGCCTGGAGGGTCTGAGCTCCAGCCGCCCACAGTGGCAGCTTCTCCATGCAAGCTTTATAGGCTCACCCCTCCCTAGCTCACTTCCTATCTCGCAGTGTTTTATGGAATCCTCTCCCAAGTAAAGTATTTGCTCTTGAATCCTGGTCAGTTCCACTCTAACTGGAAACATCATGTGTTTTCCCACCCTTCCCATCTCCTTGAGATTCCAACTCCTCTTGTCCTGCCTATCATATTGTCAGAGTCCTGGAGTCTCACTTTGCTACAGTCTAGGCCTCATAGATCTCCCTTTCCGCTGAAATCAAGATACTCTTCCCTACTCAGTTGGCAGTGAGTCAGACACAGTATACTCTTCCACTGTGTAGTGGAATCAGACATACATACCTGGCCATCAATCCTGACTCCGTTATTTACCAGCTGTGAAACCTTGGGCAAATCACCTAACCTCTCTGATCTTCAGTTTTCTCCTCTGTGAAAGAAAGGTAACATTCCTTAGCTTGTCAGGTTGTCCTTTTGATTTAATAAGCTAAATGTATAAAGAACCAGGATATTGCCTAATACAAGAAGATATTCCAGAAATGATAGTGATTTTTATTACATAATTTTCTTCCATTACTTACTTTCTTATGTGTCTCCATCTTGTTTTCCCAACTAGACTGTAGCTTCTCTGCCATATTCAACTTCTTTATCACAATGCCTTGCACGTGACGGGCACTAAATAATCATTAGTTATCAGCTTTCTAAAGCTTTAAGTCAGAGGATACACTCTTTCAATTCAAGATTCATTTATGAATTACTTGTTATTGTGAGGCATTCGCAAGGAATTTTTTGCAGGTAACTCCTTTTCTGGGCCTCAAATTTTCTCATATAAAAAACAAATGTTTTGGTCTATAATTCTAGATGCACTGAGGTCCTTCTAGCATTAAAGTTTGGAAGCTATATATTCCTGAGGGCAAGTACTGTATGTTACTCTTCTTCCTGACCCTTCCACACTTACTATAATGGTGATCACAGATTAAGTGATTTCCCAGTGCATGGAGAATATATTCCAGATGCCTCACCCAGCCTTTCCTCTTTCATCCTGTCCCTCACTCCATTCCAGCCAGACTGTGTTTACTTTGCACCCCTAGAATTTTCCAAGCTTGATCTGCCTTGAGGTCTTTGTACTTGCTGTTTCTTAACATTTGGTTCTCTGCTCAAGCGTCTCCTCCACGGAGGTCTCTCACCCCACCCCAGTCTCTCCATCCAACAACCCTGCTCTGTTTTTTTGTTCATGTCACGTCTCTCTGAAATTGTCTTATCATTTAGTCATTTATTTCCCTTTTTTGGTTTGCATTTTATTTGCATTTATTGTTTTTTCTCTCCACCTCTCCCTCTAGCCCCCAAATATAAACTTCTACCTTGGATCCTTTCATATCCCTGATGCAAAAAAAATACTTCGCACAAACTAGACCCCTATATAATTGAGAAATGACTGAATAAACTCTACCACACCTTACAGAGTAGTTTTTAGGTGGTGAGTTAAAATCCATGGCTGTCATGCCAGGTTCTAGTGAATTTAAGTATGTGTCCTAAGCTAATTAATTGCCATAGGTCTGAGTAAACATGGAGTAGGAAGAAACAAGGAATTCTTAGGAAGACAACTGCAAACAATCATATCAGCTTATCTAGAAACTTGCTGGCAGTGGGAAATTTAGAGAAAATTTTTAAAGATGTAATTCATTTCTTTTTATTATGGAAAATTTCAAACATAAACATGGACCCTCTTGTGCACGGTGGTGGACAAACCCTAGGGTAGCCACTCATCCTAGTATTCACACCCTTGTAATATCCCTTCCCCTGTGACTTGCTTTCTAACGGATAGAGTATGGCACATTTGATGTCACCCCTGTGTGATTACCTTGTGTTATATGAGATTCCATCTTGCTAGCAGGTTCGCTCTGGAGACTCTCCTTGCTGACTTAATGAAGTAAGTTGGCCGTGCTGGCCCATGAATGCCAGGTGCCATCTAGGAATTGAGGGCAGTCTCCAGTGGAGAGCCAGCAAAAGCCAAGGTCTTCAGTCCTACAGCTACAAGGAAATGAATTCTGCCAGTGACCCAAGTGAGCATGGAAGCTGATTCTTTTCCAGTTGAGCCTCCCGATGAGAATGCAGCCTAGCCAACACCTTGATGGCAGGTGTGAGACCCTAAGCAGATGACCCAAGTGCTTGGACACCTGACCCACAGAAACTGAGATAATAAATCTGTGTTGTTTTAAGCTTCTAGGTTTGTGATAATTTGCTGCCACAGATAACTAGTACAGATATATCTATCACCCAACATTAACAATTTTCAAGTTTGCCAATATCTATATCCTCATGTTTTTGGGGGGTGGATGGGCTGGAGTATTTTAAAGCACATGCAGATATTTTTGTATGTTTCTCTAACAGAGAAGGACTATTAAAAAGCATAACCATGATGCCAGAAAAATTAAGGGCTTAATTGAGAACAAGAATAGGAGTCTTTTTTTAAAGCAACCAAGTCAATGGATTTAGTATATTAACTGGACACCTGGAGAAAAGGTGCTTGCAATAAATCAAGTAACATCCTGTTGATCCTATGAGCTAAAGGATAGGAAAGCATGGGAGAGTTTTCATTTGAATTGTCTGAGGCTTGCCAGTTGTTTTTTTTAAAAAACAGTACAGCCGCAGAGTACTTAATTGTCCCTACAATGTGCTCATTGGTCATACAATATCTAAAACCATTCGAACCCATTTCTGACTAAGCTCCTACCCATTCCCCTAACCTGCTTTAGAATAGATCCTTGTAAATACCATTTTTATTCATAACTCCTTATAATTTCAGGTCCTACTCGAATTGCCATTCCCACCACTTTTTACTTACTACAGGAAGCTCTTCCCAACTGGCCCTAGTTCTTTTCCTCTCTTGGATAAACCAATCTCATCTCACTTTGACACCGCTCACCTAGGCAGCGCTTAATAAGGGAAATTCTCAGGGCTCTCGGTTCAATCCCATCTCTACCACCCGGGCGGTTTGTGATCTCTGGCAAGTAGTTGAGCGTTCTCTCGGCTGGATCCAATAGTGCCTCGCAGGGTTGTCGTGATGATTAGATAAAGAACGTGTGTAACGTGTGAAGCGCCCAGCACCGAAAATGCGCAGCCGAACCCCAACCCTTCCCTTTGTTGGTTTCCATCTCCAACCAAAGAGCACCAGAACGCTCAGCACCGCGCCTCTCCCGCCCTCGTCGCGGAGGATGCAGGGATTTGTAGTTTTTTGGTCCCCTAGTCGCGGTTCCTCTCGGAGCTGGACGGCGAGAGGAAGAACTACACATCCCAATCGGCCGTGAAAGGAAATTGGGGCGCGGAAAACCGATCGTCCCCGCCCCGTCTTCGCTCTCGCGGCCCACCGGCTGTGCCCACGGCGGGAGGGTTCAGACCCCGCGGCAAAGCCAGGGCCGAGCGCAGGAGCAGATACGCGGGGACAGTCGGGCTGGGCGGGAGACCACAGCGGGTGGTCCCTCTGCCGCCGTGGGAGCTCGCGGGGGGAAAGGAGAGAAATAAAGCGAGCAAATTGTGAGCGCCCGTGTCGGAGAAGTGAGAAAGGGCAGGGGAAGCAGCAACGCACGCAGAGCCTGGCTGCCACAGGGCTTGTCCTCCGGGAGGGACCCAGGGCGCTTCGCTGTTCCCTCCTCCCCGCGGGAAGCCTGGAAACCCGGCCTGGAAGCTGGCCGGGCACGGAGACTCCCGCCCGCAGCCCCCATCCCGGAGTCCGGCCCGCCTCGTGCAGCGCCTCCCCATCCTGTCGCCGGGGCACCCCCAACCCACTCCCGGGCAGCAGCAGAGCCTCCCCTGGGGGAGGGAGAGGAAGAGTCGGGGCGGGCAGGGGAGGGTCACCTCTCCGCGCCGGTTCCTCAGGTCCCCCGGAGTCGCCAGAATGGGTTTGCGTGTTGCTGCGTAAATGTGTGTCCCGAGGCGGCAGCGGCCGCCGGGAATAAACCGGGAGAAGCCGGGAAGCGGACAGAAGTCTGTGGGAATGCGCGCGGCGGGGCATCGGGTGCCCGGCCGGAGAGGCCCTCGGGCGATGCCGGAGGGAGTCCAGCTCCCGCCCCGGGGCCTCGCCTGCCCTGCTGGTGGGCACGGGGGCGGGGGACCCTTCCGAGCTCGTGCGGGCTTCGCCCGCGAGAAGGAGGAGCCGGAGGAGGAGCCCGGCGGGCGAGGCGCGGGCCGCCGCCCACCGGCCGGGAGGAGGCGGACCAGCTCGGAGCGAGGCGCGCGCGCCGGGGCTCAGCCTCGCAAACAAGTGTCTGTGGCGCTCGCCCCGCGGCCCAGAGACGCGCTCCGCCGCTCCCGGCGGCCCTCCTTGCGCCGGGCCTGGCCCCTGTGGGGCCGGAGGGAACCAGGGAGCCCCTGGCCGCGCAGCCCGCGAGCCGCCGCCGCGACCCTCCGCCCAAGCGGCCCCGGCAGCTCAACGCGGGGGCCGCGGACTCGGCTCGGCTGCCAGGCGCGCCGGCGCGGGGTCGCCGAGCGAGCAGCGCCCGGGCTGTCGCCGAGCCCGCTCCTGACAGAATAACGTGCTTGGTTTCCCCACCCCTGGGAGGGGTTGCCGGGGCCGCGAGCTGCCTCCCAGTTTCCATCGCTCTCTCCTGGGGAGGATCCGCCGCCGGGAGGAAGGATTAGAATAAACCTGACCGAGGCGCAGAAGTGGCTCCCGAGGAAGCCGGCGCCGGGGCCGCCGCCTCGTGTCGCCTCGGGGCGCAGCGCTCGGGGGTCGGCGGGCCAGAGCCGAGGCGCGGCCGGAGGGCCGGGGGCGGCGGGGCCGAGCGAGCGGCTGTGCGAGGGGGAGGGCGCGCGGCAAGCAGGGGGGCGGCTGGGCAGCCCCCCGCGCCCCGCGGGGCCCCGGAGCCCCGGCACGCGTGCTGGAAGCGACTGAGGACCGCCGCCGCGGGCTGCGGGCGAGCACCGTCCCTCTAGGCAGGGGATCCGGCTATGACAGCTGGGCTCCCCAAAGGGTTAACCTGGGTGTCCTCGGCAAAGTTGTCGCCGAGCCGGGAGCCCGCGTAGGGGCCGCGGCGCCGAGGCTCTGGGGGCGGCCGGGCGGCCGGCGGCGGTCGTGGCGCGGCGGGGGCCGCGCGGCCGGGGGGCTGCTGGGGGTGTGCGCCCCCAGCCGGCTGCCCTCGTGGATGCCTCCCGGCGGCGGCGGGCCCATGAAAGACTGCGAGTACAGTCAGATCAGCACCCACAGCTCCTCCCCCATGGAGTCGCCCCACAAGAAGAAGAAAATCGCGGCCCGGAGGAAATGGGAGGTTTTCCCGGGAAGAAACAAGTTCTTCTGCAACGGGAGGATCATGATGGCCCGGCAGACGGGCGTCTTCTACCTGACTCTCATCCTCATCCTGGTCACTAGCGGACTCTTCTTCGCCTTCGAGTAAGTGGCGGCGAAAGCTCCCCGACGCCTGGCACCCCTCGCCTCCCCGATCCCTGGCCCTCTCCCCTCGCTACTTTCGTTTTCTAGAAGCCTTATCTATTGTATATTGTTATATAATACAGACCCCGCTCCCTCTGTTTTTCTCTAAAAGGTCTGTTTGCTTTTCGGCCCCCGGAGATAATGCAGTTCTGGGTCGGGCTCTGGGAGTGGAGGAGAGGGGAGAGAGGACACTTGGAAGGTGTGCCGGCCTTGTTGCTCCCAAGGGTTGAGTGGCACCTCGCAGGTGACTGATTCTTGGCGCGGGCCCTACTGAGTTTGGAGACTAGCAAACCAGCCCAGATGTAGCCTTCTGTGGGAAGCGGGGATGAGGCAGATCCTTAAGTCAGGGGTAAACAGAATCGACTTCCTTTCGTGCTCACGAGCTGTAGGGCATCTTGCGAAGCTCAGTTGACTAAATCTTCTACATACCTTCCCTGACTAACGAGAAATCTTGGTTATTTTAGGTCTCAGAGTGTCGGCCACCCCATGTGGCTTGGAAGGATAATTTTCATTTTTCGTTCTCCTTAGACGTTCACTCTTGATCAACAATTTCTGATTTACTATCAGGTTTCTAAACGATTCACTTTAAAAAAAAGTTTCAGTAAAAAAATGTTCCAAGCAAACACTTTCCCCTCCCCTCCCAATATTGGGGAACAGGTAAAAGGAGACTGTAGGCCTGTTCAGAAAGAGTATGACATTGCATAGTAACTTCTGATTCCAGAAACAAAACTTTGGGACTTTAGGGCTTTTATCGGGGAAAAAAGTGCATGCACATCTTCTCCATTCAGGAAAATCAAATTGACTAGTAGCAACTATCCTCCTGCCAACTAATGAAAGATCTTCTTATTTGTTAATAGTATTAGATAAAGTAGTTGAACCACATTTCAGAATCCACTTCAATTGCTCTTATTGGGTCCAACATTTGCAATGCAGCTTCTTACGTAATTCTTGCTATCTTATGCTCAATGAAACTTGTAGCTACTACCCTCTCCCATTAAAAAAAAAAAGCAATATATTTATTGGGAGTTCTTTGCTTTTCCTAGCGATTATGGGGCATGATACTCTTTCTGCTTCTGTTGGATAGGGTTAATTAAAAGCTTTTGTGTATGTTTACTTTTGTCTGTGGTAAGTATTAATAGGCTCTGATTTTGTGCCTGGTGTTTGATATTCCAAATGCTGTCTCAGTCAGAAATGGATGATCTCTTGAGAATGTAATACTTTTCACTTAAAGCCCTCTGACTCTGAGGGGAAACATTTTGTATCTGAACATTGTGCTGTGATTAACAATTTTAACGGGATTGAGTGAGAACAGGTGAGGAGAGAGATCTCAGATATAAGCTCCTCACCTCCCCCAGCCTTTCTTATAGACAACACCTCCATTTCTGACTATGTAAAGTTTCCAGGTCTCTTCTAGAAGTTTAACTTTTGTGCACATTTGAGACTAGCTGGTGGAGTCTGTCTGGGGAGCTGGTAACGGGAGGGTAAGGGTGTGGAGAGGCTTCCAGAATGACCGGAGAAATGCCCTATTGTTCCTGCTGCTGCTCCCCTGCCCCCATCCAGAGCCACCAGAGCCACCCTCTTGTCCTTACAGACCTGGGGAACTGGCGGAAGGGGCCAGAGGCTCTGGGTGATTTTGCAGTCTGAGTCATAATAAATCCCGGCACTGACATGGTGATGCCATACGCTTGAACAGAAATGCCATCCTTCCAATGGTGGCTTTCATTACAGGTGTTCCCCTAGGTAGAGCATATTCACTATGTTCCCAATGTTAACAAAGTTTTGAATGGATCTATATTGGCATCTTTGCTCTTTTTTAGGTATGTTAAGAGTGGAGAAAATGGATTGATTTTGTGATTGTGTTGCAGAGCTTCAGCCACAAGTGTGTTTCATTTAGGATCCTGACTATTTCATTTTCTCTAAACACCCAAATCCCCAGTGTATGGTTAGGGGTCCCCTGCAGTTATTACTTACCATCTTTTACTTTCTTCTTTCAAACACTGCTTTTAACCAAACCATCATAAGTTCATTTTCACCTCATCTCTGTGTGTGTCTTCCAAGAGTTCCCCAAAGTCCTCGCTAGCAGGTTGTTAGGGATCTTTCTGTGTCAGCTTTGTGTTAACGGATGGCTGTAGGAATAAACATGTGCACTGGGATTTTATTAGCTACTGTCGGCAGCTTCAGTTTTAGATTGGCTCTACATGTATGTGTGTCTTTGTGTCCATGAGCGTTGCTTCAGTTAGGCAATTTGAAATTTCAAGAAAATAGGCTCATTGTAACATGGTGCCTCAGTTACAAAAAATCATAGGGCTGCTCAAATCATAGAATGTTACACTTTGGCAAGAATATTTGTCACTGTATTGCTTATAAGTTCTTTACCATTGCTAATGCCAGAGTGAAATTAAATAACTTTGACCAAATTAATTTGATAGAGACTCAGAGACCCAATTAGTCACATGCACGGGAAATGAAATGCCAACAGGCTAAGAAAGATCAAGAGAGAATGCCAGTTTTGTCTGCTCTCTGTCTGCCTTCCTTCTGCTATTCCTTCAGTTATTTATTGAGCATATACTATGTGGTTGCCTATTTTGATTAATTTCTTGTCTAGATAACTTTAATATTAGCAGAATTTGTTTTTAAACATGAGGGTCCATGTTTCTCCATACTGTAACACAAAGGCAAATATGAAATTTGAAAATAAGACATATAACTTCTAAACTTAGTTTTAGACCTCCTTTTCCTGCAACTCTTCTCCACACCACCTCTCCTTCCTGACCTTGAAGCCATGGACAGGGAACTTTGTTCAAGAGAAGTGGACTTCCTGGAATGCAGCAACAGGTGTTGATACTGTCTTCAACCGTGGAAGAAAGGCAGGGTAGAATGATTTTTCTCACCTTGAAGATGAAGTGACAGAGGCTTAGAGAGGTTAAATAATCACCTAAGATCACACACTAATTAGTGGCCAGGCTTCTGGCTGGAAAGCCTGTGACCTTTCTGATGCTTTGTGCTTCTCCTCCTCCAAATATAGAATAGTGGTTACAGGCATGTATGCCTTTCGGAAGGACAGATCCCAAAATTCTTCCCAGAAGTATGACCCGAGACAAAGTAGTTGACTTTTCTAAGCGTTAGTTTCCCAGTCTGTTAAATGGGATTAATAATATCTACCTTTAAACGTTGTGAAGATTAAATGAAGTGTATTTAGTACAGTGTCTGATGCATAGTACTCATTAAATGGTACGTGTTATTAGAGCAGAACTTAGAAATAGCCTCCCAAGGACTCTGGTCACCCTTTTCTGAGAACCTGTGAAGGATGGAGTATGTGGATTAGGAAGCAAGCATGATAGCATATTAGGGCTGAAAAAATGTGGAGCTGTGTAGTCTGCAGTTAAAACAGAGACCTTTGCGTGAGTTTGAGGAGTAGCTTTGCTCTTGCGCCTCTTATCCAGACCCTGAGCGAGGGCCGTGAGGAAGCCTACAAGAAGCAGGGACTGGATTTCATTTCCGTTTTTGGAGCTACCATCTCAGAATCGAGAAGACTCGATTAAATACAGTAATAAAGCAACTAGAAGAAACCTGAAGCAACTCTCCAGTCTTTGTCAAGTAGGGCGGGGCTATTTATCCTTAGACATCTTTTATTCAGCATATGGAGTACTGGTCCAAAGGGACAGCATCTCCTGGCTGTGTTTAAGAGGGAAGGGCGGAAGTTGGTTGCGGTGCTGTGGAGACATCTCACTGCTCCTTGCACTTACTGAGGGGCTGGCTCATCAAAGACTCCCTACAATGTCCTCATTCTCACACCCCCCAGAATTGCCATTTGAAAAGATCAGTGAACATTATCAATTTCTTTCTCTCTGACCTACACACACATATAGCCCGCTTTTGTTTAGAGTTGAAAATTTGAAAAAAAATGTCTTTGGTCCTGAAGTACTGACATTTCATAGTCTCTTGATCACAGGTGCAGAAAGAAGTAGATGAACTGAGTTGCAGGTGAGGTTCCTGTCTCCAGGAGCATCCCCTGAGGCCAGGGGAGGCCTGCTCAGATCTTGGACTTGACTGTCTCCCAAGTGTATGCTGTCACCACAGACAGTTTGGAGATGTTATTGGGGCTGAAGAAGCCCTTGAGAATGTGGCAGCATTCTTAAATTTCTCCTCACCTAGAAGTCCATTGGTGATTCTTAAAAAAAGCCATATTTTTCTTCTCTCTTGTCCTCCCCTTTCCCTTCCTTTCCTTCTTTTCTTCATTTCTTCCTCCCTCTTCCTTCTCCTCCTTTTTCTTCTGCTTTGGCTCATCCGCTCTGAAATAATTGATGAATAATTGGTAGTCAGTTGAACTGGAGTCATGTTTGCCTTGAAGATGGAACAAGGGACTGTCCCCATAAACAAAAGTGTCATTTCCAATAATAATGTCTCCTTTTCAGATTGGAAATCCTTTATTATCGAGTAGAGGGTACTGCCCTTATAATATGTAGCGATCTCATCTTTTCTCAACTGTCCTATTCCAAACTGCATCAAGTTCTCCATCATCTCAGAAAACGTCTGGAAAGCATCCCATCTTTGGCTGGCCAGATGCTGGCCATGCTGTGCATCATAGAACACCGTGGGGTTGGTAGTAGGTGATGGTAGGTGACCATCAGCACCTTGCACTGAACATTCCCTATTAACATAGTAGACAGAGTCAAGGATACTTTACTTTATAACCCACTGTGGCTCCACAAGAATTTTAGGTGGCTTCAAAACCTTGTTAATGGCCTGTTGACATGAGTGCACTAACATATTCATTTATGAGTGATTAACACATGTAAATTCCATGGGGGTAGGGACTCGATTTGTTTTGTTCACTGATGTTCCCCCAGCACCTAGAGTAGTAGCTGGTACATAGCAGGCTCTCAGTAAATATTTATCATTTAATGAAATAATGGTAAAATTGAAACAGACTGAAAAATAACTTCCGTGTGCTTCAGTTCTTCATTTTGTAAAGTTGGGAACATTAATAAAATGTAAAATTAATAATATAGAACATATTTGCCTTGATTATCAATGTAATTCTTCTGAATTCAGAATCAAATATCATCCCTTTTCCAATGTATCAGTTGAAGCAGAAGAAATAAAAGATTTTCTTAGTTACTTAGAAAACTAGTTATAGAGTTGTGATGTTCTCTTCACTAACCAAGGCTTCTTTCTATTTTTCCTTTATTTTTTAACTAAACACTTTAAACAAATAAAGCACTCTGTGATATATATGAAGGTTACCCAACAACCACCAACATGTAGAGTAATTTTGCATTTTATAGGTTCTTGTCTTTGGATACTTGAATTTATATAATAGGACTTTTAAGGATTCTATTGACTACTTGTATTTCACTGTCTTCTCTCAGCTAGTGGCAACTGACATCAAATTATGCAGAAAGGACTCTTGTAGGTTCCTATAACAGGGTAATGATGATTAATTGTTTATTGGGCCATATCTACATAACCTGGAGATTTTTCTTTTGCAGTACAATGCTACACATAATTTATTCAAGGCAGAGTTATTATGTCTTAGCAAGAGAAATTAAGGGTTTCAAGGAAGTATGTCCATTGTTTTGTAGCTCAGGTTGTTAGGAAAGGGAAAACAGTGGTGGTCAATAGATGCTTATAATTAGATACACCCAGAAATATGGATCTGATAAAATGTCAGTTGGTTCAAGTAAGAGTTGGGGACTTTCTTAATGCTTTTGTTTAGTTCTTCACTAAATATAAAAGTTGATCCTAATTCAAACTTATTTTTATAAACTGGATAACCTTCTAGTATTTCTTCAATTCCCCCCCATTTAAAAAATGTAATATTAGATTGATATAGAAGATTATATGTAACAACACACATGCAATTTTGAAATAAAATACTTTTCATGACTATAAAGAGCCCCCATGAAACTACCACTCACTCAAGAACCATATCAATACCAGGGCTTTTGAAAAAAAAAAAATTACCAGGGCTTTCAAATCTACTTATATTCTTTGGGTTTCAGCCCTGTCCCATCTTCCTGCCCCTCCCTGAGGTCATCACTACCTGAGCTAGTCATTATTAATGCCTTTCCCTTTTTTCCTCAAGATTGTTGAATGTATGCATTCCCAAACAATAGGTTGTTTAGTTTGGCTTATTTTTCTATATAAAAAATATAAAGAAAATTTTCTTCTATATATAAAAAAATAATGAAAATCTTTTATTTAAAAAAACTCTCTCTTCCTCCTCTCTCCTTCCCCTCTCTGACCCATTGAAGAGTAAGTTGCAGATGTCATGCTTTTTTATATCCATACTTTTCAGCGTGTAATTCTTAAGAAAAAGGGTGTTCTCTTATACAAACACAGTATTAGCATCAATTTCAGGAATTTTAACATGGATACAATAATCCACATTCAAATTTTGCCTTTGTCCCAATACTGGTGGGTTAAAGTTTATCATCTTGGTATTTGTTTTCTATTTATCTAATATGTTTTTTCTCTTTTCCTCCTTCTTGCCTTCTTTTAGGTGAATTGCCTATTTTTAGTATTCCATTTTACTTTAAAAAAACGAGGGCTATGTTTCTTTGTATTTTTTTAGTAGTTGCTTAAGAGGTTAGAATATGCATCTTTACTCTTTAATAGTCTACCTCCAAATAGTAATATTGTACTTCAGAAATAATACAAGAAACCTATAATGTTGTAATTCCACTTCTCCCACCCTTTGAACTCTTATTGTCATATATTTTATATCTGTGTATGATACAAATCCAGTAATGTTATTATTTAAAAGCAGTCAATAGTATTTAAAAGAAATATAAATGTATATACATATATAAAATAAATATACTTTAAAACAAAACCTATACAAACATATAAAATCTAAGACACACATATACACATATACACAAATATGTACACATATTTGTACATATATGAAATAGAGATAATTTTAAATAGAATTTTGTATTTATCCTCACATATTTACTATTTCTGGTACTCTTTATTTCTTTCATCTGTATTATTTCCCTATGGCCTAAAGTACTTCTTTTAGCGTTTCTTGTATGCAGGTCTGCCAGTGACAAGTTCTCTTAGTTTTTGTTTTGACAGTGTTTATTTTGCCTTCATTTTTATTTTGCCTTCAGTGTTTATTTTGCCATCATATTTTCACTGGATATAGAACTCTAGTTTGACAATTTTTTTCTATCAGAACTTTGAGGATGTTGGCCATTGTCTTCTGGCTTCTTTTGTTTCCAATGAGAAGTTAGCTCTTATTTTTTGCATTTCCCCGTGTATGTAATGGGTGAACTTTTCCCAGGCTGATGTTCTCTTTATCTTTTGTTTTTTGTTTTCAGCAGCTGAATGAGGACATACTGAGGTGTGGTTTTCTTTATATGGATCCTGCTTCAGGTTCACTAAAGCTTTGGGGATCTGTGGATTGATATGTTGAAGTTTTGGAAAATTTTCATCCATTATTTCTTCAAAAATTTTTTTGTCTTGTTCTCCCTCTTCTCCTGGAACTCCATTTATTTATATATGATACCATTTTATATAGTTCCTTACATCTTGGATTTTTAAAAATTTTTTTCTGTTTTTTTCTTTTATCTCTTTGTGTTTCAGTTTGACTAATTCCTATTGGTCTGTCTTCAAGTTTACTGATCTTTTTCTCTGCTGTGTCCTTTTTATGATGAGCCCTCTTTGATACCTTATTTTTTATTTTGAGCATTTCTGTATTTGAAAAACTAGTTTTTTTAACATTAGTTAAAAAAAATAATTTCCATTCTTCTCCTGACATTATGTTTATGTCCATATTTTCTTTTTTTTTGCATGTATCTTTTTACTTTTTTTTTTAATTTTAATTTTTTTGAATTTTTGAATTTTATTTTATTTTTTATACAGCAGGTTCTTATTAATTATCCATTTTACACATATTAGTGTATATATGTCAATCCCAATCTCCCAATTCATCACACCACCACCCCCCGCCACTTTCCCCCCTTGGTGTCCATATGTTTGTTATCTACATCTGTGTCTCGATTTCTGCCCTGAAAACTGGTTCATCTGTACCATTTTTCTAGGTTCCACATTTATGCATTAATATATGATACTTGTTTTTCTCTTTTTGACTTTCTTCACTCTGTATGACAGTCTCTAGATTCATCCATGTCTCTAAAAATGACCCAATTTTGTTCCTTTTTATGGCTGAGTAATATTCCATTGTATATATGTGCCACATCTTCTTTATCCATTCGTCTATCTGTGGGCATTTAGGTTGCTTCCATGACCTGGCTATTGTAAATAGTGCTGCAATGAGCTTTGGGGTGCATGTATCTTTTTGAATTATTGTTTTCTCTGGGTATATGCCCAGTAGTGGGATTGCTAGGTCATATGGTAATTCTATTTTTAGTTTTTGAGGAACCTCCATACTGTTCTCCATAGTGGCTATATCAATTTACATTCTTACCAACAGTGTAAGAGGGTTCCCTTTTCTCCACACCCTCTCCAGCATTAGTTGTTTGTAGATTTTCTGATGGTGCCCATTCTGACTGGTGTGAGGTGATACCTCATTGTAGTTTTGATTTACATTTCTCTAATAATTAGTGATGTTGAGCAGCTTTTCATGTGCCTCTTGGCCATCTGTATGTCTTCTTTGGAGAAATGTCTATTTAGGTCTTCTGCCCATTTTTTGATTGGGTTGTTTGTTTTTTTAATATTGAGCTGCATGAGCTGTTTATATATTTTGGAGATTAATCCTTTGTCCATTGATTCATTTGCAAATACTTTCTCCCATTCTGAGGGTTGCCTTTTCGTCTTGTTTAGTTTCCTTTGCTGTGCAAAAGCTTTTAAGTTTCATTAGGTCCCATTTGTTTCTTTTTGTTTTTATTTCCATTACTCTAGGAGGTGGATCAAAAAAAGATCTTGCTGTGATTTATGTCAAAGAGTGTTCTTCCTATGTTTTCCTCTAGAGTTTTATAGTGTCCGGTCTTACATTTAGGTCTCTAATCCATTTTGAGTTTATTTTTGTGTATGGTGTTAGGGAGTGTTCTAATTTCATTCTTTTACATGTAGCTGTCCAGTTTTCCCAGCACCACTTATTAAAGAGACTGTCCTTTCTCCATTGTATATCCTTGCCTCCTTTGTCATAGATTAGTTGACCATAGGTGCATGGGTTTATCTCTGGGCTTTCTATCCTGTTCCATTGATCTATATTTCTGTTTTTGTGCCAGTACCATATTGTCTTGATTACTGTAGCTTTGTATTATAGTCTGAAGTCAGGGAGTCTGAATCCTCCAGCTCCGTTTTTTTCCCTCAGGACTGCTTTGACTATTCAGGGTTTTTTGTGTTGCCATACAAATTTTAAGATTTTTTTTGTTCTAGTTCTGTAAAAAATGCCATTAGTAACTATAGGGATTGCGTTGAATCTGTAGATTGCTTTGGGTAGTATAGTCATTTTCACAATGTTGATTATTCCAATCCAAGAACATGGTATATCTCTCCATCTGTTTGTATCATCTTTAATTTCTTTCATCATTGTCTTATAGTTTTCTGCATACAGGTCTTTTGTCTCCCTAGGTAGGTTTATTTCTAGGTATTTTATTCTTTTTGTTGCAATGGTAAATGGGAGTGTTTCCTTAATTTCTCTTTCAGATTTTTCATCATTAGTGTATAGGAATGCAAGAGATTTCTGTGCATTAATTTTGTATCCTGCAACTTTACCAAATTCATTGATTAGCTCTAGTAGTTTTCTGGTGGCATCTTTAGGATTCTCTATGTATCATGTCATCTGCAAACAGTGAGAGTTCTACTTCTTCTTTTCCAATTTGTATTCCTTTTATTTCTTTTTCTTCTCTGATTGCCGTGGCTAGGACTTCCAGAACTATGTTAAATAACAGTGGTGAGAGTGGACATCCTTGTCTTGTTCCTGATCTTAGAGGAAGTGCTTTCAGTTTTTCACCATTGAGAATGATGTTTGCTGTGGGTTTGTCATATATGGCCTTTATTATGTTGAGGTAGGTTCCCTCTGTGCCCACTTTCTGGAGAGTTTTGATCATAAATGGGTGTTGAATTTTGTCAAAAGCTTTTTCTGCATCTATTGAGGTGATCCTATGGTTTTTATTCTTCAGTTTGTTAATATGGTGTATCTCATTGATTGATTTGCATATAGTGAAGAATCCTTGCATCCCTGGGATAAATCCCACTTGACCATGGTGTATGATCCTTTGAATGTGTTGTTGGATTCTGTTCACTAGTATTTTGTTGAGGATTTTTGCATCTATATTCATTAGTGATATTGGTCTGTAATTTTCTTTTTTTGTAGTATCTTTGTCTGGTTTTGGTATCAGGGAGATGGTGGCCTCATAGAATGAGTTTGGGAGTGTTCCTTCCTCTGCAGTTTTTTGGAGGAGTTCGAGAAGGGTGGGTGTTAGTACTTCTCTAAATGTTTGATAGAATTCACCTGTGAAGCCATCTGGTCCTGGACTTTTGTTTGTTGGAAGATTTTTAATCACAGTTTCAATTTCATTACTTGTGATTGGTCTGTTCATATTTTCTATTTCTTCCTGGTTCAGTCTTGGAAATTTATACCTTTCTAAGAATTTGTCCATTTCTTCCAGGTTGTCCATATTATTAGCATAGAGTTGCTTGTAGTAGTCTCTTAGGATGCTTTGTATTTCTGTGGTGTCTGTTGTAACATCTCCTTTTTCATGTATAATTTTATTGATTTGAGTCCCTCCCTCTTTTTCTTGATGAGTTTGGCTAATGGTTTATCAATTTTGTTTATCTTCTCAAAGAATCAGCTTTTAGTTTCATTGATGTTTGCTATTGTTTTCTTTGTTTCTATTTCATTTATTTCTGCTCTGATCTTTATGATTTCTTTCCTTCTGCTAACTTCGGGTTTTGTTTGCTCTTCTTTCTCTAGTTCCTTTAGGTGTAAGGTTAGCTTGTTTATTTGAGATGTTTCTTGTTTCTTGAGGTAGGTTTGTATTGCTATAAACTTCCCTCTTAGAACTGCTTTTGCTGCATCTCATAGGTTTTGGATTGCTTGTTTTCATTGTCATTTGTCTCTAGGTATTTTTGGATTTCCTCTTTGATTTCTTCAGTGATCTCTTGGTTATTTAGTAATGTATCGTGCAGCCTCCATGTGTTTGCGTTTTTTACGGTTTTTTCCCTGTAATTGATTTCTAATCTCATGGCGTTGTGGTCAGCAAAGATGTTTGATATGATTTCAGTTTTCTTAAATTTACTGGGGCTTGATTTGTGACCCAAGATGTGATCTATCCTGGAGAATGTTCCGTGTGTACTTGAGAAGAAAGTGTAATCTGCTGTTTTAGGTGGGGCTAATGCTGTTTTAGGATGGAATGTCCTATAAATATCAATTAAATCTTTATGGTCTATTGTGTCATTTAACGCTTGTGTTTCCTTATTAATTTTCTGTTTGGATGATCTGTCCATTGGTGTAAGTGAGTTGTTAAAGTCCCCCACTATTTTTATGTTACTGTCGATTTCCTCTTTTATAGGTGTTAGCAGCTGCCTTATGTATTGAGGTGCTCCTATGTTGGGTGCATATATATTTATAATTCTTATATCTTCTTCTTGGATTGATCCTTTGATCCTTATGTAGTGTCCTTCCTTATCTCTTGTGACATTCTTTATTTTAAAGTCTATTTTATCTGCTATGAGTATTGCTACTCCAGCTTTCTTTTGATTTCCATTTGCATGGAATATCTTTTTCCATCCCCTCACTTTCAGTCTGTATGTGTCCCTAGGTCTGAAGTGAATCTCTTGTAGACAGCATATAGATGGGTCTTGTTTTTGTATCCATTCCGTGAGCCTGTGTCTTTTGGGTGGAGCATTTAATCCATTCACGTTTAAGGTAATTATCGATATGTATGTTCCTATGACCATTTTCTTAATTGTGTTGGGTTTGTTTTTGTAGGTCCTTTTCTTCTCTTGTGTTTCCCACTTAGAGAAGTTCCTTTAGCGTTTGTTGTAGAGCTGGTTTGGTGGTACTGAATTCTCTTAGCTTTTGCGTGTCTGTAAAGCTTTTGATTTCTCCATCGAATCTGAATGAGATCCTTACAGGGTAGAGTAATCTTGGTTGTAGGTTCTTCACTTTCATCACTTTGAATATGTCATGCCACTCCCTTCTGGCTTGTAGAGTTTCTGCTGAGAAATCAGCTGTTAACCTTATGGGAGTTCCCTTGTGTGTTATTTGTCGTTTTTCTCTTGCTGCTTTCAATAATTTTTCTTTGTCTTTAATTGTTGCCAGTTTGATTACTATGTGTCTCAGCGTGTTTCTCCTTGGGTTTATCCTGTATGGGGCTCTCTGCACTTCCTGGACTTGGGTGGCTATTTCCTTTCCCATGTTAGGGAAGTTTTCAACTATAATCTTTTCAAATATTTTCTCAGGTCCTTTCTCTCTCTCTTCTCCTTCTGGGACCCTTATAATGCGAATGTTGTTGCGTTTAATGTTGTCCCAGAGGTCTCTTAGGCTGTCTTCATATCTTTTCATTCTTTTTTCTTTATTCTGTGCCACTGCAGTGAATTCCACCATTCTGTCTTCCAGGTCACTTATTCGTTCATCTGCCTCAGTTATTCTGCATTGGTTCCTTCTAGTGTAGTTTTCTTTTCAGTTATTGTATTGTTCATCTCTGTTTGTTTGTTCTTTAATTCTTCTAGGTCTTTGTTAAACATTTCTTGTATCTTCTCGATGTTTGCCTCCATTCTTTTTCCGAGGTCCTGGATCATCTTCACTATCATTATTCTGAATTCTTTTTCTGGAAGGTTGCCTATCTCCACTTCATTTAGTTGTTATTCTGGTGTTTTATCTTGTTCCTTCATCTGGTGCATAGCCCTCTGCCTTTTCATCTTGTCTATCTTTCTGTGAATGTGGTTTTTGTTCCACAGGCTGGAGGATTGTAGTTCTTCTTGCTTCTGCTGTCTGCCCTCTGGTGGATGAGGCTATCTAAGAGACTTGTGCAAGTTTCCTGGTGGGAGGGACTGGTGGTGGGAGAGCTGGCTGTTTCTCTGGTGGGCAGAGCTCAATAAAACTTTAATCCACTTGTCTGCTGATGGGTGGGGCTGGGTTCCCTCCCTGTTGGTTGTCTGACCTGATGCGACCCAACACTGGAGCCTACTGGGGCTCTTTGATGGGGCTAATGGCAAACTCTGGGAGGGCTCACACCAAGGAGTACTTCCCAGAACTTCTGCTGCCAGTGTCCTTGTCCTCACGGTGACACACAGCCACCCCCTGCCTCTGCAAGAGACCCTCCAACACTAACAGGTAGGTCTGGTTTAATCTTCTATGGGGTCACTGCTTCTTTCCCTGGATCCCAATGCGCACACTACTTTGTGTGTGCCGTACAAGAGTGGAGTATCTGTTTCCCCCAGTCCTGTCAAAGTCCTGCAATAAAATCCCGCTAGCCTTCAAAGTCTGATTCTCTAGGAATTCCTCCTCCTGTTGCTGGACCCCCAGCTTGGGAAGCCAGACGTGGGGCTCAGAACCTTCACTCCAGTGGGTGGACTTCTGTGGTATAAGTGTTCTCCAGTTTGTGAGTCACCCACCCAGCAGTTATGGGATTTGATTTTATTGTGATTGCGCCCCTCCTACCGTCTCATTGTGGCTTCTCCTTTGTCTTTGGATGTGGGATATCTTTTTTCGTGAGTTCTAGTGTCTTCCTGTCGATGATTGTTCAGCAGTTAGTTGTGATTCCAGTGCTCTCGCAAGAGGGAGTGAGAGCACGTCCTTCTACTCCACCATCTTGAACCAATCTCTTTATGTCCATATTTTCTACTGGATACTTTAACATATTTTTTGTAGTTATTTTGGAGTCCTTGCCTAATGATGCCAGCATCTGTTATCTCTGGATCTGCTTCTTTTGGCTGTTTCTTCTCTTGACTGTGGCTTCCAGTTTCGCCCTTCTTTGTATTTCTCATAATTTTTGATTACATGCTAGATATTGTGTGTAAAAGAATTGTTGACACTTCAGTAATTTAAAAGGGCATGGCCTTCTTTCAGGCCAGTAGAGTGTGGGCTGAGTCAGTCTCATTTGTAATTGAAATGGGTGTGTGCTTTGGTGAAGCTTTAGTTAGATTCATTTCATCACTGACTTCAGATGGTTTGAGGGAAGAATCAGGACTTTCCCTTTAGCAGGTATTGGGATCTTATCCCTGGCAAAACTCTTCATGCTTCACAGCCCAGCACCAGCTTACTGTGGAAGATTTGTTTTTCAGCTAGACTGCCAGCTTTTTGGGTTACTGGAGAGTTTTCTTTGCAGTCTTGCCCCAGCTTTCTATACCTAGGACATCTCTTTCTGCCCAGCTGTTCAGTCTCAGCTTTTGGATGACTTCAGAGTGGCCTGAGTGAAGGCCTGAAGTGCCTGAGAGATTTTCTCATATTTTTATGCTCTGACCCCTGCCTTACCCCTGGGGACAGTCCCGTAGGTGTCAGGGCAGATGTCTCTCAACACTCCTGCCCTGTCTAAGCCTTTAGTGTATTCTTGCTATGTGTTTGGTGAAGATCCATGGGGAAGAGTTGGCTGGTGGTGTAGACCTACTCTGTGGCTGTGTCTCCTTGGAATTCTAATCCATATAGCAGTCCACTTGCAGCCGTTAATTAAAAATTTGCCGGTTTCTCCTTATTCCTGTCTATTCCTGTTCTTCCTGCCACTTTGCTAGGAATGAAAGCTGGGAAGGGCCTGACACATTTAGGCTTCTTTGATCCTCAGCTCCCTGATATATTTTAAAAACTGTGCCTTTTTAGTTAATCTGGCTTGTTCTCATTGTTAGAGTGGGAGTGATTGCTCTTACAACTTTCAACTTGTGATTTTTTTAGCTTAATGTTGTGTTTCTCAGATTCATTTATGTTGTTGCATATGTATGTAATTAGTTTTTATTGCTATAATATTTGGTTTGTTTAAATATGCTCTATTTATTCCTTATACTCTTTCTAATATTTCTTTCTTTGACTTCTCACTGATTCTTGGCATTTACTATCACTTTATAGGGTAGAATATGCAAGGCTGCCTCTGCGTAGGTTTTGATTTCTTCTTAAGGACGTCCTGGCAATGACTGTGATGTCTAGACCCAAATGCTTAGGCCTGGGTAACTGAGAGAGTTTAGCATGGGACGCAATCTGTTATGCTTTTACATGATGATAAAATATTTATCAAAATGATAAATCATGACTATCAACTAGTCATTGAAGTTGTATACAGTTAAGAGCAAGGTTTAAAGAAATATATATCCTTATGATGAGTGAGGTACTTTATCACAAATTTCACCTTCATCTTCATAGTTTAATTTGACACTAGTTTTTCATTGATTTTAAGAGAAAACTTTAACTTTTTTCCCCTCACTTGTAATTTGGGTTTGGAAATTCTTCTCTCATCTCATGTGTAACTTAGATACAGCCCCTCAGAGTACCTGTAATTAAGATTCTGTTACCAACCGCTTCTCATGTAGCTGGTTTTCGTTGACAGTCCTGATAGAAGGATTTCTGATTGAACCAGCCAGCCCTGTGCTCTTATAGACTCGTCAGTCTCCCTGCTCTACTTGAGAGAGAAAAATCTCTTCCCTGCCAAGATCAGGCCCAGGATGAAGAGAAATGTGATGGCTGTGTGTGTGTGTGTGTGTGTGTGTGTGTGTGTGTGTGTCTCCCTTTCCCTCGACTCCATTTCTCCAATTTGTAGAGGTTGTCCTATCCTTAATTTTGGCCTGTTTTGGCCCCTACCTCCTTGACCCTTCAGCTGAGAGCTGTCATACCGTTAGAATAGACTTCCTTGTTCCCCCCCCGTCCCCCAGAGATTTTTGAAGTAGACTTGCTTTCAACTATAAGGAGACTGTTTTACTTCAGAAGATTTTAAGTGTATTTGGAGAATACAAACCATTAAGAAATGTGAATTTCCATACATCTTCAAACTGGGCTTTTAAAACTTCTGACTTCAGAGACCACGGCGACTGGTCTTGCTGTTGAGAGCCATTGGAATGCAACAAGGCTGTGCAAGGTGGCTGATAGAGGAGGGTGTAGCCAACGGCCCCCTAGGGTGGATGTGGTTTGCCTGGAGATAGTCTTATCGGTGGAGGAATGGCTGGCTGTCTAACTCACTTGGGAAAGAGTTTAAGTTTTATAGTCTGATATCTTTTGATGGTTTTCAGGCGCTTCTCATGAAACAGCTTATTTTAACACAAAACACTGGAGTCTATTAGAGGCATTAGTCCTACTTACTGCAGTGGGAGATTACTGTCTCTCCTTGTACAGATAGTAGAAATTACTGTCTCTCCTTGTACAGATAGTAGATTTTGTCTTCCTTGACAAAATCCAGTGTCCCTTTTTTTCCGTTTTTCTTTTTCCTTTTCTCTCAGTGGTATAAGAGCCTGTGACTACGTTCCCTTTTTTGGAAACTTTTTCTTCCTTTAGCTTCTAGGGTGTTCATCTTCTACTTACCTTTAGTTACTTCTTTTTCTCCTGTATTATATCTGTTCTGTCCTCCTTGCCCTTAATTACCTTTGTCCATTCCCTGTCTGCCTTTCTTACTTTCTCAAGCAAGTTTGAGCCATCATGGTGACACTCTTACCTCTCCCAGTGTGACTTCATCTGTCTCTTGTCCCCTGCTTAGAGCACCTGCTCTCCTGTCTTGCATTTCCTCTTGCCTGTGGAGACCTTTACCCAGATGTCCTCTGATGCCCAGAAAACAAGGTATTGAAAACCAAATGCATTGTTCATGGCTCCACCATTCTCATTAAAGAAAACACTCCTCGTCCCCAGAGTTCATCCTGGAAGTGTTCTCTCTTTTCGCCTTCCTCATATACTTTCAGTTACCACACTCTACTAATCTTTTGCTTTAATGTCTCTTAGGATGTATTCTTCTTGCTTCCATACTTATGTAGTGGGTTTCAAACATATTCACAAAATCTTTAAGCCTCTTCCCATCAAAAAAAAAAAAAAAAGATGGAGCGTAATTCTCCCCTCGAATATGGTCCAGCCTTAGAGACTCAGTTCTAAAGAACAGAACATGGCAGAAGTGATGCTGTGTGATTTCTGAGGCCAGGTTAGAAAATGTGGTAAAGCTTCCACCTGGTACATGGGCCATCTCTCTCTCTCTCTCTCTTTCTCTCTCTTGCTCTCTCTACTGGGGACATGTACCTTAGAGCCCTGAGCTGCCATGTAAGAAGTCTAGCTATATAATACAGAGACCATGCGGAGAGACCCCAGGCCATATAGAGACAGAGGTGCCCACGGATGCCCAGCTGTTCTAGCCTCTGGCTGTTTGAGTCGTTATGGCTCAGAGGCCAGGTGTGTGAGCGTGTGAACCTTCACATGGTTCCATTCCATGCCTCCCCAGTCTCTGAGCCACCCTGGTCGAAGCTGAACGGAGCAGACATGAGCTGTCCCTGCCCAGCCCTGCCCACATTGCAGATTTGTGAACAAAATAATGTTGTTCCAAGTCAGTATGCTTTGGGGAGGTTTATTAGACAGCCATAGTAACTGGAAAACTTCACCACCAGAATTTCTCAAATGAAGTGTTGAGACTGGGTTGGAGCATGCAGCAATCAGTATGTGACTGGCAACACTCAGTGCTGGAGTTAGAGCATTTGTTCTTAATTACAGTAGATTCAAGGCCAGCTCCTCTCACTCACCTCCATTCCAGCATGCCCTTGAGCAGGAGAGAAAGGAGTTGCAGCTAGATAAGGCATCCAAAAGTGTGCCAACCCCAGACCTCCCTTGGGAGGGGTGTCCTTTGTCACATGTGTCCTGGTGGGAAAGTAGTTTAGTCCCAGTGGTCTAGGCCCTCATCACCCCGGGGCCACTCCTGGCTTCCTTTCTCAAGTTCCCTTCCATGCTGTGTTCGTTGCATTTATAGTGGTAGACTCACATGCCCATTATGTGGAAAAGTAAATCCACACAAAACTTAAAAAGTGGTGTTCAAGGACTTTCTGGATTTCTCCCGCTTTACTGAGTATAGATGAGAACCTCTCTTCTCTAAGAGCTCTGTGTTGAGCAGTCCTGTCTGTTTATTTTGGAGAGGGTTGAATGTGGAAGCACGGTCCGGATAGGGATGCCTCCCTGACACTGCTGTGGGCTGGATGTCCACTCTTCCCTGTTATCGAGAAGGCCAGCGACCTGGCTCGCCTGCCTGTCATGCTTCTGACCTACTGAGGCCTTTCCAGTAATGGCCTGTGGTGACCTTGTATCTGCAGAGCTGTGCTGCCCCAGAAGTGGGCACTAGACAACCAGTGACTCCCAGCGAGCTGATCTTTCAGATTTATATAATCAATGCCATTTCTCATCTTGAATGGTACTATTTTGGGGTCTTTTGATGCCATGAATTTCCCATATACACATTCTTGATAACAGATAAGGGCATATTTGAACATATAAGCCAAAGTCAAGTTAAATCCTGCAGCTATATATAGTCTATTTGTCTTTATAACCAGGGAGAAGAATTCTTTACTCAGATTATCTCATACTTACCAACTTGATATAAATTTTCCTGCTTCTTTTTTTTTTTTTTTTTTTCCTGCTTCTTTTTAAGACAGCACCCTATACAAATTAAATTCCAGAATGGTCCCAACACACACATTTAAATGATGATTTCTACTCTGTTTAGAAGACCTACTGAGTTTGTGTTTCTCTTCCTATTCCATTAGCTTTAAGCATATTTTGCACAGATATTTCAAAAAGTATGCTCTTGCCTTTTTAAAAATAAATAGATACTGAAAGTTAGAGAACTCTTCATCACAGCATTATTATTTAGTCAGGATTAACATTGAATAGTATTGTATAAAAAGAAATTATTTCTTCTTTGGCTCAAAATTTTAAAAAGGGTGAAAGGTATTATTTTAAAGCTATATGCCTTTATTGAAGTAGGAAACTATTTCCATTCTATTTTTTATTTAGAAGTTGAAGTGGCAGCCAAACAGAGTCCCACTTATTTGTAACTAAACTCTTCCACCTCTTGGCTATGGATGGTGACAATTGATCGGGAAAATGTCATCTCCTAGAACATGAGATTAATATTCTTCTTCATTCTAAAGAAGGTGTGAAATTATTGATTTTACAATGTTGTGTGGGTTTGTTCCTATCACCCAGAGTTGACCCTAGTTGTTTTCAAGAAAGATCTTAAGCTTTCCTGAGTGGGAGCCCCGAATAAGCATAAAAGGGGAGAGTTCAAGTGTGGAAATAAGTGAAGACTCGCATTCCCTTCACCTCATTCCCTTTACCGCACATACGTTTTCTATTGCTGTCATAGCAAGTTACCACACACTTAGTGGCTTAAAATGATACCGATTTATTATCCGACCATTCTGTGGGTTAGAAGTCCAACACGGGTCTCCCTGGACTAAAATCCAGGTGTCAGCAGGGTGTCCTCCTCTGGCAGCTCTAAGGGAAGTCCATCCCCTTGCTTTCTCCAGCTTCTAGAGCTGACGTGTGGCCCCTCTCTCTGCCTTCAAAGCCAGCCACAGTCCCTCTCTGGGTGCCTTCCTTCTGTAATCACACCTCCCTCTGCCGACGGCCAGGGAGAGCCCATGTGATTAGAGTGGGCCCACCCAGGTCACCCAGGGTAGCCCCCCCATCTCAAGGCCATTAATTTAATCACAGATGCAAAGCCCCTTTTACAATGTAAGGTAACATATTCACAAATACCAGGGGTTGGGACACGGATGTCTTTGGGTGGCCGTTATTCTGTCTGCTACACC
The DNA here is from genome assembly GCF_965194825.1 of Balaenoptera physalus. NCBI lineage: Eukaryota > Metazoa > Chordata > Mammalia > Artiodactyla > Balaenopteridae > Balaenoptera > Balaenoptera physalus. The sequence continues at coordinate 9,987,820 of NC_138888.1, read as the reverse complement.
CCCAGTCCTTTGTAGTTTCCATATTAAGCTGGACTTGAAATGCTGAAGACTTTTATACACGCTGAGAGAAGGGCTTGTTAATCAGACATCATAAAATGGGTGCATGAAACGGACCCCTTGATTATTTGCAGAATTCCGAGGAATTCCAAATGAGATGAGGCAGAGTATCTCAGGGGTGGACTGAACTTGACTCACCTGATTAATGTCACACATAGGGTCCCCAGGGAAGCCGACTCTACAGGTTTACCTGTAGAGCATTTAGCAGGGAGCTACACCTACGGGGGAGCAACACCTGTGGGGGACAAAGAGAGAAGCACCAGGCAGACAAGTCACTGTAAAGTCTCCGCCCATCTTGCCGGCCAGGGAAACAGGTCTTTATACCCCTGCATTAACCAGCGTTAGATGTCAGCTGCCCCAGGAAGGGGGCAAGATCTCCGGTGAGACCACTCTTTCCAGCTGCAGGCAGTTTTCTGAGAGAGACTCGGCTGAAAGCTGGCAGATGCCAACATTCCCAGCAGCTGGGGGAATGGGTGCTTCTGTCCTGAAAGAATAGGTGGTGGGGTGCGGTCAGGGGTTGGGGGTGGTTATCTGTCTGCCTGACGACAGCATCCACTACAGTTAGGCACAACTGAATGTTGCAGATGGGTCAGCTGCCCAGTGGGATGACCCAGGCTTTGGGGGACAAACCAACTGCAGGGGTAAGAGGGAATCCAGCCTGGCAGGCAACAGATGGGATCGGGGTGGCCCAATGATTTAATCTTGTGGAGTTTGGAGACAGAGAGGTGTGTCAGTGGAGGGCAGGGTCTCAGGCCCAAGACTGAGGTTCAGTAAGAAGTTTTGTTCCTGGCGGTGGGGACGGGGCTGGTGGGGCATAAGTGCCAGGTGAGGCTCCGGTTCTGGAGCACTGTAGATCAGGGCCTCAAGCACAGGGAACCTGACGAGCCCAGGGCGGGGATGTAGTCCTAGGACCGGACACAGTGTCAGGGTGGAGGGGCAGTCGGCTGGCAGGGGGAGAGCCCCTGACGGTGGGCTTCTGCTGCTCTGTGCCCTCTGGGGCTGCATCTAAGGGCCTGCTGAGTTTGGGGTAGAAAAGGGACATGAGGCTAGAAACCAGGCTGAACTTGGCATGTAACTACATTTCTTTCTCAGTGTATGATAGACTTGTCTCCCCCAAAGAAGGCTTTTAAATATTTCATTGTTTTCCTTCCCTCTTTCTACCTTAGACAGGATAATGGGAGTAATTAGTGATACTCTAGAAAAAGACTTGAAAAAGAACTTTCTCTTCTGAGTCAGGAAGGCTGTGGAAATATTTTATAGGAACACAGTACATTGTATCAAATGAAACTATTTCTTCTTCACTTTAAAACAAATATCGCCATTTTAATTTATTGTCCATTTTTTGGCTAGGGAAAGGCATTTTGTAGTTATAATGATTCCACTGTCAATAAGGCTGCACTTTGCATCTACATTGACCAGCACAAGGGAAGAGGAAAAGCTCTGAGTATGTATCTGTGCGATAAACATAAAGTGCAGGTTTGGCAAATAGCTTGCTTACTTTTTCAATATCCACAGGTTAATTCAGCCTCCAAAGAAAAATGGTTTTACTTGAAGTGTCTGACCTAATACATAAATCAACATAATGAAGACATTTATGAACCTATGTGATTTTTCTGGAGGGAACCTAAGGTTTTTCTCTTTGCCAGACTGGTTGATCAGACCTTGCTTTCCTTTTTCTTCTTTTAACAAATTTATTTATTTATTTTTGGCTGCATTGGGTCTTCGTTGCTGCCTGCGGGTTTTTGTCTAGTTGTGGTGAGCGGGGGCTACTCTTCGTTGCGGTGCGCGGGCTTCTCATTGCCATGGCTTCTCTTGTTGCGGAGCATGGGCTCTAGGCCCTCAGGCTTCAGTAGTTGTGGCATGCGGGCTCAGTAGTCGTGGCTCACAGGCTGTAGAGTACAGGCTTAGTAGTTGTGGCTCACGGGCTTAGTTGCTCCGCAGCATGTGGGATCTTCCCGGACCAGGGCTCGAACCCATGTCCCCTGCATTGGCAGACGGATTCTCAACCACTGCGCCACCAGGGAAGCCCAGACCTTACTTTCCTGATTACAGCACTTAGGCAAATAGATAAAATCATCCCTCTTAATAGGAGCCTAATTTCCATTCCTTCAGGCCACCTATTTTTTCCATATCTTTCTTCATGAATATTTCACTTTTCTTTTACTTTTGCTAGTATTTCTTTGTCTCTTTACTCAAGACATATTTGAGTATTTATTGCATGCCAATTACAAGGAGCCATGTGTTGGAGATATATGTAAGACATACTGTGCCCACTGTAGGCCCAGGCCCAGCGCGGGCTCCCCACAAACACTAGTTAGATTACTTTGAAAAGGGACACGGGATGGTGATATTTGGTGCAAGGAGAGTTTTGCTCAGAATCAATTGTGTTGTCACCATGAGGGCTGGATTAAAGGCTTTCAAAAGCCAGAAACACTAAGAAGTTTATGTGGCCAACCCCCTTTCCCACCACCAAAAGTAATGTATATGCCAAAATAAATTGTAAGACACAAAAACATATTTTTCCAATTCCGAAATTCTGAGTAAGTTCACTGAAGCTGAACTTTTCTCATTTTTTACTCCCTTGTCCCATGGACTTCCCAAAGCATTGTGTGGTCTGCCCTTGAGGTAACCTGGTGGAGGTCTGACTGTGGAGAGTTGTCAGGGTGGAGCCAGGGGCCAGCACAGCCCTGCAGGGCTTTCCTGGGCTTCAGTGCTGCTGCCACCACTGCACTCCAACCCGGAAGGCGGTGATGGGGGTGCACCCAACACCCTGAACTGCAGCTTTTTCAAACCTTAAGGGAGTGACCTATACCCAGCAGTACATCACTGAGATCCAGGACACACACACACACTCACAGAGATGAAAATTTTACAAAGCAGCGCTTCTCTGACCATGCGCAGTGAGCTCTATTCTATTCTACTCTATTGTTTTATTCTAGAATATTTCACTTAAAAATGCTTCTTGACCCACTAAATTGATTTCATGACCCACAGCCCACACACTGAGAAACACTGCACCACAGCCTCGCACCCTCCACACGCCGCGGCTGCCGTGGCCCCAAGCCTCCTGTCTTCACCCGCGCTGTGCCTCCCACTTCCAACCTTGCACCCGTGAGGCCGCGCACAAGCCATCTTCCCTGCTGTAACTCAAGCCTGCGTGTTTCCCGAAGCCTTCCTGACGTCCCCAACAGTGACTCTTCCCACGCGTCTGGAGGGGCGCAGCGCACGCCTTCCTCTCCTCGGGCTGTGAGCTCGCTGAGCGCACATCTGTCCCACTGGCTGTCCCACTGCTCTTCTGTTCCCACGCATCTGGACTAGTGGGTGGCACACAGTAGGCACTAAATCAGTGCTTGCGGAACTGCATGAAAACAGTAATGTCCTTGCCTGGAGGGGCCAACAGAAACCTGCCTTCCAATCTTCCTACATCCATTTCCAAGTTCCCGTCCAGGCATGGAGTGTTTGCATTAACCTCCTTCGTTATTTATGGGTCAGATGCTAAAGCCTTTTCTCAAGAGGCATTGCAGTAACTCTTACCAGTAACCCAACGTTTAGACATAGAGGTCAAAGACATAGAAACGTGGGTGTTTCAAATAATGGACTTTAAAAAAAATTTTTAGAAACACAGAAATATGTAAACATAGGTGCTTTTCAAAATAATGCTTTTTTCATGATTAATGTTGACTCTGGTCAATTTCTTGGCAAACTGCGTTCTAGAATTTTACTAGCTATATCCAGGAATCCTTTTCTTTTACTTACGATCATATAATGGCAAAACTGGTAAAAATCCCCCCATTTTGCAGATGAGAAAACTAAGGCCCATGAGGCTAGATGACTCACGCAGGGTAACACAGAGGCCTAACAGCAAAGGCAGGGTGGGAACGTATGCTCATTGCCAGTCTGGGGCTCCCTTGCTCTTGACTTAAGGAAGGTAGTGAAAGGGAGTGTGATTTTCTCCATCCTCATAACTATCAACAGATCTTATCTTCAACATGAAATTCTTTTGAGAATTTCTCATTTTAAGCTTATATGTCTTCCTTGAGAAAAGTGATGAGTGAGCCACATTTCATCCCTCATTTGAAGGTATTAATATTCTCAGACTGGTGATGCGTACATACTGTTGCTTTCTGAACTGGATTTGTTGCGTTGCACAATAAAAAATTACGTTCATCTTCACCTGAGTTCATAGATTTGGCTTTATTTTAGAGCACCTGCTTTCATTAAAGTCTAAGCACATACAAGAAAACACAAATACAGTTCCTAATATGCACTCTTGGATGGGAAAGGGGTTTTAACAAAATTTCTTTGTGCTGTCCTTCCAGCAAATACCATTTTGATGTTTCACACACAAGCTGTGAGGAAAGTAAATAACCTTCTAGGTGATGAACCAAAGAATACATTTTGTGAAATTTGTGGTCATTTAGTTGGGTTGGAATGAAATAGTCATTGATGTTTCTTTCTTTTTTTCTTCCATTTTTTCACCCTTACCCAACCTGTGAAAGAGTCTGTTTCTTTCTTCCCTGCCCCACAGACCCATGGCTCCTAGGACCCAGAACTCCTGCACTGTTGTTCCCTGCCTTAAGGATTCAAAAGGGCGTGGGACTGGCCTGAGAACTCTGCCTCAGGGCAGAGTTTATCACATTGTTTCTGTGGTAAAACACATTCCCACTTTCAAACAACCAACATGGAAATTAACTTTGGGGGCTGTCTGTTCACCAGAAAAGAAAACTCATTTCTTAGGAGCTGATTAGCTAAGCAGAGCTCATTAGCTTAGCTTCGTTTAGCCAGTATGATCTCATTAGCTAAAGTGACACCGTAACATGCACACTCTCAAGCACCTCACTGGGTCAGGGAGAATGAGAGGCAGCCAAGGAAGGTGGCTCGCATGCTGCGGAGCTGCAGATGCTGGGCTCCTGCCAGACCAGCGCCAACCTGCGCCCAGACCGCTGCCCAGCACAAAGGCACAGCCTGAGGATGGTTCCCACTGGGCCTGCCTATAAGTGCCAGGTGCCTGCGAAGGGCTTTCGTACATTATCTTAATCCTCACACAACCTCGACAGTAGGTACTGTTAAATCAGTCCCATTTTACAGATGAGAAAACAGATTAAGTCACAGATCATTAGAGCCTGTTGTCCATAAAAATTGTATTTGCTGAAAGTGGCAGGTGGATTTTTTTTGGGGGGGGGGAAGTTGGTGTCCTTCTATACTAATTAGCAGTGCCATTATTCAATATTCTTTGCTTTCTTAAGACGCCCGAGTGCCGACAGAAGCCTTAGTAGGTATTGAGTTGGTTTATTGAGAGTCTTTCCCATTTCTCTCAAAAGTGCAGCTGTCTGACCCTCAGTTTTCTCCTCTAAAAATGGAATAACAGTAGCTTCTGGCAGTTCCCTAGCAGCGATTGGTGGAGAAAATGTTTCTGGAGCATTTAACACTGTGTTTAACTCACAGACACAGATGACTGGTTTTTAAATAAACTTTTAATTTTAGTATATTTTTATATTTACAGAAAAATTGTGAAAATAAGTAACTTTTCAGTTTGCTTGTTCATATTCCGCCTCTTTTTCATATGCTCTTTAGACATTGATAGATTTTTCTCATCAGGAGTTAAGAGCTCATGAATGAATTCTTTATGCACTACTGGCATTTCAGGAAAAAAGATATATACAAGTAAATTAGAAGCGGTGGGTGAAAAAGACAATTCTCCCAAGTCAGTCCATGCAGAGCATTCTTACCCATACGCCTTCAGAGGTGGTGGAGTCCAACCTTGGAGTGAGAAGAGCAACAAAGCTGAATCTCCTCTGTTTCATTTATTTATTTTCTTGGCTAATTAAAAAAATATATTTGAAGTAGCTCAGGAATATTTTATCCTACAGTCTGAATCCAGAAATGTGAAACAAGGAGAGAAACCCATCTGGAAACATTTTTGCATCGCCAAGATCCCGTGCAAAACCTTCCCCAAGTAGGCTCAAAAATGTTGTTTTTTAATGTTCTTTCCTCATTTGGGGTGTGGAAATTTGGCCAGGAAACCTGACCAAGAGTCTATATGGATGAAGATAATGATTTAGAAAGTAGGTTGTGTTGTTAATAACTACACTACATATTTGCATGAGGAACTGAAGTTTGAGCCACAATTTACTCAAATAGAAATGATTTTTTTATTATAACAGCCTAGCAGTGCTTTCACTTTACAAATGAGGCTGTGGTTCAGTGCTTAGACATAATGATCAACCTGAAAAATAAAGCACTGTACAAACAAAGACATTTTATCATGATTTTGTAATAATTCAGTGTTATGAAGGCGGGCGTGGACTGCTACATGAAGATTAAGTCTTAGATGGGGTATCAATTGAGAATTCTGGATAATTACTCCCCAGCCCCATCCCCACTCTGACCCCAGTCTTTTCCTCTTTGTTCCCTTTTCTATTTGGAACATGCCACCCTTGGCATCATTTGTTGAGTTAAGCCTTGGCCTTTCGAGGGCATGCTCCTTTAACTATTAATTCCCAATGGGAGAGGTAATACATTAAGTTTGTATCATGCCAGCTCCAGAGTGTGTGTTAGCTTATCACTTTCTCACCAGGTCTGAGGCTCTAAATAGGAAGCTGCTTTGGGGGATGGTGAGGGATGGTGCAGAGATTAATTAGGGAGGGAAGGGCATAGGAATAGGAAAGAGGAAGAAGGGGGAAAGGATTCCAGAGTCAAAGGGACCCATGTGTCTGTTTTGCCATTCCTGACCCTATGATGGGTCCCAGGTTTTGTTATAAGTGGGATCATGATTATCACGTTGAGTTTATGATATTGGTAGACTAGGACATTGAATTCATACGCATTTAGTTGAATATGATTTCAGAAAAATTTAGCTCCAGGAGTTGGATGGAATTTGACTTGCTGAGTGAGTGGAGGGCATATTCCCAGACTCAGAAGGAATATCTGTTTAAGCCAGAAGTTCTCCAGAAGCATCCTGATTGCTCCATCACTAATTTATATGATACTTTTGTGTAAAGTTGAGAAAGTCATTCCTTCAAGGTGATTTATTTCCAGCCGTCAGGAAATTATCATTACATAAATATTTTTATTAAAACAAAGATACTTCTCTGCTGGAAAGTTATCAAAATAAAGATATAATTCTATGATATCTACAGTGTAAATAGTGCCTCTTAATTGTAATGCTTTTGTTCATTGCACGAACTGTGCAACTGGACATATGGCCCTTCTTCATTTTTCTCCAGTCTTCCTCTTTCTCCATTTCTTTGGCGATGCTGGGTCCCCACTGACCTAACAGCCTGAGGTGCAGAAAAGCCTGTGCCTGTCTGCAAGTCAGAAAGGGAGGCTGGGAGAAGGAAATACCTGCTTGTCGAATACCCAGGTGTCAGTCATTAATGTATGTACTGGCTTTTCATTTAAGCACCACCATTCTCAAACCTTGGATTAGAAATGCCCTGGGTATATAATAATATTTCCATAAGTGTAACAGGCACCCATTATGAGCCAGGAATTTGGATACCTGTCACTAATCCTTCCAACAAGTGGCCCTGCAATGCAGGCAGTTCCTATGGCTCAGAGAGGGTGGGCAATTAGCTCAGAGACACCCATCTAATAAGTGACAGAACTAGGATGTGGGTTTAGGCCATGGGACTGCAGACCTGCTGTCATTCCTTATGGACTTCATTCTGCCTTCCTCACCCCGTGCCAACTCTACAAGGCTGGGCTGCCCTGCAGTCCCACCTCTGGGACCAGGGTAGTGCCTTGCCTCCCCCTTTCCTGCATTTCCAGTGAGTACAGGCTGCATCCCAGAGGTGGTCTCTGGATAGGGAACCCTCCGCCCTACAGTCATCACTTGGATAAAGGTCCCAGACATTTCATATTCTTCCTAGGTTTTGCTGGCCTGATTTCCCTTTGTTAAGCCAAAATTTATTGGATGCAAGAAAACTTCCCAGCAATCCCTTAGAAGGAAAACTAACTCGTAGGGTTCTTCCCATTATGAAATTAAATTCTCCAGATAATTGTTTTAGACTGCCCAGACCAAGCCACTTTTCATCTGAGAACACAGTAGCTGTCTCAGCCCTAAAGTAAAAGCAAAAAAAAAAAAAAAACGGTGAACTCTGGGTGCTTTGACCACATGATTATAATAAAATTGGTGTACTTTCATCCTCAAGAAGGGCAGACCTGGGTGCTTATATGTTCATTTAATTCGTCTGACGGAACAAACACTTCTTGTTTGCCTGGCTCCATGTTCCGTATTTATTTCAGGTTGATTAGGATGGCATGTGAACTTAGAAGTAAATAAACTTTGATTGGGTGGGTCGCCTGGCTAAGTAAACTCACCATCTACTTCTCAGAAATCAAATAATCAGGAAGCAGGTTGTTTTTATGTGAGTCCTATATGCTCTTGTAAGTATTGTCATGTTGCTACGAAATATGAGAGTCTTTCCTCAAAAAATGATAAGGGCCAAATGTGGACCTACGCCCAAGTAGGAGTCAGAAATATTAATAATGTTAAATCTTTAAGAAGTCATTTCATTGGCAGAATCTGATATGCAGGGTATATATCTGTTTTATACATCAATTTTAGCTAGGATTAGGTTTGCTGTGGATAATAGAAAACACACCAAATAACTGACTTAATCAAGATAAAAGTTTATTTTTCTTCCATGTAAAATGTCAGAGGTTGGCAGTGCAGGCTGGCCAGGCAGCTCTGTCCCACAAGGTCTACGGAGATCCGAGCTCCTTCCTCTCATCCTTTCCTTATTCCTTGGGATGTGACCCTTGTTCCTGTGACCAAGATGGCAGCCAGAGCTCTAGCTATTGCATCTGAGTTCCAGGCACCAGGATGGAAAAGAGAAGAAGAAGGGGCAAAGAGGAACCCCCAGCTGCCTCCTTTAGAGCTGCTGTGTGGCCTCCCCATGCATATCCCATTTGCTGGGTCCTGGTCACTGGTCCTACCTAACTGCAAAGGCAATTGGGAAACGAGTCTGTTCTGAGCTTCTGTGTGCCCTGCTCAACCTCCTGTTACTGGGGAAGAAGAGGCAAACCGATGCTGAGGAACAACCAGTCTTCCTGCCTCTGTGTCCTGGGAAGTGGCTGTGTTGAATTCACAGGGTGGCAGTGGGTGGCACCTTCTGAAACTGGGCTGGGTGAGACATGAGGTGGGCCCTCTGTGACATTAATGTAACAACTCCTCAATCATCTGGTTTTTTTTTTTTCGTTTTTTTTTTAACATCTTTATTGGAGTATAATTGCTTTACAATGTTGTTAGTTTCTGCTGTATAACAAAGTGAATCAGCTATATGTATACATATATCCCCATATCCCCTCCCTTTTGCGTCTCCCTCCCACCCTCCCTATCCCACCCCTCTAGGTGGTCACAAAGCACCGAGCTGATCTCCCTGTGCTATGCAGCTGCTTCCCACTAGCTATCTATTTTACATTTGGTAGTGTATATATGTCAATGCTACTCTCTCACTTCATCCCAGCTTACCCTTCCCCCTCCCCGTGTCCTCAAGTCCATTCTCTACATCTGTGTCATTATTCCTGTCCTGCCCCTAGGTTCATCAGAACCTTTTTTTTTTTTTTTAGAGTCCATATATATATATATATATATATATATGTGTTAGCATATGGTATTTGTTTTTCTCTTTCTGGCTTTTTTCACTGTGTATGACAGACTCTAGGTCCATTCACCTCACTACAAATAACTCAATTTTGTTTCTTTTTATGGCTGAGTGATATTCCATTGTATATATGTGCCACATCTTCTTTATCCATTCATCTGTCGATGGACACTTAGGTTGCTTCCATGTCCGGGCTATTGTAAATAGTGCTGTAATGAGCATTGTGGTACATGACTCTTTTTGAATTATGGTTTTCTCAGGATATATGCCCAGTAGTGGGATTGCTGGGTCGTATGGTAGTTCTATTTTTAGTTTTTTAAGGAACCTCCATACTGTTCTCCATAGTGGCTGTATCAATTTACATTCCCACCAACAGTGCAAGGGGGTTCCCTTTTTTCTACACCCTCTCCAGCATTTATCATTTCTAGATTTTTTTATGATGGCCATTCTGACCAGTGTGAGGTGATACCTCACTGTAGTTTAGATATGCATTTCTGTAATGATTAGTGATGTTGAGCATCCTTTCATGTGCTTGTTAGCCATCTGTATATCTTCTTTGGAGAAATGTCTATTTAGGTCTTCTGCCCATTTTTGGATTGGGTTGTTTGTTCTTTTTGTTATTGAGCTGCATGAGCTGCTTGTATATTTTGGAGATTAATCCTTTGTCCGTTGCTTCGTTTGCAAATATTTTCTCCCATTCTGAGGGTTGTCTTTTCGTCTTGTTTATGGTTTCCTTTGCTGTGCAAAAGCTTTTAAGTTTCATTAGGTCCCATTTGTTTATTTTTGTTTTTATTTCCATTTCTCTAGGAGGTGGGTCAGAAAGGATCTTGCTGTGATTTATGTCAAAGAGTGTTCTTCCTATGTTTTCCTCTGAGACTTTTATAGTGTCTGGCCTTAAATTTAGGTCTTTAATCCATTTTGAGTTTATTTTTCTGTATAGTGTTAGGAAGTGTTCTAATTTCATTCTTTTACATGTAGCTGTCCAGTTTTCCCAGCACCACTTATTGAAGAGGCTGTCTTTTCTCCATTGTATATTCTTGCCTCCTTTATCAAAAATAAGGTGACCATATGTACGTGGGTTTATCTCTGGGCTTTCTATCCTGTTCCATTGATCTATATTTCTTTTTTTGTGCCAGTACCATATTGTCTTGATTACTGTAGCTTTGTAGTATAGTCTGAAGTCAGGCAGCCTGATTCCTCCAACTCTGTTTTTCTTTCTCAAGATTGCTTTGGCTATTCGGGGTCTTTTGTGTTTCCATACAAATTGTGAAATTTTTCGTTCTGGTTCTGTGAAAAGTGCCATTGGTAGTTTGATAGGGATTACATTGAATCTGTAGATTGCTTTGGGTATAGTCATTTTCACAATGTTGATTATTCCAATCCAAGAACATGGTATATCTCTCCATCTGTTTGTATCATCTTTAATTTCTTTCATCAGTGTCTTATAGTTTTCTGCATACAGGTCTTTTGTCTCCTTAGGTATGTTTATTCCTAGGTATTTTATTCTTTTTGTTGCAGTGGTAAATGGGAGTGTTTCCTTAATTTCTCCTTCAGATTTTTCATCATTAGTGTATAGGAATGCAAGAGATTTCTGTGCATTAATTTTGTATCCTGCTACTTTACCAAATTCATTGATTAGCTCTAGTAGTTTCCTGGTGGCATCTTTAGGATTCTTTATGTATAGTATCAGGTCATCTGCAAACAGTGACAGTTTTACTTCTTTTCTGATTTGGATTCCTTTTATTTCTTTTTCTTCTCTGATTGCTGTGGCTAAAACTTCCAAAACTATGTTGAATAATAGCAGTAAGAGTGGGCAACCTTGTCTTGTTCGTGATCTTAGAGGAAATGGTTTCAGTTTTTCACCGTTGAGAATGATGTTTGCTGTGGGTTTGTCATATATGGCCTTTATTATGTTGAGGTAGGTTCCCTCTATGCCTGCTTTCTGGAGAGTGTCATAAATGGGTGTTGAATTTTGTTGAAAGCTTTTTCTGCATCTTTTGAGATTATCATATGATTTTTATCCTTCAATTTGTTAATATGGTGTATCACATTGATTGATTTGCATATATTGAAGAATCCTTGCATTCCTGGGTTGAACCCCACTTGATCATGGTGTATGATCCTTTTAATGTGCTGTTGGATTCTGTTTGCTAGTATTTTGTTGAGGATTTTTGCATCTATGTTCATCAGTGATATTGGCCAGTAGTTTTCTTTCTTTGTGACATCTACGTCTGGTTTTGGTATCAGGGTGATGGTGGCCTCATAGAGTGAGTTTGGGAGTGTTCCTCCCTCTGCAATATTTTGGAAGAGTTTGAGAAGGATAGGTGTTAGCCCTTCTCTAAATGTTTGATAGAATTTGCCTGTGAAGCCATCTGGTCCTGGGCTTTTGTTTATTGGAAGATTTTTAATCACAGTTTCAATTTCAGTGCTTGTGATTGCTCTGTTTATATTTTCTGTTTCTTCCTGGTTCAGTCTTGGAAGGTTGTGCTTTTCTAAGAATTTGTCCATTTCTTCCAGGTTGTCCATTTTATTGGCATATAGTTGCTTGTAGTAATCTCTCATGATCCTTTGTATTTCTGCAGTGTCAGTTGTTACTTCTCCTTTTTCATTTCTAATTCTGTTGATTTGAGTCTTCTCCCTTTTTTTCTTGATGAGTCTGGCTAATGGTTTATCAATTTTGTTTATCTTCTCAAAGAACCAGCTTTTAGTTTTATTGATCTTTGCTATTGTTTCCTTCATTTCTTTTTCATTTATTTCTGATCTGATCTTTATGATTTCTTTCCTTCTGCTAATTTCAGGGGTTTTTTTGTTCTTCTTTGTCTAATTGCTTTAGGTGTAAGGTTAGGTTGTTTATTTGAGATTTTTCTTCTTTCTTGAGGTAGGATTGTATTGCTATAAACTTCCCTCTTAGAACTGCTTTTGCTACATCCCATAGGTTTTGGGTTGTCGTGTTTTCATTGTCATTTATTTCTAGGTATTTTTAAATTTCCTCTTTGATTTCTTCAGTGATCTCTTGGTTATTTAGTAGCGTATTGTTTAGCCTCCATGTGTTTGTATTTTTTACAGTTTTTTTCCTGTAATTGATATCTAGTCTCATAGCATTGTGGTCGGAAAAGATACTTATACGATTTCAATTTTCTTAAATTTACCAAGGCTTGATTTGTTACCCAAGATATGATCTGTCCTGGAGAATGTTCCATGAGCACTTGAGAAGAACATGTATTCTGTTGTTTTTGGATGGAATGTCCTATCTATCAATTAAGTCCATCTTGTTTAATGTGTCATTTAAAGCTTGTGTTTCCTTATTTATTTTCATTTTGGATGATCTGTCCATTGGTGAAAGTGGGGTGTTAAAATCCCCTACTATGATTGTGTTACTATCGATTTCCCCTTTTATGACTGTTAGCATTTGCCTTATGTACTGAGGTGCTCCTATGTTGGGTGCATAAATATTTACAGTTGTTATATCTTCTTCTTGGATTGATCCCTTGATCATTATGTAATGTCCTTCTTTGTCTCTTGTAATAGTCTATTTTAAAGTCTATTTTGTCTGATATGAGAATTGCTACTCCAGCTTTCTTTTGAGTTCCATTTGCATGGACTGTCTTTTTCCATCCCCTCACTTTCAGTCTGTATGTGTCCCTAGGTGTGAAGTGGGTCTGTTGTAGACAGCATATATATACGGGTCTTGTTTTTGTTTCCATTCAGCCAGTCTATGTCTTTTGGTTGGAGCATTTAATCCATTTACACTTTAGGTGATTATTGATATGTATGTTCCTATTACCATTTTCTTAATTGTTTTGGGTTTGTTTTTGTAGGTCTTTTCCTTCTCTTGTGTTTCCTGCCTAGAGAAGTTCCTTTCGTATTTGTTGTAAAGCTGGTTTGGTGGTGCTAACTTTTGCTTGTCTGTAAAGGTTTTAATTTCTCTGTCTAATCTTAATGAGATCCTTGCTGGGTAGAGTAATCTTGGTTGTAGGTTTTTCCCTTTCATCACTTTAAATATGTCCTGCCACACCCCTCTGGCTTGCAGAGTTTCTGCTGAAAGATCAGCTGTTAACCTTATGGGGATTCCCTGGTATGTTATTTGTTGCTTTTCCCTTGCTGCTTTTAGTATTTTTTCTCTGTATTTAATTTTTGATAGTTTGCTTAATATGTGTCTTGGCATGTTTCTCCTTGGATTTATCCTGTATGGGACTCTCTGCACTTCCTGGACTTGACTGACTCTTTCCTTTCCCATGTTAGGGAAGTTTTCAACTATAATCTCTTCAAATATTTTCTCAGACCCTTTCTTTTTCTCTTCTTCTTCTGGGACCCCTATAATTTTAATGTTGGTGTGTTTAATGTTGTCCCAGAGGTCTATGAGACTGTCCTAAATTCTTTTCGTTCTTTTTTCTTTATTCTGCTCTGCGGTAGTTATTTCCACTGTTTTATCTTCCAGGTCACTTATTTGTTCTCCTGCCTCAGTTATTCTGCTATTGATTCCTTCTAGAGAATTTTTAATTTCATTTATTGTGTTGTTCATCATTGTTTGTTTGCTCTTAATTCTTCTAAGTCCTTATTAAATGTTTCTTATATTTTCTCCATCGTATTTCCAAGATTTTGGATCATCTTTACTATCATTACTCTGAATTCTTTTTCAGGTATGCTGCCTATTTCCTCTTCATTTGTTTGGTCTGGTGGGTTTTTACCTTGCTCCTTCATCTGCTGCGTATTTCTCTGTCTTCTCATTTTGCTTAACTTACTGTGTTTGGGGTCTCCTTTTCTCAGGCTGCAGGTTCGTAGTTCCCGTTGTTTTTGGTCTCTGCCCCCAGTGGGTAAGGTTGGTTCAGTGGGTTGTGTAGGCTTCCTGGTGGAGGGGACTGGTGCCTGTGTTCTGGTGGGTGGGGCTGGGTCTTGTCTTTCTGGTGGGCAGGGCCATGTCCGGTGGTGTGTTTTGGGGTGTCTGGGAACTTAGTATGATTTTAGGCAGCCTCTCTGCTAATGGGTGGGGTTGTGTTCCTGTCTTGCTAGTTGTTTGGCATGGGGTATCCAGCACTGGAGCTTGCTGGTTGTTGAGTGGAGCTGGGTCTTAGCGTTGAGATGGAGATCTCTGGGAGAGCTCTCGCCGATTGATATTACATGGGGCTCTGAGGTCTCTGGTGGACCAATGTCCTGAACTCGGCTCGCCCACCTCAGAGGCTCAGGCCTGACACCCGGCCGGAGCACCCAGAGCCTGTCAGCCACACGGCATTAAGAGAACCTACCCCAAGGCCCAGCCAGGCATCTGGTTTCGGAAGCTCTGATTGGATCCCACCTTCCGGAGACCAGGCAGCAGCAGGTTACCCTCCACTGTGGCTGGTGCAGGGAACTGCTCCCCTTCGCTCTTCTCAGCAGAAGCAGTGCAGGTCCTGTTCTCTGAGGTGACCTCCTCTCTTCCGGCGAGGTGTTTGAGGGGTGCCCAGCCACTCCTGTAGTCAATGCCTTCCTCCATGGATGCTGACTGAGCAGCTACGGAAGTCCAGCACTAGAGCGCAGCAGGTGACAGAAGACACCACGCCTCTACCATGGAGCTCACGTCCCAGCGGGGAGGCTCCAGAATCCGGGGAAGTAAAGGAGCGAATGAACTGCCCTCAGCCTTCTCACTTCTTCCTTCTCTTCACCTCCACCATCATCCCATGGAAGTGTTTCTCCGTGGTTCCCTGATTCCCCTAAGGGCGCAGCGGCTGCCGCGTGGAGAGGGTTTCTCTCCGCCTCCTGGCTGCTGTCCCAAGAGGTGGCCAGCGCCTCCCTGGAGCAAGCCTGGCTTGTCAGCACTTCACTGGCGGCTTCTGTTTGTGGCCGGGAGACTGCCTGGCCTTCGGGCATCTGTTTTTCATTTCTGGTTTGGGATCCTCTAGATCCCAAAGGTCAGCCAAACTGCACTCAAAAAATATGTTTTGCTTACTTTGTAATCACCTTCCACTGAGGGTGGGAAAACAAGTAAGGGTAGAACGTGCCACATCATTTTAGTGCTATTCAGGCATGGCGATACTTACTTGTCTAGTAAAATTCGCTGGATTTGTTACAGTGCATTAAAAAAAAAATGATTTCTGAGTGAAAAAGTAAGAATTTATGTATAAAAGTTTGCAGACCTTCAAGCTTAAAACAATTTAAAAAAAAACCCTCTCACAAACCCAATTATGAGGCAGCTTAGAAAAAACAGGCTCTGGGGATTTCCCTGGCGGTCCAGTGGTTAAGACTTCGCCTTCCAATGCGGGTTCGCCTACCTGCGGGTGTGGGTTTGATCCCTGGTTGGGGAGCTAAGATCCCACATGCCTCGTGACCAAAAAACCAAAGCATACAAAACAGAAGCAATATTGTAACAAATTCAATAAAGACTTAAAAAAAAAATGGTCCACTTTCAAAACCAAAAAGTAAAAGAACAGGCACTGAAGTAATAGCTAGTAAGGAAGTAGTGCACCAGACGAGTCCATTTCTCTTGGAAGTGCTGTGCGGTGTGGCAGGTGAAGGAAGCGATGGATGTAATGTTGTCTGCCTTTTAGCAAGGTACTTGACTCCATCTTCAACATCATTAGCTAGGGAAATGGCCCAGGACAGTGGCTCATACACCACAGCTGATAAAGATTCCTGGGAAGCTTTTTTTTTTCCCCTGTGTTTTCTACTTATATTTTTGTTCACTCCTGTTCAGCTTTCTTCAGAGATACTCCTTTTTCCAAGAGCAACTTAAATGTTTATGTTCTCTTAGATTGTGACTTGGCAATCCTGGTATATTTCATTTTTATTTACCAAATATCTGCTTTCCCTCCTGGGAGAGGATTATACTTCTCGACCCCTCAGAAGTCAGAACTTGTGGCTTGCTTTGACCGTGGAAATGTGAGCAGAAGTTTTTTTTTTTTTTTTTTTTAAATAAATTTATTTATTTATTTATTATATTTAGCTGTGTTGGGTCTTCGTTTCTGTGCGAGGGCTTTCTCTAGTTGCGGCAAGCGGGGGCCACTCTTCATCGCGGTGCGCGGGCCTCTCACTGTCACGGCCTCTCTTATTGCGGAGCACAAGCTCCAGACGCGCAGGCTCAGTAGTTGTGGCTCACGGGCTTAGTTGCTCCGCGGCATGTGGGATCTTCCCAGACCAGGGCTCGAACCTGTGTCCCCTGCGTTGGCAGGCAGATTCTCAACCACTGCGCCACCAGGGAAGCCCAGAAGTTTTTTTTTTAAATTAATTTTTATTGGACTATAGTTGATTTACAGTGTCGTGTTAGTTTCTGCTGTACAGCGAAGTGAATCAGTTATACATATACATATATCCACTTTTTTTTAGATTCTTTTCCCATGTAGGTCATTACAGAGTATTGAGTGGAGTTTCCTGTGTTATACAGTAGGTCCTTATTAGTTATCTATTTTATATATAGTAGGGTGTACATGGGAAGCTTTTTAAAATGCCATCTTTTGGGTCCCACCTTAGACCTAGTGAATCAGAATCCTGGGGCTTGGGTTGGCATAGTGAGAGTAGTGATAAAACTCAGGAGATGCTATTTATTAAAAGCTATCAATGAGTGGAAAAAATTATTTCCAAAGTCTCAAAATGTTATATACTGTATGATGCCATTTATACAGCATTCTTAAAATGACAGCATTATAGAGATGAACAGACAGGTGGTTAGGGATGGGGAGGGAGGGTGTGACTGTGAAGGGCAGCAGGAGGAGTTCCTTTGTGTCACCAGGACTGTTCTGTGTCTTGATTAATCTATACATGTGATAAAATGTCATAAAATTATATGCAAAGACACATCAAATAAATGAATGCATGCAAAAATGGCGCAATCTGAGTAGAGTCCGTAGTCCAGTTTATAGTACTGTGCCGACCGCCTTCCTTTAGTTCTGTAAGATGTCACGATCGGGGCAGGTTGGGTGATGGGTACATTTTTACACAGAAAATAAGATCTGAGACAAGAAGGTTAAGGAAAACAAGAAGAGGAAGAAGAGAGAAATGAAGAGGTTGAGTACTATGCAGTATTTTTACAACTTCTTGTGAGCCTATAATTATTTCAGAATAAAAAGTTAAGAACTTTCCAGGTGCCTCTGATGTGCAGCCCTGGTTTAGAGCCCACAGCCACCGGATGTGTGTGCCCTTGGTGGCTACGGGTGGGTTAGTGTGAAAGTGCAGGGGGGGCACAGGCAGGAAGATTAGTCTTGGATCTGAAGTTTGTTGAATGTGTTACCAACGGCTGTGTAATGGAATACGCTTTGCAGTGGGAATTGTCTTAGCTTGGAGTGATCATGACCGTCGAAATTCAGGTGAAAATGATGGTACAACTAAAGTGACTTAGGTCGACTAGAGAATGAAGGGTCATAAGAAGAAGAAGAGCTCAGGGTGGAAAGAGCCCAACTGGTGCACCCAGGTTGGAATCCGAGCAGAGTCACATGTCAGGTTCAGACATGAAGTTCTGGGAGTCACTTTGAAGGACAGCCAGCCCTTCAGCCAGTCCAGTGAGCATGAAGACTTGCAAAGGGAGGTCTCTAGGAAAGGAAAAGGGTATGGAAATGAGTACTTTTTGCCCCAAAGGCTACAGACGTTAACAGCTCCCAAATCTGTGTGTTTTAGAGGCCCAGTGGGTTAGCTGTTTGGGATTGTCACCAAAGTGAAAGAGATTAGATGACACTTCTGAAAGACATTAAAGTGAGGCTTCAGGGAATAAAGTCTTAGAAGTGAAGTGAGAGTGAACGAGGGAGGGAGAGAATCCTCTTTTTTGGAAATGTTTAAAATGCCAGGAGCGGTGCCTGGTATAGAGTGAGACTCATTAAATCTTTGTAGAAGCAATGGTTATGGGGTCCTGCTGAGAGTGGGGGGGGCAGCCCGATAATTGTCCTGCCTATCAGGTCAAGACTTCGTGTTCAGTGCATGCAACCCCTGGACGACACCTCTCTAAAATGCAGAGGTTTGCTCATGAGATGCCACCAAAGATCGGTGTGCAGAGAGAGAGCTGACGGACACCCCCTCTTCACATCCCAGCATTTTTATCTCATGGGTGCTTACAGTTTCTCTGATTCGGTTTTACCAATACTCAAAGGTGTGATGTCACTGCCTTAGACACCTTGCCTCAGGAGGGGGAATTCTTATTGCATAGCTTTAAAATTACCTGAAAGAGCAGGCAACGTTCTTTCAGAATGATGTTTTTTCAAATTCTTTTTAAGGTATCTCTTTTAGGGCATTTTTTTTTTTCAAGTCAGAAGGCAGCCAAAAACTTCTCACATTCAGATACTTAGTGGGAAGGATGAGTGGGTGATGGAGAGTTTTCTACAATGCTTTTTCTGAAATGTCTTTTCCTGTCTCCGTGGAACCTCAGAAGTCTTCTCTACCCCCAAATCATTCTTTTCTTTCTCCAGAAATGTTGTGCCTGTACTCAGGATTCCACCAGTGGTGGTTTCTCATGGACACTCCGCTTGCTATGGGTCACAAGTTTTCTGTCTATTAAATGTCACCGTATTCCTTGCCCTCAGGAAAGGCAGGGGCGTGCTGGCAGTGCGGAGGACACCGTGGAGGTGACCCGATGCGTTTCCTTCTGTGCTTGTCTACTCTTCGTAGAAACTAATGCACCGCTCGCATTGTAGTGCGGCAGGCAGATTGGGTTCCACTGTGACTGCCCGCCAGTGACTTGGGAACTTGCCCTCACTCCGTGACTGCCTTGCACGTTTGCTCAGTGTTTTGTGTAGATACCTGTGGCGCTCAGTAAAGGGCATAAAGTCAACAGGAGGTTTTGGGTGTTGGTATCCTAGGAGCCTCCACGAGTGTGCGTGTGCTGTTATTTGCACGAGGCACTGCAAGTCAGCTAGCAACCGGAACAGGCAAGGTCCTTGCTCTCATGGGGCTCAGAGTTTGAGGGCTGTGTTAGTCTGCGTGCTTGGAGAAGCAGAGGCAAAGGGATCGAAAGTGTAAGGATTTTATTAGGGAAAATGCACTAACGGGGGAGAAAATGAGGAAGGAGCCAGAAACATGGGAGAGTCTTTGGACCTGTAGGTCTGACCCCAGTGAAGGCAACAGGGAGAGAGGCTTGTGTAGAAGCATCCTGTGTGGTCTAGGGAGGTTTGGCAAAGCTGTCAGAGAGTCTTTGAGTCAAAGTCAGAGGACAGGGGATGCCAGGTCTCCCAGGATGTGGTGTGTCTTAGTATTTTCGCTGCTCTCGGTCACTCCCTGGACGGCCCCCCCTAGGAGCTGGGCCGCCAGCATGCCCACACCCAGATGGACTTCCAAGGGCAGCAGCTGGGGCTCTCCTCCGTCCATTATGCTCCCTGTGTGGGAAGTGCCTTCTCAAGGCTGCCATGGGACAGGCAAAGATATTAATGAAAAAAACCACATGAAAAAATGTAAAATTAGAGCTGCAGTGAACTCCAACAAAAGCCAAGCACACAGTGTTAGTTAGAGGCATGCAGTGTTAGGAGAGTGCCCTGGGGCTATCTAACCTGAGCTTCATCAAGTCCTGAAAAGGGGGGGGGGGGATGGGGAGAAGAGGCAGGGTCAGGGCAGGCTTCCCCCAGGGAGCTGAGGTCTGAAGAATGCGGAGGTGTTAACTAGAAAAACTGGGGAGGGAGGAGCGCTCTCCTTGTGGCACTTCGCAATGATGACTCTGGTCTAAGTGTGGGAGCTGATTAGAGGAGAGGAGTGGGCAGGGGGTGGGAGAGAGAATTAGGAGGCTGTCGAGGAAAACCAGGTGGGCATGGACCAGGTGGGGCAGAGGAGATGGAGAGGGGTGATGAACTCTTGGAGAAGGGGGAGTGGACTGTGCTGAGATTGGATATGGGGCTGGGGGTCAGGGGTGACTCCCAGGTTCTGGCTTTGCAGCATTGGGTGGACAGTGGGGTGGTAGGGGCCGGGAGAGGGAGAGAAAGAGCACACACGAGAGAGAGCAAGCATTTGGACTTGCTGAGCTTGAGATGCTTTTGTCTAACCTGTGAGTTATCTGGGTCTTGCAGGAAGCGATGCATCTAAGGAGAAAGTTTAAAATGTGGGCGAGGCCCCCTGGGATGTGAGAGGTTGAGCAGGGGAGGATGTCACAGATACTGAGAAGTGGCAGAGAGGGAGGCGGAGGGTAAGGAGGGGCTGCTGTAGGACACGGACAGGGGAAGGGAATGTTTCGAGGAGGGGTGGTCGGCAGAATTGAGTGCCGTGCTGAAAAGGACTGCCGGCTTGGATAGCATGGAGGTGACCTTCATAAGGGCTGTTTTGGTGGAACGAGCGTGGGGACACTAGATTGGAGTGGGCTGAGGAATTAGTGGGAGACAGGGAGCAACCAACTCTTTAAAAGTTTGGCCATGAAGGGAGGAATAGCAATAGGTCTGCAGCTGGAAGGGGGATGAGGCTGAGAGGCTTTTTTTGGGGGGGGGTGAAGTAGAAAAGAATAGCTTTATTGCTTTGCCAGGCAAAGGGGGCCACAGCAGGCTCATGCCCTCAAAACTGTGTGTTCCAACCCGGAGTGGGTAGTGAGGAGTTTTATAGTAATGGTTTAAAGAGGTGGGCATGGTCAGCTGGTGGACATTTCTTCTGATTGGTTGGTGGGCAGGTAAGTGGGAGTCGGCATCATTAGCCTTCTGGTTCCAACCGGTCTGGGGTCTACGTGCTTGTGGGCAGCATACAGTTAACTTCTCCCACCTGGCGGGGGTTTCGGTATGATTTTAGATGCTATCCGTTCCAAGATAGTCTCCCAACCATGTGTTAGTGCCCAAAAAGTTCTCGCAAAGAAACGGCACAGAAGACGTCCCCAGTGGTGTTGACGATGGAGTTGGTCTAGCTGTAAGTTGGGAATAAAGGGTCAGCACCTGGTTTCAGGACTTGATGAAGCTCAGCTTCTTGATGTCTCATCGCAGAAAGAATTCAGTGGGAGACAAAGTGATAGGTAAGAAGTGGATTTATTTAGAGAGAGACATGCTCCACAGACAGAGTGCGGGCCGTCCCAGAAGGTGAGAAAGGGCTTTTTTTTTTTTTCTTTTTTAAACAGTAGAGACTGAAGTACATTTACAAGGATCCAGTTGACTCTTAAGAGGAAGAGTCGGTTTATTTGGCAGTGCGGGGTTCCTGAGAGGGCAGGGCGGGCGGGGCCCAAAGCCCAGGTGGAGGGCTTGGCCTTGGGAAGAGGGACACTTCCCCGTGTAGCCAGAGAGAGAAGACTCGGGGGAAGACAGATTCCAAATATGGAGCTGACAGTGGTCAAAGGTTTACTTTAAAATTCCCGTGACGTTCTCATATGCCCTCTCTGACCTGGTCCATTTACCTTGGACTTTAGCCTGAATGGTGAGAATAGTGTTTCATATTTGGTGCGTAGACCCAACTGCATATGAGGAAATTATCCTGTGCTTTTTGGGGGGCAGTATTTCCTGCAGCTTTTAACATCGGTGAGGATGCATTGGACAAAATTAAACTCTGCAGCTATACCTTTAAATACTAAATGTTAATAGTGTTTACCAAGGAAAGGGGAGGAAGAAAAGGAATGTGGTGGACCGTTTCAGACTGACCAGAAGAGAACATAAACACGCATACAACCATCCACTTTCACCCAACTGCCCACCAGCCTGGTTTCAGGTGGTGGGGTGGGGGTCACTGTTGAGCTTTTTTTTTTTAATTATTATTTTTAAAATTTATTTATTTATCTATTTTTGGCTGCGTTGGGTCTTCATTGCTGCACGCGGGCTTTCTCTATTTGCGGCGAGCGGGGGCTACTCTTCGTTGCGGTGCGCGGGCTTCCCATTGCGGTGGCTTCTCTTGTAGTGGAGCACGGACTCTAGGCGCACGTGCTCAGTAGTTGTGGCTCGTGGGCTCAGTAATTGTGGCGCACAGGCTTAGTTGCTCTGAGGCATGTGGGATCTTCCCAGACCAGGGATCGAACCCATGTCCCCTGCATTGGCAGGCGGATTCTTAACCACTGCGCCACAGGGAAGCCCCACTCTCGAGCTTGAAATGAACCTGGGGCTGAGTCTGAATTGCCCTCACACCTGCCGGAAGCTTCTGTGGTGAATCAGTTCTGTGCGGGTTCTGCAGAGAGACATCCAGGCACCCCCATCTGCCTTGGACGGGGGCCTTCTTGGTGGAAACTGAGCTGCTTGTCTTGTTTGCCTGGGCTGACTTGACTGTGAGGAAAAGTCATCACCTGGGATAGGAACTTCAACCACCTTGATCAGCCCATCGATTTCCAGGAACCGAAGACCTGGGCTTGTTAACGTGACAGAACTCTGAGCTGTGCTTCTTGTCCTTCTTTCAAAAGTAAAGGAGTATGATAATCTCTAGTTGCATCCATGTTGCTGCAAGACAGAAACAGACGCAGACATAGTAGAGAACAGACATGTGCTTCCCAAGGGGGATGGCGGGAGGGAGAGGGATGGACTGGGAGTTTGGGGTTAGTAGATGCAAACTATTACCTTTAGAATGGATAAACAACAAGGTCCTTCTGTATAGCACAGGGAACTATATCCAACCTCCTTGGATAAACCATAATGGAAAAGAATATGAAAAAGAATATATATACGTGTATAACTGAGTCACTGCTGTACAGCAGAAATTAGTACAACATTGCAAATCAACTGTACTTCAATTAAAAAAAAAGTAAGCGAGCAGGTCTAGAAATTGCTTCATAAGTTGGGACATCAGGCACTGGGCAGGGAACATTGAGTGCTTGGCCTGTTTCTCTAAGAATGAAACCTAAAGCAACTTCAGACACTTGAGAGACCACTGGGTTCCAGTCCTGGCCCTGTCGCTGCCCACCTGTGTGCCCGTGGCCAGCTCCCTTTCCCTCTCTGGGCTTTGCTTTCTTGATCTGTAAAATGCCTGAATGGCCTCTACTATTGTCAAAACAATTTATTGATATTGCCTTTATTGCCTGTTTATCAAAGAGCTTTGCAAGGGATAGGAAAGTATTAAAAAACCACCACTCTCAGGTGAATTGATAGAGGCAGAAAGGGAAGGGGAGTGGTAAATAAAGAAAGAACAGACCCTTCCAACATGCTTATTGAATAAAGAATGGTAACCGGGTCCTATTAAGGCTTTTATAGAACAGGTGGGATATGCTGCATGAGAGAAAACTTCGCAGAAAAGAACTTGTCAGAAATCTGATGTCCATTTTTAAAAATCCTGGATGGCTTTAGAAGGGTGGAGTAAAAGTTGGTGGCCAAAAGGACTCCAAGGGAGGTATAATTTTCTAACCTGAAAAATACCAAAGACAAGGTATTCAGTCCCTCGTTGATTCCGATGACATGGCAGGACAGGAGGGAACCCTGGGCCTCAGGGAGCTTGCCTCTGTGGTTCGTGAAGCCGTGAGTGCAGGGTCTGAAATTCTAGGCCTCATCAAAGCGGATGACATTGTGGTTAAAAAAAAAGAAATTGCATTTTGCTATTTCTTTTCACTCTTCAATTCCTCTTCCCCTCTTTAACATTCAAACCAGTCTTGTTTCCTTGGGAGATTTTTTTCTTTTGCAGGCACACATTTTCAACTTTTCAAAACTGTTTATTTTTCTCGGATCACTGAAAGATACTGTGAGGAGGCAGGTCAGCTCTTTGTACAGTGAACCTATATAAAGCCGTAAAGTAGGTCACACTTGTATATCGGGTACAGCTCTGCCTGCCTCTTCTCCGCTATGGAAATAATTGATTCAGAAGGACCCACGTGGAGTTCTTCAGGATTGTTCCTTCTATTCCTAAAGATCCTATACATTAAATAATTTCACTTCGATGGGAGATGGTGTGGTAGGAAAGGGGAGGGGTTTAGGGGAAAGATGCCTTTCGGCTTTCAAAAGAGCTTCCTTAAGGCCCACGCACAATTCTTCGATGACGGCTAGAGAAGCAGTTCTTGCCAGCCAGGATTTTAAGTATAAAACCAATGAAAGAAAACCCAAAAACGGTTGAAGAGGTCACACTGCTTTGGAGGGCTGAGGCCAGAGCTCTGCAGGAAGAGCCACGTGTTACACACCCTTCAGTGTGGCTGGACAGTGAAGTCAGTTACTTCCACGTGGCCAGGACCATCTGTTTAAGGAATCTTTAGACTGAGCTTCCTGTTGATATGATGGACCCGCTGGCTGAAGTGGGATAGTTGAGCCCAACTGTATGAGCTTCAAGGCTATTCAGATGAGTTTATTCAGTGGGCAGCTGTCATTATCTTCATTATTACCTTTACTACTACTACCATCACCCCTGGGACCAACTGTGAACAATATATGATGACTTCCGTCTGGCACATGAGGACACCCTGGACACCCGGAGTCACCAAGGAGCTCATCCAGAGTCACTTGGGCTTGTGAGGGGTGGGCTCAGAATCCCGTCGCAGATTTGTCTCTCTGCAAAATGCCAGACACCGTGCCGGGTTCCGGGGACACCCCAGGGAACAGGACAAGCCCTGGCCCCCAGTGGAGCCGTGTGGTGGTCGAGGAGGGGGAGGGAGGTGCAGACAAACGAACAGCGCAGAACTTGAGAGAGCTGGACTGGAGGTGGGGGCGGGGAGAGGCTCCTGGGAGAAGGTGACGCCCCAGGAAAGGCATGCGGTCAGAGGAGAGAGGGAAATTCTCATGAGGAAGCTTCAGTCAGGAAAGCTGCCTGCAAAGTGGGGACCAGAGCCCCCCGCCCCGCTGACTGTCACTGTGCATTGGGGCAGGGCTACTTTTCGTGGTGGTGAGCTGAGCCACTGTGTTTCTTTATAATAACTCCACTGGAGCATGATTCAAAATTGGTATCTGTGCCGAGTAAAGGTGCCCCATATATATGCTGGGCTCTAAGAGTGAATCTGGAAAACCAAGTAAAACCTGGATTGTCTTAACATTAGTTATTATAGGCCACTCGCGTTTCTCGGAGGGTAACGGTGGTGTGGATCATTGTTAAAAGTTATATTTGGCTTTGGACTTTGTGTGCATTTGTACTGTATCTTTTAAGTTTTATTTTGCGTAGGCTGTGTGAAAATTAGTTCGTAGTTCGCTGATTCATACTGACAGCAGGTAGCTAGAAAGATTATAAGGTTTTTGAGGACAGGTAGTAAAAGGGCTAAAAAAATGAACATTTTTCTGTGGCTAACCTTACAATGCATACGTAACGTCTGATTTGGATGAACTTCTAGGCACTAATTTTTTATATGTATATTTTCCATGTGAATTTCTGTGGATTGTCTGATTGAGTCCTTCGGTCTTTTTGAAAGCACTTTTCATCTTGATTTAAGAAATTATGAGTAGGACCTGGTATGGTAAAAAATTCAAACAATCCAGAGGCTATCAAATGAAAACTAGTTCATCTTGCCTTTGCTGCTTCTTCCCCGTTTGTAACCATTAGCAGTTTTATAGTGTCCTTCCAGAAATGTGCATGCAAGTGTGTGTATGTGTGTGCATGTATGTAAAAGCATATGTGTATGTGTATGTATGTATATACATATATATACTGTGCAAATGAGATCACACCATATGTACTGTTCTGTACCTTGTTTTTTGTCAACTAATATGTCTTGGGTATCTTTCCCCTCACCATATATAGAGCCCCTCTCTCTTTTCAGGGCTGCATAGCGTTCTATAGTAGGGATAGACCATAATTTACTTAGCCAGAAAGGACTTCTAGGTTTCCAAGTTTTTAAAGCTATTATTAACTAGGCTGCAATAAACATTCTTGTACATACACATTGGCACATAGGTGTGACTTTACCTATAGGACTGTATCAGATGACTCCAGCTGTATGTTACAGAAAATGATGCCTTGCATTGGCTTATGTGATAAAGAAATCTATTATCTCCACAAGAAGAAGTCAAGGTCAGGCAGGCTCCAGGACGTCTTTGTCCATAAGCTCCGTGATGTCTCAAGGGTGCAGGCTCTTTCCTCCTCTGCGCCCACTTTCTGTGTGGTCCCAGGATAGCCACACTGATTCCAGGGGACACATCCAGGGGAGCGGTGAGACCATCGATTCCAG
Source organism: Balaenoptera physalus (assembly GCF_965194825.1). Taxonomy (NCBI): domain Eukaryota; kingdom Metazoa; phylum Chordata; class Mammalia; order Artiodactyla; family Balaenopteridae; genus Balaenoptera; species Balaenoptera physalus. The sequence goes on along the minus strand of NC_138888.1, from coordinate 9,961,261 downwards.
CATGTCCTTCCCAGGGTAGGGAAGCCTTTCCTAGAAGATGCCTAGCTGGTCCCATTACCCATTCTTATACCGCTCACCAACCACAGGGGGAATGTATATTGAGAGGTCAACTTTCATACTCTCTGAGAGGATGAAGTCCCACAAGTGGGATTACGGGTTCAGCAATTTTAATGATAAATTTAAAATTTTGCAGTATATTCCCAAACTGCCTTATGAAGATGTGGCCCCAGTTTATACTTCCTTAGGCATAAATCAGGGTTAGGCAGTTGTTCATGGAAGTGATGTATAGAGCAGAGAGTGTTGCACTTTGCTTTTTTGTAGTGTGTCTATGAAACGTGACATGTTTTTATTTAAGTGTTCATTATCAGGGGTGTGTGCCCTTTATCTAGAAAGGATGACCAAAGCAGTGGGGAAAAATAACAGGTTAAAAACTATAGGACAGGACATGTGGGTGGACAAGACTTGTTCATACTTCAAGGGCAGAGAGAGGCCTTTAAATTATTGATATATGAAATACTCCATGACTTTGAGTGCCTTTTTACTGCACAATGAAAAACAGACTACTGCGCCCGTCCTGCTCTCCTCCCCTCTCCCCATCTCCATTCAGTATTCCAGAAGCATTTTAGTGAGTTCTTCAAAGATATCCATTTTGAATAATTCACCAGGTGTATGTTTCTGTGCCAGTCAGAGCCCCACACATGTGGTCGAAGATAAGAGCACTGAATTGAGTAGGGGGTCCTACGAGGGGATGGGGGGATGCTTTAGTGATTAGATCACTGCATTGGGCTATTGAGGACTTTGAGTGATTGAACTCTAAAATTCTAGGATGCCATACATAGTGTAGTCCTTGTGCTAAATTTAAAATGCTCTCAAGGGCTTGGAGGCCATTTTGTGGAGCTGCAGGCTTGGAATAGTCCTGGAAATTCAAGGGTTTCTTTGCTCTTGGGGCGGTGGGCTCCCCCGGTGGGCAAAAATAAGGAGCTTGAATTTTCTGGCTTCTTCCTCCTGGGTTGTCCCTCCGGTTTTTGGTCTGTGATGATAGTGTGGTACATTTGTTACAGCTGATCAAGTGATCAACCTATATCGATACATTATTATTAACTGAAGTACATAGTTTATATTATGGGTCACTCTTTCTGTTGAAGTGTTGTATGGGTTTTGACAAATGCATAATGTTCCAATGTTTGAGCACCTTCAATTTAGTATCAATCTATTATCAGTGCTACTGGTATTGTAGAGCCTGGAATAGAAGTTAGGAAGACTTTGTACAAAGAACTTGGAGTCTGAAAGTTTTCTATAAACCAAGGTACAAGCAAACTGCCTGCTCAGTAGACTGTGAATTAATGGAATATTATGTGCTTTGAGAGCTTGACGGAAAAGTATTAAAAGAACAATAATTACTGACATTTGGGTTGTGTTGGACATAATTGTCTCATCTGACCATTCATTCATTCATTCATTCAGCATTTACTGAACCCCTTCTAGGTTTCAGAAGCCTTATAACAACTGTCAGCGGGAGGTAATGTATCTCCACTGTGCAGGTGAGAAAACAGATGAGGGCGAGGAGTAACTGGAACCCATGCATCTGGTTCTCAGTACAGAGCCCTTTCCAACAGGCCACACCGCAGCCTGGTGGGAAAAGCTGTTTCTCAGGCAGCTAGAGACCCTTCTCGGGATACTCTTAGCTCAGCGTTCTTAATTAAAGGGATAACAGTAGCACAGGAGGGTGGGTTGAGGGTGGAACCTCAAAAAACTCTCCATGTTGTTAAGATGAATGTGGATATCCGTCCAAGTGTCACCGTCGGGGAAGCAATACAAACTGTATTTTTCTTTGCCAGACGTTTCCCGTACCTGTCTGATGCATGTTCCAGGATTTTTTTTTTTTTAAACTGCATCTCCACTTCTGGATTTTGCACCTCCATCCCACCCATCCCAGATTTAAATGAATAGTCGGAGGCCAGTTCTCTCTTGCGGAGTTAATCTCTGGTGTCGTGTTACCCAGGGAGGCAATTAGATCTGATTATATGGTGGGAAGATGTTCACTGGAAGGTTACTAGTCTTAATAAAACCCAAGTTAATTAAAAACTTCTCATGGCTCATTATTATTTGAGCATACTATGTGGTCTCTTTTCATTTAATGATTTTTAAAGATGTTTCATGTTTTTAAGGTTCCCCCCACCCCCATTATCAGAGAGGGCAGGATAAACTATTCATGGTACCCAGGAAGAGGAAAAGATAGTAATAGTATGTATAAGGCATTTCATAGACCTATTCAGTGCTTTTTTGTATTTTTATTTTGTATTCTTTTATTTTGTACCTTTTTAGTCCGTCTTTTGCACACTTCCTTGTAAAACAGAGTAGCTCTTTCCATAATCTGACTACCCTGGTGGCCTTTTGTACTCAGGAGCACGGATCTGTGTAGTTTTAGGAAAAACACAGCTTAAATGTGTGCACTTTACTTACTTTACTTCCCTCTTTTTAAAAAGCAGTTAATTTACTTTCTTATGCATTCCTCTTTTCAGTTGATAAGGAAATGTTTTTCAAGGCCAGACAACTAGACTATGAGATTATGTGTTTGTCAAGAGGCACACATACCTTCCCTCAAGGCAGCTGGTACTTGAGTGGGTAGAATTTATTGCCATTGACATTCCTTAGCTTAATAAGGTCCTGAAAATGGCATTGGCCTTGAATTCTACTGACCTCTCCTGTGACTGTAGGCCTCAGTTTTTCCACCTCAAAAACGGGTTAAATGAAGCCAACAGACAATGAAGGAACTGACATTGATAATTAAGTGTTAGAGACTTTTTATTTTACATGCAGGAGGACTTTTGAAATTCCATTTCCTTTTATTTAGAATTTGTGATAATTCGTATGGGGCCTGGGAAGACTGAGACATTTCATTTTTTTGTAGATTGTAAATGAAATAGGACAAATATGAACCATGGGGAAGTATAGGAAATATTTAAAAGAGCAAACTGTTTTTCAGACTCCTGAAGTTTGCTTACCCTCTGAAATTGAAAGTAATAAGTCTGATTGTATTTTTAAAATACATAATTAAAGCTTCCCTTTTATTTAATTCAAATGGGTGAGGCTTTACTGAGTATTGCAGGGTTCCCTAGATATGATTCTTTTTAGCAAATATAACATCTAAGTTAGATTGGGATGGAGTATTCTGACTTTTAAATATTGGTGGAAGTCTGAAGAGACTTTAAGGCATTCACTTGTTATATCTGAGGTTCTTTGACATAGAATAGTGGCAAAGTCTCCGTTTTGTAAATCGGGAGAATGACTTCCAATCTGCAGGTTAAATTTTGAGAAATACAGCTTCTAAGTTGCTGAGCCTGTCTAAACTCTAGGTATTCCAAGTGCCATCTGTGGATTTGCAGGATGGCATCACCTAGGAGCTCATTAGAAATGCAGAATCTCAGCCCCCACCCTGACGTGCAGACTCGGAATCTGCACTTACTAAGACCCCCAGCAATCTGCGTGCAGGTCCAGCAATCTCCGTGCAGGTCAAGTTTCAGAGTGCCAGCCCAGGCACCTCGAGCCCAACCTGGCAGACCTTTGAGGTAAGCTGGGTCTGAACTTGTCCCATCCAAGGCACTGGCTTCTTTCACCTGAGTTTTAACAGACACATGTCTTTTGCTGAAAACAAATCCACTTCTTCATATCAAACAACACATTCACTGAAATAATTTCTGTAGATGTTTGAGAGGCAACCACTGTGTGATATATTTAAACTCACTTTGTTCTGCTGAAAATATGTTGTAAAGAGTTCTGAACAGGGGAAAAAAGCAGACCTTCAAGGGAGACTGCCACTGACAGAATGACAGGCAGTGGAGGTGAGGATTTTTGTTGAACATTAAGGATTTATCTGTTTATTAGGTAGGAAGGGTAAAGATATGGTGGAGATGTTATCCAGCCCCAGTGAAAGTAAACATTGAGTCCGACGAGGTCAAACTGAATCATAATCACTGCCCTATTTTCTTCTCGCACAATTTTGAATTACAAGAGAAAAGAAAAGGCAGACAGGGAAAGAACAGGGTGAGCAGGCTTTCTGAGGCTGACCCATTCTGTCCACCCAAGATCTGTGCCGAACACCTAATTAACAGAGTCAGAAAGCAAAATTGGTGCTTAATTCTGCTGTGGACAAACAACTAGTTACAAAGCCTTTATGCAGGACCTTGTTAAATCTGTTCTAGGCCCAAGGCCCAGAAATACCACCACAAGCAGTGATTTTTGGTAAAGAGGGGATATATTTGTAGGAGATTTGATTAACTATTAAATATGCAAACCCTAAACCAATAGTCATCATTGGCCATCTCTTGTGAACCTCCCACGTCCAATCGATCACCATGTCCTGTGAATTTCACCAGGTAAATATCTGTCACATACACCATTTCTCTGCATTTCATGGGCCCAGGCCCAGCTTTCTTCAGCTCTCGCTGGGACCACTGCAAAGTCTAGCTCACCCGCTTCTGTCCCCACCAACCCCATCCACTTCAGTCTTTAAGGTCTAGCCACGCTATAGCCAGAGGGATCTTTTCATATAAACTCTGAAATCACATTGTTCTTAATTTAAAAAAAGAAGCCATTATTTTTATTGGGATTACGTTACATTTATAGATTGATTTAGGAAGAATCAACATAGTAGGGTTGTTGAATCTTCCTATCCAGGAATAGACTTTTCAAGTTTTCTTTTGTGTTTTCCAGCTTAATTTAAATTCTCTTCATATGGATCTTGTCCAATTCTTGTTACATTTATTCTTAAGATTTTCACTCTGTTGTTCCTATTATAAATGGAGGCCTTTGCTTCCAGTACCTCTTCTAGCTGGTCATTGTTTGTATACAATCAAGTTTTTGCTCCTGCCATCTTACTGAACTGTCTTATGGTTTGAATAGTTTCTTAGTGGATTCTTCGGGGTTTTTAGCTGTATGAGAATATCACATGCAAATAGTGACAATCTTACCTCTTTTTTCCTGATTTTTAAATCTCTGATTTCTTTCTCGCACTCAGGTATGTTGGCCAGCTCCTCAGAGACCAGTGATAGTGGACATTCTGTCTTATTCCTGCATACTGAAATGCTACTAGTGTTCCCATTCTAAATGCGGAGTTTCAGGTCGAGGTAGCTATATTTTATCATGATAGGGAAGTATCCATCATGACTTCATTAATGAAGCATTTTTACAGAGTGGTTTTAAAAATTCTGACCTGATTATGTCACTCCCCTGCTTTTTATTGCTCCGAGGAGGAAACTATTCTCACCTGTGTCCCAAGGGCCTGGCGCTCCTCAGCCTCATCTAGCCAGATGCTTCTAGAGAATGCCTTGCCCCTTCCAAACTTAGGACCCTTGGACACCTGTTTCTCCTGCCCATAAGGCTCACTGCTCTGCCTCTCACCCCAAATGTCTTTGCCTGAACAGCTCCTGTGATCTTTCTGAGCTCGTCTCAGTAGTCACTCTCCCAGGGAAGCCTCCTTGATTCCTCAGCCAGACTGGATGCCCCCCTAGTGCCCTGCCCCCTTCCTAGAGAGCCAGACAGTCAGGTCATGAGGTGCCTTGGGCGGTGAGTCCCAGGTGGCCAGACCAGGGGTAGAAGGTCAGGAGGAGACCATCACGCGGGTTCACGTTCTAATGATGAGACCTGGGCATCAGGTGATGGTCCCGGGGGTGGGAAGGAGGGAACAGACGTGAGAGGCGGTGTGGAGGTAAGGGCTTACGGCTCGACCACTGAATGGAGGCAGAGGTGGGGACAGGAAAGGGACATCTAGGGGTGCCCTGAGGTAACCTCTTGCGTGATCTGATGATGCCATACGCTGAGCTGGAGCAGGTTTGAGAGAAAAAGTGGTGAATTTGGTTTGGGCATTCATCCAGCAGGCATTCACGGAACAACTTTGGTGTGCCAGGCGCTGCGCCAGGCTCTCAGTTTTCGATGTGACATGACGGACACGGAGCTGTGGACCTGCTGAGTTGGAGGGACTGTAGGGCACCCGAGGCGGGGAGCAGTTAGGCGCGTCACTGGGTCTGTGGGCCTGGAGCTGAGGGGAGGGCTTGGCTGGGAAGTCATCTGCTCTGGGTTAGGATGGGGAGAACCCAAGGAGCATGTCAAAGAGCCAATCAGAGAATTTTGGAGGAAAACAACTTTTAAGGTGAGGGAGGAGCAGAGCCTGCAAAGGAGTCTAGAAGGAATGATGATCAGAGAAGAGGAAAACGAAGAGGATGGGGACCTGGAAACCAGTGAGGAGGGAGTTCCACGGAGCAGGCGGTGGAGCCCAGAGTCAAGTCCTACAGAGGGGGCGAGCGAGGAAAGGGGTGGAAGGGTCACTGTGCTGGCAGCTTGGAGGTCACCGGCACCCTCAGCAAGAGCATTTTCAGGGGAAGTGGGGACGTCATTGTAGGGGTGAAGAGTAAAAGCTGGGGGCTGAGGGCTGGGAGGTGGGCGCTGCAGATCCTGCTCGTGCGAGGGCAGGAGGAGGCTCAGACAGCATCTGGAGGGGAAGGTAGCAGAGTCAGTCTAGAGGAAAAGCTGGAGCAAGTGGGTGAAGGAGGGAAGAGCTGGACAGCAGGGGCCCCAGGGAGGATGGAGGGAGGGGAGGAAGGCGCCCAAGGCAGGAGGTGGGGAGTATTAGCCTTGTCTGGGGAGGGCCACCCCTGCGCTGAGACAGGAGGAAAGGGAGACAGGAGAGAGGACGGTGGAAGGGCAGCTGAGGGTGTTCTCACCTCATGGCCTGGACTTTCTCCGTGTTGTCAGAGGCCAAGTGAGAAGAGATGTGAGGGTTGAGGTTTCCACGTTTGGAAGTGTCACTTAGTGAAATAGGGAATTTTCCAAAGGCATGGCAGGATTCCTGGGCCTCTAGGATTGGAGACCGTTCACATTTTGGGGAATCTGCTCCCTGCTCTGGTTTTCCCCAGCAGGGGCTAGGAGCATGGAGTTGTGTAGATGGGGGTACTTGGCTTGATTCATGCAGGGACGGACTATTTAGCAGAGAAAATGCAGGACCGGGAGGCTGGAAAGCCAAAGACAATGGCAAGAGGGAAACCAAAGTGATGAAGCATGTGGTCTGGGCTGGCAGAGGGAAATGAGGAGAATAGAGGGGTCCACAGGCCTGGGGAGCGTGTATATTGAGATATCAGAACGAGAGCCGAATTGGAGTGTACTTCAGAGCAGATGTGCCAGGGTTATTCATCCTGCAGGAGTGAGAAATGTGATATGAAATTGACCCACCTTCCATTAGAATGTGGAAACATCTTTTTTTTAAAAATTTATTTATTTCATTTATTTTATTTTTGGCTGCATTGGGTCTTCGTTGCTGTGCACGGGCTTTCTCTAGTTGCGGCGAGCGGGGACTACTCTTTGTTGCGGTGCGCGGGCTTCTCGTTGCGGTGGCTTCTCCTGTTGTGGAGCATGGGCTCTAGGCACGCGGGCTTCAGTAGTTGTGGCTCGCGGGCTCTAGAGCGCAGGCTCAGTAGTTGTGGCGCACGGGCTTAGCTGTTCCACGGTATGTGGGATCTTCCCAGACTAGGGCTCGAACCCGTGTCCCCTGCATTGGCAGGCGGATTCTTAACTACTGTGCCACCAGGGAAGCCCGGAAACATCCTTTAATCAAGATCCTGTTTATGATGTTATAGGCCCTGAGGACAGCGCGTGGAGGGGCTGCTCTAGTCTTCATCTTTTCTCAGTAATAGTGTAAAGGGTGAATCTAATAAGACACTGCCGGGAAGGGGGGAATGTGATTAGAGGAACCCTGAGTTCTTTCCGGGGGGTTGTTCTGCCATCGATGTGCACTGTTTTCAGCGCCCTCCCAGGACAGCTGTCGGTAAGACTAAGAGACCTCTGCAAGGGCGATGTTCCACCGTGGCCAGACACTGAGAGAGCCACGGTGGGTTGGCTTCTCCCCCCGTGGGGGCGGCACCGTGCAGAGCAGGAGGGGAGGGGGCTGCACGCCCACCACACAGCCCAGGCCTGCTCCCACCCTCTGGTGGGCCCGGCCTGGCCAGCTCTTCTGTCCTAGGAAGCTGCCAGGGAGAGTGGACTGGGTTTGCAGAGCAGGGTAAAACCAGTGATCTGTGAACCGGTTATCAGTCTAAAATTATCCTGTGAAAAGATAAGCTTTAATATGTGTCATTAGGTGGAATGACAAGTAATTGAGAGGGAAATTTCTCATTAAAAAAAAAAAATCTCTGTACAAATCAGGCCTCTTACATAAAAGAAAAGGGTGGGGGGACTTTCTCAGCTGCTCCTTACAGCGGGGCCCTGAAGCTGCCGGCCAGAGGTACCCAGTGCGTGAGCGCGGGGAGAGGCCCCTCTGCCTCGCTTGCCGCCTTCAGCTCAGGCTTGCCCAGGATGAGGACGGAGGGCAGATGTGGTGCGTATTCACTAGTGACCTTCCCGTCGGTGCTGGGTGCTTCCTGAAGTTAATCATAGCACCCTTTTAGTCGTTTGTTCTGGCAAATGTTCTGTGTGTCTCCCGACATCAAGTCTCATCTCCTGACCTTAGTTGCATCTTGACCTTGGTTGGGTCTCAACAGTCAGAGGTCTCCACGCCCAGCACTTGTTTTCCAGGAGCTGTTTTTCATTGTTCTGGCCCCTGGCTTCCATTGTGCTTGAGTGACGTTCGTAGTCGTGTACCTGCGTGGCAGGAACAGTGAGTCACGGTTTCCCACATCTGGTACCTTTAATTCCTTCCCTTCAAGGGGTGATGAGATTGTGTGTGTGTGCCTGAGAGCAGGGAGGGGAGAGGTGGGTGACAGCTACAGTCGAATGACTGGAATCTAAATAAGTCTGAGTCATCTCACCCTACGTGGATGGTGGTAGGCAGGGAAGGAATGGGCTGGGGTTGACTAAGACCTTGAGGAGGTTTCTGAGGCTGCCTTCCTTGGGTCTAGATAATGAACACCTAGACACTGGTATCAAGACTTCTGGGTCACATTTTTCCAACTGAGAAGTGGAATCCAAAACTGGGTCATGAAATCAATTTAATAAGTTGCTGGTCAGAATTAAGAATGGAATAGAATAGAATAGAATAGAAAAGGATAGAAAATAGAGGGACTACCCTGGCAGTTCAGTGGTTAAGACTTCGCCTTCCAATGCAGGGGGTGTGGGTTCGATCCCTGGTCAGGGAGCTAAGATCCCACATGCCTCGGGGCCAAAAAACCAAAATATAAAACAGAAGCAGTGTTGTAACAAATTCAGTAAAGACTTTAAAAATGGTCCAATCAAAAAAATCTAAAAAAAAAAAAAAAATACAGTACATCTCCTTTGGTAAGGGTTGAGTATTGTTTCGTAATTTTGTTTCCGTTGTGTGTGTGTGTTTTAGACTGTGATGTAAAAACGCATTTATTGCTATGGTTAATGGTCCCAAAAGTTTGAAAACCACTGCTCTAGATGAATTGTTGTTTTTAATGAGCTCTTTGGATAAGGATTGAGGATTATTTATTCATTTTTGTATTCCCTTGCCTCTAGCTATATGTAGCATATGTTAGGTACTTATGTATTGATAGATAGCTATTTGTGGACGAAAGAAGGGAAGGAAAGAAGGAAAGAGAAGAAAAAGGAAGAAAGGATACAATGGAATATTACTCAGCCATAAAAAGGAACGAAATTGGGTCATTTGTAGAGATGTGGATGGATCTAGAGACTGTCATACAGAGTGAAGTTAGTCAGAAAGAGAAAAACAAATATCGTATATTAATGCATATATGTGGAACCTAGAAAGATGGTACAGATGAACTGGTTTGCAGGGCAGAAATAGAGACACAGATGTAGAGTACAAATGTATGGACACCAACGGGGGAAAGTGGCAGGGGGGTGGTGGTGTGATGAACTGGGAGATTGGGATTGACATGTATACACTGATATGTATAAAATGGATAACTAATAAGAACCTGCTGTATAAAAAAATAAATAAAATACAAAAATTCAAAAAAAAAAGGAAAAAGGAAGAAGGGAAGGAAGGGGAAGGAAAAAGGAGGAAAAGGAGAAAACTCTGATTTCATAGGCCTGAAGGGCTGGAATAAGGCAGATCTGGGGATCATACTTCATTCCTCAAGCTCATGCCAGGATGTCAGCAACCATCTCTCTTCTCCTCCTTTTTCAAAACAACTTCCTGAGTGATCTGGAAAGTGACTCGATGAAGACTCCATAAGGATGGGTAGGGGTAAGCAGCTCCAAGCCAAACAGCCAAAGATCAGTATAGCAGAGGATCATCAGGGGCAAAGGAAATGTCTGAGAAGATGCTCTTGCTGAGGGTGTATGTAATCTCTGCTGAAGAGATCTTGATTGGGGAATACAGTGTATTAAGTTCCTGTTGCTACTTTAACAAATTTCCACAAATGTAGTGGCTTAAAACAGCACACGTTTATTATCTTACAGTTCTAGAAGTCAGAAGTCCAAAATAGGTCTTACTGGGCTAAAATCAAGATGTCGGCAGGCTGCATTCCTCCTGGAACCCCTAAGGGAGAATCTTTTCCTTGCTTTTTCCTTTTTCCAGCGTCTGGAGGCTGCCACATTCCTTGGCTTGTGGCCCCTTCCTCTATTTTATTTGGCTGCATCAGGTCTTAGTTATGGCGTGTGGGCACTTTGTTATGGTGTGCAGGCTTCTCTCTAGTTGTGGTGTGCAAGCTCCAGAGCGTGCGGGCTCAGTAGTTGCGGTGCTCAGGCTCCCTAGTTGTGGCGCATGGGCTCAGTAGCTGCAGCTCACGGTCTTCGTTGCCCCGCGGCAGGTGGGATTTTAGTTCCCCGACCAGAAATCGAACTGGTGTCCCCTGCATTGCAAGACCAATTCTTAACCACTGGACCACCAGGGAAGTCCCCCCTTCCTCTGTTTTCAAAGCCAGCAATATCAGACTGAGTCCTTCTCATGCTGCCGTCTCTCTGGTTTTCTTTTCCAATTTTCTCTTCCACTTTGAAGGACCCAGAGGTTACATCTAGGATATAACTAGATAGGATAATCTCCCTATCAGCTGATGAGCAACCTTTATTCCATCTGCAATCTTAATCCCCCTTTGCCATGTCATCTAACATATTTACAGGTTCCAGGCATTAGGATGTTGACATCTTGTAGGGGCCATCATGCTGCCTACCACATATGGTTCATTCTAAGATTGCCAATCATTGGTGGCCCCTGCCAAAGCTTTTGTATTTATGTGGAGTACAGTCAGGCTGGGCATATGTGCCATGAGCATCTCACGGATGTGATAAATAGTTCCATTCATACAGAGCAGGGTGGTTGTCCCAGGGGAAAGGCTGATCTGACAGCTGGCTTGGCTGGGTTAATTGTACAGCCGGGTTGTGGGATGCTCTTGTGTGGTACTTTGCAAAGCTGTCATAGTATTGCTGATCTACTCAGTGAAGTTGATTGTAAATAGCAGCTCTCTTCATCTGGCTCACCTACTCCCATCTGCCAGACTGTGTGTGGAACACAGGGTGAAAGGGGTGTGAGTATGCGTGGTAGTAACTGAGTGCCTGCATCAGGCTCTGAGCAGTGTTATTTGAATTTAGCCTTCAGAACAGCTGTCTGAGGTTGGTGCCATTACTGTCCCTATTTAGAGAAGAGGCAAGCAAGGCTCAGGGGGACTAGTAATTCATCCAGTAGTTGACTCAGCTGGTCTCAGTGGCAGGGCCTGGGTTCCAGCCCTGCAGTTCTCCTCTTGGGAACCACAGAGAGGGGAGATGAGTCCCAGGCTCCTAGCCCTGGACGGGAATGTTTCTTTGTTGGGTCACCTGTGTACTCAGGTTTCCCACCTCCATAGAGGGGATGATAGTACCAGCATCTATATCCAATGCAAGGTAGTGTGTCAGTGATGGGAAGGAGTGAAGGAGCTGCTCTGTGGATGAGAATTCTGTTTTGATGACTGAGGATCAGTGACCTTAGGACATTTTATGGGGACTAAGGAGCAAGTTTCTACATTATTACTAGTATGGGTTATGTTGAAATCTCTTAACTGTTGAGGGTATCCAGGGTTACTTCAACCCCTTAGGAAATTTAGTCTGAACTGGTGGCCACAATAAACCAAACAAGTTACTTGACGTTTTCGCTTTGGCTTTTTTTAAAATTAATTTTTATTGGAGTATAGTTGCTTTACAAAGTTGTGTTAGTTTCTACTGTACAACAAAATAAATCAGCTATCCCTTTGGCTTTTTAAAGAGATATTCCTTTAGGGACTTCCCTGGTGGTCCAGTGGTTAAGACTGCAGGGAGCGTGGGTTCGATCCCTGGTTGGGGAACTAAGATCCTCCATGCCACATGGTGCAGCCAAAAAAAAAAGAAAGAAAGAAAGAAAGAAAGAAAAGAAATGTTCCTTTAATTTTTCGCCCTTGGACTCTTGGAAATGCTCAGCCAGTAACAATCTACTGAAAGGGCTCACAAGTTGGCCTTGTAGGAAGCCATGGGAAGAAGCAGAGTTCACTTGAAGTTTCTTTCTGTTTGTGGTGAAATTTGAGTGTGAGGCTTCTTGTGCTGTATATATTTGAGTTTTAAAATAAATGGAAAACATTTCAGTCAAACAGAAGAACCTCGGCCTACTCGTCTTTGTATCTCCAGTACTTGACAGAGTGGACGCTCGACAACTGTGTTGCATGAATAATCACATTATTCGTTCCTTTAGTAATAAAACAGCATTTGAGTAAGAGGCTGTGGGGGACAGAAGAGAACAGGGTAGAGCCCTTACTTCGAGGAGCTTCCTGTCTCGCAGCTGTATTTGCCCAGTGCTTTTTCTAGGGATGTTAGTAGTTGCCTAGAAGGTGGAAAGCTTAAGAAAGAGTTCATAAGTCAACTGAAATTTGCCTACGTTGCTGCTTTCCTGAACAATTTATTTTCTTTGTCTGGTAGCCTTCCAATAGGAGGTGGTTTCTTGGATAATTTCCATTATAATTTAATTTATTTAAAAAAAATATTTATTTATTTTGGCTGCGCTGGGTCTTAGTTGTGGGATCTTCATTGCGGCATGTGGACTTCTTAGTTGCGGCACGCGGACTCTTCGTTGCAGCATGCATGCGGGATCTAGTTCCCCGACCAGGGATCAGACCTGGGCCCCCTGCATTGGGAGCACAGAGTCCTACCCACTGGACCACCAGGGAAGTCCCTATAATTTAATTTAAATTTGACTTCCTGCGAGGTAGAATAAAAGGTGTTAAGATTGCATGGAGGCAGACCTGTTTTGTACTAGAAGTCTAACTAAAGCTATTTCCACGTGATTTTATGAATGGCAAAATGGCTTTCATGCCACTTAAGCCACTGACACGAGCCAAGAGTTTGAACCTATGGTGACTAATAAAGTAATGTAGAAAAATGTAGTAGGAAAAGCATCTTTTCCACGCTTCTTAAAGTTGCCATATACTCTTGACATTTAAGCATGTGCAGTTTCTCGGGACCATTTTCATGTTTTTGAATCCAGATGGTTGTTCCAAAAGGAGCACTGTCCCTGCTGATCAAGTGGGAAGTAAAGAAAAAGGTTTCCTTCTGCATTACAATGTACTTTGGAGGGCAGTCCTACTGTTGTTGTCATGGGGCTGTAGCATCTCACCTCCAACATGCAGTGTGTCTGTTTCTAATGAAGATTTTAAATGGCCTGAGGTCACTTTTCTTTGAAAACCCTGTCATGTGCCTTAGCAGATGGCAAGTTTGCATTTGGGCATGAAATCTAGCCCACTGCTGGCACAATCACCCTATTTCTTGAGACTTATTTGGGTAATAAGAATTTATAATTGAATTAAGTTGGCCCTTATACCTAATTATTTTAATTTCATGTGGGCACACGTTTGCAAGCTAAATGCCAAATACCATTGTGTGTCTTTCCTGAGCATGAAAAGAGGGTAGTTTTCTTTGAGTAATTATAGCCCCCTCTTGAATAATGCTTTTTATTTGCCTAAATGTGGAAACTCATAGATGTTCTGTAAATAATGGAAGGAAGAGATTGCAAAAGTAGTGACTAAGACAAAGCCAGAGACTTAGGGCTCTCAGAGGCTGGCCTGGGGTGAGATATTTGAGAAGAGCTGTCTAACTACAGCTAACTTCTGGGCAAGCCACTTAACCTCCATGGCACTATTTTTTCCGGGTTACAGTGCGGGGAGTGGACCCAGGGTCTCTTCGGCTCTAAAGACTCTCTGGTTGCATGACTGTGCTGCCAGGAAGGGCAGGTTTTGGTAACAGCAACAGGGCAGAGTCGTGTGTGCAAACACGTGCACAGATGCACCCGCTCATGATTCAGGGCACAGCTGGTGGCCCTCAGTGACCTTGACAAGTGTCCTTTCAGAGGGAGACATTAACAAGCTGTGACATGACATGTGCTGTGAAAATGGAGGATGCTTTGGTATCGTCCAGTTGGCCGGCTTGCATCTTTCCCGAGGGAGCACTGGACTTGTGGGTAAAGGAAATAGCAGCGACTGGGGAAAAAGAAAAGGTCCACTCCCCTCCACGCCAGCACTTTGTTCCCGGCCATTGTATCAGTCTGTGACTGAGCCAAGTGCACGCATCGTAAATAGCTTCAGGCCCATGTGATGCCAGAGACAGTGCCTCGGGATGTGGTTTTCAGTGCTGTCCAGAGATGTGCTAAAGGATTTTGGAAAAACCCGCCTCCGAGATTAGACAACGTCCAGCGACAAAAAGAAACTAGGAAGGGAAAACTGTATTGTATCTAACATATAATTATTTGCCGATAATTTAAAAGTAAGAGAGGCTAGCTTATAAAATATATATTTATATACGATAGCTTTGTTATATTTTGAGTTCAGGGTCACGGAGCTGTTCTGATGCTCTGAATAGACTGAGGTGGGGGGAGTGCGGACTCAGGGCATGGCTGATGCCCCCTGCTCCCCACCCCGCAAAGCCAGGCGCGGGCCCCCGGGAGCTGAGGCCTGCTTACGCTGGGCTGACTGGTGTTTCATGTCAGCCTAACCCACGGCCAGAGTGGCCCTAGCGTTCCCCTGTCTTCTGCCCCGTAAGTCCCTGTGAAGACTTTATCTGATAAAACGGTTTCAGCTTGGTGGCCCCTTCCTGTTAGCTCCCTTTGTGATGGTCCTAGGTGCCCTTAAACATTGTATGTGGGTCACTGAAAGCACACTTCTAGGAATCATTTAGGCTACAGTAATAGCTGCAGTAGGGCTTTCTTTTACTATCCCCTGGGTACTTTCAAAATGGATCTTTCACCCAGTTTTATTCAGTTTATCAAATTTTGGTCCGTGTGGATCAGGCCACATGAAGATACACATTCAACAAGCTTTACATGATAGGGAAGAGCCAGGTTACCAAAAAAAAGGGCTCCGGCCTCCTCCCTTCATTTATAGTTCCGTGGAGCCATTTGCTTAATGAAACTGGAGCTGCTCCACAACAGAGAGAATCCTTGTGACATGTTTCGTAAGAGGCCTGCAGGGCTGGCTGCAGTCTTGGGAGAGGGGACCTACTCGGGGTTTCCGTCCCTGGGCTAAGCCTTTAGAGCATGAGCTTCTTTGAGCTAAGCCTTTAGAGCATGAGCTTCTTGGGTTTCTCCAGCGGCTTATTTGTTTTGACCTTCACACAAAGACATAATGCAAGTTGTTCTGCATTATCACTGAGCAGAGGATCTCTGCCCTGGTGCTTGTAAAGTTTGTGCTCACCTGGGAAGGAATTGCCCTATCAGGTCTTCCAGGTGGTCTATACATTCATCCCTCTTAATTCTCATACTGCTTTTAAGAACTTTACAGACGGGGAAACTAAGGATCTGTAAAGTCACCTTAGGTAGCAAGAGGTAAGTCTAGGATGTGACTACGTACCCCTTGTTCGTGGGAAGCTTGCCTCCTGGTCCAAGGAGATTAGGTAAGTATGTAAATCGGGGAAAATGCTAGCGCATGTGGAGATGTGAGTGAGAGAGGGAGAGAAGGGGGTGTTTCAGAGGCTTTCACGGAGTAGGCAACATTGGGATGAAGCGTGGGGAAAGGCAAGGGCATAGACAGGTATGTGCTTTCTTGGCCAGTGTCTGACTCTGGCATTAGACCGTGAGCTCAGTAGGCAGTCCCCCTGCCCCATTCCTTTTTTCCCTCTCTGCGCTGTGTCCCAAGGGCCGGGTGGTGTGGCAGAGAGCCTGGCACACGCGGGTGTGTGGTCCATGTGTGAATGGGCAGTTGGCATGGATGTGGACGTGGAGGGTGTCAGGCAGGGAGAATAGCACAGGTGTGAAGAACGGGACAGAGTCTGGTTTATTTTTCCTGGTATCTTGGGCAAGGAGAGGGTACAAGGAGTAGCTGATGAGGCAGGACAAGGGTTAAAGTGTCTCTAGAGGCTGGTCCCCAGAGTCCTGCCAGGGGTTGGTTAGCAGTGGAAGAAATCCTCTGCTTCTTCCTTAGTCGTCAAATGGAGATAATGAAGGACAACCTCTTGAGATTGTTTGGAAGATTAAGTTACGTAAGATCTGACTCACAGTAAGGTATGTGCTTGACAGCAGTTCGCTATTACTGCTGTTCTTAATTCACTAGCCATTGAGAAAGTGTTGCTTTCTTTGGGGAAGTGATGTGATTGGGGCTGAGCTTTTAGGTAAATAAACCTGGCAGCAGTAGGGTGGTTTGGAGTAGAGGCAGAGACCCCACAGGGATGCAAAGATGAGTTACTAGGCACTGGAGTGGGCCGCCCAGGTGAGGAGTCATGAGGATTTGAACTGGGGGTTCTGGGAAGAATGTAGTGGTGGGTACAGGTGCCTGAGACCTCATGGAGGCTGGGTCTACAGGACTTGGTGACTCACTAAAGGAAAGGGTGAAGGTTGGAACCTGAGTCCCTAGGGGAATAATGATCTATTCATGGCAGGAGGGGAGCGAGGCAGGTTTGCTTTGGACAGGTGATGTGTTCCGTTTGGGTTGTGTTGGTTCCGTGGTGCCTGTGGCCTTTGCAGATCTAGAAGTTCCAGTGAGTTAGTAGACGCCATTCTAGAACTCTAGAGGGAAGGTCGGGCAGGTGAGTCCACGGGGAAATCATCTGCACAGAGCCAATGGAGAGGGGGGCTGAGGACAGGTCTGAGCTCCTGAGAAGGGGCTGGAGTGGCAGGTGGCAGGGATGGGGCAGCAGAAGAGGCTGAGAAAGGGCAGAGGGATGTGGTTGTGCCTGTGACATGGTGACAACAACTGGCCCTGCTTATGTGGCCCCGACCGATGACCACTGGTCTTCCCAATGCAACCCAGGCCTTTCCCATAATCAGTGTGGCCTACGAGAGGGCTGGGGAGCCTGGGGCGCTGCATTGGGAACCCCACTAGCTGCCTTTTGCTGAAGGGTCATTGTTTTCTGGTCATACGAAGCTTTACACTTTACAGCACATTTTCACTTTCAGATGGCATCCACACAGACAATGTGGGACACCAAATTAGGCTAATGGATGTGTCCTTCCTTCCTTAAGGAGGCCATGTCCCCTCAAGAGGATACTTAGATTCTCTTTATAGAGGCGTTGTGTGCGCTGAGCAATGCTCACGGGCCTCCTGGACAGCCTTTCATTCCATTCTCGCCCCAGCCTTGAATGGGTTTGTCTTTGCAGTGAGATTTAGGTTCTTAGTATTTTTAAAAGGAAGTAATGAGCCCCCCTCCCAGAAAAATTCCTGTTTGTGCCTATATACAGTGCTTGGGTCAATCCAGTGGGCTCATGGAGCCCCTGAAGACCCCAGTTTAAGAATCTTTCCCTTGGGCTTCCCTGGTGGCACAGTGGTTGAGAGTCTGCCTACCGGTGCAGGGGACACGGGTTCGAGCCCTGGTCTGGGAAGATCCCACATGCCACGGAGCAGCTGGGCCCGTGAGCCACAACTACTGAGCCTACGCGTCTGGAGCCTGTGCTCCGCAACAAGGGAGGCCGCGATGGTGAGAGGCCCGCGCACCACGATGAGGGGTGGCCCCTGCTTGCCGCAACTGGAGAAAGCCCTCGCACAGAAACGAAGACCCAACACAGCCAAAAATAAATAAATAAATAAATAAATTTTAAAAAAACTAATGAATTATGTATATGTGCCTTGAATCATATAGTTTCTTAAAAAAAAAAAAAGGAATCTTTCCCTTAAAGACTCAGTCTCAGCATTTCATTGTCACTAGTAGAATGACCTTCTGTGTCAGGGTAAGATGCATTCAAATATGCATTATTGAAGGCTAGTAGCTCTTCTAGACAATCATATAGTTGATTAGAGTGGGGTAATAAATTTGTATATTGAAAACTGGGAAAAATAGTCCTGTGAATGCTATGATTCATTCTTCCCCATATGAAATTATGGGGTCACGTAGGCCAGATTTTTGCAGGAGAAGGAAAGCACAAGTTGACTGAATTAATAGACCGCAGTGTTTCTATGGGATGGTACAGTAAAAAAGTACAGCCAGGTCTACTTTCTCTTTATTTTATAAATTATTTGATTTTCTAAGTAGGGATTAAGCTAGTTAAAAGTTATGTGTACTGAACTATTGTATAATTTTTGTTTAAGTAAAATATATGTAACATAAAATTTACCATTTCAACCAGTTTAAAGTGTACAGTTCAGTGATATTAAGGATTGCATATAGTTTTAATTAATTCTATTGTGAAAAATTTCTAAATCTTCAGAAAGATATGAGAAAGTGGAAAGAGTATAAGAAAGTATTTACCCGGAAAAATATACTTCTTGAACTGAATGCTAAGGTGTCACAAATTTGGGCTTCCCTGGGCAAGAGGAAAGCAAGTAATTAAGATAAGAATGCTTATGGGAAGTTCTCAAAGATCCTAGAAATAGGATTAGTTTTTTTGTATGGAATGATTTTTTTTTTTTCAACCAGAGAAGTAAGGAGATCTCTAAGGTAGCCAAATGAAGAGAATTTTAGAGATTGTAAGATTACAATCTGGACTTTGAGTTGCATTTGGAAGTATGGAAAATCAGTGAAACTCTTGAAAACATAGGTCAGCTGTAGAGAAATCTCTGTATTTTTCATCAGCTGAAGTAAACAAATTATCTTCACGTTTATCCACAGTACAGCACAATGCCAAAATCCCATGTGAATTTGCAAATGTGAGGATCACCACAGTAACATCTATATTAAACTTTACATTTTAACATTGTTAGTAAAAGATGCTTGTGCCTTTATGAAAGGGCTTTCTCAGGGAATAAAATGATATTTACCTTCTACTCTACCATGGGATATTCCTCCCTTATCCCAGGCATTGTTTTTGAAATCCAAAAGTCTGGATGTCATATTAGAAGCAGCCAAAATATTGGTGTTGGTATCAGGAAGTGGGAATACTATTTCCAAAAGCAGTTTGAGCCAAAGTTATGGAATTTATGGATGTATTTGGCTAAGGGGGACAGTAGGGGATGCATTGGCCAAATATATATTATAAGTGATAAATTCAAGATATTGTCCAGACGGTAGTAAGTTCCAGGAGCTGAATTCATCTAGAACTGGGCATTCATGCTGAGTTAGCTGCTTCACCGCTCAAAGAATCATATTGCCAACAGAGAGTCTTTACTGCAGTGAATTACGAGGGTCACGGAACACCCTACCACTTAGGGTTGGTACAGTTCCCCATCTGAAGAAACTTTGTCATTCGCCCCATTTAAGTGTAGCCATTTACACTTCTTATTTCCTGCTAAATTCTTCCTTTCTTCATTTGCAAAACATCTTAGGGCCCTTAAGAAAACGGCAACTACAATTGCAGAGCACTAGAAATTATTTTTAAGAATTTGTAGGAGATATGAGAAGCTTTGTAAGATTGGAGAAGGACTGATTCTAAGGTATCTCTTTTTAAAAAGAAAAGGAGAACTCCCCATGGAGTATTGATTTATGGTCTAACTTTACTGGGGATGGCATCAAGTTACATAAGTGAGCCATCTGCACACAGGGGCCAGAGACTTACCACCCGGACTCCAGGAAGAGGTGACGGTACCAGCCTAACCCAGCGTCTCCGTAGGAGAGACACGTGGAGCTTCCCCACTCAGAAAATGCTCCTCACTGGACTAAGCCCTGTGGAAGGGACAGGAAAGTGAAAGCAGGATTCTCTCCTAGTCCACTCATAGAGCCTACAAGACAAAGTAATCATGCATGACCAGTAGAATAACGAAAGCTAAATTCCATGGGATCCAACAGAGCCGTGTGGGAAGGGAAGTAGCAGCCATCTACTTGGGGTTTACTAGGTGTTTTTAGTCTTCAGAGAGGAGAGAGGAGCCCTGGTTAGGAGCATGAGCTCTCCATCCAGGCTGCCTGGGTTCAAATCCCAGCCCTACCGCTGACCAGCTGTGTGACCTCAGGTGAACTACTTACCTCAATGGAGATAAAAATAGGACGCACCTAAGAGGGATACTGAAGGATTAAATTAGGTAATAAATGTAAAGTGCCCTGGTCACAGTGTGTAGCATGTAAATATTTGCTATAATTATAATTATTTTGTAACCTCATGTTCATCAAGAAATCCTGACTTCCTACCTAAGGCCCCTGTTGCTAGGAGTGTGTTTAGCTTATTGATCTTCAGGGTTCAGGGGCTTCTTCCAGGGAACCTCTGCAAAGCTTGTGCCACGTGGATTGAGGGGCCTGCGAGACTAGCTGTCACCCTGAGGGTTCTGAAATTTCAACATGAGTATTTATAGAGTGTTCACTGCCCCAAACGCCGCATTTGCCAAATATTGGTTATTTTATTTCTTGAGGGATATTTCCTCATGCCTCAGATTTGCACAGAGGAAGAACTATCTGAGCAGGCAGTCTGCATCAGGGTAAGGGAGACGGTGCCCTCCTTCCTCCCTCTATCCCTCTCTGCACGCGGTGTGATGTGCTGGGTGAGCGAGAGTCTGGTTTCTAGCATTATCCTGATTGACAGATGTGTGACCCAGGGCAAGTTATCTAACTTCCCTAAGCCTTAGTTTCCTTATCCGTGCAATGGGCTGATAATGATGTTTACCTCATAAAATGTGATGATTAAAAAAAGATGAAGCTTCTGTAAGAAGTTACTATTGGGGGAAACTGGGTGAAGAGTACACGGGACCTCTCTGGACTATTTTTGCAACTTCCTGTGAATCTATAATTATTTGGAAATAAAAAGTTTAAAAAAATAGAAAAGCATGCAAAAAACTTAGCATTGTTCTTGGTCCACAAGTGCTAAGAAATTTATTGAGTATGCATATACATTTATCGAGTTCGGATGTACTCTACTAAATATTTTCTACGTATTAACTCATTTCATCCTCAGCACACCCCTATGTGCAGGTCCTGGGGTTACCCCCATTTTGCAGATAGGGAATCTGAGTGAAGGGAAGAGTGGGTCACTTCCCTTGGACCACTTCCAAGGTCACCCTGACGTGAGTGGTGGAGCTGGTGGTCGGCCGCAGAGCCCAGGCATATGCCACTGTGCTGTGTGCCTCTCCGAGAGCCCCTCCTGTCTTCTGATGGTGGTGAAGCCCTCAATATCAGGAGCTGTGTGCGCCTCTTTCGTTTGTAGTTCATGCAGGAGAAGAGAACCCTTTTACATGACCTAGGATTTGAATGTGCACTCACGGCTAGTGATACTTAATATATTTCTGGTAACCTGGATGAAATAAAAGTGAGCATGTTTATAACATTTACATATAACACCATGGTGGATTTGTTAGTATCATGAAAGACGAGAGCAGAGTTCAAGGTGGCCTTGAAAACTATGTTTTAGAAATTATTAATCAAAACAGCAGAGGCTTGACCGAGACTAGTTCAAATACAGCTGCTACATGGGATGGGGAGAGACTGGCATGGTCACAGGTATGCTCCGAGAGGTCGGGCCATCTTGCTGGATGCCAGTGAAGTACTGTGGGGTTTCCTTGAAACAAATGTACTCAGTATATTAATAGCAGCGTGCCAAGGCCAGATCGGAGACTTATCTTCCCTGTGGCCATTATCAGGCTCTTATCAGAATATTATGTTCAGTTTGTTATTCAGTTTCAAAGGTAACATGAAGTTGTCCAGAGCAGAGCAGTAAAAGTGATTGCGGAGTCTGTTGTAGCCATGGCAACGGGGAACCTAAAAGACAGTGACCCGCGGGCTTGCTCTTCCTCAAGGTGTGTGAGGGTTTCTTCTTTTCCAATTAGTGGCTTGAACTTCTCTTTAAAGAGCATCTTATTGCTGAGTTACAGTCACCTTGAAGTTTGGGCTCAGAAAGAGCCTTCTTGTTTCTCAGCCGTTGACCAGGCTGTTCTGTGTGTGGAGGACCTGGGTCATCTTAGAGAGTCATCTCTAGTAGCCCCTGTGGTGTTCACCACTGCCCACGGTCATCGTCAGGTCTGATCACTATTATTATTATTGTCCCTGCTTTATAAATGTGGAAATGGGTTCTCAGGTGCACTCCAGATGGGCCCGCCTTCTCCACACTGTCTTCCAGTGATTTAACACTGAGACGTCCTCCATTCCCAACTCTGGGGAGTGACGGCCCTTGGCATTCCCCCTGTTGCGTTCATTCTGCTTCATCCTGCGTTAGAGAACGTGCGTGTGAATGCGACTGGACATCATCACAGCCTCCACGGCTGCCTTGCGTCCAGGCCTCTATCATCGTTACCTCCTGATGTGTCTCCCCGCTCCCCCGACCCCACCTCCAGCCCTGTTCTCAGCACAGCGACGAGAGTGATCTTTTAAAACAGAAGTCGGATCATGTCGCACCTCTGCTCAGAATCGTCAGAGCCCTTACGGTGGGCTGGGAGTTCTGCGGGAGCTTACCTGACAGAGTTGCCCCAGGTGGCCTCAGCCCCCCACCCCCTCCCATTCCCATTTGCTCCAGCCACCCTGGCTTCCCAGCTGCTCCCCAGCACCCAGCCACCCTCCCTCGGGGTCCGGGCACTTGCTTTTCCCTTCGTTGGGAAGTCTTTTCCCCCGCGCTGTACACATGGCTTGTTCCCTGTCTTCCTTCAGGGGTTTAGTCAAATGTCACCTCCTGTTGCATCTCCACCCCTTGGCTGCCCTGCCTGAAGTGGAGATCCCCCTACACTTCCTAGCCCCTTCCCTACTTATTTTGAATCCTTTCTTCTGATCACTGTCTAATATAATCTATGCCTTACTTTTTAATCTTATTACCTCGTTGCATTAAAATGTATGCTTCTCAAGGGCAGAAGTTTAAAAATCTCTCTTATTCTCGACTGAATCTTCAGTATCAAGAATGGGGCCTCGATGCAGTAGGTGTTCAATAAATATTTGTTGAGTAAATGGTTAGTAATATTGTTCATAATCAGTATAAGTCCCCTGAAGGCAGCTTCATGGATGATTAATGAGATGCCCCCATTTTTGTATCTCCTGCAGAAGCTGGCACGCTGCCTGGCATGCAGTATGTCCTCAATGAATATTTGGTACCTTCAACCTGCAAACAGGGCAAAGAGTCTCCAGGTTGGGAAGTTGACCTGTTTGCAGGGAGAGAACTGGGCCATTGACTTATTGGAGTCTTTTCTGGTTCCAGGGTCTTTGACCATTTCAGTGCCAACCCAGAGTGAACCTAACACACAGTCCCTAGGTTTCTGTTTCTGCCCCTTTTTTTGTGTGTCTGGAATAGTTTTGTGTCTTCAAGTAAGTTGCTAGTGGAAGTTGGAAAGAGGGGCCTAGCAAAACTTTTAGAAGGTGGAGATCATGGCAGAGGTGGAAAATAGATGCAGCATTTGGTCTGGAAGGATCACGTATGGCTCGGATCTTTCTGGCTTTGCAGATCCTGCATTCTGTCCCAGCAGGTTTCTGATATTTGAGAAGAGAGCTCTTCAGCTGGAAGTTGTTTGCAGGCAGACACCAAACGCTTGTTCTCATTTCCAAATTTCTGTTAATTTGGGTATTTGTTCTCTGAGGCTGTAGGCTCCCCATGACTTGCTGCTTCTGCAAGTGCTAGATTGGCAGATGTCCTGTGTGCAGGGGAGGAAGGGGGGGGATCCCTGTGTTAATTTCTCTCTGACAAGCACACGTGCAAATCTAGACACAGCCTCCTGTATAAAAAAGTAAAGCGTAAAAGAAGAAAAACACGTTTCCATTCTTGTGTGTGTGTATGTGTGTGTGTGTGTTATTTCCATACAGAAAAGACCCCATGTTTCATGGAAATCTATGTTCAAAACACGTATGCACTTTACCTCCTTCTCCCTCATACGTAGGATTTAATTAGGAGAGAAGGTCCCTCAGTATCTCAACCACAGTAGTTTATTAATGGAGAACATTGGGAGAAGTAAAATTGTTAAATGAAAAATAAGATGAAGTAGCTCTAGTTGAGGACCATGGGTACAGAACTAATAATAGTCAATAATATATGTTGAATTCGTACTCAATGCCAGGATCTGTGCCTGAAGCTTTATGTGCTTTTCTCGTTTATTCCTCGTGAAAAGCCAGTGAGGTAGATGCGCTTACTGATGTAGAAACTGAGGCTTGGAGAGGTCTTTTTTTTTTTTTTTTTAATTATTTATTTTTTGGCTGCGTCAGGTCTTCATTGCTGCACGCATGCTTTCTCTAGTTGCGGCGAGCGGGGGCTACTCCTTGTTGCGGTGTGCGGGCTTCTCATTGCGGTGGCTTCTCTTGTTGCGGAGCACGGGCTCTAGGCGCGTGGGCTTCAGTAGTTGTGGCATGTGGGCTCAGTAGTTGTGGCTCACGGGCTCAGGAGCGCAGGCTCAGTAGTTGTGGTGCACGGGCTTAGTTGCTCCGCGGCATGTGGGATCTTCCCGGACCAGGGATCAAACCCGTGTCCCCTGCATTGGCAGGTGGATTCTTAACCACTGCGCCACTAGGAAAGTGCCTTGGAGAGGTCTTTGTTCAAGGTCATACAGCCACTGAGTAGTAGCACTACGTGTTCAAAGCTGGCTGTCTGACTTCAGAGGCTGTGTTCGTACTTACTGCACTACGCTGCTTCCCCAGTATGTAGGGAAAAGACACGTAGTAATGTGGAAAGTATTTTGCATTTATCACCTCTCCTCCCTGGCCTGCTTCACCACTCTATACACCTAAACGCACACAGCTAGAGTACCATTTACTTTGCAAAAAATGGAAATAACCTTTGATTACAGTGAAATTTACATAGCTTACAGCAACAGATTAGCCTAGTACAGTTCCTGGCATACAGTGGTGCCTAGTAAATACTTATGGAATGAATTTTTTCATGAACAAGCTTTGATAATGGTGAATACCAGAATGTCCAGATTAAACTAGAAACGAAGCTTAGATAATTCAGTTCTACTCAGCACAAACTGGCCCAAATAATCCAACAGTGCACCTGTTTAAAGAATATTTCAAATCCAACTGTTTAATAATAAATGCCATCAATTATTGATAATCATTAGTCCTGGTGACCATCCAGTTTTTTGTGTGACTGAAAATAGTTCAAGCATGTTGAGTGTCATTGTTGGTCCCCTGGGCCCTTCCAACGAGCCACAGCAGGACATGTGCAAGGAAGGTGAAGATCCAACCCACTAGGTATGTGACTCTGATGACTTAGGCCAATGTATTAGTCAGCTTTGCTACTGTAACACACAGTTCCAGAAGTCCAATGGTTTTCAAGAGTGAATGTTTATTTTTTGCTCCCGTTAACTCAGAGCTGCCCTTCGGGTTGCAGGTCCCCGCGTGAGTTTTCTCATTCCAGGAGTAGCATTTGTCTGGACAGATTGTTCTTATGGCACAAGGCAGAAGCAGGGTGCCACACAGAACCACAACACTGAATTTAAAGCTTCTCTTCTGAGGTGGCCAGTGTCACATTTGTTTGCATTCTGTTGGCCAAAACAAGTTCCATGGCTGGTCTGGACAGTGGGGCTGGAGGTATACTCTGGCTACCAGGATGCATTGCAGCTCGAGTGACAAGGGCATGTGGTGTGCAGTCTTCCTGGGGATGGGGACAGTGGAAGGCGTGGTCTATCCCGGAGAAGTTGCCAGTCTGCACCTTGTCTTTGCCCGTGTCGGGGGAGGTCGGCACGATGTCACTACCGTGGTTTAGATAGTTGATTTTGATTTGTAAATATGCTCAGTGCAACTAAGTTCACAGTTCCTTGCCCTCACTTCCAGTATCTGAACTCGCTTTGGGAGCTGCTTTAGGAACTGTAGGAAACGGCGAAGTGATGGATTCTCCAGTCTCTGGTATAAGAAGCGCTGAGAACTGTCTTGACTTGAGATATGTGACCATGACTTTCAGACTACTTGGGGCCCAAGTTTTTGGATAACTGTGTGCTCACAACATGCTGAGGCATCACGTGGCCCTGGACTAAGAGAGCTAGAGCCTGGGAAGGGAGGCAGCGGTGGGTTGAAAGGACTTATTGGGTGCTGGCCAGGAGGGAAGCACAGTCAGGGCACTGGAGTTAATAAAAATTACATTAGAAGTGAATTGTGCTACAAACATTATGTTGGGTCCTCCAACAGGTGTTACATTTGAACCTGTTTGTTTCTCAGTACAAAGATTTTATTACTCAATATACTATAGGAAAAGTATTGTGTGCCGATATAAATAAGTCTTTGCTCTCCAGTTAAATAATGTAAGAAGACAAAGTTTATAAAAAGGGGCAGTACCCGTCCAAGTACTGAGTGTGCTCAAGTTTAGCATTAGCATTACAGTTAACTCACGATTCAAATCCTTCATCCTCTCGGTGCCTCAGCTTTAGTAACTGTAAAACTGATGAAGTGATACTTATTATCCAGCCTCAGAATAGTAGAAGCAGTGCTCTGTTGAAGGCACACATAATTGCATGAAATTATTTGAAAACATCCACATGCTACATTCATTACTGACGCAGGAACTATGGCTGTTATCAGAAATTAGTTTGGTAGAAGAAAGATGAGTAGATTAGAAAGGGAGTACAAGAGCCCTCTTTCCCCTGCCTTCAAAACTCCTCACATGTTCCTAAGCCCCTTTCTCCTGGTTGCCTGTTTGTCCATGGGCAAGTAAATATTATTTCCATTAACTAAAGAGAAAAAAAAATGTTTGCAATTCATCATTTTCCTGGCATTTTGCCCAGGGCTCTTTTGTCCTGATGTAGAAAGCGTTCCCTGGAGGGCACCAAATAATACACTTTGTTGCCCCTGCAGAGGAAGCCTGCAGTCGCGCCAGCCTGAGACCCTCCAGTCAGGTGCCCCCTGAGGAACGCTTCACGCCCCTCTTTCTGGATGGTCCTCAGCAGGTGCCCTCCTAGAGGCATCTGCTGCCCCTGGCAAGGCTCCTGGTGGTTTTTTTTTTTTTTTTTTAAAGCAACAATTCTAAGACTTTTTCAAGGAGGATTTATCCAGAACTTGGTCAAAAAACATCATTGGGCAAAAGTGAGGGAGTCATTTCCTCTGTTACTAGTTTGAGGCCAACTTAGGTAACTGTCCACAGGGCACTCGGATTAGGGTCCCACCGCCAGAGTGAGGGGGAGTCCTGCAGATCCTGCCCGTAGCCCCACCCCCTCTGCTCTGCTCTAGCCCCTCGTGTCTCAACCTCAGCATTCATTCCAGGGAGAGGAACACGGACTTAAAAGAAACCAGGTTGTGGGCTTTGAGCAAGACCAAAACAGCAGCCAGGGAACCACCGGGACTATTCACTGACCCACAGTGGCTGCTCTCAATGATGGCGAAACCCATCCACTTGAAGAGAATCCACACACATCCAGCTTTACCATGAATGATTGAGAGACTTTTCCAACCCAGCAAGCCAAGATGGATTAGCTGCTTGTGGATATTTATGGCTCCTATTGATCTGATAACACTCTGCCCAGATTGCTAGTGTTAGAATACCGCTTAATGTTCTTACTAGCTGTATGACTTTGGGTAGCACCCTGACCTCTCTGGGCCTTAGTTCTTCTCTTCTGTAAAGTGCAGATATCTGCCTTTTAGCGTTATGTTTGAAATTAAATGTCTTAACTTTTAATTAAAAAGTTAATTAAAAGGCAAAACTTTTAGAACAGTGCCTGGTGTATTGTATGCACTGAATGAATGCATACGTGCATGCATGAATAAATACATATTATTTTATTATTTTTCAGAGTCAGCTAACATTTATAAAGGTCTTCTGTGTGCCAAGCTTTGTGCTGTCTTTATATAATACTTCATTTATTCCTCACAATGATCTCATGAGCTTTATTTTTTATAAGTGAAGAAAATGAGGACCAGGAGGTCAAGGAACTGGTCCAAAGTCAAACAATGAATAAGTGGCAGAGTAAAAGTTTTTTTTTTTTTGAAGTGGATAATATTTTTTTTTATTTTATTTATTGATTGATTGATTGCTATGTTGGGTCTTTGTTTCTGCGCTAGGGCTTTCTCTAGCTGCAGCAAGCGGGGGCCACTCTTCATCGCGGTGCGCGGGCCTCTCACTATCATGGCCTCTCTTGTTGCGGAGCACAGGCTCCAGACGCGCAGGCTCGGTACTTGTGGCTCACGGGCCCAGTTGCTCCGCGGCATGTGGGATCTTCCCAGACCAGGGCTCGAACCCGCGTCCCCTGCATTAGCAGGCAGACTCTCAACCACTGCGCCAACAGGGAAGCCCCAGTAAAAGTTTTAATTTGCCTCTCTGATTCCAAATTCCACGCTTCCAGAATATTATCATAGACAGTCTCTACATCCACAATGAAACCGCCATTAGTGAGCATGACCTGGCTGACAGCAGAATCTCAGGGCACTAGTCTATGTTTCCACTCTTGTGACGGGATGGGAGATTTGGTTGTGGGCACCAGGAAACCAGTGTTGAGTCAAGCAGTTCTGAGAATGAAAAAGACTCTGAGATAACACTCCAGTAAGAGGATGTACTTCTTCTTGCTAAATCCAGGAGAGTCAGTGAAAATTCTCACATCTCAGTTGCAGAAGACATTTTATGGGCAGCCTTTGGTAAAAAGGCCTTCATGGGCCATCGTTTCCCCATTGAGGGTCCCTTCAGCGCCTGGTCGGTCCTACAAGGATGAGACCAAAGCGGGTGGAGGAGGAGCTGGTGGTCAGAGAAGGGCCAGGCAAGAGGATCAGTGCAATGATCAAGGCAAAGTCCGAAGGGAACACGGAGACAGAAGCTGGGTTCAACACAGAGGGAATAAGGGCCCCCAGTGGGAAGAGTCCCTGTGGAAACAGGAGTTTAGGGCAGCAATTCTGAGCAGGTCGACAGAGGTGGAGCCTGGGGCAGGGACCAGGAGACACTTACAGTGACTCCTACAAAGGGCGCACACACATACATACACACACACAGTTTATTTCTATAGTTCACATAAAACTGTTGAAAACAATAGCTCCGAATTCACGGGGATAAATAACCCAGAGGGATGAGGGATTCTAAGAGTTACTTTTGCCTCTGCCAGCTTCTTGTAGCATTTTTGATTAGAGAAGGCCATCATAGTTTATTAAAAATAAACAAGAGCAAGTTGGGCTGGAAATAGATGAAATCTTGGTTCATTTGTCTTGCCCCTGTCTTCCTGTTACATCTCCATTTCATGCGGTTGTCTGGCCAAAACGGTTTCTATTTTTAAAACAACAGAGGATGCTTTCAGGCTTGGGTTAGAGAGGCCAGCGCGGGTGTCCCCGGGGTGCAGCACCCGGCTTTGGCCCAGTGTCCCCTCACGGCTTCTGCCATCTTGGGGTGGAGAATGGGCCACATGAGCGCAGGGCACCAGGTGTGGGGTGGAGATGAGTTCTCTTACGCCCAATGTCCTGGAGACATTATTTGGGAAGTCTATTAAAATAGAGTCTGGTCTGAAAGTGAAACATCCCTCTTCCACTTTTTGATCCCAGGCCTTTAATGTTGTTGTTTTTTAAAAACTATATTTAGATGCAGAAAAAAAAATTAACGGAGGCAAGATGGTTTTAGTTTGGAAAAAGCCTGATTGAGAGGGGGGTGGGGTTGGGGTGTAAGACTAAAAGCTTCCAAATGCCTAGAGTTTAGTAGTTATGAAACCAAGACATCAGACTTAATCTCCTCCCAGCAATTGCTCCAGCACGAAGCCATCTCTGGGGCCAGTGCCCCTTCACCAGCTCCGGCTCCACACACAGTGTTGACCCAGAAGACTGGGTCAGTGGGTGCCTTGGAGTGCGTGAGGGTGATTGCAGGTTTTAGCAATTACCTTTTAATTTGATCATACGCCTCTGTTTATAACCTTATTCCAAAAAGAATTTGGAGTGGCCATACTTCCCTTTTCCTTCCTGCAACCAAGTCTGAATGTGGTGATATTCATTGTGTTAGGAATACGTGGCATCTGTCTCAGTTCTTACCTGGATCTGGGTGACCTCTTATCTAGATACCCATCTCCAGAAACTCATCCTTCATTACCTAACGCACACGCTGTGTTCACACTCAGCTTTGCAGTTACCATTTATCCACCTCAAGCCTTGTCCACAGCCAGATTCTATCCATTCCTAAACCCAGCTTAATCCCTATCTCATCCCAAATGTCTTTCTTGACCCTTCGGTTGGCAGATATCGCTTCATTTTGTAACTCCTTGTTGTATCATCTGTATCACGTGACTTGCTATATCAGTATATACTGATATAATTATGTATGTGCATATAATACACACATATATAATATACACATACGTATATACATTTATAAATGTATATCGTCTGAATAAAATACTGTTTCATCTGCTGAAGGTTTTATTTGTGTCTTTAGTCTCCAGTGTGGGCAAGAGAGGCCTCTGCTCTGGGTTCAGGGGTCTCTGCTCAGGCCCTTCGGTTGCTCTGTGTCTCCCATGGGGTCAGGAGCCCGAGGGGCCAGATAGACACACCTCCCCCTTCTTGTAGACGGTGCTCTGGGTACTCAGGACCCGGAATTCCTCAGCCACATGGTCTCGAACCCACTTTCAGAGACCGTGCAGGCTCTTCCCCGTGCTCAGGTGTGTCACTGCAGGACCTTGGGGGTCAGGGTAGCTCTTGGGGAGGGTGGGTCGGGGGAACGGCGCTTGGACATGCAGGCTGGGCTGTCCCCATGCAAGGGACGGGGAGTGGGGCTACAAGGGGAGGGAGGGGAGGGAGGCCAGGGCTGGGAGCTGGGCCAGAAGTGCCTGGGAGTCCAAGAATCCTAAATCGGAACTTGGCCTTCCAGGTCCACATGGAGAACATTTGTCAAGGAAGGAGGCTGCAGCCATTTCATTTGCGTTTTTACCTTGCTTTGTAATGTTTGCATTTTAGGCATAGGGCGAGTGGGCCTCTTGTGTAGACGCCACAGATGTTGGAGCTTTTCTCCCCAACGACACTTAGAAGCTTTTTCCAGCAGTGTTTAAAAATATTTTAAAATTTCTTTTAATTGTGGGGCTTAGTTCTGCCTTCGAGTAACTGAAAGGCGCCACTTGGGATAATTGCAGACCGAAACTTTGTTCTACCATGAAGCTTATTTTTCTACCAAATGAGTATTTTTTCCTGTCTGGAGTACGTGTGGTAGGGGGATAAAATTCACTATATCTATTAAATGACTACATTGAATACTGCAACCGCACAAATAATAAAAAGAAATTTTGCTCCATATGCACTTAATTTCAACAGAAACTATTTCTTTCCATCTACATTGCATTCCCCTCTACTTACATATACTGATCCTGCCATCTCCCCTCCGATTCTCATCTTTTATTGTTAATTACCCAGGAGTTGTTATTAAGCGTGCTGAGCATGTGGTCAGGCCCAGTGAATAATACACGAGGTCCCTGCTCAGATTCTAGTTGTGTGCTTGGAACAATGAAAGACAAATAAGAAATTTAATAAAACTTTAGATTTTATGGCTTCAACTATTGGTACTATAGTGGACTGTCAGTTTCTTGAAGAGATTATTTTCCTATTTTTTTAATGTGAGAACTTATTAACATATTAAAATAATAAAAATAAAAGTGCTTTTATTTATAATTAGCCCGTTTCATTCTCATAAACCCTTAAAGGGAGACACTATTATCCCCATTTTATAAAAGAGAAAATTTAAGCTCAAGGAGGTTTAGTGACTTGCCCAAAGTCACACAGCTATGACTCAGAGGGCCAGGCCAAGAGTGAAAGTCATCTGACTTTGAGTGTAGGCCTCTTTACACGTACCTTGCCTCTCCCAGGCATGCAGGACCTCAGTCTTATCATAAATAATCATAAACATTTGTCAGAGAAAGGTAAATTTCCTGTGCAGTGAGGTTAGGTTCATAAAGAATTAGGAAGCTTCAAACCATGAAAGATTTTGGTTCTTCAAATATATTCAAGAGTTTCCCACCAAAGGTAGGTTTACTTGAAAGTTAGATTATAAAGAAATAGAAAGAATATACATTGTATATTATATGACTATTATTCAATTTCCTTTTAAGCCCACTTTAACATAATCATATTTATTGAGGTATAAATTACATAAAATAAAATTCACCCATTTGAAGTGTACAGCTGGATGAGTTGGACAAATACGTTCAGTCGTGAAAACGTCCCCACAGTTATAATGAAGACTCATCCGTCTGTCATCTCTTGGGCTCCTTTGAAGTCAGTCCCTCCGTCGGCCCCTGGTGACCACAGATTCGCTATATCACTATAGTTTTCCTTTTCTAGAATGCCATGAAAATGGAATCATAGCAGATGTGGTCTTTTGTGTCTGGCTTCTTTTACTTACCTTGAGCCCACTTTTAATTGTTTTTACGTTTACTTTCTTAGTCCTCGGGGCATGTGAACTAAGCTTTACTCTCCAGTGGAATCAGAAGGCTCCACTATGCCTCCTGACTTCTTATGTACGGGAAAATTCACTCCTGAATTCACGGGAAAATTCAGGCAAACCACTACTCTGGATTTTCCCGTGTGCATTGATGGGCTTTGTCATCAGGCAGATTTTTGGTTTAAATTGCAGCTTTTCCACTTTGTAACCATGTGATCTTGAGCAGGTTTAATTTCTCTGGGCCCTGATGTTCTCACCTCTTAAATGGGGATAATAATGGTATATACCGCAGAGGATTGTTTTGAGAACCAAATGAGATTTCACATGTAAAGCACTTGGCAGAAGGTGGCACATCATAAGAATTAACACATAACAACGATTATTTGGACACAGCCTTTACATCTGCTTTCTGTCTAATTGGAGGCCTCTGATGAGTCATTAAGGAAATGACCCATTTATGGTATTTCTCAAGACAAACAAATTTGTAGATTTTTTCCGTAACAGATCGTGACCCTTATCTGATGATGCTTTCAAGACACATGGTAACAACTTCGGTAAATATTTATAAATGTTAGCAAATAAATGTATTTGAAGAAGAATAGTTCCCAGTCCATGAAATACACTTGAGTTAAGAACTAAAGAGAGAAGTAAATCACCAACTTGTTTCATGAACTTCAGGAATTCCCAAACACTCAATATTCTCCTCCTTTCTTTTTTTGTAGACTATTTTCTTTGCAAACTGAAGGGCCTGGAACTAACCAGCCCGTGAATAGATCAACCTTATTACTTCAAGAGATAAATAAAAAAAAAACCAAACCAGCTTCTAAAAAAGTCATACATTTACTGCAAGTCTATTTGTACCTCTTGACAATTGGATTTCAACACCCCTCCTCGCCTCTGACTCAGGTCAGCTAATGCAGGTGTGCAAATAGCAATAAAGTAGAAGGCACCTGTGCTTCTCATAAATATTATCCACAGAGATTCTTGAGTCAGATTTCCTCAAGGCACATATCCGTGATCAGCACTTTATTCTCCCGGATTTTAACTTACAATATTATGGATCCCTACATGCAAAAACGTGCTAGTGCTTTTATTTCATAACTATTGTCAATTGTGGGAGATGCTTTGATGTCAAAAATCTGGTCTTCTGTTTGTGCATGTCTGCAGAGGCTGATCGTGCCCTTCTTTCCGGGTGTGATCTGACCTCCCGTCAGGGTGGAATGTTGAGATGATGAACTAGAATGCCTATGCTTATGATTTCCAAAGAAACCAATTAACCTTTGCTGTGATCTTGACCTTCATCAGAGCTTACAAATGCTAATCCTTGGTGCATCTTTCTTTGACAAAATTAGCACAAATCAATATCAGAAATAATAACAATTTTTGAGGTATTTGGAGAAGTGACCAATGGAAAAACAAAGACCTTGTCCACTTTCCCTGCTGCGTGTTGTCTGGATGGAGAAAGCTGAAGTCCAGACCTGCACCTGAACTAGAAAGCAGAGTCATTCTATGAGCTGGACCGTGAGCTCCACAAGGGCAGTGTATCCCCAGGTCCTGGCACCGTGCCTGGCACATAGTAGGCTCTCTATTGTTTTAATAAATATGTCTTCATTCAGTGAGCATTTACTAATAAATGAGTACATGGAATAATGAACTAATAGATTTATCTATTACTGGACTACAGTAAAAAAAATTATTTAAGGGAGCATTTGGTTCCGGTTAAACCAAACTCATTTCTTTAGGGTAATAGAAGAAGCATTTGAGAGAAATTTTTTAAATCTCAGATTATTTTTTGGAAACGTTGTTTCTTGGTTATTCGTTATTGAAGATGGCACATACTTTTAAGGGGAGACGAAACAGCAGAGTAAGGGAACAGAAGGTGCCTGCTGGGATCCCCGGGGTGAATGGGGTCCCCAGAACTGTGGGGGCCACAGAGGATGCTGACGGTCCTGGGGTCCTGTGAGCTCTTGTGAGTGGTCCAGAAGGTTGGATGGCCCTGGTGCTACTGGCCGACTTAGCACCGTATTGACACCTGGTCAGCACGTTCTGAGGCTGAGGTCGGGGTGCCCCATGAGCCCCTCCCTCCACCCAGACCTGACCTTGGACCGGACAGATTTCCAGCCTCTGACTTATATTTTACTGGTATTTGTAAACGGCCTACCTACCACCTGTACTTACTAATTTCCTAATGCGCTTAGTATTTCCCTACAAACGGACTCACTTGAAAGGACTTAAGGACTTTGTCCATGAATCACTTAAACCATCTGCTTTATGAGTCACCCTTTGGGAAACACTGGCTTACTAGTCTACAACCTGAAATATCCCACCTTTGCTGGAACTTCTCTGTCTCTAAGCAGTAATATCTCTGATGTAGGATTTTTTTTTTGGAAGAGTATTTGTGTGTGTGTATGTTGTATATGATCTCGTATGGAAATTGCTCAACACAATTATGGATTTTATTTTTGTTTAAAGATTCAGGGTCTTATGCTAATTTTAAAATACAGTACCCCCCATTTTCTAAATGCTATAATTTCAGTCTTTGCTTTTGATAGAATTTGTGATTTCTTAATTTTCTGTACTGTCAAGGAAATGGGCTTAGATTTTATAACCTAAATTAGAAATAAAGATGTTTGACAAATCTCATAAAAGATCGCTAAGACGTAGGAAGTGTTCTTTTTAATAAAGAAACTGCAGATGGTCCTTAGAGGAGGGTAATAAACTCAATATCTTTGTTCTCCTGCCCCTCCCCAGTTATCTGTTACATTTAGTTTTTTACATGGTAGAAATCTCCTGTTCTATGGAGCTTCTCTTATGAGCTGGATTTATTTAGGATAATAGCAGGTGTTGTTGATCTTGGTATCTCCAGGTTCTAAGGGGCATTTTCTTCAGGCAGGAATTCCAAAGGGATCTCTGCTTTTCATCTGTGTTCTTTCAATTCAGACAGACACTGTGTGTTGCTCTTTTATTTTTAAGCTTTATGAAATCAGAATGACAGGGTATCCATACGCAGAAACCTTGACAATTGTAGATTCAGTCTTCTCAGATCCCCCAGAATAAAGCTTTAAATTCTCATGAACTGTTAACTTCTCTCCTGCCACTGTGGTGACTCTTGAACCATCAAAGGGCTTTGATTCTAAGGCATATTTTCACACAAAATTGAGAGTTTGACATTTTCTTATTTTGTTCTGTACTGAAAGGGATCTTCTAATAATTGGTCCCCTGGGCTTAGGTTTTAGATTGACTAGCTAACCTTGACTTCAACTTCATTCATTCAGTAGGTGTTTATTGAGCACTACTGTGTCCCAGACACAGTATTAGGTAGTAGAGGTTCAGTGTCTTTCCTTCAAAGACCAGATGGGTGACTAGCCAGCCCACTTGAACTTCTATTAGATTTCATTCATGCTAAGGCCATTTTTTTTGTTGTTCTGTCTTATTTTGTTTTTGGACCATGGTTGACCCACATATTTACTACTTACTTTTGGTGGCCAATACATTCTTTTCAATTCTGGCTCCGAAAATAGCCCTGCTTATTAGTTGACAGCTGTTGTTCCAAACCTTATGCTTATCTCAAGGGTTTTAAGTATGGGATGTATAACTTAGCTTGAGGTTTGTGAGCAATAGGAAAATGTCACTTGCTTTGCAAAGTCCTCAAGGCCACAGACTCCTTGTTGTTGCTAGCTGTAGCTGGCCTACATTCCCAAGATTTCCTTGTAGTCCAAGATGGCTGCTCCAGCTCCAGCCATCACATCTGCATTTCAGCCACCCAAAAGGTTAAGGGTCAAAGAAATAAGGTTAAAATATATGCATTAGCCATTTTTAAAGCACTGTCTACTTATTTTTCCTGTCATGTTCTCAATCTTTGCTACTTATGAATGTTCTTTTCTTCTAATATCAAAGAGTAATTCTCTGTCATTGCTCTAAATACTCTGTGGTAACAGGTCACCCTCTTTAACTCCAGAAGATCCTTGGATGTAAGATATGTTTATCCAAAAAGGAAAGAAGAAAAATGCAACATAATATTACTAATTTTTAAAATGCTTCTAATGTATCTTTAAACACAAACTAACAAAACTAAAAGCAAATATAGAAATAAATGCTCCCATTTTTCTTCCAGCACATTAAAATGTCTCTGAAAGTTTTGGTAGTTTTCTCCGTATTAACGCAGAAGTTATTTGATGTCACCTGCAGGCCAAGCTGGTGTTTTCTTTTGCTAATGCTATATTTGATACTGACATCAGGTTTAAATGCTCTCTAAGCCACAGCATAAGCACAATATTGATTTCAGTCAGACCAGAAAGCATCCTTTTGTGAGTGCCTTTGACGGCCCTGGGAACGATGCCCTTGGTTACTTTGGGCTGAAAACAGGCCTCAGTTTAGGTGTCACCATCTTAACAATCTTATTTATCGCAGATTGAAGAGCTTTGCCCATGCCGTCTTTCTTGCTGCACGTCCGTGGCCTAATGTTTCCTGGGAGGTGCTGCCAGGCCACTTTGAAAGGCAGCAGAAAGCTTTTAGAAGCGAACTGAGCTGGGTATTTACTGCAGTATCACTTTCTTCCTAAGTTCTCAAAGCAGCTCCCAGTCTACACTGGCAGGCTGCAGGAGGACCACAGGGGTTCTGATGGCCGCTTGATGCAGACAGTCTTGATCTTCCTGAAGATGCATCGTCTATAAGGGCAGCAGAAGTGTGCCAGAGACGCCGTAAAGAGGGCAGAGCGATCCGTGAGTGCGTCTTGGGGGAGGAGGATTCAGGAACCAAAAAGGACGAAAGCAGGGAAAGAAAGCATCTGGGCCTTGAAGGGTCATGGTGGCAAGAGGGGTTCATGTTGAGCTGTCGTCCCTTTTTATCACCGCCCTGCACCCCCCAAATGAATCACATGTGAAATCCCCACTAGGCTTCTTGTAGAGACTGATTTTCCTCAAAGGCTATTTCTCAAGTCCGGAGGCCCCGATGATGCTGGCTTTTCGTTTGTTTTTGCTGTGTTTTCTAGCTGCCAGAGGTGCAGCTAGGGTGCCAGGCTCCCGGGCTGGGGTGTCAGAGCTCGTGGTTTCCCCACTTGGTCGCTGCTCTTTTCTGCAGGACTTGGGCCATGTAGGGACCATTGTGATTTGCTTCGTGAGGAACAGAATGTAATCTTTCTTACAGTCAGCTGGGGATACAAGCAGCTCTTGTTAGAAAGAAAATGACTGCGGAACACAGCCTTTTCCCTCAGATAAAGCAGTTAGTTTTCGACGGGGAATCAGAGAAACACGTTGGCCCATTGTGTGTCTGAGCGGAGCTCTCCCCAGCATTTATCTCAGTGTCAAATGACATTCTTTGATAGCTACCACGTACCAGTCCCCACCCCCTTAATCTGACTCTTGGGGAAAAGAAGAGAAGGAACAGAGGCAATGGGAGAAGGATGGCATCAGAGACGGAACAGAGGAAATGGGAGTTTCGCTGTATTGGCGATGCCTTGGTTTCATTAGAGTTCACTGATGTTTGCAGATGGCTGCCACTGTTGTGAAAACACATTCTCTTCTGCTTCAGGAGGAGGCCTGCTGCTGGCGGGCAGCTTTTCCTGATTTCTGCACCCCAAGGAAGCCTCGCAGGCCTGTGGCCCTTCATTCTGAATGGAGGTGCTGGGTTAGGGCTTGAGCAAAGACCAGTCCAGTCGTGTGTCGATTCTGTTAGCCTTCTGATTTTGAAATCGATCTCAAGGGCCTAAAAATACTCGTGATATTGTCAGTTGACTCACTTTAATGCAGGTGCCAATTTTGTAGTTCGTGGTCCATGCGGCCTTCCCCTTGCTCATCCTGTATTTGAGAGAGTGCTGGGTGGGGTATCGAGGCCCAGCCAGTGGCCTGGTTCTCTGGAGTCGGTGACATGTAACTGTGGGTGAGTCCCCTACTGCGTGGAAACTTGGTTTCTGCAAAATGGAAAGGATGGCATCTGCTCAGTGCAGCACCCAGAGTAGCTAAGCACGTGCCATGACGTAATTTAGTTGAGAGCACTTTAAAACCATCAAGAATCCCTGGTGGCGCAGTGGTTAAGAATCCGCCTGCCAAGGCAGGGGACATGGGTTCAAGCCCTGGTCCGGGAAGATCCCACATGCCGCGGAGCAACTAAGCCCATGCGCCACAACTACTGAGCCTGAGCTCTAGAGCCCGTGAGCCACAACTACTGAGCCCACGTTTTACAACTACTGAAGCCCATGCGCCTAGAGCCCGTGCTCCTCAACAAGAGAAGCCACCACAGTGAGAAGCCTGCGCACCGCGATGAAGAGTAGCCCCCCTCGCCACAACTAGAGAAAGGCCGTGAGCAGCAATGAAGACCCAACGCAGCCAAAACTAAATAAATAAATTTATAAAAAAAAGAATTAAAGGCAAAGCATTGTCACCCCACCTTGGCCATCTGTGCTTCCTCAGAGTACAGGTGCGGTAGAGGAAGGAATCCATCCGCTCGTCCTGCTCTTGAATCACTTTTTTTTTTTAAGTTTGGAAATTTGCCAAGGAAGGAGGAGGGTTAAGAAGAGTTCTACAATTATTTGGAGAGTTCACTTAACCATTTTGGTTCTGTCCACCTCTACTTTAAATTATCATGAAATAACGTTGTCATGAGTAATTCTGTTACGCTAGTAAAGACTGAGTTGTCATCGACGCTTGGTTGGCGGCTGAGTTGACCACAGGTGGGGACTCAGTGGTCGAGGTGTGCAGTGGTCAAGGTGATGGGCCCCGGGCGTCTTTGACCACATGGAACATAAAGGGAGTCCAGGGCCATTTCTGGAGCTCAGAGCAAGAATATTAGTTGGTGTCATAAAATCTGTTTTGTACATTGGGTTGGTCAAGGTCATTTGGGAATGATATTTTCTGTAACTGGAATATGAAATTGGTGATTTGCTCTAAGAATTCTAGAGGAGAACTATCCTATAATGTTTTAAAATGTAAATAAAACTTGCACTATTCTCCCTTTAGCCTTTGCCTTTGTCAGCAAGCAGGAGTACATGGAATTAAGTACAGATATCACAGTATTCACCGGAATCCTTACCAATCATTTAAATGCTGTATCTTTGCTTTTTTTTTTTTTTTTTAATAAACCTGAAATTATAGAAATGTGATTTTTCTGTTAACTGCTAGTAGGTGATATTCATGTCAGAGATTATGCCTGGAAGTGAATTGCCCTTGGCCCTGGGATCTCTTTGGGATCTGATTCCACATAGAGTCTGTGCTTTCGGTTTTAGTTCTTCTGAGGGGTCTCATCCAGTGGTCACTGCCTAGCCCCTCCTGCTCCCTCCCAGCCAAATGCACCTTTGAGAGAGGGAGCCCAGTGACAGAGCCTGAACCTCCATGCTGAGCTTTTACAGTTGGGAGCCTGGGGTCGTCTCCATCCTGGTGACAAAGAGCAAATTTGGACAAGTTAAAACACAAGACCAAAGAAACCAACTCGTAAAACACTCGTGAGTACATCTGCTTAGATTGATTTTGCAGGAAAGATGAATAAACAGCTGGTGTCTGTCTCTCCACCTCCCACCCCGTATACTTGGGGCTCTTTCTCCTCTTTCTGCAGTCAGTGTTTATGAGAGTCTGGTTATTGACATTTATTTATATTTAAGCCTAGAGGAGTGTTTTTGCGGGGGGGATAAATGGAAGGAGTGTTATTCAGGGTAATTCTGTGTGATTGCTAACAAAAGTCTTCTTTCCTCTTCATAGTCCCCATGGTGATTTTTTTCATTCAGCGTAGCTTTGATCTTGTGGGTTTTAATTAGACTCTAATAGTCCCTAGGAGCAGAGAGTGTTGTGATTTGTAAGTATCTTCTTTTATTTAATATTTGTTGACGGTTACATAAAATGGTAGCAAATCTATTCTGTTGACATCTGTTATGTTGCTTAATATCATAACAGGAATATAAGGGCGCCATGAAAGGAAACAAAATTAACAGTAAATGATTTTGCTTGTTTTCCTCTTGAAAATGTGAATCCAAATTCCTTTGGGATAACCTAGTGAAATGCTGGGTTTGGGAATTCAATTCAATTCAATTCAGTTCAAAAGTAGATAGACCACA
This sequence comes from Balaenoptera physalus, assembly GCF_965194825.1. Lineage (NCBI taxonomy): Eukaryota > Metazoa > Chordata > Mammalia > Artiodactyla > Balaenopteridae > Balaenoptera > Balaenoptera physalus. The sequence goes on along the minus strand of NC_138888.1, from coordinate 9,920,759 downwards.
GAGGTTCTCAGTCTCTGGGCCTTAGCCTGGGGGAGGCCGGCGGAGGTGGGGTTACTGCAAGGGGAAAAGAATCCAGCGTTGTCTGTAAACAGTAATTAGATACCCTATGGATGTGTGTGTGCTATTACATTTTTTCAAGTGCATGTAGATCCCGTTGTGACTAATAAAACAATTCAATTTAGAAGCATTAGTGAATTCATGATCACCTTCTATAATTATGTATCTTCTCAATAATCAAAAGATATAAAATACAACTACTACCATAGGGAGATACATAATCTTTTAACGTTAAAAAACAGTTTCTATCCCTGAAATGTTCGGGAACCACTATTCTGAACTATTTACCGGAGTAGTGTTGATCCATATGTAAACCTAGAGATATGCAGGAAAAGGAATTTCTCCAAAACTGTCTATGGAAAGAACTTTCTGGAAAACATATTGACATTTGTTATAATGTAGAAAATGTGCCATACAGCTCCTGCTGTTTCTAAATGACAGCACTCTGAATTACTGTTTGATGGCGGCCCCAAGCCTTATAAGCAGAATGAGTTCGTCTCTCCTTGGCTTCTCCCTGGATCCCCTTCCCTAGCAGCTTTTAAGATTTTCCCAAGTGTTAGGGGGGGAGACAATTCCTTGTTTCTCTGGTGGTGACTGGAAGTTTGGAAACTTTGTTGAAGGGGCAATGGGAGTTACAGAAGAATAAGACACCTTCCATCCTGTGACAGGGAAGATTGACCAGGCTTTTGCCACGCCTGGGAGTCACTCGCTAATGAGTGCTGCCCATCAGCTGATGCGGGAAAGGTTGGGGTTTCTGGGGAGCTTGAGGCAGAGGCAACTGGAGGGAACCTTGGGATTGGAATCTCCCGAATGAGTAAGCCTAGAGAGCCTGGCAGGGGAGGGTGGCCTATGCGTCCCTAAATGGGGTGCAGAGGTGGCAAGGAGAGGGGCACAGTTAATGGGCAAGGCCTCCACTTCTTCATTTCTGCAGGTCGATCCATCAACATAGAGCTGTGACGTCTTTTAAAAAGATGTCTTCCTGTGTCTACTTCTCCAAAGGTCACTGTTGACACCCACAGAGCAATTCATAAATTCCTATGACGAAGAGTTTTTGAAAAAGCTTGCCGCTTGAGGAATAAAAATACAAACTCTGAATCAGAAAGGAGTCATTTAGATGTCATTCAATCCAATTTCCCACCCTGTGCAGAAATTCTTCTATAGAAAGCCTTCCTAGAAGTCTGGAATCTTCCTAGAAGTCTGGAATCAAGAGTTCTGGATCAACTGGAATCAAGAGCGCCAGTTGTTACTTGCACATTTGAGTCATACAGAGGCAGAAAATAACGTGACTAAAACCGGGCCCGTATGTAAGCGTATTCCATTTGCTGATGACTGGGGAGGCGTTAGGAAGACTGAGCGGGGAAGGGTTTCCAAGGAGCATGGCCGGTGTGCACAGTGCAGCACGGAGTACTGGCCATGCGCCTTTGGACCATGGTTTTCTGCTCAGTTATGTTTCTCTGTTAGCAGAGGTTGGTAACAACAGGAGGTAGGCGAGTAATTCCTGTATCTATTTTTTCCTGTTTGGACAATGAATAAAATGTGCATGTGCTCAAGAAAGCTCCTTTTCCTGACTACCAGCCACAGTGATTGGCTTAGCAAGAAGCCAAGTTAAGGGCTGGCTGAAAGGCACATGCAATTTGTAGTGGAGAATCTGATGTCATTGCTGTGCACTTTGGTGGTTTTTGGAGTCTGAAATAACACACGCATTCCAGGGGCCTGGGAAAGTCCCAGGTGGCCTCCACCATAAACACTATCTCATTGAATCTCATTAAGCTGTTGTAGGGGGTTCAGGCTTCTAACCTATGGGATCTATCTGGGGAAAGATGCCACCTGCGGGCAGAGTCTCCTGGGCCTCTGTGAATATATTTGATATAAATTTCTCTTCCTCCTTGTCGAATAATGACTGTTACTAAAAATAGCCTTAAAAGGGACCTCAGGATACAGCTGTAGCAAGACATAGAAGTCAGGCAGATCACTGTGGGTTTTGAAACTTTGCTTTCCTGAACTCATGGTACATGCAATTTATTACCGGCCCCAGTCCCATGGCTCATGGCATCCCCAAAGGCAAAGGCACTTGGATTGGTAAAAAGCATGCTCCCTAGTCATGCCTCCTAGTTTCTAGTTACTTCTGTAAAAGCAGCTATATTTTGAGTTAGGGTCTTTAAATTGGAGGCCCCCATTCCCACCCTTACAGACACATTTTCTTTCTGGATATGAAATAAAAATACATGGTTATCTGTTGTAGTTTGGGAATGTGCGTACCTATGGCAGTGCTTCTCCAAGATCTGAGGGCAGGGCAGGGAGATGTTGACCACAGCTGGACACCTCCCCGCTGTGAAAGATGGGTAAAGAGGGCAGAGGCAGAAGGATAATTTGGGATAATTTAGGATAATTAGGATAATTTAGGAAAATTTTCATGCTTCAGAAAAAATTTAAAAAGCCTTGTTGTGTTAGATCCTGGTCCAGCAGGTGACATGGCGCCGAAGATAGCTTTGTGGGGGGGCACCCATCAGCAGCCTGGTTTCCCTTGATACGACCCCCGCCTACGTCACAGCCCTGCTCGCTATAGCCAAGATATGGAAACAACCTAAGTGTCCATTGATGGATGAATGGATTTTTAAATGTGGTATATACACACAAAGGAATATTATTCAGCCTCAAAAAGAAGGAAATCCCGCCGTATGCAACAACCTGGATGAACCTGGAGGACATTATGCTAAGTGAAATAAGCCAGACACAGAAGGACAAACACTGCAGGATACCGATTATATGAGGAATCTCAAATAGTCAAACTCATAGAAGCAGAGAGTAGAATGGTGGTTGCCAGGGGCTGGGAGGAGGGGGAAATGGGCATAAAACTTTATACCCATTGCTGTTCAATGGGTACAACTGAACAACCATGAACAACATTGGGCTGTAGTTAACAATACTGTATTATACACTTAAAATGTGTTAAGAGAATAGGTCTCATGTTAGCGTTCTTTTTATTTATTATTTATTTATTTATTTATTTTTGGCTGCGTTGGGTCTTCGTTTCTGTGCGAGGGCTTTCTCTAGTTGCGGCAAGCGGGGGCCACTCTTCATCACGGTGCGCGGGCCTTTCACTGTCGCGGCCTCTCTTGTTGCGGGGCATAGGCTCCAGAAGCGCAGGCTCAGTAGTTGTGGCTCACGGGCTTAGTTGCTCCGCGGCATGTGGGATCTTCCCAGACCAGGGCTCGAACCCGTGTCCCCTGCATTGGCAGGCAGATTCTCAACCACTGCGCCACCAGGGAAGCCCCATGTTAGCGTTCTTACCACAGTTTAAAAAAAATAGCAAAACTCAAAAAAAAAACCAAGTTAAAAAGATACAACTCACTGTAAATCCATGATTTTTTTTTCTTTTTCTTTTTCTTTCTTGCCACACCAGGTGGCTTGTGGGATCTTAGTTCCCCGACTAGGGACTGAACCTGGGCCACTGCAGTGAAAGCTCCAAGTCCTTACCACTGGACCACCAGGGAAGTCCTGATCCCTGATTTTAAATCTTCTCTGAGCTTATGTATAGTGTCTGCCTCTTCAATCTCCTATGCAATGAGTTTCCTGGCTTTTCCACCACCATTAAAATCAGCTCTTTCTCTTATTTATCTTAAATTTACCTCCTTCACTTCAAAGTGGTCTCCTTAGCTCTGTGATTTCAGAGGTGGTGGGCATGCCCTGTTCATTCTTTCTATGCTTTTCCTACCATATTTTCTACTGGTGTTGACTGTAGCTTTCCATGAGATGACCTCTAATGTTAACGTGCACAGTTGTGGATCCTTTGAGAATTTCAACAGCAAAATTACCTCAAAGCCATAAGCCTGTATTATGTTCTGACTTATAAGGAAGACTTATTTTTCTTTCTCTTTGTTGCTGTTACTCAGTCTTCTACCACATCAGGGAAATGAAGCAGGGCAGTCTCTTGTTCTCCGAGTTTTTTTTTTTTTTTTTTTCCGAGTTTTTACTGACAAGGTGCAGACTCCCAGGACTTTTTATAAATGTCTTGCTCTTTTTGGTTAGGGAAAGAAGTTTTATATTCTCTTTTCTTTCTTTTTTTATTTATTATTAAAGTAAAGTTGCTTTATAATATTTTGTTAGTTTCAGGTGTATAGCAAGGCGATTCAGTTATATATATTTTTTCAGATTATTTTCCATTGTAGGGTAATACAAGATACTGAATATACTTCCCTGTGCTATACAGTAAATCCTTGTTGGTTATTGTTTTTATATATAGTAATGTGTATCTGTTAATCCCATACTCCTAATTTATCCCTCCCTGCCCTTCCCTTTTGGTAACCGTAAGTTTTTCTATGTCTGGGAGTCTTTCTGTTTTGTAAATAAATTCATTTGTATTTTTTTTAGATTCCACATATAAGTGATATCATATAATATTTGTCTTTCTCTGTCTGGCTGACTTCACTTAGTATGTTGTTCTCTGGGTCCATCTGTGTTGCTGCAAATGGCATTATTTCATTCTTTTTTAATGGCTGAGTAATATTCCATTGTGTGTATATGTGTGTGTGTGTGTGTGTGTGTGTGTGTGTGTGTGTGTGTGTGTATCATATCTTCTTTATCCATTCATTTGTCGATGGACACTTAGGTTGCTTCCATGTCTTGGCCATTGTAAATAGTGCTGCTATGAACATTGGGGTGCATGAATCTTTTTGAATTAGAATTTTTTGTATTTTCTGGATAAATGCCCAGGAGTGGGATTGCAGGATCATATGGTGACTCTATTTTCAGTTTTTTAAGGAACCTCCATACTGTTCTCCGTAGTGGCTGCACCAATTTACATTCTCACCAACAGTGCAAGAGGGTTCCTTTTTCTCCACAACCTCTCCAGCATTTATTATTTGTAGACTTCTTGATGATGGCCATTCTGACTGGTATGAGGTGGTACCTCATTGTAGTTTTGTATATACCCTGGCTTCTAAAGCTGTCTTTGAGAACCTCTTTGGAATATTAAGCATCTTCTTGCTTTGCTGCACAATATAATTCTCAGAAACAAGAATTGATAGTGTTTATAAATCTACCTCTAGATGCCTGCTGTTTGAAGCTCCTGGCGGGGTATCCTGTAGCTTTGCTGTGCTTTGAAGGGGTCAGCTCCCAGATTTGGGCTGGAGTCACCCACTGTGAGGTGCCAGATGTGTGCTGTGCAGTACAGATTAGTTGGTGCTGTCTTAGTTGTTTAACTGTGACCCTCACACAATTACTAAGAAGAAAATGGTTCAATTTCCTTACTAACGAAATTTCCTGAAATCCCATGAAGATCATTGATGCTGGGTAGCAGTGTCTTTTCCAGAGTGAGTCTTGTGGCAGCTGAGTTCAAGTAGGTATATACACATTATATGAGAGAACATTAGTTATTATATTAGTCATTAGATATGCAGACACGCACAAGAGCGTGTGAAATGGCCGGAAACTAGATCCTTCAGTGGGAAACGCCTAGTTTGGAACGTGGATACCTGAGACGATATGAAAACAGAAAATGTCACAGCTCACGGTTGTCTCTTTGGTGTTTGGAATATGGCGTAAGTAGGGATGTCGACCATTGAAAATTGTTTCCCAAGCCCACAACCTTGATCTTATACTACTGAATATGAATAGTGATGTTTTATTAAACTGCTTTCCTACTCCCCGCCCAACACCTCACCAGAAGAGAATAGTTATTGATCCTAGAGAGAGAATCGTCCAAAAAGGAAATAATCCAATGGATCCATCCAGCTTTCCCACTCTAGATTCTTCTAGGTGAAGATGGCCATTTGGATTGATATGCTCTTAGATGTAAAATAATTCTCAAGCCAAGGAGATGTTGCTGGAGCTTTGTCTCACTCCCCCTCACCCTCCACAACTATTATTGATCAGATTAAAAAACCCCACTAATGGTAAACTATTAAAAATCACAGTAAACAAAGATCTTTTCAAGGCAGTAATAGAAATTCAGTCCATGCTTAAATATTTCATCATTATAGCCACAAACATATGTTGCAAATCTTTCTTTCATCTGGAAGTTCTGAAGTTTCTAGAGATTGATTAGAATTGTTCCCAGCTCTTGATAAGACTGAAACCTGGAGTATTCAGTTTGTATGTATATTTTAACACATGTACTTTTGTAACTTTGTTCTTAAAATATATATACTGAGTAATTCCTCTCACCTTTCAAATAATTCATTTCTTTACCCTCCTCTACTCCTATGACTACATATATTGATAGTTCATTTAGACCAGGAATTGTTAAATTTTTCTTCAGATTAGATATTCTGCTTCTCCGTTTGTACATAGTGGTGTTCAATAAATATTATTGACTGATTTAATGATTACTTCTACTCTTCAAATTACATTTATAACTTATGAAGTAGATTTTACTTCATAAAATGAATGTGAATGTATGTGAAACTATTATTTGTCCAAATCCACTATTTTTTCCTCTTACCATGAATGAAGATTTATGAAAAATAATCACATTCTCTTTTCCTGCCTAATCAAATTATCTACTGTTGTTTAATAAACCACTCCAAAACTTAGTAGCCCAAAACAAAGTTTGTCATACTACCTCGTGGCTCTTTTGGTTGACCTGATTCTGCTTTGGGGTTAGGATGTTTCATGCAGTTTCAGTCTGAAATTGACTGGGCTGGAAGCCCATGGCCTCTTCGTGTGTGTGTGTGTGTGTGTGTGTGTGTGTGTGTGTGTGTGTGTGTGTGTGTGACTGACTCCTGTGTGGATATGACTGGAACAGTGGGAGGCTGTGTTTCCACGTGGCTAGCCTGGCTTCCTTACAGACTGGTGGTCTTGGGTAGTCAGACTCCAGAGGCAGCAATCTAAGAAACGAAGGCCGAAGCAGCAAGACTTCTTATGAATTAGCCTTGGAAATCCCAGATCAGCACTTCTGTCACATTTTCTTGGTCAAGCAAGTCAGTAAAATGGACCCAGATTCCTGGGGAGAGTGGTTACACTTTATCCCTCAGTGGCAGGGGCAGCAAAGAATGCAGCCATCTTTAATCTATCCCATGACACGGTGACAAGTAGCATTTAAAAAAAAACATTTTAATGATTGCTTATTGGGTTGGACCAATTAACGAAGAGAGACTTTTTGTTTGTTTTAGAAAAGTACACACATGTTCAGTTCTCCCACTGCACCATTAAATTTTAGATTATGGCATTTTTAGATGATATCTAACCTGTCATAAGCCCAGTAGAGTACATTTAGGTGCCCGCTTTGAAACTGATACCAGCGCGTCAGTTCTGAGGTCCTGACTCACTGTTATTCATGAGAACCTTTCTGGGAATTTCCTCCTTGAGAACAGAACTTCTTGGGGGCAGAATGCAATAAAACTGTCCAAACCCATCAACACAGTAGCCACCCCCAGAACCACACACGTCCCCCAGGAACATTGTGAAATGAAATAAAACAGGCTAGTCAGAGCCCTTCTTTCTGGGAGGATCTGCTTTGAACCACGATATCCAGAGAGTTAGCGTTGTTCTATTTAGCAAGAGAGGGTAAGAAAAATAGAAATCTCCCAAGGTGGGTCTTTCATGAGGTGTTTTGAGGCTGTCGTTAAAATGTAACGTGCTGAAGATATTCTATCCCCGAGGGCAGGTCCGCCTCTGTGCCTCAGTCTTTCTCCAAAAGCCTGAGTTAGGCATTTAGGCTTGTTCTGCCCTGGCCTGGTCCACAGCTACCTCTGAGCCCACTCACAGCTCTTTGAGGGAGAACTGGGCAGGGGCCTCTGCAGCCTCTGAGCTGCTGGCTCCCATCTACCTGTGTGAACCTCTCTGCCAGCAACACTGGTTCCCATGGCAACCCAGGGCCTCAGTTTGCCATGCCACGCTCTTGGGACAGCTCAGTGCATACTGCCCAGTGCCATCTGTTCCATGATAGCAGTGTCCACATAGAAAGAGAGCCCGTTCCTTGAGGCCCCATCCCAGGTGCCTCCCCGGACTGGGCCTGTGCCTAGCACACGGTAGCCATCCAGGCAGTATTTGCTGACTAAGCAGTAAAGGGCAGAAGTCACGTCTGTGGTTTTTAAAAATACTGAATTAGTTATGAAAACCAAAGTAGGAAAATTTCAACTAAAACTCAAGCGTTCTGGCTTTTCCTGAAAAAAATCTGAAAACCTGGCAACACTGGGCCTGAGGGGCAATAATCGGTGGGAGCTGTGCACTGGCTTTTATAGACAGAAAAATTTCAGAAAAGTATCCTAAATGCATTTACTGATCCACTGAGAAATTATTAAGAAAATTTAAAGTTAGATACAGTGATACCACAGTAGACTTGTGCTATATAGGTTATCTCCTATTAACAAACCCAGTGGCAGAAATTGGGCCAGAGATAAAATAAAATGTTGTAGAAAGCAAAAATAATAGAGCATCATCTTCGGGCAGTAAAGGGTGTGCACACACAGATTATGATGACTTCCAAATGTGAGTAGGGCTAGTAAAGTTTTGCAACCTGAAAAATTCTTTACGAGGAAAGCTCTTCAGACCTTGCCTGGAGAGCTGAGTTAACAGGCATCACTTGCCTTTGGTAATTATTGGTGGGTTGCCATGTGGGTCTCCCCCAGAGACGTGAAGGCCTTGTGTGTGAGAAATGTGTCCTTTTCATTTCTGTTATTCTCGGGTCTGTTCCAGGACCTGACACAGGGTAGCTCTATGCTCCTCTCACAGTCTCCCAGGACCTGATTTAGAGCTCAGATTTGTGCGTCCTCACACCCAGGATTTTGACTCGGAAAGTCTGGAGTGAGGTCCAGGAATCTTCTTCGTTGCTCTGTAGCTTGTGCTCAGCAGGAAGGCCTCCGAGATATGTTTGCAAGATGAACAAACTAGTAAGACTTGTAAGGAATTTAGCTCTAAACACTGTCTGCTAGTCTCTGGTTCTTGCATTTTCCTGGTGATTTCTGTGTCTTCTGGACCTCTGGCCTCCAAGCCTCCCCCTCCTAAGACCTGGCCCCCCAGACACACCTGCTTCTCCCCTGGGGCTCCCCGGGGACGCGGAGTTTACACTGCACAACTGGCCCCCACGGAGGGATTCCAGCAGACGCACAGAAGTAGGTTTGCGCTAGTTAAATCCGTCTCATTTGAGAAGGGAGAGATTATCCCAGGAGGGAGCTATTTAAAATTAAGAGTTTGAGTGCTCGAAATAGCTGGGGAAATGGCTGCTTTTGTGCAGGAAGCTGAACCTGTTTTGCTGAGCATAGTGGTTATAAAGCACCCGGGGAGAGAAGACCGTCTTGGAAGTCGTAGAAGAGGAAGGAAACAAAAGTTTAATTATTTCAGCCTTGGAAAATGACCCCTCGGAGCCAGCACCGTGCACGTTTTGTGGTCGGACACAGGAGAGCTGATCTCGAAGATGCTCAGAGCCCCTCTGTGTCTGTCTCCTCATCTGTAAAATGGGCTTTATCAGGGTGCTGCCCTCGTGGGTCAAATGTGATGCTGTAGACGAAGCTTACCATGCCGCTCTTATTTTTCTGATTAGAGAACACAGGTGGGATTGCTGAAGGTGCAGACGATCTCCCCAGACATAGTAAGAGCACTCGCATTGCTGCCCGGCCCGCTCTGCCAGCAGCAAAGGAGCCTCTGGTCAGGGCGGCTCCTGTCTGCAGCTGGCTGGAGGGGTAGAGGGGCCCCCGAGCCCTCTAACTGGTAGGGGCTGAAGTGTGGCAGAGGACACGGGACAGAAGTGTATGCCCCACGGCCGCTGGCCCGTCAGCCTGGGAGGAGACCTGGGGCAGTTCATATAGACTTAAAACCAACATAACGTCAACTGGGCGTGTAGAGCATCCATCTGGGGCCGTGACGGGCCTTACACAGAGTGGTAAGTGTTTATTAAATTATTGTGTGTGTCTTCAGGACCGAGAGCTGTGATTCCTGCTTTGACCTCAGATTATCCTGCTTGAGCCAGCAAATAAGTGGAGCGGAGGCTTGCTTCTGGGGGTAGAAAACACAGTTTTAATGCCAGAGTCTACACTTACTGTGTGAATTTTTAAAAAATCAATCTAGAGGTGATTTTCTCTTTTTGTCATTCCCGCCTCTTTGCTTGATGATACTTTTCTAGGAAAGACAATTGGAAACACATGTTCTGGCGGTAGCGCATTTCACAAACTTACTACAGAAAAGTGATGAAGGGACTAATGGGAGAGGCACTTACTTGGTCCTTACAGGTGTATAAAAGGGTGGCGTTGCTCTTAGGAATTTTTCAAGTTTTCCAGCATTTATTGAACTAGGTACAGACAAAACAAGTGCCAAGTTTATAGCTGGCAGCGTTGATTGGAGGTGCTGTGCTGGACCATGTCATGCTGTGTTGCTTTTCTGAATCAAATTAATATTTTGTGCTTTGTAAAAGCAAAGATAACAAGATGATTGGTGCTTTTGAAAATCTATGGCTCATTTTAAGATTTGTATTCATTTTTGATTTCGAAATATATTCCCAGGAATCCATAAATGTAGCAGCTCCCCCAGACCATTTGTGTTTTGTTTTCCTTGGCCTATGTTGGGGAAATTTCTTATATTTTTTCATTACATCCATATTTTTTTCTTTTAAACTTATAAGAAAAAACTGTTTTGGCTGAACAGTCCATATTAGGCAGATGTCAGCAAAGATGGATTCCAATAAAGATAAAATTCCAAATAATTGTTTGAATTTTTTTCTCTATTTTAGGCCTATATGGAACCACAGCATAACTCTGGATCACATAGCTGTCATGTTTATTTACATTTAGGAATTTTGTAATACTGTCTTGTGGCTCTAGGATCTTTGTCATTTATTTATGTTGCTGCAACAAAAAAGGAAGAAGGGCTTTTCCCACTCTTTTCATTAATGTACTAGGAGTTTTATCATACTGTTGTACAATCGATGTTAACTTTCTTTTGACATAGGCAAGATAATTAGCAATTCCTATTGTGTTTCGGTGCTGTGATTTTTATCCTACTAGACTTTAATTAAATACCCTTTGCTGTTCAGTTAATATATCTGTCTATTTACATCAATTTGACTTTAACACAGAGCTCCTAGGTAATTAAAACAGTTCAGTGCCACATCCTGGATTAATGAAAAGGTTCTAATTTAGGAACACATCATTGGACAACTTTGCATGAAACTTGGAGAACTTTGCTCAGGAGTTTGCAATATATTAAGTCTTCAGTAGCAGTCATGATTCAGAAAAGTTGGACAATCACGGAGTTTTGTATTACTATGTATTATTTGATAGCATATATGTAAGTTATGAGGCAAAGTAATAAAATGAACACTCATAAATCTACCGTCTGCTCTAAGAACTAGAAATTTACCAACATGTTGTGCTTCTCTTACAACAATCTCACAACCTTAGACTCTTACCTTTCCCCAGAGTTAAACACAAGGCTAATTTTATTTTATTTTTTTTTAAAGAAGGTAATTGTAGATTCAGATCTGAGACTTCTTTTCACTTCTCCTTCTGAATCACTTTGCTGAAGATGACTTTCCATGAAGTAGATGATATACACTTAGATCACTGGTTTTTACTAGCCTTGTACACACACAAGATGGACAAAGAATGGTACCCTATTTCTAGACAGTTTCCATGAAGCACACTATTTGTCCAGATTGTAGTGAAGTTCCTATTTCTTAAATCTGCTGTTAGTAACTCTCTGAGTATCAGAAGCACTAGAAAATTTATCTTTGTATCCCTAACATTTAGAATAGTGCCTGGGACTTAGTAAAGGCTCAGCAAATGTCCATTATATTTAATAATTTAATAAATGCTCATAGAAAAAATTTAGTTAGAGGACCTTTTCAATACCATTTCATTTAAGATCAGTTTGGGCATGTGAAGTCAAATATATATACTGTATATATCTGTTTGTTTTTATTTTTTTAAACATTTGTGGTACATAAAGGGCTTGGCACAAAGGAAGGAGTTAACAGATGCTAGCCCCTTTGCCTTCTATATAAAGTTTTTTCTAAAATTAATTAATTTATTTATTTTTGGCTGTGTTGGGTCTTCGTTTCTGTGTGAGGGCTTTCTCTAGTTGCGGCAAGCGGGGGCCACTCTTCATCGCGGTGCGCGGGCCTTTCACTGTCGCGGCCTCTCTTGTTGCGGGGCACAGGCTCCAGACGCGCAGGCTCAGTAGTTGTGGCTCACGGGCTTAGTTGCTCCGCGGCATGTGGGATCTTCCCAGACCAGGGCTCGAACCCGTGTCCCCTGCATTGGCAGGCAGATCCTCAATCACTGCGCCACCAGGGAAGCCCTATATCTGTTTTTTTAAACTATGAATTATGAAGGGTGTACAAGTGAGTCAAATCCATGACTCCTTCAACCCGGTAGCACCAAGGGGTAGTCTGTGGGGAGACTGCATTGGTTTGGAGACCTCTCCTTCTGTAATCTCTCTATGGTCCATCCATCAGAAAGTCAGCATGGTGTTGGCATTAAGAGCATGGACCCTGGAGTCCAGCTTCCTGGGTTCAGGTCCTGGCTTAGTTGCTAACCAGCTGTGTGATCTTGGGTAAGTTACTTAACCTCTCTGTGCCAGTTTCCGCTCATGGGAAATGGGGCTGTAGTACCTACTGATAGGGGTGTTTGGGGGATTAAATGAGTACAGTTATGTAAAGCTCTTGGAACTGTGACTGACACATCTTAAGTGCAGTATAAGGATTTGCTATTACTTCATGTGCCTAACGAGGTTTTTTACGGTGTGCATATTTTTAGTTGGCTATCACCATCTTTGGGAAATTGGTTCCTCACACTTACAGCCCAGCAGCAGGGGTGGAGGGGATCTTCCTCTCAGGTACCCCAGGTGGCCTCTCTCAGGGCCCTGGGGGCGCCCTCCTGCCAGATTCCAGGGGTTGGCATTTGTTCCCCTCTTCCCTTGCCCCTTCTGAGTTTCCCTCAGGCCCTTTCACAGAAGAATCTCTCAGAGTTTAAATAGATTTTTAGCCACTGCTTTTGCCTGAGGCTTCTGAGCTCACAGGAGGTTGGTTTTCTTTCTTGAAGGTGTAAACAGAAGTGGCTAGGAGATGTTTACCGTTGAACCTGAGCATGCTGTTATGAGGGCAGATATGTCCAGGAGAGGTTCACTCAACCCCAAAATATGCATGGGGCAGCGTAATCGGGTACTTCCCTGTCCCCTCCCGGCCCAGAGGAGCCCTGGAGTCTCAGGGGGTGTGAAGATGGAGTAATTTCTGTGATTTCAACATGATTCTGATAAAGCAGGGCTTTCTACATCTGTGAGTCGAAGTAGACAGGCCCTTATCAAGTCAGACTGTGCTCGGGAAAGGAGGAGGAAAAAGGAGAAGCGGCCAGCATTCTCCAGGGAGCGAGGGGGCTTGGTTTGCTGACAGCTGCGGGAGGGCCACCTGCACAGGAGCAGCGTGGCTCCCAGGGGCCGGGGAGCAGGGAGAGGTGGCAGCGGGAAGGCCTCCAGAAGTGCGCACTGAGGCTGCTGGTTCCCTCACTCCGGGGAGCTCGGCTCCACTTGACCTCCGAGAGGCAGCCCCGTGGAGTGAAAAGTCAGGGCAGGAGCCTCCTACACTTGCGTTGGGATCCAGAGGAAGCATTTTGCAGCTGATGCTTCATTGACATGGGGTTCATCTGGTGATTCCTTCTCTGCCTCTGGCACCGGCTGCTGGAAGAGCAGATGAACTGTTTTAAGAGCGACGGGCTGTTGGGTGCCATGGTGTCCCAGGTGTGGGCTTTGGAGCGGTCCTAAGGCTGGGGAGAGTTTTGTCACTGATACTGTTTCAAATCGCCTGCCTGTGGCAGTGCCAGGCAGCAGAGGCTTTCAGTCGGGTTCAGGATTGACCTTAGATTCCTCTCGGACGGTGAACCTGCTTATGGCTGCACCAGGCTGACCGTCCCCACTCTGGTACCCGAGGTTTCTCTGGATCAGATGCTCTTGAAGGGCCCTCTGAGGAAAGTGGTTTTAAGAAAAGCCCTCTCCGAGGGTAGCTGTACTGTCATTGGGCACATTAGCCCTCTTGGGAGTGTAAATAGCACCCACTTGGTGTTCCTAATTCTGCGTCAGGTGCTCAGATGCAGAAGTTACATGTTTGAACAGGCTTCCCCATCATTTTTATGTGATAAAATAGACAATTTTCGTATTACAAGAAGAAAGGTGTAAGTATTATACATTCCTTATTCTCCAGCCTTGAACATAAAAATTTAATAGGAGTTTGAAATAAAATTTGTTTTGCATTGTTTATTTTTATGTTATTTTGTTATGAGAGAGAATCATAAAATTGCCTGTGTAGGTTGAAACAGGCTGGTGAAAAACCCTGACAATGGGCTGTTCAACCGAAAACATGATTTTCTATTCTAGCCTGGAGCTAACCTCCGTCAGCTACAGAGCCCTCTCAGCTCTGACATCCTGTGTATACGTACACGTTTCAACACTCCCACCATTTTTTCCCATGTAAAATGTAGGGAGTTGATATTTTTATTGTGTTTCATCTAAATAATCTCTGGAAATGTGAGATAATACTTTATGTAGATGAGCAACTTGTGTCTCTTAAGGTAGTGTTTTTATCTTACTTTTTCTTCCTTTTCTTTAAAGTCTACACAGAAAATGGACAGTTAACGAGAGAGAGTTTGAGGGGTCATAAGTGGATTGTCTCCACACATGGGGTGACCAGTTGTACAGTGAAGTGCTAATCAACAGCAGGCCCTGCCCATCTTCCTGGCCTCACCCCCTGTACCCTGCAGACCCTCTGCTGTAAGGAGCTCTTCTAGTCATCAAGCTGTGAACACCGACACCTTCCCACATAGTTCACATTGTCCTACACCTAGAATTGTTTCTCCCATTACTTCCCTTTTCCCTTCCTGCCCAAACCATACCACGTGCACTTGTAGAAATTTCCCTCTAGTAATTATACCTAACACAAATGTCACTTCCTCCAGGAAGTCCTCCCTGCTCACTCCAAATGGAAGCAAATATTAATTCTTGATACTCCTTTATTACTTATTTTTGCACCATCCCTAGTGTTGATAGTACCCAATGCTTGGAATTGCTGTTCAATCTATCATCTGTCTACATCTGTGTATCTCATCTATCTGTCAATTAGCTATCAATCATCCATCAACTATCTATCTATCATCTGTCAATCATCTCTCTCTCTCTCATTAAATCATAAGCGACTCAAGGTACATGGCTTGGTCCTGAAGAGAGATGCCCTTGATTCAAGAGCGGGGCTGAGGTCAGAGGGTGGAGCCGGGACTGGGCTGTGCCCCGAGACAGGCTTCCAGTCTGAGGGTCAGACAGGTGTGAGGAAGGAGCCAGGGTGACTGGGGCATCCCCAGTCAGTGTCAGCCTCAGTGGCTTTTCACTTGGGGCAGCTCAGGGTGTTGGGGGTTCCCCTTCACGCCGGCCAGGGCACCCCTCCGCCCAGGGGCCTGCCTCTCAGCCACAGCTACCAGGGGGGCTCCTTCCGCCCTGGGCAAGGGGCTGGGGTCCTGGCCGAGGCCTCGGCGTCTAGCCGTTTGCCCTCCCGGGAAGCTGGGCTTTCAAGAGCTCAAGAGCCCACGGCTGCACAGACCCGAGCACGGTTCCTGGTAGCTGATGGGAGCCCAGCCGGTCTCAGTTCCGTTATTACGTTTGTTCAGCTGGACGGGCGCGTTCATTTCTGAGATGTGTCTTAGGTTCCGTTGATCGTGACCACTCATCACGACTAGTCCTCAGGTTGCAGGTACAGACCTGAGCCAGCTTGTCAAGGAAGAAACAGTTTTTTTTTTGTTTTTGTCTTTGTTTTTTTAGTTTCTTACGGTTTTTATTTTTTCAGCTGTATTTCAGGCATATCTCAACATGTACATATATACATATATAGATAAGCTTATACGTATGTTATTTTGTGCACTCCTTTTCCCTCACATATATGGCGTATATACTATATACATTATTCTGCACCTACCTTGTGTTGCTTAGTAAGTTTGGAAATCTCTCCTCATCATTACATAAAGATCAGTCTCATTTCTTTTTTTTTTTTTTTTTCCTGGCCGCACGGTATTCCATTGTGTTAAATATTCTATTAATTTGGAATTCTTAAGTTTATTATCTCCTTTTTTATTATTACTATAAATAGTACTGCAAAGAACATCTTTGTAGATAGGTTTTTTTAAAACTTTTTTATTATGGAAAATTTCAAACGTACACAAAAGTGGAAGGAGTGGTGTAATAAGTCCCCATGAATCCATCAGTTAGGAAACAGTTTTTATTCCTTTTGCTTCTCTCCTGCTTGCTTGGTTATTCATTTATTTTCATCCACAGTATGGCCTAGGTTGGGTAAGATGTGGTCCCCAGCCACCCCTTGAGCAAGTCCAGGGGGCTCTGTCCTCCGCAGGTGGAGTCTCTGGCTCCCTCCTGTTGGGAGCCCCCCCGTGACCCTGAGCTCTGAGGGCGGGGGGGGAGCTTGGCAGGCTCTACAAGCCCCAGGGCAGGTTGTGCACGTGTGTTCAGGGGTGCTGCCCCCGGTTCAAAGCAGCTGGACCGGAGGATGCCTGGAGTGTTTCCTCTTCCGCTGGCACCTGCTGTGGGTCTTCCTCGAGCAGAGCAGTTTTACCAGAGGTGTGATCACGGGTATGGTCCAGAAAGATTGAGGCCCTCCAAGAGGCCAAATACTGTGCGAGGGGCCAGGGGTCCCAGCTACACGGTGCTTACACTCCGGTCAGGGGGGCGGTCACTGAACAACCGAGGAGGCCAGGCTGTAATTATAACTCGTGAGAAGAGTCACTAAGAAGTGTGACAAGATGCTAAAGAGAACATCCGGGGGGCTGGGCTCCAGAGTCCCTGAAGTCCTCCTGGAGAGGTGATGTCAATTAAACTGGGTGTGAAGGAGGAGAGGGGCTGTGTGTGGAGCTGGGGGTGTTCCAGGTAGGGGTGGGGCGGCTGCATGCCCCGGGGACAGACGGGGATGAGAGGACCGTGTCTGGAGCACGGAGCCCTGTGGTGGCCGTGGGAGAAGATGCCCGTCAGGGAAGGCCTTGTGGGCTGTGCTCGGGAGTCTGGATTTCATCTTAAGTAGGATGAAAAGGCATCTCATGGTTTTGAAAGGATCAGTCATTGTGGCTACTGTGTGGAGAACAAATCTATAGGCGGGTGTGCGAGCTGTTGTCTGTCTGCCTCTCCCGAGTCACACCGACCCGGTCCACTGGGCTGACCTCTGTGACTGTGTCACCAGGGCTGCTGGTCCTGTGGCTTCAGGGGGATGGACCAGTGGGAAGCACCGCTAGTAGACTGGACGCAGGAAGAAAGAGAAGTCGGGGGAGTTATTCCTGCGTCTCTGCCCGTGGGCAGCAGCTGGGCGGTAGTTGAATGTCGGCCCCAGGCGGGCAGGTGGCCTCCCCTGCGCCTCCAGTCCCTGAGGGCCTGTCCTCTGTCCCCCTCTGGCCCAGGCCTTAGAATGGCTGCTTGTTATTGCCAGCCCTGGGCCCCTCACCTTCTCTAGTTGGTCCCTTAATTCTGCCTACACATTAATTAAGAGCCCCTTCGTTAAACTGTCCCCAGCACCCCTTTTTGAGTGCCAGATGCTTCCCCTTGGGTCCCTGACCCATAGAGGGGACAGGAGTGGCAGAAAGGAAATCAAGTAGGAGGCTGCTGCAGTATCCCAGGTGGGAGATGTTGGCAGTTTGGGGTGGGGTAGGGACAGTGGAGATGCAGGGAGAGAAGCTGGGTTTAGGGTACCTTTTGAAGGTTGATTGTGGCTGGTTGGGTAATGACAGTAGCCGCCAGCACGGACGTGACTGTCTCTCCAGGACAGGCAGTGGGACTTCGGCACTTTCTTTGGTTTCCTGACCTTGCATTCCAGCCAAAACACCTCCTCCTCTTACGCTGAACCATTTTGGGGGTTCTCTGCCCTTGAGCTTGGTGCCACAGTTCCCTAAAGTACCATACACCTCTGCATGACCTTGCAGCTCTTTGTTATGTTGATGTGTCTTTCAACACAGTATTATTTTGATGGTGCTATTTAAGTTGCTTTTAATTTATCTCATTGTTTGGAAATTAGAGTGGTGAAAAGAATTATGTTTATAAGCTCTGCCTAAGGTTTGTGCAGCTTGTACAAGTTAGACTGGCCATGTCATGATGTTCTCTTCCTGCCTTTCAAATTTCACCCTGCAGACATTGGTTATTCCCAATAATCTCCATCATTATAATTGAACTAGTCCAATGAATCTGGGTTCACTGCTTATCTCTTGGAGCCTGTGAGGACAAGGACCTTATCTGTCTTATTCGTTGCTTCAGTGCCAGCCCTTAGAACTGTGCCTGGGACATGGCTGGGGCTCAATAAATACTAATAGACTAAATGTATACATGAGTTGGCCATGAAGCATCTTCCTAATGGGGGTTGACCGACTGTTTTCTGTAATGCTCATGCTTTGGTCCCACTGAGGGTGCTGGCCAGGGAGGGCATTGTAGAGAGGTGTCATGGAAACTGCATCGAATAGTGACTACTCCCTTTTCACCACATCATCACCAATGTCCCTGAATCTGGTATTAGGATGTGTGCGGGCAGAGAAGATCGGAGTTCAGAGAATGAGTCTCAATGAACTGATTAGGCAAGGCAACCTTTTTTCTTTCTTACCTTGATCAGTTCTTGGCACGTGACATTCCCACGGATACTACTTCCCATAGAGAACACTCACAAAAAAGGGATGTCACGATCTTTGTATTCTGGGAGTTGGGGTTTTCTGGGAAATTATGCCAAAATATAAACTTAGCTTCTGATAGTAGCCAACTGGAAATGTTTGGCTTGAATGCCTGAAGCAGAGTGAGAACACCTAACAAGCGTGTAGAATACTCTAACGCCTGTATTTCACGTGCTGTTTCTCCCCTAAAATAATCCACCGACGTTCAAGCTAATCAACGCTCTCTTCACAGCCCATCAGTGCCCCAGCTTAATTGGCCTGGATTGTTGCTCTCAGTGTAAACAACGCAGTGTGCTCCATTCTCAAGTCTAGATTTGATGACATCTAATGATTCTCAAAGTGCATCCAGGCAGGATGAAGCAGGGTGTGAGTGAAAGCCCGTAGCTGGGCTGCCGCAAGCACGCTGATTGCATTCGTAATCACATTCTTCATTCACTCTGGCAGCCCTTCCAGCCCGATCCTCTTGCAGGGCATCCAGACTGTCCGGAAATGGTGTGTTTTTGCACAGAAGCAAAGCAAATCCCGCCATCCTAGCCCTTCCTTAATCAACTCCTTTTTAGAAATATTGGCTCCCTACCTGCTGATGTTCTGTTAAGCATTTCAGGGCAAGCCTTGTTCTTTGCAGGAGGTTAGACCTAACAAAACAGCAGTTCTAATACACGGCATCTCACTGGGAGCCTCGGGCCATGCATTATTTGTCCATGAAGTTCATCTTCATAAGAGAACAACCCTTAAAATTGGATGAAATGTGTTCTTCAAACTTTTTTTTTTTTTCTGAACTGGCGAGTTGCTTTCTTTTATACAGAATCACGGTGGGAAGATGTCCAAGTGACCGTGGGCTCACAGGAATAATAATAACGATGGTCCTCGACTGAGATGTAGTACCACCCTTTAACTATTTCATGCTCATTACCGGCCAGTCCTAGAATCCCGTCTGCTGGGAGGGCGATGATTACTGTTCCTGCTGGAAGTACGTCTAAGAGGAGCTGGTCAGGAAGGGAGGCTGTGCACCCCACTTCGCTTCCCTGCTGTGTGTGTAGACCCACTTGCTCCACGAGGAGCCCAGGCTGCTTTATTTGGAGGCCTTTGAGATGCTGCCTTAGTGTTCTCTTTATTTCTGTTATCTGCTAAAAATCTTTCTGTGCAATGAAAAATGCAAAGGCACCCAAGGATTTGGGGGGCATAGACACAACGGAACAAAACTGTGGCCAGGAACCTTCCCTTTGAAAATTCCCCACATTATAATCAGGGATAGTGAAGCTGACAGAAGTGGGAAGATTTGGTTCCTTTTAAAATAATATCGATGTTAGAATATAGACCCTTAGACCTAGAAATGAACTTGAGCCCTCCCCACCCCCACTCCCCGCCCGCCCTCCTGGTTAGGAGCTCCTTGGATAGGTGGAGAGGTTTGGGCCCGGGGCAGAGAGCGGTACTGGAGTATTGCTGCAGGCTCCGTGATCTGCTTCCTGCGGGGGCTTTACTTACTGTAAAACTCCCCAGATCCACTCCAGGGATGCAGTTTTGTTTGTAGAAAGGATTCCACGAGGAAGAAGATGAGCAAGAAAGTTTAGAATATAGGGGCTTCCCTGGTGTCGCAGTGGTTAAGAATCCGCCTGCCAAGGCAGGGGACATGGGTTAGAGCCCTGGTCCGGGAAGATCCCACATGCCGTGGAGCAACGAAGCCTGTGCGCCACAACTACTGGCCTGAACTCTAGAGCCTGTGAGCCACAACTACTGAGCCCACGTGCCACAACTACTGAGCCCACGTGCCACAACTACTGAAGCCCACGCACCTAGAGCCCATGCTCCGCAACAAGAGAAGCCACCGCAATGAGAAGCCGGAGCACTGCAGTGAAGAGTAGCCCCCGCTCGCCGCGACTAGAGAAAGCCCGCGCGCAGCAACAAAGACCCAACAGCCAAAAATAAATAAATAAATAAATTTTTTTAAAAAGAAGAAAGTTTAGAATATAATTTCCCTTGTCCTACTGGTATCTTTTCTTGTATTTAAAATGTTCCTTCGCGAGCCTTAGCCAAAATGTTATTTCTTTAGATTATTCCCATTTGTTTATGTGGTTAGGTTTTTGTTTTTGTTTTTTGTTCTGCTTTTCTGGCTCTCCCTGGCCTGTCCTGGGCTGAAAAACATCCTTTTCCCACACCGATTTTGTGTCTCTGTCTGTGACGTGCACAGCTCCAGTGACTAAATCTTAAAAAGCTAAACCTTTCAAAACTTATAATTTCAAATCCATACCCTCTCCCCTATTTTTGATTTCTTTTTCTATTTTGGCACCTAGGAAATGAGGTGACTGTATCTGTTTTCCAGCCCGTGGTATTTATTGTTTGGTGCTGTCAGTTACACGAGTGGCCTGGGTCTCTGCATCACTGACCCCTAGTGTGTTCTTGGTGACTGCTCTCTTGTGTAAGAGCCGTCAGTCCTTATGGCCAGTGACGTCACTAAGAGTATCCTCCTAAGCCTGGCCGCACGATGATACTCAGCTGTTACTGGAGAACTCTGCGTCCTGGTTAAACTTGCCAGGCCGAGCATCTCCTGCCTTTATTATCTTGCACAGCTGACAAGCTCCAGTTGACAAATCTTCCCATAAAGTGAAGGCGATGGGCAGGATGAGTGTGCGTGTTCCTTCCAGCTGTGAAATCCCACAGTTCTGACTCCCGCTCCTCTTTGTGTGCTTTAATTCTCCAGGTGACATCTTGAACCTTTTTTTCTTTTAATTTTTCTATTGGCTGCGCTGGGTCTTTGTTGCTGCGCGCGGGCTTTCTCTAGTTGTGGCGAGCGGGGGCTACTCTTCGTTGCGGTGCGCAGGCTTCTCATTGAGGTGGCTTCTCTTGTTGCGGAGCGCAGGCTCTAGGCGCGCGGACTTCAGTAGTTGTGGCGCGTGGGCTCGGTAGTTGTGGCTCATGGGCTAGAGCACAGGCTCAGTAGTTGTGGTGCACGGGCTTAGTTGCTCCGTGGCACGTGGGATCTTTCTGGACCAGGGCTCGAACCCATGTCCCCTGCACTGGCAGGCGGATTCTTAACCACTGCACCACGAGGGAAGCCCTTGAACCATTTATATAAATTTTCATTCTCACGTCAACAAGCATGCAGAGAGTGCTAGGAACTGGGGTCCAGAAGCAGGAGGTGGCAGCTGTGGTCTCAAGGAACACAGTCCAGTGGAGAAGACAGGAACAAAACCAGCCTCTGGAATGGGGGATGCAGTCGGTCTGGAGAGCAGCGTGAGGCTGACTCCCTGGGACGCTCAGGGAGCTGGAGGGAAACCTTTCCCAGGGGAGGTCTGCTGGAGGGGAATCCTGAAAGAGAAATACAGTTGAATCAGGTAGAGAAGTAGGGCTGGGATGGAAAGGACGGGTGAGGCTCAGGGGACAGGACATGCACTGGGGTGCTGCCCCGCCACGTCAGGATGAGGTGACCGTGGGAGAATGGCAGGAGTGGGGCTGGGCCATCAGGATAACAGTGGCTGCTGTTTACTGCGTGCTTCAGCTGAGTTAAATAACCTGGGTGAGTGTCATTTTGCAAGTGAAGATGTTGAGACTTAGGTTGAGTAACTTCCAGAAGGACACATAAGTAGTCGTTAAAAGAGCAGAATTTGAACTTGGGTCTTGTGAGACCAATCCTCAAGCTCTTTCCTCCATGCAGACTTCTCTCTGTCCCTCCCTCCCTCCCTCTCTCTCTGTTTCTGTCTCTCTGTCTCTGTGTCTCTGTCTGTCTCTGATGTGGGATGCAGAAACACCCCTTTGCCCCCTGGCCCTGGCTGCCTTGCTGGGAATGTGGGTTTCACCTGGACGTGATGGGGTGGATCTCAGAAGGACTTCAGGAAGGAGGATGGTGACACAGTTAGGTAGGAAGGTTGGTGGGAAAATGGCAAGTGATCTGGGTCAGCTGGTCTGTTGTGCTGGGGTGGACTCAGTTTCAGCAGTGCCCTGGAGAGAGCATGAGTGGCATTTAGGGTCCCACAGACCTGGTCTTCTGTCTCCCATCACCATTAGCCTTTCTTGTGACCTCAGACCTCAGTTTCTTTGCAAACCTGTGAGCATGAAAGAAAATCCAAAGGAAAGAAAAAAGTAACATCAACTTGTAGTTATTGAGCCTTTACTACATGCCTCTACTGATATTATGCCAATTAATCTCACAACTCTGTGAGGTAGAAACAGTGAGCATCCCCAGTGTACAGACACTAACTTGCCTGTGACCACACAGTTTGTAAATGGTGGAGCTGGGACTCAACCCGGATCAGAGCTTTTAACCTCTATGCCCACTGCCTTCTAGAAGCATGGGGCCTGGTGCATGGTTGGGAGTTAGAGCTTCTATCAATATGATTACAGTTGTTTATTATTCTTCAGTATTATTAGACAGAGGCTGAGAGCCAGGCAGGAGCTGAAGGAAGATGGCAGAAACCAGGCTAGCAGCCTCGGGACGGCCAGCCAAGGATTTTCTCTTCCCCTGGAGCATTGCCCACCCCAGGCAGGTGCACCAGGGCTGCTTTCTCCCCCTCCCTCCGGGCCTCAGAGGCTCCCTCAGGCGTTTCCTCTGCCCATCCAGCTACAAGATGCCTTGGGCTGGGGGCCATGCGCCAGAGGACCATCCCCACTTGCAGTCCTTGTGGGATCTGAGATACGCACGGCCCCTTCCCAGGGGGACGGCCCCAGTCCCTGCCACACCCCCGCCACCTCCTGGGCATCCTCAGCACCCAGTTTTGTCTTTCCAGTCGGTCCTCACCGGGCCTTTGGCAGCTGACTTCCTACTTCATCTCTAGGGGCAGCAGTGTGAAAGAGGGTTTGGTTTGGAGAAAGTGTTTGCTGCTCTTCTTTCCTCCACTCTGTGATTGGGTCTGAGACCCAGGAGGTTCCCACCTTGGAGCCCATGGGGCCAGGCCGCTCCTTGACTTGAGCTCAGAGGTTTCAGGGCACACTCTCTGGGGGGTCTTTGCATCTGAAATCCACTTCCCCTGTGGCCCCCAAAACCCTGAATCAGGGTAGGTTCTAGGAGAGGGTGTGGAACTCATGTTTATTTAATAGGCGCTATCATCTTGTAGAGAAAGCCAGAAAGTCTAACTCAGGATGTCTGAATAGCATACCCTTTTAGGGGTATTTAAGAGCTTACTTGTCAAATCTCAAGTAGTCACTTCTTTCGTTGCAGTGTGTAGCCTGGCTTTGCAGGGGGAGAGCCCCATTCTCCTTGGCCCTCCTTCTGTGAAGGGTCCCCGGGTCACACCGTGTCATTTCAGGATTCACTACCGTGTAGTAGTTATCTGTCTTCAGGTAGGTGGAGCATGGCTGTCCACAAGGCTGATTGGACCTGGAAAAACATCTTGGAGTTTCTTTCATTATGTAGGTTGTGCTTTAAAAATAGCACATGCATTTGCCTGGATGGTCGTATCTGCTAAGCCCAGAGCAGCCTCTCCCCTCCCAGGAGTTTGCATTCTGAGCAGCGGTCATGCCACCTATTTAATTTCCATAAATTAATTGAGTATGTGTGTCTTGCGAGCATGAGAAAGGATTGTTACTCGTTTTAATGGATTTACAGGCTAACCTGACACTATGCTGTGTCTGTGTACTATCGGCGCTTGCTGGTGTTTGGTACACGCCCATGGGGTGGGAGAGCTCTCGGCAGAACTCTGTCCAGAAGAGTAAAGATGTTTACAGATTGAGGCTGTAAGCAGCCCTCCTCATCCGGTTCACAACTAATTCTGAAAACTTAGAGGGAATCTCAGATTGCTCATTTTACTTTTATTCTTGCTTTTCTCAAGGAAGACTATTTAAAGTTGAAATTTTTAGAAAATGAAAACATTGCTGGAGACTTAAATTGTAATGTTAACCTGATATACAGAACAAACTTATGTTGTAGCTGCTTTCTTTGTAGAAGTTGTAATAGCCTAAAGCAGCACCAAAGAAAATCCCCTGACAAGAAGTGTTAGTTTTTGAAATTTGCAGGACAAAAATGGACAGGTGTTTTTAAACTTAACTGTTTTCATTGAATGGCTTAAAAATGTTGTAATATTATTCTCATTTCTTAGACTTTTAAATTTTAAAAGCGTGTTCAGGGTAGAATGTAAATCTTGCTGAGGCATTCCGGTGTTGGTGGCATCTGGATTTTGAAATGGGGATGGTGGTTATTCTTGGGGAGGGGGCTGGATTTGGTAAATCTAGAACCCAAAGCACCGCCTGACTGCACCAGACCCAGCCAGGCACACTGGGGCAAGTCTGAAAATGCTCAGGATCAGGACAGGACACCTTGCCTTGTTTAAAGAAAGCCATGTGTATTTCAAAACATTGTCATGAACAGTTATTGCTCAGCCCTTACGACATCCTTGGTGAGGTGGTCAGAGCAGGTATCCTCTGTTTGTATGCGCTGAATCTCCAGCTCAAAGAGGCCAACTGGCTTTCTCAAACCTCCAAGACTGGTCAGTTACAGGGCTTGGATGCACTAGTGCTCTTACAGGCATTCCACAAACGTTCACTGAGCATTTTATGTGCCAGGAACTATGCCTGTAAAGAAAGTGGGCCTGTCCCAGCCTGAGGAGCCCGCTGTCTAAATGCCCTGCGAGGCTCCCCGATCCATGAGAACGAGCTTTCACAGCTTGAGCACCTTCGTACACTCAACAGAGGTTTACTGACTGCCTCCTGGGGGGGTAGTAGGAGCAAGACCCCCGTGATCTGCTCCCCCATGGAGCTTACAGTCCAGTGAGAAACAGAGAGAGAGTGAGTAAGACAATACAAGGAGAGAAGGAACCTTCACATGGCGTTGACACAGAGACAAATATTGGGGGGGGGGGCGGGAGTGGGGAACGACCTCAGATAACCAACAGGAAAGGCCTGAAGGAGGAGCAGGGGCTGCAAGGTGACGGCTGGTAGGTGGCAGTGTGGTGGGAGCTGAGAGAGCACAGGAGACGGGGCTGGAGCCAGAGCATAGAACTCGGGAATGTGGGTTTTCCTCCCAGGAGGATGGCAAGCCACTGAAGGATTTCTGTGGGGAAGTGGTAGGGTCAGATGTGTGGTTTTGAAAGCTCACTCTGGCTGTTGAGTGAGGAGTGGGTTGGATGGGAAGAGGGGCTGCAGGGGACGTTGGAAGGCTGCTGCAGCCGTCACGGGAGAGGTGACGCTGACCTGAGCGGGATGCTGGCGGGGGAGGTGAATGAATAGAAGTGGACGGACCCAGGAGGTAGAATCTGTCTACTGATGTCAGTGGGATGGATGGGGAAGTGAAAGAAAGGCAGGGATCAATGGTGACCCGTCGGTTTCTAGACAGAGAAACACAGTGGATGGTCATGCCATTTACTGAAATGGGGAAGTTGGTGGAGAAGCGGAAACAGGTCTTTTATGGGTGGCGTTGGGGGGAGATGAAGATTTACGGGGGTCTCAAAAATTACTTTCCGTGTCTCTCTACAGATGGAGTCATTGTGTATTCCCAGTTCTCCAATTCTGTTTTACATGCTTAAATTTGAATTAGGAAAATTACTTGGGTCCTTTTACCCACTTAATAAATGTAAAAAGTAATTAAGCAAGCATGTATTCTATGGCACCATTCAAGGCACCAGCGTCTGTGGGCAATCAAGAAGCAACAGATGTGATCCTTGGCCTTAAAAAACTTTTAATCTAATTAGAAAGACAAGGTGTA
Source organism: Balaenoptera physalus (assembly GCF_965194825.1). Classification (NCBI taxonomy): domain Eukaryota; kingdom Metazoa; phylum Chordata; class Mammalia; order Artiodactyla; family Balaenopteridae; genus Balaenoptera; species Balaenoptera physalus. The sequence continues at coordinate 9,894,458 of NC_138888.1, read as the reverse complement.
GCTACATGAAACCAGCAAGTAATAACCACTTATAAGTATCTAGAAAATTCTAAAGGCAACAGATAATCAAGTACATAATGTAGGATGGATTGTATGTAAAATGTTGAGAGAACACACACACACACGCAGAGAAGAGTTTTGGGCACATTCATGAAGTCAAGAAGGGGCTCTGGAGCAGTTGGGTCATGAGTTGGACTTTGAAGGAAACGTTAGCTCTTGCCTCATGTGGAGGACAAGAAAGTTAAGACTCTTGGGTGAGGGGTGTGGAGGGGAGAGAAAGTGCGTGAATGAAGCCACAGACGGAGTTGCCTGGTGGCCTAGTGGTTAGGATTCTGTGCTTTCACTGCCGTGGCCTGGCTTCAATCCCTGGTTGGGAAACTGAGATCCCGCAAGCCATGCTGCGCAGCCAAAAAAAAAAAAAAAAAAAAGGCCGTAGGGAGGGAGACAAGCAGATTTGAGAGAAGCTGTGATGAGAATGGTAGTAATAACTGCCAGTTAGTGAATGCCCATAAATACCAACCACTTTGGTGGGAGCAGTACAACAACTACCTCATTTAAATCTTAAAGTACTACTGCAAGATGTGTCTGTCTTTTACACATAAGAAAAACAAGGAGAAATAAATTATCCAGCGTCAGGTAACTAATGATTTGTACAGCAGGGGTTCTAGCCTTACTCCTTTGTGATTTCATTTCTTGCTGATGAGAAGAGGGGCCGTGGTGGGAACTGCAGGAAGAGATGAAGATGGTACCCTTGCACAAGGAAGGGGCAGCAGCTCCATCGCTGGAGCTCCCTAAGGGCTAGTTTGAGGAGATTTGAGTTTGGAGTTAATTCAGTGAGTAATTCAAAAACTTCCAGTTTCGAAAGCAGCACAATAAAACAATAACCCTGTGGCCAATAACATTCATATAGATAAAGTGGTAAAAATACAGGCTGGATGATCACACAGGTGATCATAGAATGTCGAAACATTCTCAATAAAGTTAAGGGCAAGACAAGGATGTTCCCTTGAGTGCTGTCACTTAAAGTTCTTGTGGAAGAGATTGCCAATTCAATTAGGTAAGGAAATAAAAGATGTAATGTGGTGGGAAGAAAGGGGCAAAATTATCATTATTTGCCAAAGATGTGATTGTCTTATCTTTTTCCAGGAAGAGAATGAAAACCCAAGAGAACCAAAACTGTTAGAGATGATATAAGAGATGCCTCAATGGCTAGTTATATAGACTTCTAAAAACTGCTTCCTTAATACATGACTAATGAAAAATATAATAAAAATCTTTTGAAAATTTAACCCAATACCTAAGTAATTTATTTTTTTAATAAATTTATTTATTTATTTATTTATTTATAAATTTATTTATTTTATTTATTTATTTTTGGCTGCGTTGGGTCTTCATTGCTGTGCACGGGCTTTCTCTAGTTGTGGTGAGCAGGCGTACTCTTTGTTGCAGGGCATCGGCTTCTCATTGTGGTGGCTTAGGCTCTAGGCACTTGGGCTTCAGTAGTTGTGGCACACAGCCTTCAGTAGTTGTGGCTCGTGGGCTCTAGATCACAGGCTCAGTAGTTGTGGCGCATGGGCTTAGTTGCTCCACGACATGTGGGATCTTCCCGGACCAGGGCTCGAACCCATGTCCCCTGCACTGGCAGGCAGATTCTTTTTTTTTTTTTTTTTTAAAGATTGATTGATTGATTGATTGATTGCTATGTTGGGTCTTCGTTTCTGTGCTAGGGCTTTCTCTAATTGCGGCGAGCGGGGGCCACTCTTCATCACGGTGCGCGGGCCTCTCACTATCGCGGCCTCTCCCGTTGCGGAGCACAGGCTCCAGACGCGCAGGCTCAGTAGTTGTGGCTCACGGGCCTAGTTGCTCCGCGGCATGTGGGATCTTCCAAGACCAGGGCTCGAACCCATTTCCCCTGCATTAGCAGGCAGATTCTCAACCACTGCGCCACCAGGGAAGCCCCGGCAGGCGGATTCTTAACCACTGCGCCACCAGGGAAGTCCCAATACCTAAGTAATTTAAACCTAGGAAAAACTTTAAAGAAATGTTCAGTACTCCTAGGGAAAAAAAAAAGTATAAAACCTTATGAGGGATATAAATGCATATTTGAATAAGTGGAGAATTATATTAAGTATTTAGATAGAATATTAAATATAGCAAAGATGTTGATTCTCCCCAAAATTAATCTATACATTTAACAGAATTCCAGTTGAATTACAGCATGATTTTGTGTGGTGGGGCAGGGCGGATTTTTAAAATAAGTCTTGAGTTCATCTGAAAGAAAAAAAACTGTGAGCATATTTGGAATAACTCTGAAAGGTAAGGAATGGGAGGATGGGGGCATTTTTGTTTTAAAATGATTAGGTTATTAGTTTAACAATGATTAAAGCTGTGTGGTTCTGTTTCCAGGAGAGACAGAAAAGTTATTGACAGATATGGAAGAATTTAGTTTGTTATAAACTCAGATAGGTTGACGATAAACTTTACATCAAATCTAGATAGATTAAAATCTTAATTTAAATAAGTGAGAACATATATAAAAGCAGTAGAAAAATAGCAGTGACTATATAATATTGGGTGTGAAAAAGGCAAGTATTACATGAAAGCCAAAAAAGTTTGGTAAATTTTACTGCAGGAAGTTTAAAATTTGTGTAAAAACTGACCTTGTTAAGTTTAAAGACAACAAAGACGGAAAAGTATTTGCAAGATACTTGTTACACAAAAGATTAATATCCTGAGACCAATAAGACAAAAACATTCACTTAGTAGAAAAACAGGTATGTATGAATATGTATGGGCCAGTTCACACACACACAAAAGAAATACAAATGACTAATAAACATGAGAGAAACTGGTTAACCTTATTAATAATCAAATAAAGGTTAACAGGTGACTGTATAATCGCAACCAGTGTTGAGAGTGTGGGGAAATGTGCACTGCTCCTGGGTAGACTCATTGGTGCAGCTGTTTTGGTGAGCGTTCAACAATGTCCGTCAAAAGTAAAAAGACAAAAAGGCATATCCTTGACCCAAACGTCCCATTCTAGAAATGTATCCTAAGAAAATACTGTAATTCAAGTGAGCAATGTGATATGGACGAGGTGTTTCACTGAAGTATTGTTTATAATAGAAATGCCCAGGGACTTCCCTGGTGGCACAGTGGTTAAGAATCAGCCTGCCAATGCAGAGGACACGGGTTTGATCCCTGGTCCGGGAAGATCCCACATGCCACCGAGCAACTAAGCCCATGCGCCACAACTACTAAGCCCGTGCGCCACAACTACTGAGCCCGGGCGCCTAGAGCCCATGCTCCGCAAGAGAAGCCACCGCAATGAGAAGCCCGCGCACCTCAACGAAGAGTAGCCCCCGCTCGCCGCAACTAGAGAAAGCCCGCGCGCAGCAACAAAAACCCAATGCAGCCAAAAATAAATAAATAAAAATTTTTTTTTTCAAAAAAGAAATGCCCAAACCTTCCAAATGCCTGTCCAGCGTTTAAATTGCAAGTTCCAACGCAGTACTGACAGTGTGACCCTCTTCTTGGTTTCATCCGTTTCTCACCGGGTCTGCCTGGCCTGCACAGTTGTGTCCGCCCTCTGCTCTTCAGCCCCCCAGTAGGTAGCCGGCACGCGGTAGTGCTCTGTGATGTCACTTGAGCAAACCCTGCTTTGGCCGGGCCCTTCAGTGCCAGTCAGAGTGTAGCCTGCTGCCCTGAAACTGTGTTCATGCTGCTGACCTGCCTGCAGCGCCCAGCCTCCCCGCTCCCACCTGGATTTCCCCACATCCACCTCCCTAGAACCTGCCCTATTTTATCACCCTACAGTAAAGGCCCACTCCCAGAAAGTCTTTTACCACTTTCTGCCTGAACTGCCTTGCTCCGTGTGAAAAGATGGATGGGGTGGCAGAAATCAGGGATGCGTGAGGTCAGTAGGTCCGTGAGTGGTTAGAGCTGGGGGAAGTGGGTGAGGGAGGAGGAGCAGAGAGGGGGGCAGGGCCTCCCCTGAGGGTCTGAGGTGCAGTGGCCACAGTTGTGGTCCTGATGAGTTGTCACCTTGCACTACACCGCCGCACTCAGGGGTGTGTGCCCACCTGCAGGGGGGACGGGCACATGAGAGGAGCCTTGTGCAAGCAGGGCCAGGCACGCAGGAGGTCCCATCACGTTCTCTTCTGGTGAGATTTTATCTTTTGGTGAAGATAGAGCCCACATTTGGAGCTTTTTCTGTTTTCTTCTCAGAGTCGAGGGCAGGAACCACATTGGTTCTCTCCCGCCCCTGGCCCCAGCACGTGGCGCACTGCTTTGCATGCAGTGGGTACTCAATAAATATTTATGGGGTGATTGACTGGACTAGGTCAGTGTCCCTGGAAATGGAAGGAAAGGAGAGGATGGTACGGCTTCGTAAATGGAAAAACCATGGGACTTGATGAATACATTTCTAATGAGGTCATATAGGTTTCCTCTTTTACTTTTTTAAATCAACTTCTGTGAATGAGCTGAATGTGAATTTCTATGTTACAATGTAATTTTCTCAACTCAGAAATCAAAGGCACAAATCAGCCGTTTTGGTGGGGAGTCCCCAGGCCCTGGGCCCCTCCATCTGGCTCAAGTCTAGAAACAGGCGGGCGCTTTATTGACAAGTACCCTTGGCTGTCACCCCACTAACAGGTCTGGCTCCATAAATGGGCAAATAAAAGGGAATTGGAACGGACGTGGGCTAGGCTGAGAGTGATTGTAATGACAGCGTCTGTAAGTGGCAAGCATCTCAGCTGTAATCCTGAGGATTCATTATTTTGATTATCGAATTATCTCGTGCTGATTTGCCACTTTCAGAAGCGCTCAGAGCTCACCCACTTCGCAACTGCAGGGACTCCTCAGTTTCCACCACGGGGAAGGTGGCTCGCAGAAGCCAGGGCACACTTCCCTGCTGGTACCGCCTTCCCCTTAACTCTAATATCAACCACTGGCCGTGACTGAGCGCTGGGCTAAGTGTCACCTCGTTTATTCCAGGCAGCAGCCCTCCAGGCAGGCCGTCCCTCACAGGGGAAGAAAAACAGCCCCTCACGCATCTCCTCTCCCAGCACCTCCCTCCTAAGCACAGGTCTGCCCACCTCCACTCTGGAGCCAGGTGGGTCCTTTCCATAGTTAAGCCCCATGTGTTACCGCCCTGCTCAGAACCAGCAGTGGCTCCTTCGTGAGCGGTGCTGGGTCCCGTCTGGGCCATCTCCTCTGCCTTGTCCTGCCTCCCCTGCCCTCACTCTTGAGTTCCTGCCCTTCTCTTATTCTAGAAACCTTGCTGCTGCTTCCCACCTTGGGGCTTTGACTGCCTGTATGCGTGTTCCCTGCCAGGAGCTCTCCCTTCCCGGGTGGGGGGGTGGGGAGGCGCAGCCAGTTCTAGAATTGGAGGAGTGAGCCTTGGGGGCAGAGTCTGCTCTTGTGTGGATTGGGCAGCTGATACATAAAAGGAAGCACTGTTTCTTCACCCATTTAATTCATGTGCTGAGTGTCTGTGATGTGACAGACCCTGCTGTAGCTGCTGGGAATATTACGGTGAACCCAACAAAGACCCCAATCTTGTGCACCTTACAATCTAGGACAACAGAGAAATAAATTCAGGACAGGACAGGCAGGAGCTGAGCAAAAGAAATGAAAGCCGGTGGGGTGCTTTCGAGTAGGGGGTCAGGAGAGGGGCATTTCAGCCAGGGTGGCCATGAAAAGGCCTGGAGGAGGCCTTGCGTAGGGACCTATGTGGAATGAGGGAATGCTCTGGGTGGGGCCCATGGTTAAAAGCAAAGGCCTGGCATATTCTCAGAGCAGCAAGAAGGCGGGAGGGGGGCAGTGAAAGGACCTAAGGACATTATGGCAGGATAGAGTCCTGTGGATCAGAGTTAGAGTTTGGGATTTTATTCTAAGCGGGATGGGAAGCCATTGGAGGATTTCAAAGTTTTCCCGGGCCCTTGAAAGGGCAGAAGCAAGGAGTCTATTGAGGTGCTATTGCAACAGTCCAGGCAAAGGTGGCGGAGCTCGGACCAGGCCGAGTTGGGGGAGGTGGGAGGTGGTCCCACGTGAGGTGCGATTTGAGGTGGAGCCACAGGCTTTGCTGAGGGATTGGATGTGGGTGTGGAAGGAGTGGAGTCAAGGATGAGAGGAACTGCAGATCGCTGATGATTCAATGGGGTATTTTACTCTGTGCTTTTCCCTGTGATCTTTCACCCGTGAAGCGTGCCTTCTTAGAGAAGATGCTCCGCCCCCAGTGCCCTGCGCCTCCAGTCTGGGTCGCTCTCTTGGTTTCACACTGAAGGAAACATCCCTTTCCTCAGGGCACTTATGTCAGTATTTGCTTATCTGTTAATTAGTGTGACTGCTCGACTAAGTCGCTCTCAGTATCAAACTGAGCTGTGTCAGAGCTGAGCTGCTGCCTCCCCTTCTCCATCCCCCTCCTCCTCCCCCTTTCCTCCTCCCCCTCCTCCTCCCCCTTCCCTCCTCCCCCTCCTCCTTCAGTGTGGCCTTTATACCTCTACAGCCTGGCACAGTGTTTGGCACATGGCAGGTTTGCAACAAACGCTTGAATGAATGAATAGATGAATGAGGCTTAAGAATGAGAGGTTAAGAAACGTGCCCACATCTCGTAGGTGGCGAGTGTCTTTGGACAGCGCTCTTCGCCCCAGGAGCTCTCCCCCACATCCCCACCCAGGATGGCTTCAGAGGCAGCACAAGCAGTGGGGTTTCCAAGTGCAGGTGCGAGTGTGTCTTTGCCCGTCACTTCCAGTCCTCTCACAAATGTACATGCTCGCTCTCTGTCTCCCCTACCTTCTCCCCTCTTCTCTCCCGCTGTCCCTCCCTCCCTTTCCCGCTCCCCCGCCCACCACGTTACTTTCTGGAACACAGGAAAAACCTCCTGATGAAGTGTTTGTTTTCCTGTGTCACCCCGTGACGTGTGATTGCTCCCTTCTTTTAGGAAATCTGCCAAATGCGTTCTGTGTCCTGTCAGGGTTGTAGCTTAAATTAGACTTCCAGCTGTGTTTGGGTTTCGGGCATAGCATGGAAACTTCCATTCCCTTTGCTTGCCTCTCTCGGAGCAGCCGCCATGTAGGTAGGGGACAGAGGGCAGCCTTCCTGAGGCCTCTCCTCTTTCTCCTCCTCCGGGGCAGGCCCAACCGCACCCCAGCTGAGGGGGAATGGACACCGCTGTCCATCGAGGGTCCCACAGAAGGTGGCAGGCCGGCAGGAAGCTCAGGGTCAGGGCGGGGGGTTACAGCCCCACAGTGTAGGTCACCCCACAAGAGGCGGGTGCCAGGCTCTGCAGCAGAGGAACCGCATCCCCCGTGGACCAGAGGACAGAGTGGGGCTGGCGCTCTACCCCACAGGGCCCTGCTCAGGTCAAGAGAGAATGGAAGTCAGGCCCGTGACCCCGGGGCTGGGGCTCTGCAGTGCCCATGAAGACACGCAGAGGAGAGAGCTTTGTTCTGGGTGCCTTAGCGATACCATCCTCTCCCACAGCTGGTGGATTCAAAACTCCCCAGAGCGTGCCGATCAAACATATTTTCTAGGGAGAACAGCCACCCAAATAAAAGCCCTCCCCCTGGTGGACCCGCTGCTGTGAGAGACGACAGAAAAGCTTGAGCTGTGGACGTGACTCTGGGGCCGGGGCCACCGCCGGGAGAAGTTCCGAGTCTGCGGCTCCGGAAATTCGTGGAGTTCTGCCAGGCGGCTTCCCTCCCAGTTCAGGGATGCCATCCTGGGGGTCCTGGGCATTTGGGATGCAGGAGCCTCTCCTGGGAGGCGGCCCCACGGTGTCTGCAGCTCCAGGTCTGGCCGTCGGGTGTGGGCGATAGGCTGCCACACGGTGAGACGCCCCGTCCTCGAGCTGGCCACCCTTGGGAAGTTGTCTCGTCCCGGGGCGACTACAGCGGCTCCTCTTGTTCAAGCGCGGTCCGCGGTTCTAATTGTCAAACCGTGGCGGCAGCATACTTAGGTATCAAAGCTTTAATGCCTGAAAAGAGCAGAATCAGGGAGTGGGTTTTCACACGGTTCTGTGGACCTTTGTTTGTAAAGATGTGTGCTCCGCGCGGGATCCTGGCAGGGTGCTGACTCTCCAGCGGCTGTGGACATTTCCTCCGTTGCTTTAGCTCTAAAACAAGTGGGTTGGGCCCAATCATGTCTAAGGTACCTTAAAGTCCTTAAATTTTTAAAAGGCCGGAGTCCGTGGGAGGTCACCCTCATGGTCTTTGTGAAGCGCTGGGCCCTGCCCTCCAACTGGTCCGCAGAAGAGACACAGGGTCCCCGGACGCCTGTCCCTTCCCTGGCCTCTCCTGCGCCCCCTGCCCCCCTCCTCTGCCCCCACGCTCCTTGGCGGCTCTGCAGGCCTCTGTGTAGACATCCGATGGCCGTGAGGACGATAATGCGGGTCTATCCTCTCTGAATCTTTCAGCCTGGAGGGGCAGGCCGGGCGTTTGTTGTTCTTTCATTTGAAAGATGATGGTCTGAGGATTAGAGAGGGCAGCCAGGGAACAACATGTGGACTGGAATGCCGGGCTTCTGAAGTTCTTTGCAAATCCACACAAGAGGCCCAAAACTGTAGGCAGATTTTTATAAAGAGGAACGTAACTTATTTTCCTTATGGATTGGGGCCCCTTTGAGAACACTCACTCCCGTCAAATCATCTGTGGCAAAGCAGTTTGTTTTGTTTCATTGAGGAAGTTCAAAAGGAAATAACGTTTTTTAAAAATCCAACAAATCTGAAGAGAGAAAATGTTAAATTGCATTTTGTAAGCAGTAAGGTCTCAAATCTATTCCATTTCCTAAGTGCGTAATCTCAAATGCATTTTATATCCTGAATACATATCCTGCATTTAAATAATACCAGGAACAGCCAAACCAATCGACAAGTGATAATATGCTCATTGACAACCTGAAAGTTTCTTCTCGTCTTCCTGGCCACAAAAAGACTGTATTTTCCTATTTCATGTTTCCCTAGAAATAACATAACTTGGAATTGGTATCTCAGCTTTTCTCTATAGCTGTGTTACACTATTAAATGGGGTTAGGGCCTCCTAGAGTGCCTCTTTGGGTTTGTTTTTCTTTCCTTTTAAAATGGGTATGGGAAAAGTGTACCCCAAGAGATGGGGAGTTTTCGCAAACATCCTGCCGCCCTGTCCAAAGCTTCCACTTGTAGATTTCGTGCTGAGCCCCAAAGTGCAAACCTGTATATTTTGGAGCATTTAAATTAGCTCTGATTTTGTTGTCATACGTAACTATGAGATTTTTTTTTAAAGCAGTCTAAAATTGAATAGAAAATTTCTCCTGTTTCATTTGTTTAACAAATATTTCTGCTGAATGAGCCCTGAAGTGTTCAGAGAAGGAGGCATAGTGGCGATGCCCTATGGGGGGACGCAGGGTTTTATCAAGAGGAGGAAACAGAAAAGAATGACATTAATAAAGGTATAGAGGGAGGACAGTGCCAGCATTTGGGGGAAATGTTGAGAAGTCTGGGTTAACAACTGTAGCTTAATTGTTAACTGGGGTAATCCTGGAAAGCAGATTGGTGTGTAAGGAAAGCCAAGGAGTCTGTGCCTTACCTGGCAGCGGGGAGCAGTTGGAGGGTTTGGAATAATAGGTGAATAACAATCAACATGCGCATCAGTGAGAGAGATTTGGTTCTGAAGCCCTAACCTCGCCTGGGCCGTGAGTTTTCTGCTGCTGGGACCAGCCCCAAGGGAGAGGAAGAGGGCTCTGTGGGACTCAGCTGAACCAGCTATAAGGGGCTGCTGAGGTTAGGTAACCAGGAGTGTGGCTGAGAAGAGATGAGATGACAGAGGGCAAATGTGGACAAGGAGAGCACGGGACAGGATGGGGAGCTGCAAGGCTCCGAGGGGTTGAGGAGGCAATGTGGGGTCACTGCAGGGCGCAGGCCTGGTCGAGCATGCAGACCCAAGGCTGTAGACCACAGTCGTGTGTTCACTAACCCAAGGGTCTTCTAGGACAGGGACCACCTCTGCACCGCCTTCGGGCTGCTGGCCCCTGCTTCCGCACGTGCCCACGTGGGCACTCAGCTCACGGTGTTGCTTCGGGCTCTCCTCTGATTCAAGGCGTGGCGTATCAGCGGTGGGTGGCGCAGGCAGCCTGGAGGCTCTGGGAGCCTGGGCTGGACGGGGAGCGCCTCCCAGGGTGCTGTCCTCTAGCATCGTCCTCCTTACGTTGTGTCTTAGTCTGTTCAGGCTGCTATAACAAAAATACCACAGAATGCGGGCTTACGAACAAGAGAAATCTGTTTCTCCCAGTTCTGGAGGCTAGGAAGCACAAGATCAAGGCTCCAGCAGATTTGGTGTCTGGTCAGTGTCCACTTTCTGGTTCTTTTTGCTCTGTCCTCACACGGCTAAGGAGATGAGAGCTGTCTGGGGTCTCTGTTTGAAGGGCACTAACCCCATTCATGAGGGCTCCACCCCCATGACCTAAGCACCTCCCAAAGGAACTGCCTCCAGATACCATCACACTGGGGGTTGCGTTTCAACACATGAACTTCGAGGGCCGGTAGATAAGCAGTCTGTAGTGTGTTAGGTGGGGGATGGGCTTACGGATTGCTAAACTAGACAGGCTTTTCTGAAAAACAGCATTTTAAAATTTTAAAGCAGTGTGTTCCGTAGGAAAAAAAAAAAAAAAAGGAGGTTTCAACATAAAACACTGACAAAAGAGAAGCCTGAATCCTTGCTATTCATTATGAACCATGTATTCAAAAATATATCTAATGACGATGAGCTAGACTTTTACATTTTCTCATTCTAAATCTCAAAATACATTTTGAATTAAATTTAAAATGTTCAAGTTCTATAGTCATTTTTGTAGCCACGCTTTCAGCAAGTCAACATTTTGTGTATCGCTGCTGTGTGTGGAACTCTGGACAAAGTCCTGAGACAGATATAATCTTATGTTTCTTTCCACTGTTTTTTTTTTAAAGGAGGGATCAGAGACCTTTTAAAAATGTTTTTCTCAGAGTGAGCTCTAAGTTTGCATTATTGTCATAAACGTTCTGTAATGAACCCACCAGTGTTTATGTGGCTTCATTTTTATTTGAGTGTGCAATAAATGTTTACTGTCTTAATATGAGATTTGCTTTAAGAACAAATTGTATTTATTAGCATTATTCAGCAAACTTGCATGAACTCAGCAAATAAAGTAACTAACATTCTTATTATTTAACGTCTATAATATTCTTATGCCTGTAAAGGCTGCACTTTGAGAAGACAAAACAAGCTTGGGGCTTTCATCTTGCCTCTTTTTTTCTCTCTCTCAGTAAAAGATAAAAGAATGAAATGCCATTTTGATGGTTCCCCACCAGTCAGGCAGCGTGTGGGTGGAGGGTGTTTTAAACATTCCCACTCAAGACAGAATGCCTGTGAAAGGGAAGAAGCCGCACAGATCACCATGATGCCTACTGAATCGGAGCTGGTATAGTCCAGAAGGGGCTGCTTTAGTAAGAAGGCACCAGCAAATGCTTCTACCAGACCAAAGACAAGGCCACATCAAAAAGCATCTGGGGTCTTCTTGCTCCTACAGCACATCTCTTTGTATCCATTGTATCAAGTCTATACCTTTCATGGGCAGGAATGCCTGTTCTCCTGGGAAAACTGACTTCTCTTCCTGCTGTATTCTTTCTTGGAGTCAAGAATCACAGACCAGTGCCCCACAACTTCTGGGACTCCAGCTCTGTCTCCCTAGTGTCATACTGAGGGAAGGAAGGTCAAGCCAAGCACAGTGGGCACGTTGGTTCACCCAGGACTGTCCCCAGGCCTATGTAGGTAGATCGTGTGTGGCTCATAGGGTATGTGGGCGGAGGAGTTACAGCCAGGGCTGGTCCACTCCCATGCTGGAGAGTAAGTTGCCTCCCCTGGTGCTGTCAGGGTTGTATTGTGTCCTCCCAAAAAGATATGTTGAAGTCCTAATCCTTCGAACATGATCTTATTTGGAAATAACGTTTTTTACAAAGGTAATCAAGTTAAAATGAGATCATTAGGTTGGGCCCCAATCCATAATGACTGGTATCTTTATAAAAAGGGGAAATTTGGACACAGACACAGACATTCACAGAGGGAAGACCAGGTGAAGGCATACAGGGTGCTATAGTCTGAATGTGACCCCTCCCCCAAATTCATATATTGAAATTCTCTTGCCCAGTGTGATGGTATTAGAAGGTGGGACCTTTGGGAGGTGTGTAGGTCATGAGGGTGGAGCCTTCATGAACAGGATTAGTGCCCATATAAAAGAGGCTTCAGAGAGTCCCTAATTCCTTCTGCCACGTGAGGACACAGTGAGAAGGGACGAAGGGACTGGCTATGAACCAGGAAGGGGGCTCCTACCAGAATGTGACCATGCTGGTGCCTTGATCTTGGACTTCCCAGCCTCCAGAACTGTGAGAAATAAATTTCTATTGTTTACAAGCTACCTAGTTGGTGGAATATTTTTATAGCAGCTTGAATAGACTAAGACACAGGGAGAAGATGGCCATGTGGCTAAGAGTGATACATCTACAAGCCAAGCAACCCCAAGGATTGCTGGCAAACACCAGAAGCTAGAAGAGGCAAGGCACTGTTCTCCTCTAGAGCCTTCAGAGAGAGCACAGCCCTGCCGATACCTGAATTTCAGACTTCTAGCCTCCAGACTGTCAGACAATAAAGTTCTGATGTTTTAAGTCACCCAGTTTGTTGTACTTCGTTATGGCGGCCCTAGGAAACTAATATACATGCCAACGTGTATAAGCCTTCAAAGGGCTTCCTTTGACACAGATCACAGACACCAGACTCATTATTTCCTTCACCACTTCCTCTTTATCTCTTCTTCTTATCTGCCCTTCTTGTGAACACAGTGACATAAAACATTTTGTGGGTATAGTGGTAGGACGGTGTAGCAAAGCAGAAATCCAGGAGTTATTCTCTCTGCTGTGGGTAGGATGGACTAGGGAAAGTGGAGAAGAGTTGCTGGAACCCTGCTGCCGCAATGGGGACCAGGCACCAGGGGCCTCGGAGGGTGGGGGGCCAGGTGGGAGAGGCATGGAAAGAAGCCAAGAGTCTGCTCAGCGTAGAGTCGGATAAGGAAGGAGACTGAGGCCAAAATACAGAATAACTTCATGACTCTGAACTTCAAGCCTCTCTGGTTTTGAAAATTATTCCTTGCCCTGGAGAGTGAGTATGATGACGGTAATGAGAAAAGTGGGAAGGAATTTCCATTTTAGGAACAATTGTGGGTTCCATTGCCAACATTATTAATTCAGGAATTGGAAAAGGTGGAGTTTTCAAGTCTCTCGAAGCTCAGTAGTTATGGAGAGTTTGAAAGGTATATACAATTATTTGAAAAGATGATGGGATTTTGGCATTCATGGATTAGGGTTAAGAGTTTTTTACCCTCCTGTGAGTATTCCCCAAGGGCCATATCTATACTAAGTGGTGATGGGTCTAAAAACACCACCTCATGTGTGGTGTGGTCAGAATTATGGGTGTCATTCATGATGTGAATCCCAAGAGGAAGGAGTCAGAGGATGATTCCAGTGGGCCCATGGCAGCCCTGAACCTCCGTCACATTTACAGGAGATTTTTTTTTTTTAGGAGTTCTTGAATTTGGGGATTTGACCATTTGAGATTTGTGAAGATCTCATGATGGTACTGCCAGAAGGCATGAGCCAAGGAGAAACAGTGTATGAGCATATTGCTCATGAATTATGGGATCAGAGAGTTAGTGCCAGCTTTCAGCTTTCCCCCTCATTTCGGCAGATGAGGAATCTGAATCTCGGTGACTTGCCGCCAGTTATACTGATAATAGTGAGTCAGAACCAGAATCCAATTTTCATGGCTCTTTCTACCATCCCAGTCAACAAACATTTTAAAGTAATTACCTTGTGGCCAGCACTGTGAGACATAACTTTCTTTTTTTCATAGCCTTTAACCTCATCCAAGGGGCAAAGCCAATCTCCCAGAGTTTGTTTGAGGAAGACAGTAGGGCAACAGAAGGCAAGAGGGCCTTCTGTCAATCCCTTACACCAGAAGACTCAGAAAACTTATCTTTTTCCCATCTATATCCTGGAATCATGATATTTGTCTTGTCTCCTGCACTAGTGATATGAAAAAGCTTTGAAAGCTATAAAATGCACTATTACTGGAGAAATATCAGTGTTATTAGCAATAAGGGATTCAGAGAAGTGAGGAACTGGTGTAGACTTGAAGAGGCAGATTGAATGCAGCCTTTGTAATGGGTATAATTTTGACAGAAGACATTTGTGGCGGAGGAAGGTGTCCAGGACAAAGGACCATGAACAGAGTTGGGAAAGTGTGAACTGGGGAGTGTTTTGATCAGTTGACCAGTTTGGCTGGGATGGGGAGTTAACTGTGCTTCTTCCAGCCAATATTTGAGGTCAAGTCCAAGTCAAAGTGACTCGAGGGACTTGGGGCAGAAAAGCAACATTGTAGATATCATCATTGCACAGATGATTATTTTTTATTTATGAAAGGTCTTTAAGGCACATAATCTCTGGAATCTCTTGGCAAATGTCTGCCCCACTGATCAGTAAGAAAAAGCATTTTACTGTAACAGATGTTAGCACTTTTTTCATCCTCCCTCTTGTCCTTGTTTGTTTATTTCTTTTGCATGTATAAAATGTAAAAATAAAAAGTGGAAAATTCAAATAAAGGTGGTAGTATATGCAAAGAATACTGCCCAAACGTCTGTTCATTTAAACTTGGGACTTTATTCATAGATTAAAGCTACCCATTGCTTTTATCTGAGTTTACTTTGCATTGACTTCAATGGCTGTTATACAGGGATAGCAAGGCAGATTTTGACCCCATATGCTCCATGTTAATTCGATTCGCATGGGTTCTTAATAGCTTTGGTAAAGTGGAACTGTGTTTGACACTGTTGTTGTTTGTGGTTAGATGATGTATTCAGTTCTGAAAACTTGAAAAAAAAAGAAAACAGAAAATGCTGACAACCTGCCCAGTTTTAATCCCGTTCGCCTCCTGCAGCTCATAAAACTCTTGCAGTTGAACTTCCCCTGGGGATCAGAGAACACTTTTGGTGTATGGGCACTGCTGTGGGGTCCTTTGCCACAGAGCAGCATTTGGTCTGACCCCATCAGTCCAGACTGAGCTCACCAGAGGCTTCAGTTACTGGCATTCCTTAAGGACGTCTTTACGGGAGGCTCATGGGATAAGAGTGGCATGAAGACTGTGTGCCGTGTCGCATGATTGACTGGGTTTTGCTACGTGGACCATCCTAAGCATACAAGTGACCACCTGCTTACAATTATGGTATAATATAATATTTAAGAAGTAGAGATTTATTTGCATTTTGCAACTCTTAGGTCTGCAGCTTTTAGGAGACCAATAGATTCATTCATTCATTCGACAAATATTTAGTGAGGACTGGACATTGTTCTAGGACCATGTGCTAGCAGTGAAGGAGACAAAGTCTCCACTTTCAGTGGGCTTACATTCTAATATGGGTAACTGCAAATCCACGAATAGATGTGTAATGTAATATCGCGTGATAATGATGGCTGTTAGGAGAAATTACAAAGGGTAAGACAATAGACGATCAGGCTGTTTCAGATGGAATAGTTGGGGAAGGCATCTTTGAAGACGTAACACTGAGCAGAAATATGAAAGAAATGGGGATCCAGACTTTTGAATATGTGGGGAAGGGCATTCTAGGGAGAGGGGGCAGCAAGTGCAAAGGCCCTGAGTGGGATGAAGTTGGCCTATTTGGGGAATGGTAAGAAGGTCATTGTGACTGGTCATTGTGACTGGAGTGCATTGAGTGAAGGAGAAAGTGATAAAGATGAGGCCAGAGCGATAGCCAGAGGCCAGTTCAGGGAGGGCCCTATAGACCACGGTGAGGATAATTCCGATTCTGTTCTAAGTATAATGGGAAGTCACTAAAAAAAAAAATCACTCTAGCAGCTGTATGGAGAGTGGAGTGTAGGGGAGCACTAGAGGAAACAGGGAAGTGCAGAAACTATTGCAAGATTCCAGAGGAGAGATGAGGGTGGACTTGACTGGGGCTGGTGATGGAGGACACAGGGAGTGGTGGGAGTGAGGAGTACTTTGACGGTTGACGCGATTTGTTGGTGGGCGAATGTGGGATGTGGTTACCAGGGGAACAGTTTTACTTTTATTCTCCAGTTGGTGATGCCCACGGGCCACAGTCACTAACCCCTCCCCACCCCATGCCATTGCCCCAGCGTGAATGTGATCCATGGTAGCTGAGTCCATGGCCCCTTTATGAAGATGAAGAGTGATCAAAGCCTTAAATGGCTTTCGAATTTTTAAATAAAAGTTTAACTTTTAAATATGATAGGTTTTTGGTGAAGAATAGAATAAAGATTTTGCTTGCTTTGTATCACCTTTTAAAAAACCTTTCCTTAGCAACCTTTCAAAACCACAGCAGATGTTCCTTAGAAAAAGAAAGTAAATTGCAATTTCCAGGAAGAAGAGACACATTATGGTGGGCTCATTAAGAAGTTCATTATTTAGTGTATTGGAAAGACTGAGTTTAATTTACAGTTTCTTCTGCTAGATAAGAATCCTAGACAGAATCAGGACAGTTAATGGTGAAAAGAAAGCAAATAATGAAAATTCAGATTTTTCTTTCCTCAGTTCTGGCATGTGAAATTTTAAATCTCAACTCAGTGTTGGGTGGACTCACTTTGGATTTCCTGTTTCCTTTCCTTTTGTTCGGTTATTATTCCTTCCTTCCTCCAAGGCTGATTATCAGATTTTTCCCCTGCAAAAAATAATTCAACATACATTATATGGTTTCTAAATTTTTCTAAGACAACTATGCTATTGCTTTAGGATACTTCTGTAAAAAAAAATGTGCAAAATTGAAATAATGTGATTTGGGGGTGTTAACCATTTCTTGATCTTTTTCTGAATAAATAATCATCCCAGGAATCTGTTCAACTCTAAATTAGCTGTATCATTGAATATTTTTTTGTTCTTTAAGATTACATTTATAGCCTGCTGTTAGATACATTTCATTGCACTGAATGAAATGCAGTATTTAAATGTTGATATTAAAACTGTGTCAGCTCTTGTTTTGTATCCATGAACACATGAAGTTAGAAAGAGTGCATTCATGTTCAGAATGCTCCTGGGTGGCCAAAGCCAGTGTTGTTTCATTTGGGGATGCACAGACAAGACCAGCCCCCTGTGACTGGTTTCCTCATGCACAGATCATGGATTTAGCCATTTACTGGTTCATGGCGCTGGTAGCTTTGCCCGCAACAGAGTATCAATGGTTGGTTTTACGATGAATCTGATTTGATAACAAGATCATCATTCTTCGGCTGACATATATGTTGCTCAGATTGTCCTTTATTGATAATTTAATAAGGTTTTACTTCTCCCAAAGAGGAAAAAAATTTCCAGACTCTTTAGGACACAGGACTTTGTTCTGGGCTAGAAGGGATTCTGAGGCTAAAACTCAGCTTTTGACCACACATGGCCACCATGAACATTGGGCACTTACACAACATCAGTCATTAACAACAATGGCTCCCATTTATTGACCACTTAGTATGTATTGTTGCAAATCCACCCAACATTCTTGCAATGTTGTTCTTGTGACAGAGAAAGAATATGAAACTCAGAGAGAGTAAATGGCTCTCTTAGGGCCCAAGGGAGTTGCCAGCAGGACCAATGTCCACGGTGGGTGGAAAGGAGGAAGTAGAGAAAAGTAGGAGCAAAGTAGAAGACAGCATAATGCCTTCCTTTAGGATATATACACCCTAGAAGGGAAGACCCAGAAGGTAATTATATGAAACTTCAAGAAGACAAGTCTATATAAGCAAGAACACCATGACTGAGTATGAGCTGCCTGCTTCACATAAGTGCTGAGAGAGAGTGGATAAGAGAGCAGTCAGACTTTGGTGGCATTAGTCAGCTCTTCGAGGAGATACCTTGAGTGGAATTTACTTAATAACAACTATCCTGAATGGGCTTTGCAGGAGGTTTCAAAGCCTGCCTTGGTAATAAAGCTTGTGCTCTGCAATCCCAGGTTTCTGAATATCATCCCTTCACCAGATCCCTACCTCCCATCAGTCACCGGTCCACTAACATGGTGACAGTAGTGGGGGAATCAGTCCACCTTTTTATTGGCCAGTTCTCTACCAGTGTCAGAAATGCCATTCATGGCTCATAGTTTTTTGTTGCTTTTGTTTGTTTTTAAACCACATCACATGTTTCAAGATGCTTCTGGTTGAAGTAATAGAAAGCCAGTTTCAAATTAGCTTAAGCAATAGGGAAACGTATTGGTTTGTATAGTTGGCACCCAGAGATAGAGTGACTCTGTGTTGATTCATCTGGCAGTCCAGCAGTGGGATCAAGGACTCAGGTTGTTTGCATCTGTCTGCTCTGCTTCCACACAGACAACTTTATTCTATGATTGGTTAGCCTTCTGGGCACAGGGTGGCTGCTGGAAGCAGGTGGGTTCACATGCCTCCTCTTTCACATCTAGTGTCAGACAGATCCTGGCTTCCCATTGCTGCTTGTAAGTGTAAGGAAGTATTTTCCCAGAAGCCTCCAGTAGTCCTCTCTTTGTATCTCCTTAGACAGACTTAGTTCATGTCTCCATTCCTGAACCAGTTAATGGCTAGAAGGGTGGGATTCCCTTAGATCATGCATGGCTACCTTTTGAGCTGAGCTGAAATCCCCAAGCCACAGACAGCTGCTTACTAGGGGCGGAGCTGAATGATTGCAACATCAACAAGGTCCATTACACGAAGACTCAGAGCCACCAGTGTTTTCTGTATGTTCTTATTATCCATCCTCTCAGGCAAGATTTTGGGCTGATGAATAGTTTGATATGCCGGGCTACAAAATGAATTGCCTAAAATTATTAGGAGCCAGGTGGCAGACAATCTAAAAACATCAAAACATGCTCAGCCTCATTAGCAATCAGGGAAATGTAAATTAGGATCACAGTGACATACTATTATACTCCCACTAAACTGGCAAAAATTAAGGAGTCTGAGAATATGAAGTGTTGGCGATGATGTGTATGGGGAAACAGGACCTCTCATGTACTGCTGGTAGGAGTGTCGTCTGGTACCATCATCACTTTGGGAGAAAAGTTTATACTATCTTGTAAAGTGGAACATGCATATACCCTTTGACTTAACAAAGGTAAATACACATTTATAGGTATATATACTAGGAAAAATTTTGCAATTTCTCCAAGAGACACGTTTGAGAATGTTCATTATAATACTGCTCATAATAGCAAAAAAATGGAAAACAATCTAAAAGTCACAGAACAGGAGAACAAATAAATGCCCTGTGGCATATTCTCACAAAGGACTATTATGCAGCAGTGGAAAATGAAGAAACTACAGCTGCATGCAGCAACATGGATGTATCTTAAAAACTTAGTATTTAATTTAAGAAAGCAGGTTGCCCAAGACTACCTATAGTGAAATACCATGTTTATGAAATTCAAAAGCAAGCAGATTTAAGCAATATATTGTTAGGATACATCCGTATGTGGTAAAACTATATTTAAAAGCAAGAGAAGGCTAGTTGGGAAGGTGGGGCCCAGGAAGAGCATCAGGTTATCTCCAATGGCATTGATAATGAGATCTAGTCTTTAGTCTGGTGGTAGAACTGGGGTGTTTTATTTGGGGCTTCATAACTTTCTTTCTATCCATCTATCTATATTTCTACATGTCAAATATTACATAATACTTTCCAAAGGATAGGCTGTGAGCTCTTAAGCAAACGTGATTGGTTGCAGTAGAGTGACAAAGTAACATGATTCTTGTAAGAGGAAACCATGTCTGATGAATCATGTGGTTGGGGGAACCAGCAGCTGTCATCTATTTAGGCCTTGGAAAAAGCCTTTGATTAAAGACTAGCATAAGTTAAGATATACAAAGACTATCTATCTTGAGTTATTAAACCCTGACATCATTGTGGGTTGGGGAAATGTTTCCTCACAGACAGGGAGGCAGGGAACAGAAGTAAAAAAATAAGTAAATAAATGCGTTTTTAAAAAAGAGGAGTAAACGAGCCTTCCTCTAGAAGTGTAAGCTTTTCGTTTCTGTGGCAGCCAGTCAATATTTGCTGTATAGGATATTTTTAGTGAATGATTTGGGAGAGCAATGCACAGGCAAGAGAATCCCGTGGTTAGAGGGTGCGCTGAGTGCAGCCTGGTGAAACCCTGAGCAGGTGAGCTTTAAGGTCAAGAGCAGGGCCCATTTGGCTCAGAAATAGGGCAGGTGAGCGTTAGTGTAGCTGGCACACCTGGGTGTGGTTTCCACTTCTTGTTCAGTTCCCCCTGGGCATTGATGCTTGGTGGGAAAACACTGTCGCTCACATGGTAAAGGGCTTTCGCCAACTTAGCCTCTCATAGAATATTCTATCCTAGACTCTCTCAATGGTTAAATAACAAGTTCTGTGTCCCATGAAGGTGGGCCTTCTGATGTCATTCAGCACAGTCTTTCCACGTCCCTCTAGAAACCTTCCATGTCTCACTCAATGTAAAGTCTAGACTGAGCCCGTGTTCAAGTCACTGTCTAACCACAAGTGACTACATTGGACAGGTGTGATTTTGTCAGCCTCTCCCTCAATGTCCCCTTAAGTAAAAGAAAAGGGTTGAACTAGATGATTTCCTTTTTTTTTTTAACAGGAGAAGAATCAAAGTTTAATAACGTGTATACATGCAGAGACCCAGAAAAACTGAGAAACTCCTGAACTAGATGAGTTCTGAGGTCACTTTGAAATCCAAGCTTCTGTGACTCTGGGAATCTCTTTGTCAAGGGACACGTGTCCCACCCCACCTCTCCCAGAGTCAGTACGAGGCTAACGTTACTTGTTCTGTCACTGCCATTTGTGCTTCAGATAACACAGACCTCTGTAAGTCCCTGTGAACATTATTTCTCATTCATTTTAGTCATATTCCGGGTACTTCTCCCTGAACCACGCAATGAGAGTAAATTTAGCAATGACAACTAGACCTTTCCAGAGTCTTTCCAGAGTATTTTAGATATAGGACTTTAGATGGGGTGTGGAAAAGCCCATCAATTTTAGTGAGTCTTCATGTGCTCAATTATGCAAAACGTATCAGTAGATGAGCTTTACTCGGGTCCAGGGGAAATGTCAGTGTGCACCATTGTCAGTAGCCAAAGGAAAACAACCTGTCTGGATATCGGGTAGTAGATACCACTGTGCTTCCACAAAGCTCCCCAAACATGTGTCTGCAGACCTAGAGGGAATGAGGCCCTTGCGAAGTGGTACCCAGGACAGTAGAGGTCTGGTTTGCCCTGAGCTTCCTGCTCTTAATAGGTTCTCAATCCTCGGTGTCCGAAGTCCCGCAGGCTTGAGAGGCGTGGTTACACACACGGGTGCGTGCTGGTTTTGTGGTGAGCTCACCAGAGCTCACCCACGTGTCACTTAACCCCTCAGCACTTGACGGCGTGGCCTCTTGCTGAGCTCTCTCCTCCTGGCTTCAGGCTGCGGCTGCTCCCTTGGATTCTCCTACTACTTTCCGACTACTTTTTCATGGTCACTTTTCTCTCTTGGCCTGTTTGCTGTTTTCGGGGCTCAGCCACTGGCCTGCTCTGCGGTCTACAGAAGGAGAAGCACGTGCAGACTCAGATGAGTGTTGCAGGAAGCAGAGGGTCACGGGGGACGATGGGCCTGTGCCGACAGCAGCGGGCACGGCGCATGCGTCACGCCCACCGTGTGACCCAGCGCCCCGCCCGGCAGCCGTGCTCAACGTGGGCCAGGTACGGCCCCCAGGCCCCCAGTTTCCACCAGTGTCTCGCTTCCTCGGAAACCACTTGCACTTCAGTAGCTTCAGCTTTATGCGTGCTGTCTATGTTTTTGCCATTTCCTTTCAAATTTTTTTCTCCTTTTAGTATTAAAAAAATGAACGATATAAATGATAAAAAAAATTAATCAAAATTTACCTTTGTGGTCAAATCATGGAAAGTAACTATCCCCAACTCCACCCTCACCAACTCCAGTCTTCACCTCAGAGCCGAGGCCTCTTACCTCTTTTAATACAGTGTTGTCTAAATTTGCTTCTAAGATTCAGATCACACTGGGGGGCAAAATGGCCTGGATTACTCACCTCACATTTCTACCTGGATGGTGGTTCCATTTACTGCTGGGGTCAGATGGAATTTTAAGGTGTAAAGCAAGAAGAGGAGGCACCCTGGGCCAGATATTTCTCTCTTAATATATTTGCTTCCTGGTGTCATTTTCTAGAAAACATAGCTAATCATTCTGCTTGGAGTGGAGTGGAATAAGTGGTTAAAGAGTAGAGGAGAAGAAAAATTGTATATAATAGTACATCCACTTGCAAATATTGTAAATGTCCCGCAGATTTAGTTTCCATGTTTGTTTAGTGCACGTGTTGAGTGCCCTTATTTCTTTGTGTTGTGAATTTCTAAAGGACCCATGTATGTGTGTTGAGTGCAGCACCTAGAACAATGTCAGAGACAAATGCTATTTTAATAATGCCTATGTGGTTGATCATATTCATGAAAACTGGTAGAGAAGGTGTCGGTTGTACCTGTTAGTGGTCTTGATTTATTAGACACAGATACACAGACAACATGTTCTAGGTAGGGAGACAATGAACTAGGATGTTTCAAAGGGAATAATAACCTACATTGAGGAAGACAGTGACCAGCGCTACCTTAAGTACATTATTCGTATTGAGTAATACACAGTTCCCTCCTGCATAGGTCCGATTATTATCTTCATTTTAGAGTTGAGGAAACTCAAGCAGATGGAAGTTAGGTAACTTGAAGTCACGTAGCAAGTAAGCGTGGAGCCAGTACTTTAACACAGTTACCCTGATGCAGGGTCCATGCCCCTGGCCACCCAGCCACCAGCGGGCTCCCTGCCACACTGACTTGCCCACCCGAGAGCCCCTCCTTAGCGCGTGGCTGCATATCCCTGTGGAGTATCGGCAGCTCTGTTCTGGATTTGGCCGTTTCCTCAAGATTTTTACAATTCACCTTGGCGTGACATTTCTGCACCATGTAGAACACAGTCTGTGGTTCAAAACACATTCAGACACACACCATGGGCTGCTTTTGGGAAAGAGAGCAATAAATAAATTGCTTATTTTGAAGTGGGTGAACTTGTTGGAACTGATCAAAATATATCTGTCTTTCAGCATCTGTATTTTCTAATTTCTGTGCTCATCAGGACATAGGATGCAACTACACTAAATATTCTTAAAGCATCCTTATCATCATTATTGAGGAGTTACATATTTTACATATTACAGTTAAATATTTCTCCTAACCTCAGGAAATGCCTGTGTTTCTGCCTTTGTATACAATTAGTATTTCATTGTCAATGACAAAAAGTTCAAAAGAACCCAGAAAAGAAACAAAATCCTAGTATTCGGCACATTGACCAAGGCATGTGTGTAACTGTCATATCAGTGTTCCAAAATAAAGCTTATACAGTACGTCATTAAATAATGTATCCACTTCTAAATAAGGCATAGTTGATGCTGTTATTCTTAAGGAGATTCTTCAGCTGAGGACACCAGGAGAGATGGCCCAGCTTGTTTGTTACATCTTGCTGTTAAGCACAGATTGCTCTTAATAGCTTACCGTTCTCTGTAAGATGAAAACAAATTGACTATTCAGCACAATTCTCCTTCTCTTGGTGTCATTAGCTTCCATAAACGTGCACTAACATCTCAGGAATTGCCTATAGAAAAGATGTTTCACAGCTGCCAGTAAAGCCAGCGTCAGTCACTTAAAGAGTCGGGGTCAGATCTGATGGTAATTCAGCCATTTCTGAACATTCACACCATTCCTTTAGCTGTTATTGCTTCCAGTTACCATCTGTGTCCCATTTGAGATTCTGTCAATGGAAACACAGACTCACGGCCCTTTTTGCCTTTTGCTGTTTATTATTTACACTGTACGGGGCACCTCACTAAATGTCATACATATCTACTTCATCCAATCTTCATTATTACTATTGTAGCATTATAGTATTTGCATCAGTGAGTGATCATTTTCGTCTTCCTGAATGAATCTGCCTCGCCAGAGTTGGCTCTGTCTATAGGAACAAAATGAGTTGAGTTTTCGTGCGCAAGTGTGAGAAATGTAGATTCAGAGGTTAAAAGACAGCTGGGATGTGACATATTGAAGGCAAGCGGGTATGAATGGGTTCTGGGCTGTCCAGTTCCTTTGGAAATAAGCAAACAAGCAAGCTCATGGCTGTTAGGCCGGCACTGACTGCGGCTGCCCTGCCCTCTCGGGGTCCAGGATGGAGTCGCTGCCCCTGTGCAGGGGGGTCCCTCCTGCCGTCTCCTCTGTGGGGATTTCCATCTCCGTGGTCAGAAGGCTGTCAGGGGGTAACTCTCCTCTTTCCACGCCCCTGGTCACTTTCACCTGTGCTCACAGTCAGCTGTGCAAAGAGCAGACCCCGGATGCCCCCCTGTGGCTGCCATGGCTTTGGGCTTCCTGTAGAGGAGCAGGGACGGAGGGCTCTGCTTTAGGGGGCAGTACAGCAAAAAATATCCTCAGATGAGATTGTTGTTGTTTAATATTCGGATCTCAAGGAGAAGTCAGACTGGAAAGGGTGCCGGGGATTCCCAACGTAGTACTTGGTTTCTCTGTTTATTAAAGTCTCGCTGACCTTGACCTTGGGAAGGTTGACCAGCCTCTGTTCCTTCAGGGCAGTGGGGAGTGGCCACCTATGATACAAGCACAGAAAACACGCCTTGAGTAACCAGTTCCAATAGGATGGGAGTGTCTGGGGCGGGGGCTCAGGGGAGCCGCGCTTTGGTGGCATCTCCATCGTCCAAGGTCTGGATCTTGACCCAGCAGGTCTGGGAGCTCCATTTTGTCATTGTTTTCAGAAGTGTTTGCATCAGGAGCCTCTCAGGTGTCTGTGGTATCAAAAGGATGCCAATCGATTTAGTGCGGCCATTTTATTGTGACAGAATATTCTCATCTCTCCAGTGTGTGCCAAGCTGGGGACATTGAATGTGTTGTTGGAAGGCGGTTGGCAAGTGGCCAATGAGAACGAAGGGAGAGATGACCTTATATGACACATCGTCCGAGAATGGCGAGACCTGGTGACCCCCTCCATTGAGCATATCTCTACTGACCAGAATATTCCTGCCCTCCTGATGGTCAGTGAGGGACAAACACTGCAAACTTCGTCTCCAAATCCTTTTCACTGTTTTTTTTTTTTTTCTTGTTATACTGCTTTGATTGTTGTGCTATGTGAATATATTAACCTTTCAAGACAAAACAAAATATATGTATGATTTTTTAAAATTATCATGCACACTCATACACATACATACATAATGCCTTGTACAGCAATATTCGAAACAAACAAGTGGTCCAGACACGGTACAGAGCAATGGCCTTGGAGCTGAGCTGCCTGGGGTGGATCACAGCCCTTCCACTTACCAACAATGTGGTCTTGAGTAGATCTTTTAACCTTCCCAGACCTCATTGTCCTAATCTGTACAAAGGGGATTCGATCTCTGCCCCTGGGTTATGGGACACATTAATAACGTGATCTAAGGTGATCAGTGTAAAAGCCCGTGCCCTTCACAAGCATTCAGTGAATCACTGTGTCACTACTTCCTCACCTGTCTCTGTCGTCCTTTGCTTATTTCAAGTGCATCTCTATGTGTATCCTTTCCTATCTGTCTCTGTCACCCTCATTCCCTTCAGCTCTAAAATAAAACTGAAGCATATTTTGTGTCATTTATTATGTGTAGTTAATAGACTGTTCTTTTCCCTGCTCTTAATTTTAATAAGCTAACAAGGAGAATGTTCACATTTCTCGAAGCAAACAAGTTGGTTACATTAAATTGCTTTTTACTTCCTTGGGCTTCCCTTTGATTTCAGGAGTGTGGGTCAGTGACTTTTTTTTTTTTTTTTTGACACAAATCCACATGAGTTTATTTGCCGTCTTCATCCAGGGTGAGCTGGAGCTGACTGTCTTTTTTCACTGTTTTTTGAGCAGAGCCAGGGTAACTGATTGCACTCTCGCTGGCATGATTATAATCACAGTTAGGCCTTCTTTTCTGAGCTTGTGCCAGATCACACACGATGAACGGAAAGCATCCCAGGCTTCTGTAGCGGCACATTTTCAGTCTCTCGTGTTACTTCCAAAGCTGCCTACTATATGCACTGACTGCAAACACGAGTATATGTGTACGTATATTAAGTAAACATTTTATTGATACATAATATACATATAGAAAAGTGTACAAATTATGAGTACAGCTCAGTAAAAGTTATTGGCGTCATAGAACCAGCAGTCAGAGCAAGAAAGAGAACACTGTCGGCACCCCACGAGTCCCCTTCATGTCCCCCTAAGCCACTGCCTTCTCAAGGGGAACTGCTGTCCTCCCCTCTAATAAATCACAGGTTTAATTTGGATTGTTTTTGAGCTTAATATAAATGAAACTCACAGTGTACTCTTTTCGCTCAACATTATATTTGTAAGATGTGTCTGCGTTGTTGGAATTAGTACCTTGATATCATTGCTGTATAGTATTCGTTATAGTAATAATTTATGAATACATCCTACTATTGATGTGCTCATAGTGTTGCTATGAACATCTTGTATATGTCGTTGGGGAAAAGCAACTATATTTTGAATCAATCTAAGTTTGCTCTTAAAGTAATTTTGTCTCAGAGTTCTGGGAGTATATTCCTGCCCCCCGCCGGGGACAGGCTACAAGACCTCAAGTGCCCTTTCTCAGTGCTCTTATTGCCATACCAAGGTGCCATTTGTGCACCTGGCCGATCTTCTCCTGCCAGACTGTTAATCCGTGTACTAAGTCAGCGGTCCCCAGACTGTTTGGCACCGGGGACCGGTTTCGTGGAAGACAGTTTTTCTGGGGGGAGGGTATGGTTCAGGTGGTAATGCGAGTGATGGGGAGTGGCCGATGAAGCTTCTCTCGCTTGTCCACTCGCTGCTCCCCTCCTGCTGTGTGGCCCGGTTCTTAACAGGCTGTGGACCAGTAGCGGTCCGCGGCCCGGGGGTTGGGGACCCCTGTACTAAGTAATCTATAATTATTAGTTGAATGAATGTTTTGATGAGGGAATGGGACCTAAAATATTGGGCTGCAATGAAAAATGAAAATTAAGGCTGCTAATTTCTGTTCTACTATTGCCACATCCCACCACGCTAGAGGAATTGTGCAAGGAAGGCCAAATCAAGGAGCAAGAAGATCAGGTTTGAGGTGCAACAAAGCAAGAGAATGGAAAGGCTAGCAGATGCGGAGGCTCTGTGGGCCTTCCTGGGAGTCTGTGAGTCACCAGACACAGTGAGATGCGTCGAGTTAATAAATATCCAAACCACTGCAGGTGCAACTGTCGTCTTCCAGAAGAAACCTGTCCCCACGCACCCACCCCATCTGCCATACACGGACACTACAACATGGTGGTGTCTGGGGAGGAAAGGAGACGGCAGGGTCTCTTTTATTTTTCCTTTCTGAAAGCTGCAGCAATGTCGTGAGAGTGAGTACTGAGAGTCCCGAGTGGAGGGCAAAGGGGTTATTTGCACCCAGGAAGCAGGTGTCCCTGGGCATCTGGCAGTGGCACTGAAGTGAACATGGGGCGCAGGCCAGGGCTCCTTGTCACCTTTGTTGCCTCAATCATTATGTCACTGAGCCCTTCCTCAGGAAATCATGAACCGAGAACAGTTCCCCCAAAGCGGGGAACTGTTTTTCCTAGTGGGACTGGCTGCTTTCTAGGCAAGTGTGATGGGGGAGGGTTGTACCCCAAAGAGCCATCTCCCCTAAAGTACCCCCCAAGCAGTCACCCATACAGTGCGTCTTGACACCCTGTCACCTACACCCAAAGCAGTGACCTCTGAGCCTGAGGAAATCAGCCAGGCTCAGCCCTGAATGAAGGGTCCTTGGGAGGTTCCTGCCCTACTTCACACTGCACCCTTCATCCACAGAGCCGCGTACCGTCTCAGCACTTATTGCATTTCAGAAACAGTGCTGGCATTTGCTTTTCCTTTTTTATTTTTCAAGAAGATAATGTCATCACCTAGAGAGGATAGATTTTTTTTTAAAGTGCTGCTGTAGGCAATGCCTGTGTTCGTCATCAAAGCCCCCATGCTGGCCACAGCTTGAGCTGGCAACTGACAACAAACAGATCAGTAGGAAAAGTCATCACCTGTGGACAGCTTGAAAAGGTGTCTGTGCGTGTGCCCGTGTGTGTGTGCACGCGCACACGCCTTAGCACTCATGGATGCGGACCCACCCTCTGCAGGAGGCTGGGGGGAGGCAGGGGTCAGTGACCTTGTTGGCTTCTGTACACACAGCAGGCCACTTGCAGCTTTGTTTATTTTCCTGGAGTTTGAGGTTCCCTTGCCTGCCGGGGAGGCCTGCTAGAACAAAGACCACCCACCTGCTCTTGCTTTTCTTTCCCTTTTTATCTCACTGCAGCCCCGAGTCTTGTCCTGCTTCAGTGTGAAGAACTGGCTCCTGCTGGATCTTCCTTGAGCCAAGGTGATGGGTTTGCCACTAGTAGTTACATTTGGGATTCAAGCAAGTGATACCTACCGGTGGTCACTTATGGGCCCTGTGTGTGGCCGTCCAGCTCTTCGGGCAGCTGGGGGTGGTGGGGGGCATGTCACAACCAACCTAAACCAAGGTGGTGCCCGGCTCGGTGCTTGTAGAGTAGAGGCCTGGAAAGCTGTGATGAGGAATGAGTTACAATTCACAGAAGACATAAAGGGGATGAAATACCCGCCAGTTGCTTCTGTGTGTAAGTCACATCAGAGCCCCTGGCCCACAGCTGACACAGCCCTGTCCCCAGACCATTCCCAGTCCCGAAACCTTTGCCTGTTCTCAGTCTTTTCCAACGTGGCTGCTTTGGTTTTTAGACTCCATCTCAAAATGCATCTCCTGGAACCTGGATTTAAGCAGAGAGCCCTTGCGTTTGTGGACCCCCCCTCCTGCCCCCCACCTCCTGGTCTCAGTGATGATTTCCAGCGTGAATTCATCACAGTGCTCTGAGATCAGCACAGTGTTTACACTGTGGTTTGGGACCCTCCCCTTCCCTGGGGGACGCAGAGCAGGAGGAGGGCTGCGAGCCGCACAGCAGCCGGTGTGAGCAGGTCTGTTCAGGTGATGGGGACCTACCTGAGCATCACTCCTGCTGTTCCCTGTTGAGGCCTCCAGCACCCAGCATCTCCCCTGTGTCAGCCAGTGTTCTGTTGGCTGACTCACCACGAACCTGCTCTGCTAGGCGACAGGAGCTAGCAACGTCTCAGACACACGGGTGGAGGCGGATTGGTTGTTTTCCCTGCAGTGTGGGAAAGTAGCAACTAAGTTTCAGTCCTATTTTCTATATTGTATTTCTCCATTCCTGATATTAAAACTGTGATAATGCCTTTACTTCAAGCTAGAAGCAGAGAGACAAATTTTGCCTTGAAACAATCGTAGGAAACAATATCTGATTTTAATAAACACCAAGGCAAGTAGGACATTGCAAGGAAAAAAAGTGAGACTTTGCTTATTTGAGACCTTATCTTAAGATACTCAGTACGTATGTGCTGAGCAGCTTTTATCTGCTTGTCCAGAGGGATGAGCTCGTGGGGAAGAGAGAATTTTCTCAAAGGCACTGTCTTGGTTGTTCTAGAGACATTAGTTGCCTTTACATCGATTCTGGAGGCGACTTAAACTGATCGAGTGAAGGTTCAGAACCATCCGTGTCCCAGGTGACCAGCAGATGAAGGCCTCGGAGCCAGGACACATGGGTTCTGGTCTCAGCTCTGGTCCCTGGGAGCCGTGTGGTCCGGGGAAGGCCCTTCTCTCAGATCTTTCTCTGTAAAAGGAAAGGATTCAGCTGTTTGATCGATCAGACTGACGTCTACAGGGTGCCCACTCGAACATGTCGCTTTGCTAGGTCCTGGGGATGAAAAACTAACCAACTGGTCCCTGCCCCCAGGGAACTCACAGAGTCCTGATGAGAAAGGGAAATGAGAAAATCAGCAGCTACAGTGCAGTGGGGATGTTGATGGCCCAGGGTGGGCACTAAGGAGCTGGGAGTGTCGCTTAGGAAAGACTTCTTGGAGTGGGTGACATTTCAGCTGAGTTGAAGGGAAGGGCATTTGCAGAACAAGGTCACTTTGGATCTGAAAGATTGAGTCTGATTGAGGTGTCGGGTTTCCGGGGTTCCATCCCAGCCCTGTCCTGGTCTGGATAACACGAGTACTTAAAAGGGGGCAGTAGTGTAACATAGTTGACAGTTCACTTCCTGCCAACCTTGAAATGATAACGGTTCTTGATAATTTTTTTGAATTTAGAGGGATTTGGATTTTTGCACATCAATTGAAGCTTTATTAACACCTTTATAATCATACACCTTTCAAATTCACATCAATTTAAATCCACATAAAATGTACCTGCACTCTGTTTACCAGTATGTAAGTGAATTGGAGAAGAAGGGAAAGACAAAATGTACATGCAGATGTATATTTGAAGCCATAGAATGTTCGAATTCAAGGGCTCACGGTGGGGTGGCAGTCAGTCCAACTTCATTTACAGATGAGGAAGTGGACACCCAGGGAGGTAGAGTCAAGATCCCACACAGTGAGTCAGATCTTTTTCGTTTTGCTTCATGGTTTGGAGTCAGGCATTTTAGCAAAGTTTGAAGTCATAGTAGTCCAGCGCCGTGCCCATCCCGGAGTATAGGCTCAGGAAATTCTGGAGAGAAGCCTCGGGTAAGGGACTCCTGTGGTTTCCACTCTGAACCTTACCTTTAGAGAAGGAGGCGTCTTAGGTGTGAGAAAAGCCTACTCTGGTTCCTGGAACGACAGGGTAAGGAAGGTGCTGACCTGAAATCCCTGGCTGGGCCGTTGGCTTCTCTGCCACAGGTCTCCCCTACTGGGAGCCAGGGAGAGCTGTCATTCCTCCATTGATGACTGACTGATCAACGCTCCCAATCCATAGCAAGGAATGCTTCGCTTTAGAAACTCTAAGGCCACATCATAAAGGGGAAACATTTGAGATGGTTGCATTAGCCTAATTAACCTGAAAATTCTAGACTATGTAACAAATTGTATTTTTTTAAAACGTCACAAGGCTGGGCTGCACAAAGATACCCATCTGTGACATGAGTTGGTCCTGGATTTGCCCTTTTCACTTACTACCTAGATGACCTTTGACAGTTTGCTTAGGGACTGTTTCGTCATTGATCACAACACCTACTCATAGGATTGTTGTGAAAATTAAGTGCAGTCTTTGTTTCAGGTCCCTGGACCTATTCATTAAAAATATTAGATCCTGCCTTTATAAAAACAAATATTTTGTCAAAAGCCAAACAGATAAAATGGCTTTAACAACTAAAAATAAGAAATTCTATCATCAGATAATTAGCGTTTAGACTTGATGCCTAATCTCAAATTAAATTCAGATGTTAGTGAGAAACTGGTAAATCGTTCACAAACAGGAATAGATTTGACACCGTGTCACTGGTTTTCACATCAGCTCTTTCATTACGTGTGAGGGGTGTGATCTTGTTTGGGGCCCTGTTGTGTTGTTTTCTTCTGCTTCTGTGATCTTAGAGAAACAACGAACATAGGAAATATCGGCTTAGAAAAGGAAATTCAGTAGTCTAATTTTTGATGGTATGCATTTTGAGGAAACTATTTCTTTTCTGCTCTCACAAGGCTACCAAAACCATTTTAAAAATAATTTTTTTACTATTTAAAAAGTAATTTAAAAGTAATTTTTAAATGGTTTTTTAGAAGTCTACTCACTGTAATATATTTTTCTTCTCTTTCTTTCCCTCCACCATCCTCCCACCCACTTCCTTCTTGCCACACAGAAAAGGTTTAAAAAAGAAGAGGCCTTAAGCTGTCAGGCTGTGGGCACTGATTTCCATACTGTTTTCTAAAAAGCCTGCATGGCCGACCACACTGCCACGCAGGAGGGAGGACACCACCCCCATGCCCCCCCCCTGAAGCCTTAGGGGCATTTGTCATTGTAAATCTACAGATGGTATTTTTAATTTCCCTTTCTTTGATTGCTAGGGAGGTTGATGGCCATTTTAATTTCTCCTTCTGAGTTAAGGTCCTTTCCTGCCCTTTGGCAGGCATCTGCTTTGTTGCTTTACGGTTTATGGACTTTGAGATGTGTGATCCAAAAATGCCCTTCTCAGCCCCCCTTCGCCATCAACAGGGCATTAATGGAAACCCCTTGGACTTTGGCCTGTGGTGTGCTCTTATCTTCAGCCTTCGTTGCTATTGGCATTTTGTCCTTTCTGTGTCATCATGAGGGTTCTGGTGGGAAGCTAGGCGGAGGGGTATCAGACTTGTCTAGTCAGCTGCCGGGCAAGCCCCACCACAAAGGCTCTTGACTTTTTTTTTTCTTCTTCTTTTCTTTTATGCTACTCACAATAATCTCAAGCCACCAGGGCATAAAAGTTGGCATTGCCTGATTCCAAAAAGACTATTCTTTTAACTCATTAAAAAACAAAGATTCACTGGTAAATGTTTGTCTCTTACTATTTGGTATAAAAGATGGAAATATTTTCTTAGGAAATAAAAAGAGGGGAGGAAATTAGATGTTTGGTGGTATCTAGCACAGGATTAAAGAACTACTGTGGGTAAATAAAGAGATTTAAAAGTATCTGTAGGAAATGCCAGAATTGTTTATTGGTGTTCAGTCTATTATTAACTTCACTTCTATTCGCAGTCTTTTAATAGGTAGCAGTTTTTTGCTCCCTAAAGGTCTTTCCTGTGGCATATGGTTGTGCATAAGCGTGTTTTCTCTTTCCATATTAGTTCCTCATATGTATCTTTTTTTTTTACATATTAAGAAGTCAAATTTTCTTGGTCGTTGTTTCTGTAAAATTCTCATATCTCCTTGAGCACAGCCATTAGACCATGGAGAGGTAACTGAAACTTCAGTTAATTAATGACAGAACCCAAATGAATAATTTATAAGTTTTCCTTACAGCTGGAAGAATCCCTGTATACCATCTGGCTAGTCAGAGGAAATCACAGGTAGAAAGGATGTTGAGGATTTATTTCATTCACTGATTCTGCTCTCTCACTGTAAAAAGAAGAATATTCCATTTTATTTGGCATATGTCATTTCCAAATCTAGTTTGTGCCTGATAGAGCCATGTGTGTTAGTGAGCTATTGCTGTGTAACAAATTACCCCAGAATTTAGTAGCTTAAAACAACAAACATTTATTACGTACAGTTTCTGGGTCAGAAATCCAGAGCACCTTAGCTGTGTCCTCTGGCTCAGGGTTCCCACAGGGTTAAATCATGATGGGGCTGGGACTGCTGTCATCTTAATGCTTGCCTGGGGGAGTGTCTGCTTCTAGGCTCACTCATGTGCCTGTTGGCCAGTGGCCACCCTCATGAGCTTAGCCCCATGAGCCTCACCATGGGACGGCTCACAGCATGCTATCAGGCCTCCCTCAGAGAGAGCAGCAAGAGACAGTGAGCAAGGGGGAGTTGCAATCTTGTAACCTCATCTTGGAAGTGATGCCCCATCACATTTGTTATTTTCTAGAAGTCTCTAGGGCCACCCCCACTCAATGGGAGTGTGAATACCAGGAGGCAGGGATCACTGGAGCCATCCAAGAGGCTACCTACCAAGCTGTATAAGGACTTTTTTCCATGGAGTTTGAATTATAACGATTCTGGGCATCAGAAGGCATGAAAATATTGCCCCTTTTAGTCCCACCGCTGTTTAGTGGCTGTGGGGAATGGAGTTTCCTGCCCGCTAAACCCACAGGGCAGGTGACTGGTTTCAAGCTGCTCCCCCTTTCCCCACACACTTCTCTCTCTCACAGACTTCTCGGGAATTGGCCCACTCACCCCCTCTTCCAGTGGCTACCAGTCGCTTTTCTGCTTGAATTCCTCTCTGAGCTTGGAAGCCCAACTTCTTCCCAGCCTCACTGGCCTCTGAAGCAAATATACAGCTCTCAGAGGCTTTTACTGTAAACTGCTGGGAAGCCAGCTGGACTAAACCAAAATGAGGAACAGCAGGGAAGTGTGGAAAATTACCAGAAATCCACACAAGTGCAAGACTAGCTCTCACAGGAGGAAGGGGATAATATTTAGGGAGGATCTAATAGAAACCCAGAGGCTCTGCTAAATGTCTTCCACACAGTAACTCATCAGCTCTCAAACCAAAACTGCAGTGGGGCTGTCATCACCTATAATTTACATTATTCCAGTTTAACCCCGTGAGGAAACTAAGACTCAGGAGAATAAGTTACTTTGTCAAGTTGACAGAATTACTGCCGGATTGAAGATCAGAAGCCAGTCAGTCTGATTCCAGGCCCAAGGCCTTCCCACAACACTGTGGAACTTTTCCTGGTGGCCCTCTGGACCCACCCCCTCGTTCTGGTGTGGAAGTGGATCAGGGTCTTGTCTTAACTGTCAGTCTACCCGGTCTCACCAAGGTGAAGTTCTCAGACTCCAGGCAAGGCTGGGGATGGGATGGCGCTCTCCTCAGTTTCTTCCAGAACCTTCTTCACATTCTCAGGTTTGCCTTGGGCTCTTTTTCTTCTTCACACAAAAGTCGTTTCAGCGTTTCGGCGTCTTGCCCATCCTCAGGCTTATGGATGAGGAAGGGGCTTCACTCCTGCCCTTACTTCAGGATTGTGCGAACCCACCTTTGGCTGGACCCATGAGTGTGCACCAAGGCTTCGCTGGGGAGGCTGGTTCCACTCCTAAGACCTACAGGCAGAGCTCACGGCCAAGTTATTCAACAACTGCTGGAGGCCTCTGACCTGGCAGACGTTAGCTTCATCTGCTGGACGTGGAGAGGCCCCCGGCGCGTGCGGGAGGGGCTAGGGCAGCGAGCGGAGGCTGGGGACCCTGAGGCGCCCGGACGGCATCTTCAGCTCTCCTGTACAGGCAGATGGGTGCAAGTGTACCTCCCTCCGTAACGGGAGCTTTGGGGGTCACAAACCCCTTGGAGAATCCACGCCTCTTCTCCCTGCGGACTGGGAAGCCCCTAAGCTCCGGGTGAAGACGTGGCCTGAGTAAGGCTCGGCCTCTTCTGCCGTTGCTGGGAGCTGAAGCCTCGGCTGGGAGCCGGTCGCCGTCGTCGGGGCTGCTGCCTGGGCGGCCCCACCTCTTCCCAGACCAGCGGCTCCTCCTGCTTCCTCTGAAGGAGGGGCTGAGCTCTCAGCTCGTTAGTGGAACAGCCACCGTTGATATTCCTTTGCTCAGTTTCCCTGTTTTCCTAGTTGCAACCCAGACATCCTGTTCAAGAACGCTTCTCTTCAAAAAAAAGTGTCTTTGCAAAGCCTGCTGTTGTATTTAGACAACATTAAAATCCTTCCATGTGTGCGGCTACACACATTCCACTCAGGGAAGGAGAGGAGGCAAAAGCCAAACTGACGGAAACTTCTGGTTGAAAAAGTCTTCAAGAAACTAGCCAGAATAAGCACTACAGCCCGGAGATTTTGCCCCTGAGCACGTAGGCACACCTGGAGCGTTTAGATCCCTGTTTTCCGGGGCTTTGCTTGATGGGCTCTGCTATCTGACATCATTAAGTCTCACAGGGGCTTAAGGCATGAAGTGATGGCTTTCTGGCAGCCAAGTGACAGCCCTCTCAGGCGGGTGTCTCTGGAAATCTAAAAGACCATCCTCAGAACTTGACAGCTCTTTGGGGCTCTGCTAATTCTACTGACTGTTTAAACCAGCTGGACGATGTGTGGCACAAGCCCCGGATGAACGAGGGGTTAGTCCCGTGGGAGATGATGCCTTCTGATCTTTTCCCCTCTCTCCACCGTATCACTGTCCGGCTTCCTGGCTGATTCTCCAGCTTTGCCATCTGCTGGGCAAAATTCAAGGAATGCAGCCACCGTCATTTAATTTATCGTACCTTTCATGATAGTAACATCTTCCAAAAATTCCATCAGAAGAGCCAGGCATGATTTCCTTTGCCTGAATCCCTGCTGGGGAATCTCTCATAAAATATGGTTTTCCCAGATGTGGCTCCACTAGATCCCTTAAGGTTGTTTCCACGATTTTCTGCAGAACTCATGAACGTTATTCTACCTTTTGACCTCCTCTTTTTAAAAATTAACTAATAGTCATGTTTGCCACTGGGCAGTCCTCAGGAACCTGTTCTGTTTTTAAATGAACTGAACAAATTTTTATCTCAGAAGTGTGCGGCTTAAAAGAAAACAAGAGACAACATGAAAGTTTAACCACAGAAGAATATTGTTGGAAAAGCGCAATTCGGTGAGCCGGGTGGCTAAGGCACCAACTGGCCAACAGCAACATGGTATTTTTCTGGTTTTGTTTTTTGTTTTTCTCCAATGAGTTCAAAGGAGTTTCATAAAAAGTGTATCATTGTACTTAGTAGTATCCAGTAAAAATACTCAGACTTCCAGGTGTTACCTGGCACCTGCTGCCTATATTTTTCTGAGGTTCTTCATCTCACCTGCTTGATAGGAATGCATATCACAGTATGTTCAGTCCCACACTGGCTTCTTGGAAGTGGGGGGCTTTGGACTTTCTGCACCCCAGCCTCTTCTCACAGGAAGCAAGTTACTTCTTGAGCATAACTTGGCGGTTTTAGGAAGCTTCTCTTTTTCCATAAATGAAAACTTAGCTTTGGCGTTATATCCATTAGAATCCATGCCCCCACCCCGCGATATTGAAGCAAAACTAACCAGTACTCCCTTTGTGTGGCATAAGGGTATGTTGAAATAACAGGAGCAGGCTTCAGCATTGATCAAAGCTTGGTTAACGGGGACTCTGGGAATACAAGCTCTGTTCTACGTAGAAACTATGGAGCTGGTTATTTAGCAACTGGAATTGGGAAGCAGAGCCCAAAAGAAACGTTCTTCACCTTGGAGCGCTACGGTGTTACTCCCTCATTAGTTTCACTGACGCTCAGGGAACGTCCTGAATGGTGTAACATCCTGCGTGTCCCTGGAGGTGCAGAAACCAAAAGGTGTCCTGTGCCCCTTCCCTTGTGTCCCACACATTAGTGGCCATGGGTCTCCACCCCTCACAGCTGCCCCACCCCGTTCCTTGGACGGGCTCCCGCCCCACAGCAGTCAGGATCCTGTGCTTAGCTGTCTTTCTGGCAGGACAACGAATCGTTTCCTTTCTTGTCCATCTGCTGGCAATCCATCATTGATAGGTGCCATCACCCATGACTCCAGAGCCTTCATTCACCCCAAACTGGGCGAGGCACCTTCAAGCTAAATCAAGTTTCAGGTTTTTCTAGGCATCTTAATTGTATATAATGAGGGTAACTGAGATCATCATAAAAGGGTAGAATCTTTTTAAACCTGTATTCTACCAAGAAAACGTAGAGGGTGCAAATCAGAAATGCAGACCTCGCTGGGGTATAATTGAGATTATGTGCCCTGGCGCGTGGGATTAGAAGACAGCCACACGGTCCTGAAATTTACTAGCTGGGTGGCCTCAGTCAACTTAGTGAGCCTCTTAAGGGCTTAGTTTCCTCATCTGTAAAATGGTCTCAAAAATACCAAGGTCATAGACTTTTTGCAGAGAATACATGAAATATGTTATGTGAAACTATTTGAAATTACAGGTACTCGATCAAAAACGGGAAATTTTCATCCTTTCCCTGCAGTCTCCCTGCCCAGCTGCCTGTTACTTTAGAAACCGTGTGACCACATCTGTGTGTCTAGCAAGGGCAGACCTTCCCTCTGTGTCTGTCTGTTCTGACCTTGCCTTCTAATGGGCTGGATAATTACATGGTAGGAATCCTCCCCACCATCGGGCAAGAGAAATGCATTCTTTAGTGCAAAGGCACTTTCTTTACAAAGGAGAATATTCCATTCCATGGGCAGCGTTTTGGTGGGGAATCAGGAATCATCTGTTAGTGAGTCATCTGCCCCTTTAGACAAGGGTAAGAATAAATCTGCAGCCCCCAGCAGCAACCCAGTAGCCCACAACTCCTAGT
This sequence comes from Balaenoptera physalus, assembly GCF_965194825.1. Lineage (NCBI taxonomy): Eukaryota > Metazoa > Chordata > Mammalia > Artiodactyla > Balaenopteridae > Balaenoptera > Balaenoptera physalus. The sequence goes on along the minus strand of NC_138888.1, from coordinate 9,856,534 downwards.
GAATTTCATGTTGTTCACTTTCCTACCAAATATGTGCTCCTGAAGCTGTCTCCACCCACTGGCCTCCAACTTGGTGTCAGAATGTTCATGGGCTTGTTAATCTGTTCACCTTACTTTGTGTTCATTTCTCTTCTTTAGGGAAAAACTTTTTTTTCTTAATTGCATACGTAGCATTTTTCTTCTCTAGTCAAAAGTACCGTATTTCCATTTTATATAAGTATCATGTACTATTTTTCAAATTATGGTTTCTCTACTATTGAAAAAGGGATTGTTTTATGAGCTTATGAGTGAAATAGCTTAACCATCCAAACTCACTTGCACCTCTGTCTAAATGATCGGCTCTTTCTAACCTGTATTTATCCTCTATTATCTGCTTCTAAGAGGTTTGTGATGATGGGTACGTTAAAAACCACTCTTCAATTCCTCTGCAGTCTTAGGAAAATATTATAAAGAAAATTTACTTAGTAATTCTTTTTCCTTTGCAAAAGGAAGAAGGTGCCCTCTTTCTCTTCCAGGGATGGGGGGAAATTAGCCGTGACGCTTGGGTGAGGAGAGCTTTAGCAGAGCAGGAGGGAACCGTCGGCAGGAGTGGCGAATGCACGGAAATAAATGCCTGCTCATCTCCATATATGCTTTCTTTCATTTTTTCAACTGCACGACCACCTTTGCTCCAAATCACCTTGCAGTTCACCACCCACAGCATGGACCCAGGTCTCTCAGGTCTGCTCTGATGATTATATCAAATTCAACCGGCAAATGTTTGCAGAGGGCCTCCTCTGCAGCAGGAAGTGTCTGGGGGCTGGGGATACAGCAGTGACTAAACAGCCTCCTGCTGAGTTGCCCCTGCAGTGGGGTCCAGTCCAGGTAGGGCTGATAAGGCTCCATCTTCCCCCTTGTCGGTCAAGCACGGAAGGTCTGGAAACAGTAAATACAGTGAAGGGTTTTGGGGCTCCATGTCCTTGCTGATGCCCGTCCTCTTTGTTGGTCTAACTCCTGCTTAGCCATCAACACCCCATCCAGAAAACCTTCTCTGATTCCATCCAGGCCCACTGAACTGATCCCCTTCCCTCTTCCCTCAGTACACTCTCTTTATCTCTGTCACCTAACTGGCTGTTTTGTTTGTAGTTTACTGATTTGGGGTCTGTCTCTCCTTCTGGACTGTGAGTAGCTTGAGAGCAACGATCCTGTCTTGATCTGGTGTCCATCCTGAGCATTTGGTCCAGTGTGTTGGCGTGTAGTCGGTCCTCAAGAAAAGTGTGTGGAGCGATGGAGTGAAGCAATGAATGATGCTCAGCGACGTGGGATAGCCACAGTATCCACTGTACTTGCTCTCTGTCTTTGTAGAAACTTTCCAAAACTCACACAAAGGCCAAAATGTTCTGAGTTCGTGCTTCTTCATAATACCCAAGACCACTTTTGCACAGTAACTTCTGGACACTGGCAGGAGAGGACTTGGCCCAGCGTGATGGTTGGGGCTGGGGCACACTCCATGGCAGAGGCCTCAGTAATGTGTAAAACCTTGTTCACTGCTTTACCAAAGTTGGGCGGGCGACCGAAGCCCTGCGGGGGAGCTGCTGAGAGCTGGAGCACGGGGAATAGCAGCCAGCAGGAGGGAGGAGGAAACAGGCCACACAAACAACAATTATACGCTGAGTGGTACCAGCAGCACCACACCCGAGGCGTCCCTGGGCCGCATCCCAGCAGAGAGCCTGATGCCCCGAGGGTCTCAGGACAGGAGAAGGCTCACTGATGTTCACGGAGCAGTCTAAAACAGGACAGGGCCTCTTCATCCCATAAAGGTGTTTTCAAACACATAATGATCAAACTAATTTGTATTTAGTTGAAAACGTCTCTGGGTTGAATAATCCGTTCCCCAGCTGTGCTTGTAACTGAGATATCTAGCCTTCGGGTTCAACTCCAAGAACATTGCCAGTGTTTAGGGGTTGAAATTGTGTAGCTTTTCATCCCTTCTCATTCCTAAAGATCCCCTTTCCCTTCCTGCTACCCTTGGACTCACCCCCGACCCAAGGAAAGGAAAAGGGAAACTTCAGTGAGTCTGAGGCTCTGGATCTCCAGAGGGGTTGCTGGGAGCCTGTGTCTGGCTCTTTGGGGTTGTTTTTTGTTTTTCACTGTGACATAGTGACAACAGGGTATAGCTGTCTCTGCCTTTAATCTATAAATGTCCAGTTTAAGGTAGAAATCCACAAGGATGGCAGAAGAACTTCCTCCAGTCACATTCCTGTAAGAAATGGTGTATAGACTCAAGTTGAGATGAGAGGTAACTTGAGTTTTGTATTCTTGAATGTATGATACCCTATACCTCAAAACACACCCGTCTGATGAGGGGCAACCTGCAGAAATCAAGGGCTTTAGCCTTCTGAGGTTTTGATCTAACCCGGAGCATGAATTATTGTCAAGCATCTTTTTTATTGATAGTTGATTTTTGAAAAGCACACAGAGATTTTAATATTTTGGCAATACCCACTTTTTTCAGTTTAATGAATATTTATGCACTTATGTTTAGTCCTATATTTTTCCACTGCAAAAATAAGCCACGTTTGATTAAGAAGTTTGGAAACTATCAAAAAGCACATTATGCACAAAATCACCCTCACACCTTTCACCATGGAAAATGAGGTCATACTTTAGGGCATATTCTTCCAGTTATGAATATAAATGTGTGTTTGAAACAAAAATGGGATCATCCCGAGTCTACTTTGTATCCTGTGTTTTCGGTTCATTCAGCAGATATTTATTGAAGGCCACTATGTGCGGAACCCAATTCCAGGCACCATGGGTTACATCTTCGAACCAAGTGGACAAAATTCCTCATTGCTTGGAGGTTTTTATTTTTTTCTAGTGAGAGAGTCAGACAGTATGAAGGTGAGTGTGTATACATTCTGCCAGGTGGAGTAAGTGATAGGAGGAAAAGGAAAGCCCTGAAGGGTACCCAGAGGGCAGGGAGTGCTGGTGAGGAGGGCTGTGATTTTACAAAGCGAGGTCAGAGAAGGCCCTACGGGGAAAGTGATATTTGAGCGAAGACTTGCAGGAGGTGGGGGAGCTTTGTGGCTTTGCAGGAACTGCATTCTAGGCAGAGGGCACAGCACAGACGGAAGCCCTGAGCCGAGGCCACCTGGAACGTTCCAAGAGCCACAGAGAGACTTGAGGAGGGACGAATGGGTGAGAGGGTGGAGTAGAAGATGAGAGATGGGATGGATGTGTGGGGCAGGACCGGAGGCGAGGAGGGGAGTCAGGAAGCTGTGGCTCTGGATGCAGCAGGGCGGTTCTATGCCGGAAACCTCAGACCGTGACGCCTGCTGAGTCAAAGAGCCATTCAGAAAACGATGAAGACGTTTTAGGGATCCTTTGACCAATTTATTTCATTCACATTTTTAAAAATATATATGTACCATCGGTGTATGATTTTAAAATTGGTGTCTAAATCAATCTAAAATAGCTCTTTCGATAAGTAGAAAATAAAGATTCCCAGTGATTAGAGAATATTGTCTTATTGGGTACACTCTTCCTTAATGGTACATCTTAAAGTTGGGCTACCTTAGATTTGATGAAATCAGGAATTACGAATAGAGCTGAAGACCCACTGAGACTTTCCTGTACAGAGTTGTCAAAAATGCAAGGAGAGTGGCCACCCTTTCGGGTGTAAAACAGGGTCAGAAGCAACCATACCTTGGAATTCTGTTTGCGGCTGGAGCAAATCCCGGCTTTCTCCTCTGGTCCTTCTGTACAGAGGCCTCGCCCAGAACACACTCCTAGCGTGCCCCGAGGCAGGCAACTTTCTGCAGGGACCTCTCCTGCCCCGCTAATTTCTTATGGGTCCAGGATGCACTGAAAGCAAGGTGATGGAGTTACTATGGCCAATTAGTTCGGCAGCCATACTCCTGAAAATGACATAAACAATCATGTGAGTTATTGTTTGTATGGTTGCTATGGATGTATGGCGTGTACATCCATGGATGTACATGGATAGTGGATGTATGGTTGCCATGCCTACGTAATCCCGTTAGGTCATTAAAGAGCCAGTTTGGGGGCAGAGAAATGCTGGCTTTCCTCCCCGTGATCCACACACTAGCCAGAAGCCTTTGGCCTCCTGGAATTTTATTTTATTTTATTTTAACATCTTTACTGGAGTATTATTGCTTTACAGTGGGACCTCCTGGAATTTTAAGTCAAACTCAAAATCACCTGGCCAAAAAAGTTTGAAACACCACAATTTTCCCTAACAAACCCTTGCACATTCTCAATAGTAGATGGGGAGATGAGGCTGTTTACACACTGTGATTTGAAGCCTGTGTTTTTAAACTACAGCTTCCCAGGTTCTGTGTCTATAGCTGGACCTGTCTGGGTGGTCTGGGAGTCCCTGAATTAAGAATAATGACACTGATTTTGTCACATACGAGCTCCACAGGCTTCAGGCGAGACTGTGCTGTGTGCAGACATCCCTGCTGTAACCACATCTAGCCAGGAGGCCTGTGGGGAGAAAGCGGAGTCCTTAGCTACCGTCCTTTCCTGGGTAGGGAGAGCTTCACCAGCTTCCTTCCCTTCATAAGCCCGAAAGCTACTGCTCTCGATGAGAAAGTAGCCGTAGCCTGGTGAAAAGATGAGCTGCGGAGCCTCTGATGACACCGTGAGTCATCTTCATGGTCCATACATGTCTACGTGGAGTTCTCCTCTCCCCGTCCTTTCTCTCTGGGTTTGAGCTTTCTCTTCCAGTGTCCTTTTGTTATATTCTTCCCCTTTGGTCCCCGTGTCCATTTATTTAAACTCCCTCCTTCTACATTGGTAGATTCATCACTCCGTGCGATTGCTAAGAAGGGGCTTTTCAAGCACTGGGCGCTGCTGTGGGGTGTCTGGCGGGGGTGGCACTCTATGAAATCGTCTGGTTTTCCCATTCTACGGCTGTGAGTGGATGTTATTTCCGAGCCCACTTTTTTCTCTATTTGTCTCCAAGTAAGGTGCTTATCTTTGGCCTGTAGTGGTACATTTATTTCTAAATATGTGATTAAGGAACAAATCATAAAAGTAATGGTGTTTATGTTCCTGCCTATAAATGAAAAATACATTTATTTTACAGTGACTCAGATGAAAAGGAAAAAGATCATTTTTATTACTACTCTCACAGTACTACTCTGTTATTATTTCAGACGTGTGAGTCATTGGCTCAGATTATTTCATTTTATGATCATTTGTCTTAACTATTTATTATTGAAATGCATTGCAATCAAGACTCTGACGTTTAAAATAATAGCCGAACTTTGTGATTTCTGAAATATAGAAACCTCCTTCGTTGGAGTGTGGCATCCATAAAGCAAGGCCACGCCCCCTCAGTATCAACTTTAATTGCGTACCTCATTTCTATGTATAAAGAATAGTTATTCTCATGTTTATGCTTTCATATGTACAGGACAGAACAAAAATGTCAAACATAGGTCATGTTGTAGTCAGAGGTCGTGAGCTACAATTAATGGGATATTTTTTTCTATGCATATCCATCTGCAGGCAAAATATCAAAAGATGACTCAAATTGTTTTGCTATGGGAAAAGATTCTCTACTTTTGTTGTTGTTGTTATGTAATATTATTACCATTACATGTTTGCTATGTCTTTCTCCTCACCTTCCTACATTTCAAAGGGTCAGTCATGGCCTGTGGGCAGGTAGATTACACATCTGTTATCAATGGCAAAAGATTCTCTACTTTTTGTTCTAAAGGCCACTTGGTTTTAATGTCTCTGCTACATCTTCTTAATGTTGTTTTGTTTTGGTTTGGTTTTCAAGTCAAGTTAATCTTCTCCCAAAGAATGTCCTGTAGAGAAAAAGAGAGACTTAGCTACCCAATAATGAAATCCAGATTTCCTATCTGAAATGTTTAAGATACTAATTTACCCCCAGGACGTTCATCCAGGGAATCAGTTCTACTGAGAGTTAATTCTAACCTGCGAGCCAGTTTCTAAATAGAAATACAGAATTAATGAGAGTGCTGATTCTGGAATGTCAGTATCTGTTTGATGGTAAAATAATTTTGTCATAATTAATGACATAATACACTGATTGCATAGTCTCAGATAATATAGCACCCAGAAAATGGTTCCACCCTTCATGTATAAACATCAAAATACAAATAATTATTTTTCCTAAAGTTTTGAGAAGATTGCTATTAGAACTGAAAAAATTCCCTTTAATCTTTTGGCAATGCTACATTTTCTAATTATTACCGGGAAGGACCTTTCTTTACCTCTAATGTACAGTTAGTTGACAGTCTGTAGTAGGTATTTAGACATCATATCTAAAGGCAAACACCTCACTGATTTATATGATAGGAAGGGGATTACTGTACAGGCTTTTCATCACGATAGCATTTGTTGCATCTGGTGCCAAATTAGCTCATTTCTTTTATGTTATGAAAATGCGTGCTTTCAGATTCTTTTTTTTTTCCTCCTGTCACTTTCCCATTGAGCTTTATGAAGACTAAGTTGCTGGTAGCCTATTATCCACATGGCCCTGGCTTGTGTATAGGTCACAGTTCTTCAGACCGAAAGAGGACTTCATTTGGTGTTTATGTCTTTGGCAGCTGCATCATCATCTTGTATCAAATCCAGGCCCTCGGGGGAAGGAGTCTTCCTCATCACAGATGGCACTCAGGATTGGAGAGCCCATCCGCAGTTGCTCAGAAATGTGAAGGAGCCGTTTTCAAGTTGTCTGAGCTCGGGCTAAGCATTTTCTTTGCCCCTTGCAGCGCTTCAGCTATTACGTCGTGCCAGTTGCTGCGGGTTGGCTGAGATTTTCCCATCAGTCTTGCCTCCTTACGGAGGTCTCGTGATCACCATCACGGGCCGCGACTGCTTATTGCCTTGTCTTTACCAGCAGGACTGCAGATGCTCTTGGCTTTTTCTGAGCAGCAGTTTGAAGGTGTCTGTGCAGCACTGATCATATTGTTTGCTTGGGGGCCTGAATTCTGCTGCTTTTATAGAGAGCGATGTTCAAGACTTCAATGAGCAACTCAACATTGTCCTTTGAAATACAGAGGCTGGTAGGACGGGTGACTGTCACAGAGCACCTAGTATTGCGCAAAGTTGTACCAACACACGGTGCTTCATCTGCTACAACTTTAGAGTGTGTTGCACACATTCAACTCAGTGTGTGCAATCCCAGCTTTTCTCAGTGGCGGAAGCATCCTGAACAGGGCAGATCCTTCGCACCTGTTTGAAGGAGGTTACAAGACCTAGCAGGCTTAGAAGTTAGAGAAGCAAGTTCTAGACACAGGGTACATCGTCGATGTTGAGAATATGACTGATTTGACTTTCCTGCTCTTTTCTGTGTTACTGTAAATTCAGTCATTCAATTACTCAACAAGTAGTCGTCAAATACCTACCCTGTGTGAGGCATTGTGCCCGGTGCTGTGCAGGACACACGCTGACCAGGGCCCAGTCTCACCCTCCAGGACTTGCAGTCCAGTGAGGTTCATGAGGCATGTCCACAAACAGCCACAAGTACCATCGAGAGAAGCAAACAAAAATATTACGGAGGTTTAGGAAAAGAAGCCAGCACTTTAGCTTGGGGGTGAGCCAAGAAAATCTTTTCACCAAGTCCTTATGCGAACTTGAAAGGTGGGGCAGCTTTAACAAGCTGAGTTAGGAGTGAGGGTGTTCCAGACACCAGGGCTGGGTGGCAGGCACCTTTCTGGGAAGGCCAGGGGTCAGGGTTGCTGTCCCCGTATGTGTGAAAAGGGGGGTGAAGCAGGAGATGAGAAGGGGAGACTGGAGACAAGGCACCATGGGGTATGGACGCCAGAGAAGGAGCTTGAACTTGATTTGGCAGGAGAAGGGGGGTCATCGCAGGCTTTGGAACAGAGATGTGTCGGTGTGTTTGGGGTAACCTGAAGTGGGGCAGGCAGAGGGCTGAGATGGCTGTTCTGCTGTCCCCCAGGCGAGAAGCAGAGAGCCGAGGAATTCAGGGCAGTACTCCTGAGGTTCATGAGAGGCGGGGAATGGGGCCACAGTGCGGTGGATGGATGGGCCTTAGGGCGGGAGGAAGGCTGTCTCCTCTCTGCCCAAGAAGAGGGAGAGAGGAGATGGGTACCCCCGGGCAGTGCCCTTAGGCTTCCAGGAGGCTTCTGAAGGACTCCAACTCCAGAGGGACAGGTTTAAACATCTGGTAGACCCAGAGAACACAAAGCCGCCTTGTAACAGAGCTTCCAAATCAGCGCCTTCCAAATTTTGGCCGGGGCTTCCAAATCCTGGCCCCCTTCCTACCCCCATGTCCTTTCTTCTCCAGCCACAGAGGGGCCAGAAACGGCACTTGGCCAGCTGGGGAGGGGGAGGAGGTTTAACACAAAACCAAGTTAGAAGTTTCCACTGGTAATTGGGATTGTTACACTTTGAAATAGTTAATGAGACTGTCTGCCACTTAAAGTGACTGAAGGACTTCCTGTTACTTTCATCTCATGACCAGAAAAGTCAGGATCCATCTGAGTTTTTCACAGGGTGGTAGGCATTTACCCATCAACTAGATTCTTCGTCTTCCTCCTTTCCCGGACTAGGACTGAATAAATTAATTGACACTCAAGTGCAAACAACTTAAATCACAGGGTCTTGTCTCCTCCATGAGAATGTGCCAGGGGACAGAAAAGTTAAAGACGTTGATCTCTAATTCTGAATATCAGATATTGGCAAGGGCAGCAGACATCCTCGGCGGGAGGTGGGGAGAGGCGGGTGGAGGCGGTGGGAATCCTCCAGAGCCATCAGCCTGGAGCAGTGGGTAGCTCTACATACGGTGCACTTGGGACAACAAGAAACCGTTTAGGACATGGCTTGCTCATTAACGACATCTTGCTGTGAGCAGGCAGACTCTGAGGTCAACCAAGTTACATTTCAGAACCAAAAGGGAAAAACAAATACACCGTAACCTAAGATCTACTAAATCAACTCCACAGCAGGGTTCCAACAGCACTGAAGTATCCATCTTTGGAGAAGCCAAATGGAGCTAAATAAATTCCACCCCTAAGCACCCGAGGTGGATCACATCCTACTGGCTGGTCTGTCCAGGTAATATTGTCCAGCTGTGACCTGGGTGCAGCTGCTTAACAACTGTTCCAGTCGTTTCTTATTCAAACTCATTAATAATGAGAAAGAGGAAAAAGTTGGCCTGTTGTATTCTCCACCTTTGTTCAACCAGGCATTCTTCTGTTGAATTCTGAATTTAAGTTCTGGAAAAATTCTCCTCTACACAATTGATCATTTTCCTAACCATTTCGTTAAAAAAAAAAAAAAAAAAGGTCCACCTAGAGTAGATTCTTTTGGACTAAAAAAAAATTTTAAGGCTAATCTATATAAATTGAAATTTATTAGTATCAGGGTCAATTTTGTGCCTTTCATATGGACTGTGTTTATTTCTGATTGTGGTACACTAGCACATTGTCAAGGCTTAATACAATTTCAGGTTGCTTTTTATATGACAATAAGAGTAACAAAGATAATGTCATATTTTATGACACAGATACTTCTTAATGTTCTTTAGAGTTTGAGTTCCTTGATATTAACTTGATTGATATCACAGTCAGAGATTTAATCAATAGACTTGCAGCAACTGATATTTATCTCCAGCTCTTCATAAAAGCTCCATGTCACAGTCCAAACATGCTCCATTTAAGGTAATAGACACGCCTTGAAAAGGTATCTATTTCTGTAGCCCCTGGCACTGCACTGTACCCTAGAGCTGGGATGCAGCCATCTGAACATTTCAGGGCAGTATTAAATGGGATTTTGATTGTCACTTTATACTGAATCTTTAAAGGGAAGATGGTCAATTCCTGACAAGACTTTTATTCTCTACGTGTGTCAAGTTGAAATGCAAGTTCTGTGTTAGGCTGTAGGGCTGGCCCACCTGTCTGACTCTGTATTTATTTCCCAATAAAAGAAGGGCTCCCAAAGGCAAAACAAAAACAAAAACAGGAGGCACCCCAAGCAGCACCATCTTTTAAATGTTTTCTTTCTCATTTTGAGAACTAGTGGATCTCTATTGCAGGAAAGTGTTTCATTTGAAGCTTTTCAGTACCTAAAATTATAAAATCAAAATTTTAAGAAAAACTGGAAACCCACTAAAGAGTTTTAATTATGTTAGTGTTTGTCTGAAAGCACTCTAGGAAAAGCAGTGACTCTTTTTTATGCAACAAAATCCATTGGATTAAAAAAGTCCTTTCCATAATTAAAGTGAATGCTTTCACAAAGGGTATTTCTTCAGCTTAGACACTCTTGTATTCCTTTTTTCCACAGCAATCTCTGTATATCTTCTTGTCCTCTTTGCCAAATTCACTTTCCTACGACAATCTCTGAGGATGTTCAAAAAGGCTCTAAGTGCCTGGGAGTTTGGGCGGGGACATTTATTTATTTATTTTTTAATATTTATTTTTGGCTGTGTTGGGTCTTCGTTTCTGTGCAAGGGCTTTCTCTTGTTGCGGCAAGCAGGGACCACTCTTCATCGCGGTGCACGGGCCTCTCACTATCGTGGCCTCTCTTGTTGCGGAGCACAGGCTCCAGATGCGCAGGCTCAGTAGTTGTGGCTCACGGGCCCAGTTGCTCCGCGGCATGTGGGATGCTCCCAGACCAGGGCTCGAACCCGTTTCCCCTGCATTGGCAGGCAGATTCTCAACCACTGCGCCACCAGGGAAGCCCCTGGGCGGGGACATTGATGCAGGACAGACAATTAATAGTTTTTTATGGTTTCCCATGAATCCTGTGAAGAGAAGTCACAACAGGCAATCCAGCCCAAGTGTGATCTGATACTTTCTGTCGTTCATTCTGTTCTGTTTCTGCAGGGGAGCTGGTGTGGGAAAGATGAAACAGAAGTCAGAAATGTCACATATTTTGTGTCTCTACATCAGGCGATTCTCTTGGAGACCGCAGTCCACTTGTCTGGTGGGAAACCTTACCTAGTCACGTTTGGGGTTGCTCTTCCATCTTCTTAAAGTGGCTGGAAAGTCTCTGGTTTCTGCAGAGCAGGGAATTCAGGACAGGCCCTTGGTCTTGAGTTCCCAGTAACCACTCCACATAGACCTGTCTGAGTCACCAGCCGCTCGAAAACTAGATGCTCTAACTTGCCTGATGTTGGTCTCAGCAAAGGGGACCATGGCCTGTGGTCCCCGAGGCCTGGGTGCTTGCCAGCATCCCCTTGCCATCCCATCAGAGACCTTGCCACCTCCCTGCAAGTACTGCACAGGAGTGGGGTGCTGTCCCCAGCACCCCAGGAATGAGCGCCCTGGCTCACCTCTTGAGCAAAGCTTTCCAACCCTTTCTTCTCCAGCTCCCTCTCTTTGTGTGGTCTTGAGTATCTGGAAGAGTATCCCCTGGTGAGGCAGACCATCTAGGAGGTGCTTTCCACTCTGGATGTTACAATTCCATGATTCTGTGTGGTGTTCCTCGATGCCCATGAGGTTACTGAATGTGGTGACAATACACTGACCAGAGTCATTGCAGGGCCATCCTTCACTCAGCTCCAGGCACCGAGCTAATTTTCACTCTGCCTCTCACCACCTCTGCAGAGTCAAGGGGCAATGACAGTGGACCAGGGTGGTGCTTAAAGCTGCCCTGGTTCCTGGATCCCTGGAGCCAGCTGGCATAGATGTCAGTCTGTCCCAAGGGCATCTCTCCCTGACTCATCACAGCCCCTGCTGCGTGTCAGTTCATTCACTGCAGGACAGTAAAGGGTTTTCATAGAATCGAGAGGCACCATGTTCATCCGTTGGTAGCTCAAAAACGCCTTCTAGAAGAGCATGAGACTATTATATTCCAGCTGCCTAAATCCTTTTAATCCTCTTCGGAAACGGCCTGCAAGTACATTTCCATAGCTCATTAACCTCTTTTGGATAGATTAGCTCCAAAATATTGAAAAAATGATTTCTTGCCTTTTGAGGGTAGCTTGTGGTTCTCTGCGTTCTGTGCCCTGAGTTGTCTGACCCAGGGAGGAAGGGCCGGGTCTGATGAAGACAGTTCCAAGCTGGTGTCGTCCTATGTTATGCAATTCCAGGGATGGGTGGAGAATCACATAAATCATGTGCTGTGTTTACAGTACAAAGGGTGCAAGCTCTGTGCATCTTACATTGATTGTGCAAGCAGGATTATTTTAATTTTTCTGCCAATGTCTTTCCTGAGTAGCATGTTGGGAGCAGAGGATTATTGTAGCTGGGAAGGGGGGGTTAAATTGTCCACAAGAGAGAATTGCAGACCTCCCCGAATGTAAATGCTTAAAACATAGATGAATTTTTAACGGAAATCAATTTTGCTTCTCCAAAAAAGCCGTTCGTTTCTTGGAAAATACAGAGTGATTACTGTTGATTACTGACGTTGTGTTTCCTTTCTTTCTCCCCTCCCCTCCTGCCTTCCCAACCTGCTGGCAGCTGTCCGTATCTAGCAGTGAAAATCACCCCTGCCATCCCCGTGGTCGGTGGCATTCTGTTCTTCTTTGTGATGGGGACCCTACTACGTACCAGCTTCAGCGACCCTGGCGTCCTTCCGCGAGCCACACCCGATGAAGCCGCCGACCTGGAAAGGCAAATAGGTAACCCTGAAGGTCCGCCCGTAGCCTCTGGTCACTGCCCACCTGTGCTCAGCCCCAGTGCGGGAGGACAGACGAGGAGCCCGTGCAGGAGGGGCTGGGCGCTGGACAGTGCCAAGTCCCCGGGGAGGAGTCCCGAAGTTTTCACTCACTTGGTCTGAGGATGACCTGAGTAGGAGGTGGGATGGAAAGTGGTCGGAGGTAAGGCTGAGGGACCGGCGCACTGGAGGCAAGCTGGCGGTGCCGTCAGGCAGGCCACTGCCACCAAGCTCTTTGAAACCCGAGCGTCCGAGTCCGCTCTGAGAAGGAGCCTCTGTTGTGAAAGCTGTAGTTCCTGGTGGCTGCTCTTAATTCCCTTTTATTATCATCATAGCTGAGCTCTGGTTTCCATGGTATAAACCTGGAAACGTTACATCTTAGACTGCTGTCCTATTTATCCAGCCTAGGATCCAGCATTTCCTTTATTAAGGCATAACAAAGATGTATATTTCTGATATATATTGAGATGAATGGCTTTATTTTTCCTTAGACATTGGAAATCCTCGGATTAAAAATTTACAGCAATCCATTTTAAAGATATTAAAACCAATCCTAATCCCTCATACAAAGAACCCTTCAAGTCCTTTTTTTAATTAAAAAGAGAGCTTCCTCTTAAAAGTTTGCCTTTGTGAATGTGTAGCTTTGCTGTGGTACAGTGATAATTTGACAAGCGTGGCGGGGGGCTGTGATGACTCAGTGTGAACATAAAGTTTAGGCATGAAAAATCATTTGACAGAAATAGTTCTCTCCCAGTGGGCTTCCCTTCACAGCCCACTCAGATGAAAGACCCCCACTTTCTGCAGTATAAAGAGGTACAAGTGTGGGTCTTGATAGGCACCATCTGCTCTGGTCCACCTCCCCAAGTGCTGAAGCACAGCCGTGTCCTTCTCTGAGCATCTGCTTCCATCCTTCATCCCTGTCACCTGGGAGGGGAGCAGTAAAGGAGTCGATGATGGGAGTGTATGTGAGTTGTCTGCTGGGCTGCAGCCTCCTTGTGTCCTGAGGTAGGGAAGTGGGGAGACAGTCTCTTTCTTTGACACCACATATTGAGATTTGAACACAGAGTATTATTTCATAATCTAAATCCTACATTTATAGCTTGTTAATAATCTGTAAAGGCCATCCATGACGGTCATTGAATTTGATCACATCCCAGCAAGTTTGTGAGGAAGACTTTATTATTACACCCATTTTACGAATAAGAAAACGAAGCCCCAAAGTGGTTAAATGGGAGAAAGTGGCAGAGCCAGAGCCTTCAACCCAGGTCTCCTGGGTCTCATCCGTTGTTCTTTAGGGATGTTCTTGTTCTTGAAGGCCCAGTTTCCTTCAAGGAATAGAACGGGGCCTATAGAAACTGCGTAGTCTATGCCCATGTCAAATTGGCACAAGCTCGAAACTCCTACTCAAGCAGTGTACAGACAGCCCAGCTCCCCTCACTGGCCGTTAAGCGTTTCCGTGCTGTGATCCTATTTTCCCTCCCACCTCCCTGTTAGTGCTAGAAGCATCTGCAGAATCAGCCAGATCAGGAACTGGGGGGCCTTTTGCCTTCCTTACAAAGTGGATAATAAAGAGTGCCATTGGGATTCTCTATTACGAATGCAGATTCTAAGAGGCACAGAGTTTCCATTATTAACATTGAGGAAGTTGAATGATTCACTGAAGTGCAATTTTTTTGTTGTTCTGTTTAGTTTTTTGGTTTTTTTCTTAAAGTTGATAACCTCAGAGCAGTATTTTTCAACATAAGCAATTTTTAAAAACCAGCTCTGCCCCCATGTCTCCGCCCCCCAGAGACACAGATTCTGTGAGCGAACTAGATGGGGTAAAGGATCAAACCAAATTTTGTTTCCTGTGAAGGAGAGAAAAGGGGCTGTAGAGACAGGGCTTTGGCATGGCAGAAATTAGTAGCCTGGCACATCCTTCCCTGAAAGGCAATGATAAGCCTAGACAAAATAGTCAGAAACAATCATTTCATGACTCTGGAATTTGAGGAGTGGTTATTCATGAAAATCTGACGAACTTTGGGTAAGAACAGTGGGAGTCTGTGACATTCTGTCCTGGGGCTGCTCGAATCGCCAACCTGCGTTCAGAGGGGAGGAAGTTCTACCTGGACAGGACAAGCCCTGAAAACCAGCAGCACCCCTGTCTGAGGGGCTGACTTGATTTGGAGTGGAGCATGGAAAACACCAGAAACTGAAACTTTCACCTTAAGAAACTGGAAAAAGAAGAGCAAACTAAACTCAAAGCAAGTAAGAGTAAGGAAATATTAAAGATGACAGTGGAAATCAATGAAATAGAATACGGAAAAACAACAGAGAATATCAGTGAGCCCAAAAGTTAGTCCTTAGAGAAGATCAACAAAATTGACAAACCTGTAACGATACTCTGCTGACCCTCCACTCCAAAAAAAGACAGAGAAAAAGAGAGAAGATGTGAATTACCAAAATCAGGAATGAATGCAGGGGCATCACCATCAACCCTACAGAAATTTAAAGGATCTTAACTTTATGCTACAAATTAGACAACTTAGATAAATGAACAAATTCTTAGAAAGCCATAATTACCAAAAAAAAAAAAAAAAAACAACTCAGGAAGAAATAAAAAATCTGAAAAAACACATAGCAAGTAAAGAAACGGGTTGTCCATATTAGAAAGATGAATTTGAACACTTACCTCACACCATACACAAATTTTAAATGGATCATAGACCTACATATAAGAGCTAAAATGATAAAACTTCTGAAGGAAACATAGAGAAAATTTTCATGACCTTGTGTTAGGCAGAGTTCTTAGATATGATACCAAAATCATGATCTGTAAAAGAAAAAGATGACAAATTGAATTTCATCAAATTAAAAACTTTTGTACTTCAAAAGATACCATTTAAGAAAATGAAAAGACAAACCACAGACTGGGAGAAAATATTCACAAATCGAATATCTGATAAAATATTTCATACTTGTATCTAGAACGTATTAAGATCTCTTACAAGTCAATAATAAGACAAACAACCCAATTAAAAGATGGGTAAAGAATTGAACATTTTCTCAAAGAATATACATGAATGGCCAATAAGCACATGAAAAGATGCTCAACATCATTAGTTATTAGGGAAATGCAAATCAAAACCATAGTGCAGTACCACTTGACACCCACTAAAATGGCTCCAACCAGAAAGACTGACAATGTTGATGAGGATGTGGAGAACTTGGAACCCTCATGCATTACAGGTGGGAATGTAAAATGGTGCAGCCACATTGGAAAACACTTCCTCAAAAGTCCTCAAGAAGTTAAAGTTACCATATGACCCAGCAATTCTATGCCTACGTATATATCCAAGAGAAATGAAAATACATGTGCTTGTATGTGCATTATACCTAATAACCAAAAACTGGAAACAGCCCAAATGTCCATCGGTGGGTGAACTGATGTACAATACGTGGTCAATCCACACAATGGAATACTATTAAGCAGTAAAATGGAGCAAAGTGTTGACACAGGTTGAAAGAAGCCAAATCAGAAGACTAAATATTGTGTGGTTCCATTTATATGAAATGTCCAGAAAGGGCAAACTTTCAGAAAAGAGAGCAGATCAGGGATTGCCCAGGCTGGGGATAAGACTGAGGGCTGACCACACAGGGATGTGAGAGAACTTGTTGGAGGGGTGAAAATGGTGTAAAATGGATTGTGATGATGGTTGCATAATCTAATAAATTTACTAAAATCATTGTATTGTGCACTTAAAATGGATAACTGTTACGTAATGTAATTTATACCACAACAGAGCTGTCAAAAATAAAAAGGAGGAAGAGAGGAAAGGAGAGAGGAGGAGGATGGAGGAGAAGGAAGCAGGCTCTCCTGTCCTCTGGTTGTGGGACTTCAGGCGAGTTGTCCACTTTCTAAACCTCATCCCACCATGTTCTTAACTTCAACATGGGAATAAGGACCCAGAGCCTGTGAGGTTCTCATCAGGATTAGCTCAGTAAATCGTAGAAATTTTTAAGAAACATTCTCCTCTTTTCCCATTTGGTTCTCTCTTCACCTTCGATAAACACAGATTCTCATAAAAAGTGACCCGATTTGTGATGGAAATAAACAGCAGAGCTGGTCTAATGCTTTATAAGGAGTTCTCCCATATATCACTTGGCTGTGGAAAATAAGATGATCTTTCAATGAAATCTTAGCACGTTTATTTTGTGCTCTCTAAAGAAGGAAAAATGAAAAGTGAGATTTGGAAACTTTTTATTATTAGAGCTATTGATTCCAATTATACATTGTATTTCTCTGCGTATAGAAGCCCAGAATAGCCACTTGAAACCAGCCATCTGAGGAGCTGATTGAAGATTTGCCAAGCATCTGACCAGCTACCCCGTCTTCAGATTTCTGGAGAGAAGTGGGTGGTGTAGAGGAGGCTGTGTGTCTCAGAGTCTGTTCCAAGTCTCTGGAAACGCCTTACACTTCTTTCCTCTGAAAGAACCTTCCCAATAACTCATGTTGCAGCTAAAAAGACAGCCAAGAATGCCAACAGGGGTCCAGGGAGGTCCTGCTGGGGTCACTGGAGTCCTGCTTGGAAACTTTTTAGTTTTGGAAACTCAGTTCTTTAAGTTCACTCAGGGACGATCAGATACTAAGCAACTGATTTGGGCTTAGAAAAAATGACGATAGCACATTCACGGGCTCCAAGCATTTCATTTCAATTAGGGATAGACCTTTCCAGGGATCAAAATAGGGGAAAGAGGCGGGTCTCCCTCCTTCCTTCTGTTCCGTGTGCATCTCTTCCCATCCTGAGGTTGCCAAGACAGGGACGGCAACAGTGAGCTGAAATACGCTCTCCGCCTGTCGGGCTCCAAAAGCAAGGCTAGTTATTTAGGAAACCCTCTCCCCGTGTCACGGTAACCCCGGCCCCAAATAAGTGATCTAATGGCTACCTGGTGAGGATGGAATCAGATTAAAGGAAGCCAGGTGGCCTTTAAAAACTTCACCTGTGCCATGGCAGAGTCTGAAGAATTATTGTCTCCACTCTGAACCTTTTACTGGCCAGCTAGAGTACCACTCTGCTGGACTGTGCCCATGTGTGCGCCTCCCTTCCCTCTGCTCTGACCCCCTCTCCTCTCCCTCCTCTTCCTCTCCTCCCCCTTCTCCCCCCCCTTCTCTCCTCTCCTCCCTCCTCTCCCTCCTCCTTTCTTCTCCTTTCTCTCTCTCTCCCACACTCTTTTGGTCAAATTCTCATCATCCAAGAATTTTCTTTGCAGTACACAGAACCAGTCACCATTTCTAACCCTGGAGTTTATCTTTCATTGCCTCCTAAAGCCGTCCTCGGGCTGGGTATCCTCTAGAGAAGCCGTCTAGGAAGCAGGCAGGCAGCTTCCTGCCTCCACGGAGGCACTGGCCTTGTCATTAGCTCAGGTCTACACTGTCCCAGAGAGTGCAATTCCTGCAAGGGCTCTGTGGAGACAGGATGTGTTCACCACCCATCTGACTTGTTAGTTTTCTTCCCAAAGACATCTTAATTCTGTGTTTAAGAGTAGAAACATTTTCACTGGAATTTTAATAACACTGATGGAGTTTTGTTGAAGAAAATACTTTCTGAGGAGAACATTCTTAAGCGAATTTAAGACCTTAATTTTCTCTATTGTAAAGCTACACTATTTCCAATTTTTTCTCATTGCCATTTTTATTGTACCAAAATTATTTTTATTGGAGTGATTTCTATTCTGTGTAAAATTTATAACTAAGATTTTTTGTTGATTTTTTTTAATATTATGAAAGCTGCCATTATGAATTTTCTTTTTTTTTTTCCAATTTTTTTCAATTTTTTTTTTTTTGGTTGCATCCCGCAGCATGTGGGATCTTAGTTCCCTGACCAGGGATTGAACCCACTCCCCCTGCGCTGGAAGTGCAGTGTCTTAACCACTGGACTGCCAGGGAAGTCCCAGATTTTCTTATAGAACTGTTATTTCTACTACAGCAAATTTTCCTGGTGATTTAATTTTTTACCGTGTGAATTTTTTAAGCCATAATTGGCCTCTTTTTACTGGTAATATTCACCATAAAATTGCTTTTAAAATTGATGGTTTCATTTCTTTTTTGCCATATAACTAGTCTATTGGCTGTGATTGATCTGTGATAACCTCTTCCCATACATTTTGCAGTCACTTTGTATGCTGTATACTAGATAGCCACACTTGAATATGCAAGAAAAAAAGAAAAAAGGCAGGCATCAAAGATGGTTAATTTGATTGATTTTTGCCAGTTTTCTTTTCAGAAGGTGGCATTTTCTGTCCATTTCTCCTATTTTTATTTGCATCTCCCTACTCATCTCCAAAATTACCGCAGTTTATCCTTTGTGTAATTTTTATTTGCAGTGTGGTCATTTCAGGACCTCATGAACATTCTGCTAGACCAAGAACTTTGTCTAAAATTGAATTGCACCTGCCTCTCTGGGATTCCTTCCTGCCTTTATCATTCACTCTCCCCTGCTGCCTGTTCTCTGCCCTGTTCTTTCCAGCATTATTATGATGCCACTTCATTAGCTTTTAGACTTTCTCTTTTATGCACCAGCTTAAGCATTTACCTGTGTCCACTGAAATAACATATTCTCTGCCCTTTTCCTGTAAAGTAATTGGTTTATTGGTCCATGATGAAAAGGTAGAATAGTATTCATAGCTCTTTTCATTAAGTACTTATCTCGTGCCAGGCATTATGCTAACCTCTTTCCATGTATGATCTCATTTAAGACTCACAACAGCCACTCCATGATGTTTAGACGCTATTAATGTTCCTATTTTATGTAAGAGAAAGCTGGTGCTCAGATTTGCTGAAGGTCATCTGACCAGAGCTGGCAGTCAAATACAGGTCGATCTGCCATGACACCCTGTGCTATTAACCACCGCCTGCTACTGCCCACCATCTTGTTGCCCCAAGGGGAAATTTCTGGGACCCCTGGAGCAGGTAGCACTTCCCTTTGCCCATAAGTTATATTCTGTCTCCCCGCCCCAGATTGTCAGCATCACCTGGTCCTCCAACTTCCCTGGCCCGTTGGCTGGGTCTCCCTGTCATAGGCACGGTCAGAAATAGAGAGCCGTGTCCAGCACACTGTGGCTAGCGGGCCTGGTTCTCAAATCCTGAGCCCAGGTGGGTGGAGAAGAAGAGCTACAGGGAAACTGCAGACAATCTGACGGCCCTGTTGGAGCTGCCTCGCTGATGTCTAGATGTTCCCTGATGCTTGTGAAGGAGTTAAGGGAAGGGGGGGGCAGAGTGTCCTACCATGTCTGAAATACCTTCTAGAAGAGGCATTTCCTTGTTTAGGAGAAAATGCCAGAATCATCTAGTGTGTACTGATGCCAGGGAAGGGTAGTGAGTCTCCTATAGAAATGCAGAGTGATTGCTTAGAATGTCAAAATTCCTGATTGTCTCTCTTTAAAAAAATCCCAGCCTGGGAGAGCTGGAAACCAGATGTCACAATTCAGAATTATGGTATTTGGGGAAATACCACAAGGTTCCGAAGGGTCTAGTTCTGAGGGGTGGAAGGAGCTGGAGATTTTGTTTTACTGAAGGATTTGGAAGAATGGGTGTGTTTCATCCAGGATGCTCATTGAGGCCTTTGTTATTTCTTCTTCCTGTAGAAGTCCAAACTTTTGGGAATGTACTGTGTGCTGGAACTGAGGCCAGTTTCTGGTGCAAATGTATTTACTGAGCCTAAATTCCTAAATCTACATAGGTATTTTAGTGACCTCCGTAGTCCCCATCCTGAATCTACTGGGTGTGTCTCAATGTAGTTGAAGATTTGACTTATATATGTGTATGTATGTACAGATTGGAAAATCTTCTATAGAACTGATGAACTCCTCCCTAAAAGCAATGCTATCACTTCATTTCAGGTAAGGGGAAATCTCTCTCTCGCTCTCTCTCTCACTGCACCAATGTCACAGTCTTTAAAGAGTTTGTGTTAAATCAGCAAAGTGATGACATAGAGCAATGTTGACATGCTTTACTTTAAAAAAAAAAAAGTACTGTAATTGTAATCATTTCTCATATACAAGGCCACAAAAAGGGGAAAGATGATGAAAGAACCAGGGTGAGGAAAAGGTCAACTTCAAGGGAACGGCGGAAGCCAGATGCTGCAAGGAGGGGAAGTAAAGGATCAAGTGGCATGAAAGGGATGGGAAAATTGGGACCACGTGGTTCAAGAATATGGCTAAAGGAAAGAGCAAGAGTCTGGAGCTTGTTAATGGAAATTAGAGGCCCATCCTCACCCAGCTGGGGGCACTACGAAGACTGCTGACTCACGGATCTCGTGGCTGTAATACAAGAGCTTTCTCAACTCACCTCCCTGACTGCAGGTAGGCTGGTTCATTGCAATGCTCTGAGTCACAGGACGTCCCAGTTTAAAGGGACCTCAGCAATCATGGAGACTGTCCTGGACAACTCCCTTAGTTTACAGATAACTAAACCAAGGCTCCAAGAGAGACAGGTACAAATCTGCCAATGCTCACACAGAGCGAATCTGAGACAGACCTGGGACTCCAGCCCTAGGGTCCTGACGCCATGTCCCGGTACTATACCTCTCCTTTGACTTTTTTGCTTCTGAAACTGAATCCCTAAATCCTAAATCAAAGCGAGGTCCGTGGAAAAGCAACATCAACATCACCTGGGAGGGGCTTCCCTGGTGGCACAGTGGTTAAGAATCCGCCTGCCAATGCAGGGGACACGGGTTCGAGCCCTGGTCCAGGATGATCCCACATGGCACGGAGCAACTAAGCCCGTGCACCACAACTACTGAAGCCCGTGCGCCTAGAGCCCGTGCTCCACAACAAGAGAAACCACCGCAATGAGAAGCCAAGTGGCCCCTGCCCGCAGCCCGTGCACCGCAACGAAGAGTAGCCCCCGCTCGCCGCAACTAGAGAAAACCCGCGCGCAGCAACGAAGACCCAAGGCAGCCAAAAATAAATAAATAAATATTTTAAAAATCACCTGGGAGCTGAGTAGACCTGCAGGACCTCAGCCCCTAGCCCACCTGCTGAATCAGCATCTGTCGTCTAAACCAGATGCAGGTAATTCACATGAAAGCTGAGAAGCACAGCCCTAAGGCCTTTCCACCTCCCTCCCTGCGACGGGTGCCCAAACCTATGACCGTCCTCTCCAACAGTCAGTATTTGCTTCCTCTCCTCTCAAGCTCTCGGGACCATCATATTTTCAGGAGTTTGGCGCAATACAACTTGATTTACTTTCAGCATTCAGTGTAACAACCTCCTGCAGCAAATCTGAGTAGGTGGCTTCACATTCTTTATTACTACTTATTAAAACAACTGTATCAATAAATATTTTCTCTTTAGATAGTGCTCTGCAGAGTTCAAAGTCCATCTATGTTTTCATCATCAGTAAAGTATGTGGCTATGAGCGCCGGCTCTGTCAATAAGTTGACTGAGCCTGCATCCCAACTGTTCCACTCGCTGTATAATCCTGAGAAGTGTTTAAACTTCTCTGGGCCTTGATTTTGATGCGTATAAAATAGATCCACTAAGTGGAAAGATCCATTTTAGTGTTATTATTCTGTGATTCTAGAAATAATCACAGAATTATTCTGTGAAGAAGGAAGAATTATTCCTTCTTCCTCCTTTGCTTGACCATGAAAATCTGGCAACCTAAATGCTTTAGAAGGTTATTAAGCCTGAAACAGGAGTGACATATTCTGTTAATAATTTTAGAATGCAAAGCTATACGCACACCCATGTAAATTCAACAAGTAAACTGTAGTTGCTGCGAAATAAGCGAGATATTTAAATGACTCACTGGAATATTACTATCATTATTACTTTAACTGGCATGCTTGGGAGGGTAAAGCAGGATGATGAAACAATAGCTGTTTGAGTGAGGGAATGAGTCAGCCAGTCAATAGGTTTTAGAGGGAAGTCAAAGCTAAGGCACTTCATCCAGGCAGGGCCTGTTGGGCAAAATGGGATCTGGTCACGCCGCCGGTGTGTGCGCTGGGCGGGATGGGGAGGGAGGCGAGAATGGCCTTTCAGGAGAGAAATCCCCCCGGAGAAGGTTAATCAGAAGAGTGGGCAGGCTTTTTGTGCTGGGAAGTGGGCGGCATTTTCTTATGACAAGTGTAGAGTAGCATGAAAGGCAGCTCAGGAATAAAAAGAAACAAAGGACTCCGGGAGGAGAGAGGAAATGGAGTGGCAAGGAGGTGGGGCGGTGCTCAGCTGGGAGGAGCTGGGAGAGGCCAAGCAGGTGCAGGTCCAGGAAAGGATTACCCGCCACACTGAGCAGCAGAGATGATTTAAGGAACAAGTGCTGTGGTCAGAGAAGCAATAGGTCTGCCTTGACGTTTTCTTGGGAAGAGCTTTTTTTTTTTCTTTCTTTCTTTTAACAGCCCGGGGACTCATCCCACATACTGCTTTGTAACAAACACCTGCATGTTTTGTGGCTGGAGTCTAAATTTAGGAATCCAATTTAACTGAGAGCCTCTTGCCAAGCAACCCATTTGTTAGTGTCTCTGCTTATCCTTATCCCTCACCTGTCAGATGCCCATGTGTCATTTATGCACTCGCATACTCTGTGAATGTGTAACTTCGTTGACATGTTACCTTTGGGGTGTGTGATATCAGTGAAACTGTGTCATAATAATCACCCTCTGAAACTGTGATGTAATCCACCCAACTCACTGTTGTTTTCCAAGTGAACTTTCTTCCTCCTGCTTTGGAGTTTAATGCTGCAGTGTAGGGATTTACAGCTGGTTTGCGGGGGGGGGATGGGGCATGCTATATCTCCCTTCCCTCCTGTGTCCTAGAAAACTCAAATCTACGTTATGGGAGATAGCTCAACTGTTGTGTTTCTTGTAGATAAGTTCTAAGGCTAAGACTCATTGCCTAAGAATATAAGTAGACTAATATCAGCTGTGTTGTCCAAGTTTATGATGGGCATTAGCACTCAGAGGCTGGAAGGTACATGAAAGAGGACAGAGAAGGCATGAGGTGGTTCTATCTGGAAGAATGGTGGGGCTCTTCCTGCCACCATGTTTGGTACAGAAAAAATTCCGCACATTTTTCATGTATCCAAATTTATCTTCCAAGGCTCCTTAGGAAAAATTTGGCTTATGTAGGTGGACAGAAGTGAAGACCATTTATTTGGAAACTGTAGATTAACACTTTCTAAGAGAAAACAGAAATCCAAGTGGATGAATGCCATACTACATACCATCAGAATCTGGAGTGTGCACTTGACAAAATCTCTTTATTTTCCTTTAAGGGTAGAAACTTGAAGTCCAGGGGTCCTTGAGTGAGTGAATGGATGGGTTACTCCTTGCACTCAATAGAAATCAATAGAACAGAAATAGGCTAAAATCTCCTGTGGCCCTCACAAAACTAAATGGAACACGCTTGGAGCGATACTGAGTTCAATAGAAATATAATGCAAACCACATGTGTAATTGCAAATTTTCTAGTGACATTAAAGTGAAAAGGGATAGGTGAAATTAATTTTAATAGTATATTTTATTTAGCCCCGTATATCCAAAATATTATCATTTCAACATGTATTCAATATAAAAAAGTACCAACAACATCCCTTACATTTTGGTGGTTTTTTTGGTATGAAGTCTTTTCAGTGTGTATCTCGCACTTACAGCACATAGCAATTCCGATGAGCCTCATTCCACCTGCTCAGTAGATACACGTGGCTAGTGGCTGCCATATTGGACAACATGAACATACAGAACAAAGAATTGGACCTAAATAGTTATTGGAATCTCTCAGAGTTCTTGGTATTGTTTATCTTGTTTTGGGATCATTTGAAAGAAAAGCCGGGGAGAACGTTTTTAACTTTTTTGTTTTTGAAGGAGAACTCATTCATTCAACATATGTTTATTGCGTGCTTACTGCGTCCTAGGCACTATGATAATGGCCAATTATACTCTTAACAGATTTCTTTTTTGTTTGTTTTTTTCTATCAATGTAATTGTGAAGTTATAAACAACAGAATCATCTGAAATACCTAAGTAGACTCATTTTTATTGTTAACTAATATGGTTCAATTCCATATTAGGACACTGGTTCTTCAACTTGAGCATGTCCCAGAATCACCTGAAGGGCCTGTTAAAACAGACTCCTGGGCCCATCTCCAGAGTTTCTGAGTCAGTAGGCCTTGGGTGGGGTCCGATAATTTGCATTCCTGACAAGTTCCCAGGAGTTGCTGGTGATGGTGGTCTGGAGACCACACTTTGAGAACCACTGGATTTCTCCTTTGAGATCCTCCGCCTGTTATGTATTCCATAATACATATCTGAAGGCAGAGTCAAGCATCTCTGGAGAGTTGAACAACCATAGAACTCATGCATCTCAAAGGGATTAGTTGGGGAATGGGTGGCTTGCTTTCCTGTGGTCTGTTTCCTAAGATACAAATATAGTGACTCAAATAGGAAATTTAAGAACAATACCCGGGGACTGAATGATCTGGTACAGACTCATCTAAGGGAAGCGTGCTGTGTTTATACTTTGGGGACCAGTGTCACAGATCATGGCCAAGCTAACCCCTCTCTGCATGGATCCGCAGGACTGGGGAGCTGTCATTTAACAGTTGTCACAGATTCCCAGAGCTCACCCATGGGCTGGGGTGAGAGTATCCCAGGGTTATCAAAGCCTCTGAGTACCACGTACTAGCAGAAGGATGTTGACAATTTTACTTCTGGTGCCTCATGGGAGAAGTTTGTCTTTCACTTCCTATCAAAGGATTGCTGGTTATCTGAAGCCAGCTGGAGCTGTTGTCTGGCTGTTGGGACTGTCCTGCCCGTGTGTGTGGTGTGTGTGTGTGTGTGTGTGTGTGTGTGTGTGTGTGTGTGTGTGTGTGTGTGTGTGTTGTCAACGGTTGCTCCAAAGCCAAAAATCCCAGCAGGAGAACACGTGGGGCATATATTATTTTATGAGATGTAACTCTTCTGCACTCACTCAGGTATAATGGATTCATTTGGGAGAGTGAGAGTTGGGCCATCGCAAGTGTCAGTAAGGCCAGAACTTTCAAACTGGATCCTGGTAACACTCCTTATGTCATATGGTTGATTTGAATTTTGAAATTACTTGGAGAAGAGGCCCACTTGAAAGGTGGCTTCTGATCCTTAATTAGGTTGTTTTTTTTTTTAAGATTTTTAAAGTCTGTATTAAATTTGTTATAATATTGCTCCTGTCTTATGTTTTTGGTGTTTTGACCGTGAGGCATGTGGGCTCTTAGCTCCCCAGCCAGGGATCGAACCCACACCCACTGCATTGGAAGGTGAACTACTGGACCGCCAGGGAAGTCCCAATTAGTTTGTTTTTAGTTTGTGCAGTTTCACCATGGTTCAGAAGGCCCATCTTATTGAACATGAATGTCATATGAGCCTCGTCTAAAAGGACAACGTAACACTCTCGCCAAGATTTCTTATCTAATTACTATTATAAATTCCACAGTGTATGCATGACTCTTTGATGGATTGGAATTCTAGGCTTTTTAAGCCAGTGAGTGAAGCATGGGCATTTGGGACAGGGCTGCCCCTCTGTTTTCCTGGTCACCGCTCTGCAGAGAGAGGTTATTAAGAGCAACGCAAGAATGCCTGTGGTTGCCTGCTTCCCTCAGCTTCCTCACCTGGGCAGGAGTAGGTTAAGGGCTTGCTCACTTGTGCTCTGTATAAACCCCCATCCAGTTACGGGTGCTTCCGACCGAGGTGCGAGTGATGGTCTTTTCTTCCCTGTTACCACCTTTTCAGACCAGGAGACAGTTGCTGGGTGTTTCATTTCCCTGCATGCTGTTCACCTGTGCCTTAATCCACTCTACATCAATTTTAGCACTGATGCACCTTCCTCATCGCCTCTGCCATTCTAGAAAAAAGAAAGACACATTTTTCTCTTAGATGCAGATGAGAAGGTTTTGCTGTCATATATGATATTAATCCCATGAATACCAACAAAAACGTCAAGTTCTAAGAAAAGAACCCAGAAATGAAAGCTGTCGAGAGCAGGTCATGTGTGTGTGTGTGTGTGATTGTGGCCGGTGTTGAGAGGAAGCTGTCTGTAGTTGGACAGACTTTTGCTGGGTGACTACAGAGAGACGACTGCATTTTTCTCCGAACGAGCACAGAATGCTTCAAACATTTATGTGGCTATTTTTTATCTTGTGATGACATATCCCAGGCACTTAATGAAAAGTATTCCCGGCTGGTTGTTTAGTTAGAAAATGAATTATTATCAGTTCATCTATTTTAAGCACGGCACTATCTTAAGAACTATGGAAGAATCGAAAGAAATCTAGCTGGAGGCTAGCATACAGAGTGAAAACACTGAGGCTTCTTTTTTTTAAACAACAGAAATTTATTTCCTCACAGTTCTGGAGGCTGGAAGTCCCAGATCAAGGTGTCGGCTGGTTTGGTTTCTCCTGAGGCCTCTTGTCCTCAGCTTGCCGATGGCCAAGAAGGCTTTTTAAAACAAGCAAACAAACAAAGGCACATCAACAAGGGCATATGGTCGTGATGCAGGGTTTACAGTCTTTGCGCTGCTGACAGTTTGAGGCAGAGAATTCTTTGTGGTGAGGGCCGTCCTGAGTTTGCAAGATGGGTAGCGGCATCCCTCCCCTCTACCCACTAGACGCCACGAGCACCCCCTGCCCCAGCTGTGAGAAGAAAACTGTCTCCTGACTGCGCCAAATGTCCCCTGGGAGGTAGAATCACCCCAGGTGGAGAAACTGAATTTGTGAGGATTGAGGGAACCAAGAACCTAGGAGAGAATCAAGAGAGATTAATCACGGGGAGTTGTCTGGGAAAAGCAGATCTGAGCTGGATCTCAAAAGACAAGAGGATAAGAATTGCCTGAGGCCATGGTCCCTGGGGTGGAGGTGGGCAGAGAATAGGAGAAGGGAGACATTTTAGAAAGTAGTGACTGAAAAGGGCATATAGGAACCCAAACGAGATTTCTTTGGCCAGCATGGGTGGTACATAAGAGTAAGGGGCAATAATGAATGAATTTGGCTGGTGTTTGTGGTGGGTAATAGCCGCTCAGTACAGGTTTCAAAAGGCAAGAAAATAGAACCAGGAAAGAATGAGAATGACTCAGGCTTTTATAGCACACACTGTACACCGAGCACTGTCTTATTGTGTCACAGGTGTTAATTTAATACTCTCAGCAGCCCTAGGAGGCAGGTGCTATTACTATTCCTGTTTTACAGCTGGAGAAACTGAGGCGTGGAAAGGATGAGTAACTTCCAAAAATCTCAACCAGTAAATAGCAGAGCCCCGATTTACCCCCCTGTCCAGTCGCTAAGCGCATGCTCTCACCCGTGGCACTGGGGCAGGGGTTAGTCCGGGTGGTTCCTGGGTGATGCAGTTCTCACCAAGTGGCAGGAGTGGGTCTGGAACCCAGGTGGTCAAGCAAGGTTTGAAAGGAATAAAAAACTCTACCCTAGTTTTCAAAAACGTCAGGAATTTGTTGGAAAGGTCAAATAGATACTCAGATTGTAGAGGAAAGCAAGGGAAGCAGAGTCGAGCAGATAGCTCAGATCCATTAGCCCAGGAATCGGGACAGGGGGTGTAAGGTGAACACTGGAGCCGGGGCTTTGAGCAGGAGAGGACAGGTGAGGCCTGGGCTGGGGGCAGGGTGATGGGCAGACAAGGCTGCCACCGAGTGTGGGCGGGCCAAGGTGGGTCCCAGGTAGGTCCCAGGTGAGCCGAAGAAGAATTTGGACTCTGATGGTGAAGCCAGCAAGAGGCAGGGGTAACTAGAAGGAAGGTTGGGGGAGAAGGAGGCTGGAATTGGAGATGAGGCTGGGCCTGTGTCAGGGAACTTGGGTGCGGAGGGATGGCTCCATGAGACAGGCCACGTGGTGGAAAGGCCGTGGGCCTGGACCCTGGCTCCTCCATTCACGGCTGTGATCTAGGCCCATTGCTCAGCCCTCCAGCCTGGGGGCCCACATCTCTGGAACCTGTCTCGCGGGTTATTGGAACAGTTAAACGAGATGGTCTACACATGAGGCCTAGTCCAGCAGAGGGAGATGCCCTAACGGTGATGAGGTCAGCTGGAGAGGAAGAAGTTGGAGCCAAACCAACGCGAGGACACCATCGGATGGCAGTAACGGGATGAGGGTCTGGTCGGGACGGGGCTCTGGGAGAGAGAACCGTGGCGCTGTTAGAGTTCGTAGGTGCCACTCTGATAAGAGAGTAATGAAACGTGATTTTTGCCATGTTGGGATTTTTTTCTCCGGTGGGTCATCCAGTACATAACAGTCTTTATCTAAACGGACAGAAATTGAGCATCAGGGCTGAACAGCTGATTTTCACATTTGGTGGAGGTGCGTGGTTAGATGTTGTCCAGTATCGTGTTAGGTTGAAGAATGAGATAAAAGCAAATGTTTATTCTAAGGGCAGGACTTTGGTTGTTCTTATTTGTGAATTTAGCTCTAAAAATAACTTCAGCATCCAGACACTTAAAGGGTTTGTGGTGCCTCTTGTGAGCTGCGCACACCTCCATCCGCAAACTTCCCAATTTGATTCCCTCACCGCTGAGAAAAGCGCGAACAACAGATGACTCTGCGGGCATACAGACCGAAGGCAACGCACCAGCGTGAAGCCTCATGCCGTGCAAACCTGGGCAGAGTATCAGGAACTGCCCTCCCCATCGCCACCCTAATAAATAATGTAAATAGAGATTTTTCACTGCTTTCCAATGAATGTTTTAACTGCCTAAACCAGCGCTGTCCAATAGAAATATACTCTGAGCTGCAAATGCACACCACACGTGTCATTTAAAATTTTCTGGTAGCCACTTTATAGTAGTAAAAAGAAACGGGTGAGATTAATTTTAATAAGATATTGTATTTCAGCCAGTTCTTCACAGTATTATCATTTGAACATGTAATCAATATTTAGAGAGCATTGAGGTATTTTACATTCTTGCTTTCTTACTAAATCTTTCAAATCAAGTGTGTATTTTACACATCTCAATGAGACAAGCCACATTTTTAGTGCTTAAGAGCCGCAGTGGCAGAGGCCACCGTGCTGTACAGCAGAGGTCCAAGTTCCCCAACTGCAAGCCTGCCTTTCCAGAAAAAGGCTGGTAATTACTCTGAGCTTGATGACTTCCACATCACCCTGGTTCCCATTTGACTGATGCCTGTGGACAAGAATGCAGGTTTGTGGTTCATTTCCCACCTCATCTAGTTTGCGTTGCCAGAGGGAAAGAGTTTAAGAACCATCCATCACCTTGAGAGCCCCAGATGGGCCATTTAGTGACAAGAGCGGCCCATCCAGAGGGCTGACATCCAGCCGTTACTAACTTCAGAGGAAAACAAAACTAATAACTTTGGTGCCAAAATGGAATGCAAGTTTGTGAGAAGAAGGAATTTCAAATATAAGAAAGGCAACAGCCCATCCATAAAGAAAGATGGTTTTCACACTAAAGCAATGAAAGACTCAGGATTGTATCTTTGGTTTTATTTCTTCCGCCTGAGATCCTCATTTCAGGTCCTTCCGATTCCATTTTTCCACTTGACAGCACACAGGGTGGTTCTAGGGCATCAATGCTAAAATAATAATTATTGGGTTGACATTTTGCAAAAATCACCAAGTGAACTCTGGGGGTATAAAACAATATAACAGAGTTCAAAGAATGTGGAATGGGGATTTCTCTTCCCTCCTGGAGGCTCCTTTTTCTTTCCTGGCCAAACGCACAGAGAGGGAGGAGCTTGCTAGAGGAGAGAACATCTGGAAATGTGACCTGCAGGGAGGGCGGCCCAGCTCCCAGCCTCCGGAGGCTGGATTTCCCCTCCAGCTCTCCGAGAGAAAGGAGAGCGAGCACTTCTGAGTCTAATCATAGTTCAGAGTTATTACAGCTCAAAACATGCAGTGTGATGATTGAGAGGTTCTCGGGCTTCCCACGAAGCTCGCCCGAGATCAAAGCAGTGAACAACTGCTCTTCCGGGATGATAAATGGTTGTCGGTTTTCTTTCATCAGTATTTTAATAACTATTTGCACATTTTGGCAATTATGGACACAGAGAGTCTGATGACGATTACAGAAGCAGCTTGCAGAGGTGATTCACGGGACGCAGTTGGCCGTCAAAAGCAACATGCGGGTTTCAGCCCCGGCACCTGGCTGCCCGGCCACCGCCTGAAGCAGGTGTGCAGTGGCTGTTGGTGTGGAGCAGCCGATGCGGAGAGGTTGGCTGCCTTGCCCTTGGACGCTCTCTTCTCCAAGACAGCTTCGCTCCCCAGCAAGAGCACTGAAAGCCCCACTCCAGAAGCAGCCACTTAGCTCTTTCCGTGGCTGCGACTGGCCACTGAATTCTGAGCCGCTTTGACAGCCGTTCGTGTCTGTGCTGGGGGAGGAATCTGACAGATCGCCTCCCCTTGGTCTGTCGGAGAGAGCTGGACCCCCTGCATCAGAGAAGGCACCTTCTTGGAAGAAAAGTGCTGTTGGTGTTTCCTGGACGCTTCTCATTTCTCAGTTAAAGTCATATTCAAACCACTTATGTCACTGTTTTGTGTTCCCTCATGTCAAGCTCCAGGTTGTCATGAGTACTATTTGGTAGCATACTGGTTATAAAAGTTTTGCCTGGAAAAGAGTCTGGAAGAAAAGTTTTTAAAGGCCTGGAATTCGTAGGAGGAGCACAGGGAGGTGTCCTTCCACATTGTAAAAAGTTTCAGAGTTGAGTGTGAGAACCAGAGTAGTAAGATGATGGAAGAAACCCAATCTGAAAGGAAATTGAACTAGGACCCACTTCACGGAGTTTCAGCGAGCAAAATGTAAACCTTACTTGAAAAATAAATATGAAGATGCTCATTGTAGAGTTATCTATACCAGTGCAAAGAATTAGGAGCAGCTTAAATATACAATAGTAGCAAAATGGATAAATGAATTATTGTATGCTTCTATGATGACTCTTATGAAGTCATTAAAACATTGATTTCAAAAATATATAATAACTTATGAAAATGATCTTGATACAATGTCAAATTAAAATATGCAAAATATAAAATTGTATGTCCCCTGCAATGTTAATATGTACATAAGCATAGCAAAATGACTGGAAAGGTATGTAAACAGGGTTTTTTGCAGTTGGATTGGCCATAAATTTTTAATTTTAAATTAAGTTTTCATTGTTTTCTTCATGTATTTCTGATATTCCAAATTCTCTATGATGAGCATATATTACTTTTATAATCAGGAAAAAACGTAAATGTCATTACATAATCTCTGGTCGGTGTCCTTGCCACAAACATTTGCTAAGACTAGTTGCCTGACCTTGGCAAATCACGGATCTTCTGTTGGGGCTTCATTTCCTCATCCGGGAACGAGACCCAGTGGCCTTGCCTGACTCCCAGAAGCATTATGAGGAAAGGATGCATTAACCTGAAGAGCCTGTGTATAAGCCAACTGCTTATACAAGCACAACGTGCAGCTTTGTGTTGGATATTGTGTCTAACTGCAAATCCGCTAGAACATAAGAAGTAAGAAACAACAAGGCTATAATGACATGTTTAGAATCAAAACCCATGAGAAACTAAAGCTGAAAAACGGCCGGCACTTGAATGCACACAGCAGGAAGACATTCGGGTGGGCCAGGTCCTCGGGGCCTTGGGTGTGTTAGCCGCCTGCTGCGAGGATGGTCCCTTATAGGAAATGGCTTCAGAGTCGGTTCTGTCTTGCAGCTGCTCCTGAAATTGATGTTTACTCTGCTTCTCACAACCATGTGCCTGTGAGTACGAGAAGCATGGCACAGATGGAAGGGGGGTGGGCAGGGGAGGCATGCCCTAGATGGACTGGGGGGGCGGGTGGTGACAAGGAGAGAAAGTCCTGAAGGCTTTACCACCTGAGTTTTCATCAGTACCCGCTGAGCCAGGACTTGGCTGGGCTAAGGGTTTAGATTAGAATCCCCACAGAGGTTTTACAATTTTACATGCTAGTTCTTTATCCTATGTCTTCCTTTTTGATAATGAAATGTATTTATACACACGTGAACACCTTCCCCTGGACATCCTGACTCACCAGTTGGCTTCCCCACAAGGCAGATGAATGTCTTAAAGTCTCAAATGTGAGACCCACTCTCCTACACTAGGAAAACTGTAGGGGACACAGATGACCAAGCAGCTACCCTCGGTTTATAATCTAAGGGACATAAACCATACACATGCACCTGGCACAGTGTAGGTGCTCTTACACATAGCTCTCGAACTGTTGAATTGGACATAAAAGCATAAATGTAAATGCATAATGTAAATGCTTAATGTAAATGCTTAATGTATAGAGGTTCTTGGAGTCTCTCTTAGCGTCTGAGGGTTTTCTGGGTTAAGTGAGAAAAACCTGGGTGCTTATAATTTACCAAACAAAATAATTTCAGTTCCTCAGCTCAGAGAACTTTCTGCTGGGAAGGGATAGAAGGTTCAGTTTGAAGGGGCCCAAAAGAGGTGCGTGGGCCCTCAGATGACGGACCTGCAGACTGAATCGTGCGGCGGAGCACGCCAAAGCGCGTGCGGCTCCACCACTGATACTGAGACCTGAGGTCTGGGCAGCGAGGGGAGGAAGCGGGGTCCAGGCTCCCCTCACCCTGAGAGCTGTGAGAAGGGCCAGCACAGCTCCCAGGCCCGACCCCTAGCTGCCCGGCCAGCAGCCCTTCCAGGGAGAGGCCCGCCTTCGCCCACACTGCGCTGGCCCCCACTCTTCTGTTAGGGGCCTGGGGGGCGGGGGTCCAGCCGCAGCTGCTGCTAAGGCTCTCCATGCAGTGTCTCTAGAGAGACGTGGGCTGGGGGCTGCCCTGAGAGGGTCCGTGGAAGCTCTTCTGCTTGTACACAGCAGGAGAGGAGTCTTTGAGCTGCTGTCTGCCCACACAAGGTCTGCTGACCCCCTGGGTGAGTCACCTAAGCTGCTCTTTGAAATGCAGATTGGCAGGCCTCATCCTGAACCCAAGGATCAGAGCATTAGGAGATTATGGCCTGGGAGTCTGCTTCTAGCACATTCCCCAGGCGAGCCTTTTACACAGTAATACTTGAGATTCACTGCCTTTCATCAACGCTCATGGAGCATCTTACACGTGTGGGGCTCAGACAGCACTGGGGATTTGATGCCCCCTCAGAGGATGGAGGTCATGTCAGCTAGGAAGCCATCAAGTGAGAACCCCATCCGTTGCCTCCTGCCCCCTCCCACCTCCTCCTACACACCACACCCCTCAAGTCAGGGTAAAGACTGAGCTCCCCTCAGGAGCTCCTCCATTCCCGGCAGGTGGCTGCCCAGGAGGTGAAAGAGAATGAGGCAGGCAGGCAGACGCCTGGACCACTCGGATGTGAGGAAACATGGTCTCAGGACCCACTAGCTCTACAAAGACCACTGAGTGTCTCCCAGGTGTCACGGTGCTGGGCCAGACCCTGGGGTTTCTAGGAGAATAGCACAGAGTCCTTGCCCCGACTACCAGCCTGGAGTCTAGAGGGGAAGGCAGAGAGCTGACCCAGGCCTGGATGGAGGAACCCCTGCCCCGCAAGGAACAACATGGCAGCATCTGGGAGCACTTCCTGGGAATACCCTCCCCCAGCTCAGCCTGGGCTGGGAAAGAAGCGGCCTCATCCCTGGCTCCAAACTGGAAGAGGAGCCAGGGCGGGTCTGGGTGACGTGAGATCACCCATGAGTGGCGGGTTCTTGCATTGCCCTGCTCTGACCGTGTGGGTGGGCGTGTCCCCGGCCCCCGGCAGAATTTCTTCTGTGTAAAGGGAGAGCAGGTGCTCTTGCCTTATGTCCAGTTCCTGGTTCTTGAGAGACGCTTGTAAGACAGACACCCAGTAAGGAGTTGCCCAGGCCAGGCAGCTCCATTTATTAACACTGTACACGTCCAGAATGAATTTGGCCATTTCTTTCCATTGGATGCAAAAAAAGATGGGAGTGTGGGTTGGACCTGCCTTCAGCCAGCAGGGGCAGCCTGGCCGGCCCGTCCAGAACTGAGTGCTGAGGAGGAGCAGAGGCTCGGCCCGATGCTGCTGTGGTCCAGATGCACAGGGATGGGCCTGGGCAGCAGATGGGGGGATTGTCCACCACCGGTCGCCCCCTCTGTTTCAAAAACAAGCAGCTGAGGGCCTCTGAAAGCCCCACTTCTGGGCTAGTCCAGTTTGTGGGGCTGCACTGCCATACTGGGACTTTTCTAGAAGACTGAATAAAAGTGAAACGCAAGGTACTCTGGTTGGCTAAGGGGCTTCAGGCATCCAATTACCCCTGAGGGGCCCTTCTGAGCAGCTCTGTCCAGCGGAGAAGTCGTTAGTGTGCAGGCCAGCTCAAGGGCACTGAACACAAAAGCCTGCTGTGCTTCTCTCTGAGACTATCAGGGCCCTTGCAGAGATGAAACTGGGCTGGAACCTCGAAGAATTTCTCAGTCATATTTTTTTCTAACTGACAAAGGAATTGAGAAACTGCTACCCCGCTGACCAGATAATTTAAAAAATAAAAATCAGACATCACATTCTTGACAGTTAAAACTGTTCTTTTGCGGTGGTCTCAGCTGGCCTCTGCTGACTGTCGGCTAATGGGGGCTGGGCTTCCCTTGGATAATCAGAGGCAAAAG
Organism: Balaenoptera physalus; assembly: GCF_965194825.1. Classification (NCBI taxonomy): domain Eukaryota; kingdom Metazoa; phylum Chordata; class Mammalia; order Artiodactyla; family Balaenopteridae; genus Balaenoptera; species Balaenoptera physalus. Next base: position 9,821,373 of record NC_138888.1, on the reverse strand, counting down.
GCATAGAGTCAGATTCTAACTCACTCTTCATGCCAACCAAGCTTGGGACCTGAGCGAGTCACTTGATTTGCTAGAAGGGAGGAAAAAAACATAGCCACATTCAGAGGTATTGATATGTCTGTGGCTGGAGAGAGAACTGTAGGCCTTTAAGAATTGTCTTTTATATTATGCGTACGTATTTTTTAAAATATATACAAGCTGGTGACCATTACATGCTAATCTTTAAAACTGGATGCTCAATTTCCTTCTCAACCAATCCAATCCAACAGACGTTTAGTAAGCTGTTGACTTTCGCTGCAAGTCACGTTGTAAGCACTGGGGAGAACACACAGAAAAATGACAGTGTTTGTTTTCTTTTTGTCAAAATCTAGACTATGCTGCCATTGATCACAAGGTGCTTGCTCATAACTAATTTGCCTGAATTCTGTTCCACTCTTACACGTTTTTATTTCACAGTATTTACAGTCCTTTATTAAAGTACCGTTGAGCACCAGTAAGGGCAAAATCACTACTGCCAATCTTAGGGGCAAGTGTAGCTCTTCTTGCCTGACTTGCCGTGGGCTTGCCCTTTTTTCAGACCTGGCTCTGGAGAACTCATAGGTTTGGGCCTTTGAGGGCTGCTCTGGGCTCATCAAGGCCAAGCAGAGGCGAGATGCTGGCGCTCTGTGGGCGAGCTCTTCGTGCTGCTCCTACTAGTAAAGGGATCACATCATGTCCTCAGGGATGCAACCCAGAGTAAGAGTATTTGAATAATTTTATTTTAATTGCTGTAAGTGGAAAGGTGTTGAATTGAGGTTATTGGTTTCATGGTGGGCTAGATTCAGGTTAACAAGCATTTATTAAGTGCTTACCTACAATGCGCCTTCAACCCATATACCATCCGCTTGTGGGACTAAAGCAGAAATACAGAAAATGAGTTCATGGAGAACACAGGCAAGTTATTCAGTGTTATTCAAACGCAGTCACACGTATGTTGAAAAGCACAAAACAAAGTGGAATCAGAAAGTTGGGGAACAACTTTGAGCCCTACACCTCAAAACAGTTAGGAACCTCACTGGTCATCTCTCCAGCCCCCTGTTATACAGATCTGAGTAACCTAGGGAAGTTAAGCCACTTGGTGATGGCAGGGCATGGACACTATAACTTGGTCTCCTGACTCCCAGGAAAAAGCACTTTTCCCCTTGCTTCCTCATGGCGCAAATCTGGACAATTATTTTGGCAGATGAAAGAATGCAATGTCCAGTAGCATGAAAAGCACTTTTCCTAGAGATAAATGTTATGCTGAGATAATCTGGGTTAATTGAGCTAATTCTGTGACTTGGCCCCATATAGCACTCTGCGCTGCCAGAGGACCAGGGGGAGAATTAAAATTCTAAGAGCTACAAGTGGCCCCCGATGAGTCAAATAACCTCATTCTCATAGAGTTTCAGGAACGAAAAAAATCTAAAAAATGTCTTACAACCCATCTTTAGGAGAGGTAGAAAGGACATCTTTTAAAAATTATTGATGAAACCTATGAATTCATAACTGTTTTTCAAAGCAGCAGATAATTCCATCGACATCTCAGTTTATGAAACGTAGGGAGCCAAAGCCATCTCAACCTCTTTACAAATGTTTTATGCCTCTTTCCAAACTCTGTTTTAAAAGTAACATTTTTGTTCTTTACAAAGTAATATATGTTGATTGCGGAAACTTTGAAAAGCATAAAAAGAAAAATAGATTTTTTTTGTGTGTGTGTGTGGCTGCGTTGGGTCTTCGTTGCTGCGTGTGGTCTTTCTCTAGTTGCGGCGAGCGGGGGCTACTCTTCGTTGCGGTGCACAGGCTTCTCTTTGTGGTGGCTTCTCTTGTTGCAGAGCACGGGCTCTAGGCGCATGGGCTTCAGTAGTTGTGGCTCGTGGGCTCAGTAGTTGTGGCTCGCGGGCTGTACAGCACAGGCTCAGTAGTTGTGGCACACGGGCTTAGTTGCTCCACGGCATGTGGGATCTTCCTGGACCAGGGCTCGAACCTATGTCCCCTGCATTGGCAGGCGGATTCTTAACCACTGCGCCACCAGGGAAGTCCGAAAAATAGATTTTAATTTATTGAATGTATTTCATTAATCCTACCAATCAGGTATATCCATGGCTAAGATTTGATGATCCTTCTAGTATTGTTTCTCTGCGTAATATATTTTTACACAAACGTGGGCTCACATTGTGCATTACTATTTTGAAACAGATTTTTTTTCTCCCTCTTAATATGGTACAAACCATTTGACCCTATCTATAATAGGTGTATGGTAGTCCATTATATGATCCTATGCCATAATTCTTTTAACCAATGCCCTCTATTGACATTTAAGTTGTTCTCAGTTTTTAATAATAAAAAACAATGTTGCAATCAATATGCATGAGAATTTCCTTAGGTCAAATGCCTAAGAGTGCTGGGTCAAAGGATATGTACGCTGTTAAGGTTTTGAGATATATAGCCAACTTGTTCCTCAAAAGGTTGTATTAATTTATATTCTCACCAAAAGTACATGAGATGCCTATTCTCCCTACTCTCACCAATGCTAAATGTTATCATTTAAAACTAACCTTTGACTTCATTTGTTTGAAACTGGGGGGAGCAAATCACAAACGTCTTAAATATATTTACTGACATATTTCCTTCTATGTGTGTGTTGCCTGTTCATCTTTTTTGCCCATTTTCTTATTGCAATATGTCTTTTTCCTAATCATTTGTAAGAGCTCTTTAAAGATATTACCCTTTGTTATGTATGACACAAATATGTTTCTACTTTATTGTTTGCATTTTATGGAGTTTTTTGACATACAGGTTTAAAATTTTTACCTATTCAGAACTATCCATCTTTTCTTTATGTATGCTGCCTTGTCATATATTTAGAAAGGGCTTCCCCAACCCCCAAATCTTAAGTTTATGTGTATTTTTCTAGTTCTTGTACCTTTTTATTTTTTACATTTAAATCTTTGGTATAAGATTTGAGGTATGGCTCCAACTTTAGATTTTTTCCCCCTAAAAGATTAACTGTTTATCCTAATTCCATTTATTGGATAATCCATGCTTCCCCTACTGATTTGAAATTCCGTATTTATCAAATACGGAATCATAGAATTTGCATCTGTTTGGGAATGTTCTGTTTTGTTTCAGTGTTTCATTTTTTCCCCCAGGACAATTATTTCCCCTCATTATTTTACTTTTGCAAATATTGTCACCTGTGTATTCTTCCAGATGAAGCTTAGAGTCATTTTTTTCCACGTTGTCAAAATTTCCCCAAATCATATTGGGACTTTGATTAACAGTGTAATAGATACATAAAGTCATCTAGGAAGAACTGATGTATTTAAAATACAGGATCTTCCGCTCTAGGATAGAGAATGTCTCTCCATGTTTTTCAAAATCTCTTTAAATTCTCTATATTATTTTATAGTTGTCTTCATATGAGACCTACCTACCATTTTTTTTATTAATTCCTGGAATTTTGTGATTATTTTTTCTGTCGTAAATGGGATTTTACCTCCTTATAGTTTCCAAATAGTTACTGCCAATATATATTTTAAAACTTCTGAAATTTATAGACAGGTAGATAGATAGATTTATAATAGCCAACTTACTCAAGATTCTCATTCATTTTAACCAGTCTGTGTTGACTAAAGAGAAAAGAGTATAGGAGCATAATAGATGGGCTTTTTTCTTTTCATTATAGTGTATTTATAAATAATATCCACTAGTTCTACACTGGCATCCTTAATTTTCTTTTCCTCAGTGCTAAGGATAAAATCTTATAACATCTTATACAGAGTGAGATATAAGCCAGTCCTTGCATTCAAGTCCTTGCTACTGCCCTCGTATTAATGCCACTCAAATTTCAATAAAAGCCCATCAGATTTTCCTGGTGATAATGGTGAAGCACCGCCCTGCCCTCGCATGATTTCTAGAGCCCAGTTTTTACCTTTGTTCTCATCTCCTTGTCTTACAATATAGCAAACACTGACAACCCAAATTGATCTCTATCCTTGTACAATATTTAGTAGCTTCTGACACTGCAGGAACTGTGCCCCGTGGAGCAGAAACACATACAAATGTTTCTCTCTCTGGCCTTCAGTAGAAGAATTGATTTTCATTTATTCAGCACAGCAGTTTTGTGCGTGTGTTCAGAGAACTTGGACCAAATTTGAGGGAAATTAAAACTTTGCAAGGACAAAGCCACCTTTATTTTGTTTATGTTTAAGGGCAAGGCTTTGGCATCCATGTGGAAAAAAAATAGTGTGGCAAAAAATAAGTTAGTCATTAATTTTCATTTTGCTTTGAGCATGTTTTGGATTAACTTAGTTAAACTAAAAAGGTCATAGCTACTAAGCACTTTCTTTTTCTTCTACCTTTAATTGCATTAATGAGTAATATATATATATGCAGATAGATAGATAGATAGATAGATAGATAGATAGATAGATAGAGATATTTTGCCCTATAGGATCTGGACAGGCCTCCCAAAAAGAAATTTTGATAATTATCAACATCATAGCATTTGACAGTTCAAGGTCTTTCCATGAACTACAATGCCTTTGAACTACAGGTAAATTATCATAGTTTAAATGTGGAGAAACTGAGGCCTATTTTCTCCACTGGATCAAAAAAAAAATCACTCTCTTTGTCAGTGCCATTCGATGTTCCTTTTTTCTGGAATGTAGGCTTTCAGAATTATTTATTTTTGTTTGTTTTGGCTGCACCGCGTGGCACGTGGGATCTTAATTTCCTGACCAGGGATCAAACCCTCACCCCCTGCGTTGGAAGCATGGAGTCTTAACCACTGGACCACCAGGGAAGTCCTCAGAATTATTCTGAAGAATATTGGATTTATAGTCATGGAATTATTTTTGCAACAGTATGAAGGTTGATGTTTACCACTCCGTAGTCACAGTTAAAATTCATCCTCATAGCCATCTCCTTAACTGTAGGAGAACACACAAAGGAGGACGAAATCTCCCCTTTAATGAAATTTAATTTAATTGTCCTTTCTTACCTGAACTTGGCTTCCACTCCAGACCATAGCTATTGTCTGTCATGGTATTTTTCTCTCTGTGCCACCTGGAACCACAGCACAAATAGGTTGAGAATCACTGCCCTAGGTGATCTTGATCATCAGCCAAGTTTAAGATCTATTATTAAAAATGATTTGTTTGTACACTTAAATTATTAAAAATCCGTACTCTGGGTTTATCTGCCCTCCCTAGAGTATAAGCCACAAAAGGACAGAGGACTGATCTTATTCACCACCGTATCCATAGCACCTGGGAGACTGTTTAGCATATAGTAGGTACCTAATACATATTCAAATGAGTGAATGAACGAAACCAGCACTGAGCAGCGCCTGAAGCTCACTCTTTCAGGCTCCCTTTTCTATTTTCTATTAAGGAGGCAGAAAAAGGTTGCTTTGCCCGATTCTCTCCACGTACTTTCGTTGTGTTTTTCTCAATTCCTTGTTACAGTCCTAAGTAGTCAGGTTCTCATGAGGCTAAAAAGTGCCTGTTAAAGTTCTCATCTGACAAATGCTCTTTTCTTGACAGAGTTCTCTCCAAAAGGAGATGCATCCCACAAGGCTTTAGAGGACCAAGTCTAGAATAAGCCCCAGTCCTCTGTGGTTTCTAAGTGAAATTACCTTCTGCAACTCGAAACCACATGCGGGGGGCGGGGGGGCAAGGCCAAGCCCGAGCCACTTTGTGAAACGTGGGTTTGCCCTTTACACTCATCATGTCCCCCTTCTGCGCCTGTCAGAGCCCCCGCTGTAAGCATCCCCACCACTTCTAACTTCTTAATGTGCTGGTGAGGGGCTTGGGGGCACGTCTACGAGTCAGGACGCCATCAGCACCACTCACCTCTTCTTGTCACTCTCTCTCAGAGCCAGAAAGCATCGCGCCAGCCCCATTCAGTTCCTCTCCCTGAGGACTTCACAGGCAGCCGCGGTCCCCATGGCCGGCCTTGCTTGCCCTGCTTTGCTCATGAAGGTGGGACCACCAGAGCGGGTTTGAGCCTCGGTGGAAAAAAGCTGGTACCCTACACCGCCACCACCACCCACGCCTCCAGCAGGGGCAGGCAGGCCAGTCTGTTTACATGGAAGATGCCAGGTCCCCTTGCAGACCCCCATCGCCAGGAATTTGGAGCAGGTTCCCCCATCCCTGCATGAGGATTCCTCTCTACATCTCCGTATCCTTAGGTGATTCTACCGGTTTGAGGGCAAATCTGTGGTCTCTCACGGTGGCCGGCCCCATGTTCTTGCCGTCTCTACGCACATGGTCCAAGCATCCTGGGCACGATGGGTTGATCCCTCTCACCAGCTGCCAATCCTGGCTTTGTTTCCAGTGCTCTCGGTTCAGCCCAAAGGGAACAGTTCCTTCCTGTTCCACCCCGGCATCCACTCCTCTGTCACAGCGTCACCCCCTTGGTCCTGATGTCCCCGCCAGCTCCCGCCTCTTACATCAACATTTTCCCTGCTGGCGTGCTACACAACGCTCCTTGTCCCACAGGATGGGCGTATCCTTGGATGGCAGGAGAGCTAAGCACACTGGGGAAACCCTGGGTTTCCTTTCCAGCCCCTTTGCTGTGCTGATGCTCAGTCAGTGTCCTGGAGGGAGTCCAGTATTCGGGTTTTTCCAAGTGTGTTTGACACACACTAAGGCACTCAGCCACACCGTCCTTCCACCTCTCAGGCACTCCTTGCTTTTAAACGTAGGAGTCAGCACCTCAAGGCTCAGCCCTTGGCCCTCTCGCCTTCCAACACCTTCTGACGTTACCTTCTCTCCCCGTGTCATTGCCGGACCTGTATCTCCAGCCTCGGCCCTTCCTCTGAGGTCCCGTTCTGTATACGCACCTGTCCGTGTGATGTCTCCTCCCACTCAGTACCAGCAGGTGATCTCCTTCTGCCCCCAGTGCACCTTCCCCAAAACAGGCAGTGCTCCCTGCCTCGGGGGATGCCACCTCCGTGCCCCCCTGCCACCAGCCAGAGCCCGAGGCTCAACCTGCTCACCCACCTGCCTCTCATTTACCACATCTGTTAATAATCGATGTTACCATTTTAATGTTTCCGGAATGTATCTACTTCTCTCCATCGTCACAGCCACCGCCATGTTTCAGGCTGACATCAGCCTAGCTTGTATTCCAAACCCCTCCTAACTGGCCCTAAATCCATCTTGCTTCCCCTTCCTTCCCCCAATCCATCTTTGAGACTGCAGTCAATGTGATATTTTTTAATTCCTACACAGCATGGAACTCTTCTTGGCTTCTATGTTAGGGTTCTCTGTCTGGAGAAAAAGAACCAACAGGAGCTATAGGTAACAGAAATTATAGAAAAAATTTTATTTTATTTTAAGATCCTTATTTTTAAGGAGTCGACTCAGGCACTGGTGGGGCTGGCGAGTTTGAAATTTGTTGGGTTAGCTGGAAAGTCAGGCAAGAGTTGATGTTGCAGTCTTGAGTCCAAATCACTCAGGGCAGCAGGCTGGACACCCAGACGGGGTTTCTTACATTGCAGGCTTGAGGAGAATTTCTTCTACTTCGGGGAACCTCAATCTTTGTTCTTAAGGCGTGCAACTGATTGGCTGAGGCCCTCCCATGTTAAGGAGGGTCATCTGCTTTACTCAAAGTCTGCTGATTTCAATGCTAATCTCACCTAAACATACCTTCGAAGCGACAGCTAGACTGGTGTTTGACTAACATCTGGGCACAGAGCTTAGCCAAGTTGACATGAAACTAATGATCAAGCTTCCTTTTGCACTTAGACTGAAGGCCAACATCCCAAACCTGACTCCAGGGCTCTGAGCGATCTAGCCCCTGCCCTCCTCCTCCCTGCCTGTCTCCCGTTCACTCTGTATCCTGGTCACACTGGCCTCCCGTCGGTCCTGGATATGCCAGCTGCCTCCTGTCCCGAGAGCAGTACACAAGTTGCTCCCTCTGCCTGAGATGCCCTGCTTCCCACTCCCGGCGTGCGTGCACACTCACACACACACACACAAGCAGGAGCTCCCACGCACGTTGCCTAGGAAAGCCCTACTCAGTCGTCCTTCAGATTCTGGTTCAAATGCCACACCCTCTGGGAAGAGGCAGCCTCCCCTGCTCTCTGACTCGCAACAACACTGCATAATGATGCACGTAGTTGTGCGATTATTTCGTTCGTGTCTGTCTCCGCCACTAGACTGTAAATCCTTGAAGGCAGGGGCCAGGTCTCCTTGAAGGTCTGTGTTGCCCACCAGGGTGCCTCCAACTCTCATAGGTGTTGAGAGAGTGAACGAACGATTTGGAACAGTACCCGGGCCTTGAATGTCGTCTGTCGTTCAGTCCTCATAGGACTCGTCCCAGCGACGTACGGCCTGCCCTCGCCTTTTGCTCCCCCCACGTCAGCTTCCCTTGTTCTCTTGCTGTGGCCTTGCAGACGCTCCCTGCTCCACCTTGGGATGAGCTCCCCTAAGCAGAGGAGACCCCCTGTCTACCCACCTCGTGGCTCAGGTTTGAAACTCTGCCTGCCAGAGCCTCACCTCAGGCGTCAGCTTCAGTCCTTGAAGATAACCACTGAAGACAAAGTGACTGGGCAAAGCTTTTAACTGGAGGGAGAGACCTGGGGACTGTACCCCCCTCCATGAGCCCTCATCTGCATTTTTGTATGTAAGCATTTGTGGAGGCAAAGCTACTGCTGCCCAATATATTCGTGAGAAAATACTCACATTTTTACTGTCTTGAGCGGAAATAACCAATATCTGTAGACAGACCAGAATTTGCTGTACCTTTTCCCACAAACACTTAAAATAATAGAAGTTGACTTGCCTGACATTTAGTCATTGTTAATATTTTCCTATAAACTTGGAAGTTTACAAACTCTAAGCTAAGAGATTGTCTTAAATGGCTCTAAAAATAACCATCTTCCTTTGCAATAGATCAGCCGTTCCAAGGTTGGGTAGTTTGTGTCCCAAATGCCTCAGGGCATCAATGAAATGAGCCTTATGAAAATTTCAGATTCGTTGGATCCAACAGCTGTCCTCCAGCACGTGCAATCCATATAGTCACGAAGGCTTGGGTATAAAGCAAATCACACTTTCCCCGTGACTTACATCCTAATGCAGAGATGCTTTATCTTCATTCCGGCTAAATGCCTATTAGTAGAGGTTCCTCCCGCTCTGGCGGGTGTGCCATCAGCTGGTGAATGGTCTGTGAAACGCCAGTGCACCAGGGAATGACACTGTTCTGCATCCTTCTGATAAAGGAAAAGAATCTTAATCTACATCTTTTGTAAATTGGGATTTTCTTTCCCTTTGCATTTTAAAAAGGCAGAGTTCCATTACTTTATATGGTGAATTTCAGCAATTGTTAAAATTCATCAGTTTTGTCCCTGAATTTGGGGCAGGATTAAATCAGGGGCGGACAAATGGACCTCTCAGAATGTTAGCGCTCTGTGATTCCTCCCAAGAAAAGGTGACTTGTTTTTTTGAGAGTGGCTTTGAAATGTGCAGACATTAACAAACAACTTACCGGAGACTCTGACAAGCCCAGGATTTCTCTTTGAGTGAAAAACTTAGTGAGCAGGCAGTTTTGTGTCCCTGAACTTGCACGGAACAGCTGCCCTTCCCCTCTCCCCAGCTCTCCTAATTCTTTGCCTGTAGGCTGACTGTGAGGTTAATACTAGACGGAGATTCTGTGACTGTTTCTGCCTCTGTGCTAACAACTCCCAGCAATTTGGAGGGGGCGAGGTGGAGAGACTTTATGAAGGAGAAGGCCACTTCAACCTTTTAAGTTTTCTTTCAAAACGTTAGTGTATAAAAATGTCCTTGAAAAATACTGACTCATATAAGCTTACAGAACTGTTAGAGGTTTTCCTCCCCCCATTCTAGTGTTCTTTACCCATTAGCTATTGCAGACTTTGATTATTCTTTTTCAACAGCTGCATTTGAAACCACAAAGGGCAGCCCTAAGAAGCAGAAACACCATTGTTGCCAACAGCAAAAGCCAAAACCCAAACCACAGAGTAATTGAGGATTAGGATGGGAACACCACCTTCTGGGCCCCGGGATGCAGGCCCCGGGTGCTTGTCATCCTCAGGGATGAGAAGCCTTTCACGACCGGCCACGGGTGCCAGTCTGAATGTTGAAGAGGCATTTCCTTTGTCCTCAGGTGCGGGTGCGAAGCCTTGGGTTTCAAGGCTCCATTGTTCCCATCTGCCCTGGATGCGGGCGTTCCAGAAAGCCGTTGGTCTGGGGTGACTGTTGAATGTATTATATGAAAGAAACGACAATCTGGGGGTACCTTGAGGTAGACAGCTACCCATATTGCCCGGCCCTCCCAGGTGGCACTGACTAGCTTTGTGAGATGGGTCTTTGGACCAGCAAAGGCTGTAAAGAGGGCACGTAAAGAGGAGTAACAGCTTCAGAAGGGCCTTGCGAGAGGTGTTCCTGGGGAAGGGCGAGCTACCGGGCTGTGTGACTGTGACCCGTGGGCGTGGAGAAGCAGGGACACCGGTCCTGTGCCTCCCAGCATCATTCCTCCCTACCTGCCAGAACTGGCCTTCCATTCAGCGGGCAGTTCCTGGGGACCTACTGCGTGTAGACCCTCAGCAGGACAGGGGAAACGTGAAAGCAGTAAGGCATGGTCCCTGCCCTGGTGCCGCGTCTGGGGGAAGACACGGAGCTAAATCCTCATGGCCACCACACCGGCAGAGGACCCAGGTTGTCCCTCGGGCCTGTGAACCCCACCAGCAGAGGACAAGTCTGTTTAGTTCCTGCTGCATCCCCAGCTGCCAGCACAGGGCTGGCACCTACGAGCCCAGCACAGATCTGTTGACTGGATAAATGCACGAGCTAGGTGCAGTGAGAGCCCAAGAGGGGAAGGAAGTGACTCAGCTTTCAAGGCATTTCCACAGGAGAAGCTTGAACCAGACCTTCTAGGTTGAGTATCTGGAGGACAGGGAGGCCCGAGTGGAGAAGCGATGTCTGGAAGCGTGAACAGCCATGCCTGCTCTGGGGCCGCAAGGAGGCCACTGCCTCGGGCTCGGGCCGGGTAAGATTGCGCCGCAGAAAGACGAGGGCTGGGCACACGGATGACCTGGGGCACCTCACCAGAGGCCAGGGTTTCTCCTTCGCCAGACTTGCACTTAGGAAGCAGGCTCTGAAGGCCGGGAGGAGAGCAGACCAGGGGTGTCAGGGGACCCAGGGCTCATCAAACAGCCCGGCAGGGCCCCTTGCTGACCGCTCCCCACGCGACATCTCTGTTCATTTCTGGGTCCTCCACCGCCTCCGGTGCAGTATTTTGCATATAGTAAATAATGCATAAATATCGGTTGATTTTTTTTTTCCCTTAGTTCTGTGGTCCTTCAGTCCCTTCAGGGCCTAGGTGGGCCCTGATTCCAGGTCCTCTGATTCGTCCATTCTCTTACATAAAGAGCTCTCCAAATATTTAGTCAAAAAGTTTTTGGTTTTGGTTTAATTCTTAAGCTTCGGTGTACCATGTCTGTTGAATTCCAGCTTCAGCTCAAATTTTTATCAATGATTTCATCTTTCAAAAATGTACTTTAGAACTACAAGATCACTAGAGTTGGTCTTAAGGAGTGCGGGTAAATACTCACTTTTTAAAGTCATTGTTACTCAGAACTAGGCTTTTTTTAGGAGTGACTCTAGTGGATAAGTTTGTCATTCCTGCTTCTTAAAATATTTTTCTTGACAAATCATTTTTTAAACTTTTCTGGTTAAAGTAACACAAATATTATTGATTGGGTTATTGTTCTTTTTAATCCTCTATCTGACTTTCTAGTTTTCCTACGCATGTTTTCAAGAGCTAAATAGATACAGTGGGTTTCACGGCTGACATAAGGCTAGCGAGGCACCAAGTCATTATTAATTTAGGCCTCAGTGGCATCCAGTTGGCACTGGAAGAGTTGTGACCTTATCTTTGATGTGTTCAAAGCCAGTTATTTTTACCCTGATGCTTCAGGAAGTACGCAGCCACTTCATCTCTTTGTTCTCTTATCACAGAATCAGTTGAGATGCTGCCCTCTTTCCAGTGTATGTGCTTTGGAAGCTGGTCCCTCTCCAGATGCCTGCTGAACTTAGCACTGTTTAATAGGGCAGCCGCTTGGGGTGCCAGGCAGGTGGGGGACATGCCAAGAGGGGGTGTCCTGCTTGGCAAGGCCACCCAGAGTCCTTGGGATGGCGCCACAGCTGCTTAATTATTCAAGTGGAATGAGTGTCCTCAGCGGAGACGTAAAGCAGGAGGGCAGCTCCTTACTCTCCGTGTCCCTGCTCCGTACTGCCTTCTCTCCCTCAGATGTTCCTGAACTCTCACCTCTCCTTCTACAGCCTCCTTGTGGAACTTTAATTTTCCGTGAAGAGTAAATGGCTTGGAACCACTTAGAATGTTTGCCCTACCAATGGGGTTGGTATCTTCACAAATATCAAAGCCTTAGGCTAAAGGGCTATGGGCAGATTTCAGGCCTCAGAGAGCCTCTTAAAGAAGATCGGGGTAAAGGGGGCACCCCCTGAAATCATGACTTGTGAGCTGTGAATTCTGTGAGTGAGAGCAGTCCTGGGGAGACAGAGGGTGCAGCTCTGCAGATTCCATCAGCTGTTCCTGATCACCAGGTTCTCCACGTGAAAATGCTTGGGTGGCTGGCTGCGATTTGAGAAGCGGCCCCTTCCTGTGCGCAGAGTTTCTCCAAGTTTCTGTGTCGTCTAAGTTTAGCTCTCTATCACACATGTGAGTGCATCTGGGTACACGACACAGAGGCACGTGAGAGGAAGAGGTACATGTGACGTGTGGATGGGCAGTGTTAACAGGCATCCGGGAGCAGGGTTCTCAAACTTTAAGGTGCACGACACCCCCCTGGAGTGGAGGGGGCTCGTGGTCTCCGTAAATGCAGATTCTGATTCAGGAGCTCTGGGGCGGGACTGAGAGAGAATGTGCTTCTCTGACAAGCTCTCGGATGCTGCGTGGACCATGGTGACAAGGCCCTGATTCCCATACCTGGGGGGCTTTTAAAACCTCTGATGCCGGGCTGCACCCCACCCATGAAATCGGAATATCTGAGGGCAGGACAGTAGCATCAGTAGTTTTGAAAGCTCTCCACGAAATTCTCGCCCAGGTTGAGTTCGTGGCTGGGAGGGGGGTTGGGGGGAGCTGAGTGGAGGATGGGACTCATTCCTATCACTTTGGAAATTTACCAGAAGTATGTTGCAGCTGTCGCCATCTGATAGTGTACGAATTAAAACGAATTAAATGTTACCAGCTCTGTTTTAAAAGAACACCATGAAGTTTCCCGAGAGTTCCTCCAGCCACCAGGCTCTGCTCCACCTGTGTTTACCAGCCGCAGAGTCCCAGCTGAAGCCCTCACAGATATTCTTGCTGCTCTCCATTTACCCGTGGCCTTCTGTTCCTGTTGCACAGCTCGCTGACCTCAATTCTTTGTGGCTGTGAGGGGTCTAGATGAGAATAAGATGTTTTATCTTCCTGTAGAGCAGGGGTTCTCAACCCTACAGCACATTAGAATCACCCTGGGCGATTCTGATTTACCGGGTCTGGGGCAGGGTCCCTGCACTAGGGGAGTTTGAAAAGCTCCCTGGGTGAGTCTAGTGTGAACTCAGGGATGAGAGCCAGGTTATAAGATAAAATGACACTTGAAAAAAAAAAAAAGTATTTGTATTTTCTTCAACATTTAAAAAAACTGGTTCTAAAAAATAAAAGATGCTGTTCAGACAATAAAATATAGAAATTGGTTTTTTAAATATACATGTAAGGATTTATTTAAATATATATTTAAATCTGTATACCCCCCCCACCCAATATCTGGTATTTTTGCGCCTCCCCAAGGCGCAAAGTGGGGAGATTCTTGAGCCGGCGTCGGAGAAGCGAAATGTTCCTGATGTAACTATCACCCACTGTAGTAATTAGGACAGCGCTAGCTGGTGTAAGATCTCCGCGCACGTGTGCACAGTCATTCAGGGGGCCCCAGTGTACGTCTCCAAGGTGGCCTGCGGAAGGGGGGAAACAGTGGGTGGGGTTCAGGGGAGGCCCCCACCGGCTGGGCGGGGCCACGTGTACTTGCACCCCATTGGGCAGAGGTCAGTCACGTGGCCACTGCCGCGTGTGTGGAATTGTCAGCGCAGCCCCAAGCCCTCAAGGAGCACGAAGGTTGCGGGATGGCCAGCCTTGGCTGTCCTACCGCATTTGTGTGTCTAGGGGTCAGATGCCTCCCAGAAAGGTGCTGGCTGTGGGCCCTGCACTTGGAAATGCAGATTCCAGGCCTACTAGGTGCGGGAGCCTGCAGAGCTTAAGTGCTGTGTTAAGCCCCTGTGCTCTTGTCTTCTTTTCTCCACAGATATCGCAAACGGCACCAGTTCAGGGGGGTACCGCCCACCTCCCAGAACCAAGGAAGTCATCATCAATGGCCAGACTGTGAAACTTAAATATTGTTTCACCTGCAAGATTTTCCGGCCCCCTCGTGCCTCTCACTGTAGCCTTTGCGATAACTGCGTAGGTGAGTAGAACCAGAAATTGCCTCTGTCCCATCTCTAATGTTTGTGCTAAAATGTCTGTAGCTGATGGAGTAGAGATTTCCTGTGAATAGACCTGTGCTAAAGAGAGTCAGCATGTGTGTCTCTTTAATCCTTCAGAACTAAACAGCTCGATAATAGTTAATATTTCAACCGTATTGCCTCCTGCCCCTGATCCCGTTCACCAAGCCTAGCGTCGCCAAATCTTTTTTCTTTTTACATCCTGCAACACCACGAGGACAGCAGAATGTCCTAGGCCTTCTCCTCCCGGGTACACAAGACCAGAGGGGGGGGTTCTTTGTTCCCTGGAGCTGCCGGGTCGGCACACTTGAAATAAAACCATTTCACCCCTAGATCCTCCATTGCCCAAGGAGCTGGCTGCACGTATAGCCAGACTCTCCCAGCTCCTCAGAGGGGCATTGTGCTTGGGTAGCCGGAGGCATTTGAAGCCCAAGGAGAGGAAAAGGGGAGAGGCCAAGAGACTTCTGGGCCTACAGTTAGGATCGTAACTCTTCCCAGAGACCACTTACCTTCTCTGTCGGCTTGCTTTCTCCAGGACAGGCTAGGAAACGGGCAGAGGGAACACCGTGGAGCACAGAGGTCCTCCAATGTGAGACTTGGCCCTGCTGTTAGGCTGTCACCATCCCAGCACAGGATTTCTACAACTGATGGGGGTGCCAGCCCCTTGGAATTACTTGGGCAGCACTTCCTGTACTTTAGACTGAGAGCTACTACCCACACCCGCAGACCATCTTCTCCCCTGGGATGGAGCTTCTCAGAGATGAGGTTGGCAAGGAGCTGGTGGAAGCCCCAAGTGGCAGGAAGGGTAGTGAGAAATGGACTGAGGCTTTGCCACGCAGGGGAAGACCCACAGTTCCTCAGTCCCATAACCTGCCTCTAAAAGAAATAACCAGGGATTTTCCTGGGCGAATAGACATGGAAATCCTGTTAACCTCACACCTGAAAGGATAGAACACCTCAGAACAAACCTTGTTTCCCTTAGTAACACATTATCAATTGCCAACCCTTTTCGAGCCTATTAGAATTTGTAGTCTCAATTCTTCTTCAGAAAAAAAAAAAAAAAAGGTTATATAATGTTTTCTGCTGTGCAAAGCCATTTTCCTTTTATTTGTCTGAAATTTACTTTATCCTCACTTTAATAATCTACAATTTGGTAGAAAGCCCATGTTTTCCCTCTCAGACCTTTTTTTGGTTTTATTCACTTGGAAAAATTACTTTTAACCTTTGCCTCCGTAGCAAAACAGCATGGAATTTTGTTGTCTTTCCCAAGTGGTAAGAACCAGTTAAGAGCCTGGAATCTGGTACCCAGTGGCCTGGGTACAAATACTAGCTTCATGACTTAGACAAGCAACCTCAACTCTCTATGCCTTGGTTTTCTCATCTCTACAATGGTGTCAATAGGAGTGCCTACCTCATGGGATGGTTAACAGAGTAAATGAGTTAACGCATGCAAAGCACTTAGACCGGTGCCTGGCTTTCGGCAAATGCTCTGTGATTGTTAGCTGCTATTCTGTTATTAACTACTGCTCCCTTGACATTTTTGATTGGCTTTCTCTGGCAAATTTCTTGATCTACTGTATCCCTCTACAGGTATGGTGACCAAAACTATACCTGGTCCTCTATGTGAGGACACACACCAGGGTTTCTACAAGGACACATGACAGCCTTTGTGTGATTTCTGATACCCTTCCTGATGACTTCAGCCCCAGTGGCCATCCCATGCTCTTCTCGAGCATACTTTTAAGCCAAAGCAGCACAGTGGCTTAAATGTCTTCAGGGGAATAATCTGTAGGGATTCAGAGGACCCTTTCTTGGGTTGTAATTTTGACATTACATGATGAAATATTATATGATGGAATATATATATATATATATTTTCGTTCACATAAAATCTTTTGCATGTCTTCTCCTGGAGGTCTAATGACTTGTTCCAGTTGGCATTTATAGGAAGGGAGTTGTTTCCTACAAACCTGAAGAGTTTATGGGGCATCTCCTTCTCTTTATCCTTTATAAAAATGTTTACCCATTTCTAGACACCTGACTGTCAGTTGGTCTCAATCTTCTGTCTTCTGTCTCTAGGCTAGATTCCTAATCATGATAAAACATTCCGCTCTATCTCATAGTGTTTTAAAATTCTCTTCGGATCATACTGTAAAACACTTTCTGAAAGTTCGTCTAATTCTCTCATTTGTTCCCTCCATCGCCCGTAGGTAAACATAAGTTTACATGTTCCTTAAAGAACCCTGATGAATTAGATGTAAAATCGTCTTACCAGAATTATATATGTAGTTAATGGTGTACTTCTCCTATAGTATAACTGTATAAGATAGTACCCTTTCTTATAGAAACTACCAGCTGAGAAAATAAGAGCCATCAGTCTATAATATCCAGGAGCCCTTCTGATAGGTTCTGAGCAACCTTTCTGATAAATCCAAGTCACATGCTAATCCAGAACTCCACAAGCAAGCATGGGGCTGTCCTGTAATGGGAAGATGCAGAACAGCGAAGGGAAAGGAGAGGAAGCGGGGAGGTTGGGGTGGGCTCAGAGGAGGAGACTGGGTGAAGAGTGCGTTGACAACAGCTGCCTCTAAGCCTCATTTGACGGCCCTAGGGCTGGAGGTTGGCAAACCCTGATCAGGGCCCCACTGTGTGGAGGACAGGTGAGGTAAATAGCATACAGTTGATGTAAAATAAAGCTACTCACTGCACTCGGGGAACAACCACACAATGACTCAAACCTACATAGTTTTGGTTTTCCAGTTCATTACAGTACATTTGGGCCTTTGGTGTGACCCATTAACTGACCAACGAATTGGACCTTGTGCATTTGGGAAAAGAGAGTGGAAAGCAAACGTCTCCAACTGAGAAGTATAATTGCAGAGTTTGCCACTATTTTATTTTTAGATAGAAAGTTTTTATTGAAAGAATTCTACTTTTTGCAGCCACGGGAAAAAAAAAAAAACAATGATGTGCTGAAAGCCAGGGTCTACACATGTGGCTTCCCTTCCCTTGTAATGAATGGGTTTGGCTTGGTCCTTCCTAGGCACACAAATAGATGTCACTTTGCACTGGGAGGGGAGAGAGGAAAATGCAGCTTCCCAGGCAGTTCAGAAGCGTATTTTTCTTTGTTAAATAAGTTTGAAATGAGAGCAAAATTGTAGGGGCTGTGTAGTTGGAGTTGAGGACTAAGGGGAAAGCTTTCTTGGGGAGCAAACTCTGTTGCTAACATAGAACAGGTTAGCAAAGCCAGGCGGTTGGGACATGGCTATAAGGACAAACAGACCCAGAACTGAATCCTGGTCCTGTCCTTGGATACTATTGGAACCTGGGCAGGTTATCTGACCACCCCTACGGGTTTCCACATCTGTAAAATGGGGTGATCCTAGTACTGCCTCATAGGTTTCTTTTAAGGATGAAGTGAGATAGTGCCGAGCAAGCACAGACCTGGTGCACACCGAGGGCTCACAAAGGGCTTGCCAGTGATGTTATTGTGCGTAATAGGAGGAGAGCTGCTGCGGTGCTCCCAGGGAACTGCGTAGAGCGACGTTGTCTTCACGGAATGATGGGAGTCCCCTTGTTTTCCTGTAATCTGGGAGGATTTGGATGATCTGCAGCTGCAGGAATGAATATATCCTGTCTCTCTCTTTGTCTCTTTTTATCTCTGTTTCTCTCTCATTGTCTCTCTGTGTTGCCATCAAATCGCTTCTGCACATTGAAACAGAGTATTTGGGGTTGTTTGTTCTTCCAGGCAATTTTTGACGTTATAAAATATTTTTACACAACTGACAGCTGGGGCTGAGGAGCCACCTCTGCTCGCTCAGACCCTTAGGATCCCTCAGGTCATTAAAGGAAGAGTAACAGAAGGAGCTGGAAAGCAAAACATACCCTTGTGCGGTCTTCTCAGACTCGCTATGTATGTTCCAGCCCCCGCTGAGCCCCTTCCACATCTCCCCAACCAGGGTGGACCCTTTCAGGGAAGGCTGTCCTTTGCTGGGCTCTGGCCCAGTGTCAGAGTAGCCAGCAGCTTTCCCTGGCATTGGGTATTTTTTTTTTTTTTTTTTTTCTTTGTCTTTTATTGTTAACATTTTTTTAATTGAGGTATAATTGAGGTAACATTACATTGGTCGCAGGTGTACAATGTCATGATTTGATGTTTGTATATGTTGCAGAGTGATCACCACAATAAGTCCACTTAACATCCACCACCTCACATAGTTACAGCACTTTTTTTCTTGTGATGAGAATTTTGAAGAGCCACTCTTCTAGCTACCTTTAAATATGCAATACAGTATTATTAACGTACATAGTCACCATGCTGTGAAAGTTCCATCCCCATGACTTACTCATTTGATAACTGGAAGTTTGTACCTTTTAACCTCCCTCACCCATTTGGCTCACTCATCCGGCATTGGGTATTTTTAACACAACCGAAACCTGTAATAAAATGTGATTTACTTGAAAGTAATTTATGCATGCACTGTGAACTAAACTAAGTTTGCTAAACACTAAGAAGGAGCGCTGCAAGCATTTGCAAGCCTGCTCTACGGGAGTCTGTCTGACTTGGACCAGCCCAGAGGCAGCAGCACCTGGGTCCCAGACCTGCTGCCTGGTCCGTCTCTGCTTCCACGATGCCACGTCTGGAGGTGCTGTGAGGACAGAGAAGGTGGCGCACGAAGCCCTCGAGCTGTGTCAGCCGCTGCAGGGCTCTCGGTGGCACCAGCCTCCTCTCTCATAGGGGTTGCCCTGGCCCCATTTTCACCTGTCCCCTTCTGTCATTTCTGATGTGGATGGCGCAGAGAACCTCCAGACACCCTCTGCAGGGACTCAGTGCCCACTTACTCTTGTTTTTGGGAGAGCTTCACGGTCGTCTTCAAAAGCTCGCTCTCTCTCTCCTGGGCACTGTACTACGCTCTCCCACCCCACAGTGTCTCCCCTTCCCCGCCCCCTACCCATCCAGCTGCTTCCTCGGAGATGTGGGTTTCTGAGCTGAGACTGCAGACGTCTTGTCTGTTGGGTACACTCTGCTGAGCCCAGTTACTGCTTCACAGTTGTACTCAATATTAAGAGGTCTGGAATATCTGAGATTTAGAATCACAGCTGCCTTCTGGTGTGGGTAGCACACTGGAATTTCTTTTATTAAACGATTTGGGTATGGTGAGAAGGGTATTAGTTTTACATAGGAAAGCATATCATTTGAAGGGAATGGTGCAAGCTGGCATTTGTAGCCTACCAGGGACCAAAAAAAACCCAGGGATTTACTGTGCCCCTCCTAGTTTCCAGTATCCTTGCTTTTTACTGACATTTAATGAGCACCTGTGTGTCAGGCACTGTGCTGGTATCTAGATGCATCAAAATAAAATACAGTCCGCAAGAATCATTCTTAAGAACAGACCAAAGAGAATTCAAGGCCAGAAAGCATTGTATTTATCATATTACATGGATCAAAAAAAGAGTAATTTTATGTTAGTAAAGAGCACATTTAAAAATTCAGTCATCAACGTATATGCATCAAATAACATTGCATCAAAATACATAAAGTAAAAATTGTTAGAAAATGCAAGGATAATTTGGTATAACATAATGCTAGTGAGAAACAATAATATACCTCTGGTTTTGTTGGCTCAGGTAAGCAAAATAAAAGATAATGAATATATAATGAATAAATATACGCTGAACTTTGTTTCTGCAAAGTATACTTACCTTTTGTAACTGATTGTGGAACATTAGCAAAATTAATCATACTAGCTGCACAGAAATTCCTAACTTCCTAAAAGCAGATATTACACAGACTGTGTCACCTAATGACATAGCAATAAAACTAGAACTCAATCACAAAAATATAAATACACAAACCTAACCAATTATAATATTTTTTAAGAACCCTTTTCATCAACTCTTGGGTGGCAGAGACTTCAAAATTGCACTTGTGGAATAGTTAGAAAATGACAATAAGAACAATGCAAAATAAAACTTCATGCCAGTCAGAATTCTAAATTCTAACCGCACAAAATAGTTAACCTAAGCAGAAAAGGAGTTATCTGGAAAACTATCGGGTAGCCCATAGAAAGGAAGGAGGAGGCTGCAGAACCAGGCTCGGCAGCCTGGAAGAGCGGGGGGAGGCTGGGTGCCTGAGCACAGCCAGTCATTCCTGCAGTAGGATGTCCCAGGAGGCGCAAGCACCACAAGCAAGATGTTTGTGACACCACCACTGAGTTCTGACTCTGCTGCTACCATCAGCTTGGAACTGTGACTCTGTCTGCAAGGACCATGGGCTCTGGATTCAGAGATCTGGGGGGTTGGGAGCCCCTGGGCCTGTTTCATTTCCACACCCAAGAAGCCAGCGAGACGGGGGAGGTAGCTGCCCCACTTGCAGCTTCTGTAACAGGGGTGGAGGGCGGGGCCTACCTCCCACCTATTTTGGGATTCTTCACAAACAGGAAGCTTACTTGGATGGTGGACGGCCAATGAAATTAGAAGTTTTCAGAAGTCTAGTACAAAAAACAAAACCGAATTTAGAAGCAACTAGAGGAACATAGCAGCCATCTCAAGAAGATAGAAAAAAGAATAGCAAAATAAACTTAGAAAAACAGGAAGAAAACCATTAGTAACCTAGAAAACGGAAAAATAAATATGATACCGGATCTAATTCTTCGGCAAATAAGCAACAAAAAGATAAACTTCTGGTGAGACCAAAGGAGAGAAAATAACAAAGTGGAAATAACAGATTCAAGTGAGACATTCTCTCCACAAACTTATGTATAACTTTAATGCAATTTGAGGCAGGAGACAAGATAAAAAATGTACAGTATGATTACCAATACCATTTGGGGAAAATTATTGGATTTTTGGAAACTGTTCACTCTTTACCGCTCATGTGAGGGCTGCCCCTAAGCTTTCCGTGGTGACGCACAGGCTGGGTTCTTCTGCCCCTGAGGGCTTCCAGCCCCTTTGTGTTCATCTTTGTTTTAGTTTTTTTCTTAGTGTCTGGAGTTTTACCCTTTTTGGTTTAAGCAACAGGTCCTGTAACTAAAAAATATATCAAACAACCTAATGAATGCTTTTGGATTCAAGACATTGATCATGTTTCCACCCTCTCGCATTCACTGACCTCTCTGGAGAGTTTCTGTTTGCCTTAGACCAGCAGTAATTGTGTCTCCACCTCCAACTTGAAATGAATAAATACGGACATGGGATCTTTTAGCTGAAAACAAACTGGGAGGTTTTTCTTTCCACAGATAATCTATTGTAGTGCACCAAGGGTTTAATGAAACTCGCAAAGTGACAGATAACTTCAAGGCATATTACCGTCATTGTCATGTAACTCACACTGTGCAAGATTGTGGAGAGAGCCGGAATTCATTTCACGTCTGTGCGGAAGACTGCCATTTGTTCATAAAAGGTTTTATTCATTGATACGAAGAAACTCAGAGCCAAATGTAGCAGCCTCTAAACAATGTAAAGAAGACTTTGGGGTGTGTATTTTTGGCACTGACTTATTCCCGGTTTTCTTACAAGCATCTCAAGTCCTTTTTAGAAAGTGATGGGAGTTTTAATTAAGTCACTCGTTAGCAATGATTCGTTGTTATTAGCTCAAGTGACAGATGGCAGAATTCCAAGTAACCTTCCTGACTCATTTGACCATAAAATGACATTCTTTCCTGGAAGACTTTTCGTCTTCTCTTATGTCAAATTAAAACCGTTCCTGGTTGTCAGTACGTTGTTTTTTCTGTCTCTTCCTACCAGTTCACATTTCCTGTGTTTCACTATTGATTCCTGTCTCCTGGGAACCAATAGTTCTTCTGTTGGTTCTTCTGTAACCTCTATCTTGGCCGTCCCCCAGCTCTTCTCTTGGTCCCCCTCATCCTCCATGGATTCGTCATGCTGTAGCTGGAGACACCCTTTTGTTTCAGCCAGATAAGCTGGTCCCTTCTCTTTTTCAACATGTCCTCCCCACAATGAGAGCCCCTGTGTTCTGCCACCAAGAGTTTCTTCCAAAAAAATTAAACTCAAGAAAGTCTAGAGGTGCTTTTGAGGCAATCACCAAAATAAAATAAAATTCTACAAAGTCTCTCAACTTTCAGAAGAATTTCCTTCATAACATGTTTGTCATAGGTGTAAGTACATGTAGGTAGATGTAAATTCCTCAGGATGGAGTACCCAGGCCTGGGAGTCTGCATTGTAGCAAAGTAAAAGGAGGTGGGAATCAAGCACAGTCAAGGTTGAGAGCCATGGGAACAGACTTTCTGTGACCCTCTCCGGGATCCACCATTGAGGTCAAGCCATCTGGGTGTGTTGGGAATTGCTCACCTCTCGTGGAGAGCAGCGGCCAGCAGTGAGGCCTCCTATGGGAGGTGGCCACTTCCAGAAGAGCACTGCTGTGGTGATTTGCACCCTTAAAAAATTATTAGTAAGATAGCTACCATCTTTGGAGCCTGTTAGAAGCCATACATTGCAAGTATCATTTTACAAATGGAAGTTCATCAGTATTAGTACTTCTTCTGTAACTCACCTTAGGGCCATAGTCCCTCTGGGGGTCTGAGGTGGACATTGACATGGTCTGACGACACGGGTGAAGTCCACCGAGCTGAGTGGCTGGGCCAGGGCCCAGGGGTGGATGTTGAGAGTCAAGAGGAGGAATCAGGCCATATCTGTAGAATGCTCTGTAAAGCAAACGTTTACCACTCATCCAAAAGTATTTATTCATTGGCTGGTATATGCAAGTAGAATGCAAGGGAGTGTTAAGATGGGCTTCCTGCCTTTGACAAGTTTTCTGCCGACTCATGAAAAGTAAACTAACATCATAAATATTTTAGGGAGTTCCCTGGTGGCCTAGTGGTTAGGATTCCGGGCTTTCACTGCCGTGGCCCAGTTTCAATCCCTGGTCGGAGAACTGAGCTCCCGCAAGCCACACGGCACAGCCAAAAAAAAAAAAAAAGAAAGAAAAAAAACCTATTTGGCCAGGTTGTAGCACTCAGGATAGCTAGTCTGATCTTAGGAGGGTCCTCTTAGACCAATTCCCATAAAGAGGAGAAATGGGAGGAAAGGCTGGAAAAATTCAATAGCAGTCACACTGAAGCCCTTGGGTGCCTGTCGAGAAGGAGGAACTAGACTCAGCCACTAGTGCACCATGCTCGAGCAGGAACCTGAGATGCTCTGATCTCACACATCAGTGTAAAGTGAATTGATGAGATATCTTAGTTAGCTCTTGGCCGGTGATGCAGTATGACTAACACCCTCCAGAATCTCAGTGGCTTTGAACAAACAGCCTTTCTTTTCCTCATGGGCCTGTGGGTCTCCTGGGGCAGCTCTGGGTTTGGCTCTGGGCATTGCTCAGGTTCAGGCTTCTCCTCAGATTTGATTCTGGAACCCCGGCGGAAGGGACAGCAGCTGCCAGGCATGTTCTCCTCACTGGGGCCGGGGGGAGGGGGGTCACTGGACCACATGATGGGGGCCAAAATATGCAGTATCTCTTACAGCCTCTGCTTACGGCACATTTGCTAAGACTCCATGAGCCAAACAAGGCACATGACCGTGACCAGGACCTGTCAGTGGGGCAGGGAAGGATACTCCCCCCTCAAGAAGGGGAGTAGGGAGTATTTGCTGAAATACACCAATCTGTCACATGCAGGGAGACTCGAAGGCCAAACATCAGTTACCTTCTAAGAAGCAGTTGTGTGTCTCATTCATCTTTTTAAAGCAGATGGCGCCTTATAGAAGATGCCCAATAATCAATTGTTTACTTGGGTTGCCGAGAATTGAAATTGGCCTCCAGCAACGGATTTGGGAACTAGGGAGGCTAAGGATGCAACATACTTTACCAGCCCCAAAGTTTCTTCTTCCAAGATATTTGTGGCTGTATCAGCCCATCCAGCTGCTCTCTGTTGGGTGTTAAACAATAAATGTTTCACCAAATTCCACCCACTATTTGTAGGAGTTGGGCAGGACTGAGCTGTTAAAGGCTGGAAACTTGAATAGTGAAAAATAACCTGTATGGGCTTCCCTGGTGGCGCAGTGGTTAGGAATCCGCCTGCCAATGCAGGGGACACGGGTTCGAGCCCTGGTATGGGAAGATCCCACATACCGCGGAGCGGCTAGGCCCGTGAGCCACAACTACTGAGCCTGCGTGTCTGGAGCCTGTGCTCTGCAACGGGAGAGGCCGCGACAGTGAGAGGCCCGCGCACCGCGATGAGGAGTGGCCCCTGCTCTCCGCAACTGGAGAAAGCCCTTGCACAGAAATGAAGACCCAACACAGTCAAAAATAAATAAATAAATTAAAAAAAAAAAAATAACCTGTATGCTTTAGTTTTGAAAGCTTAATACACATTTGGACATTGTTTTTTAAAAGCTATAAAAATAATTTGGTTTGTTGGAACAGATTGAGTTTTATCTTATTTTTAAAAGGTTGAGAAGTATTTTAAATAAAGGACTAATGGAAATTGGAATAAAGGAAGAAGAATCACTTATATAAGAACCTAGTACCTATGAAAATGTAATTATTATCTTTTTTGATTAAAGAAGTGAAATGGATACATAGAAACAATTTATACTAAAATAACTTTCATTTTATGATGCCATCATGTATTTATGTATGGCTTCTGACTTTTGGAGGTAGTTCTGTGTATGTTATCTCATTTTCTGCTCACAACCAGCCTGGGCATTAGTCGAGGTAGAGAGTATCACCCCCATTTGCTACAGAACTCAAATTCAGAGAGGGCAGGAACTGTCCATGATCACACAGCAAGACTCTAGCAGCTGGAACCAGAAGGCAGCCTCCTAACCACTGTGTGAAAGTTCATACACCACAGACTTAGAGCAGAGAGAAACGCAGCTGGGCCTGAAAGTCAGCAGCAGGTGGACAAGTAAGACGTAAACACAGGAGAAAACGTAATAATTTCTACTCTAGCCGGGGAGAAACGCTGATCATCCAACAGGTCGTGTCCACCGTGAGTGAGGCTCTGTGCCGGCCCAGGCTGGGGTGCAGCATGCAGAGAGAGAGCAGGAAGTTGAATCACACACTGTCACCAGCCTTTAAAGTCTTATAAAAGCTGCAGGGAGGGTAGGGAAGGTAAGTGTCTGGCATGACCTGGTCGGGCCCAAGCAAAATCATAAGTAAGCTCAACTTGCTAGTTATTCCCCAGGATTATCAGGTTAACACGACAAGATATATGTATAAGTACTTTAAATTTTTTTAAATCTCTCATAGATGCATATGAAGATTATACTCCCCTCCTGAAATTATATTGCCTGAGCATCCTAGTTTTTGTATAACAGAGGCTCTCTGTACCTTGGATCAGGCCTTCTCCTCCCCAGCATTCCTGTTAGTCTTTAAGATCCCAGGGGAGAGTTTAATGGATCCGCAGGTACCGGAAAGCTGATGGGACACCACAACTTGAGTGGAAGCAGTGAGCCCCAAACCTGAGCAAAGTCACTGACCGCATGGCCTGGACAGAGCAAGTTCCCCAAAAGACCCAGAGCGAGAGATGAGATGCCGTGAGGACACACAGCAGGACTGTGGCCCTACTGCCGAAGTGCAGCGTACTCCCTGGGCCTGACTCCCTCCAACCACAGGCCTGACCAGGAGCTGAGACCCTTGCTTCTCAGGGTTGCTTAGTGCAGGGATTCCTGCCCTGGGCACCATGGATGGGATTCAGGGGGTCCAAGAGCTTGGATGGAAAACTCTGACATCTTTAATCTCACTAACCTCTAAATGAAATTTAATATTTCTTTCAATTATGAACACACGCAACAAACCACATTAGTTGCATTAGTCACCACTAGAAATCAGACATTTTCATATGACATAACAGACGTTGAAAATAGATCATTTACATTTGCTATTTCAAAACCACAGTAGTTGACAAACTGTAGCTCTTGTTATTTGGCATATGAATAAATAAGCTTGTATCCTACTATGTCACAACTTTTAAACTATTTTAAACTATTTTGAAAATGACATTTATTACTGATTTCAACATTAATAAGGTGGAAGGGTACATGGCTTCATGAGACTGCTAACAGGGTTCATGGCACCCAAACTAAGTTAAGAAGTCTGGTTAAATCTTGTTTAGACGCTGCAGTTGTTAGAAAATAGACTCCTTAAGATGACAGGTAACATCTCTCCACCCCACCAGAGGGTTGGTGTTGATTTTTTTCAAGTAATAGGCAGTAACATTTATTTCAAGAATGCCATTTTTAAAAGCTGCTTTTTTTTAAAAAGAAAAACTTTACTGGGCTTGTTCTTCCTTCCTCTCTTTCTTCCTCTTTCGCTCTTAACCCAAACACAGGTGTGCAGAGCACACACACACACACACACACACACACACACACACACACACACACACACACACACACACACACACACACACACACACACACACACACATCTTCCTGCACTGGGCAGTCAGGCCTGGGCCACCCACCCACCCAGGGTGCTTGGCAGCCTGGTGTCCAGCCTGCTACAGATTCTTGGTTGTTTTCTGGGAGCATCTGTGTCACCCTTTCATTACAAAGGAGAGAAAAGAAAGCTCAGGGGCAGGACCAGTACTGTGCCGCTGGCCCTTCCCAGCCTCCTCCTCCCCACCTCTGTGTTCCTGGGTAAATAGGACCCTTCTTAAAAATTGCTGAGAATTTACTCCTTCCCATTGTTCTTGCCTCAATCTGTTTATGCTACTGAGAAATACTGGGAAGATAAGAGCCCTTGGTATAAAGAAATTTAAACTTTCCCTCAAAAAATAATACAATATTATCTTAAATTTGAAGCCAAGATTGTTTCCAAGCCCCACGTGGGTTTTCTAATGGTTTGTATCACATACCTTTTCACTGAAAGTTAGCAAAAACAAGATAGTGTTAGAGTGTACTCTTGGCTCTTACACATTCAATTCACAACAATATCACAGTAGAGTGGTCTGCCATTTATCATGTGATAGAAGTAACCAGTTTTCTATCAAGCTGTTTGTGCCTGAAAAACCATTGCCTATTACTGATTTATGGGTTTGTTTTTCAGTCCAATAAATGGAGCCCCAGATGCATTTTTTTCATCTTTGATCATGCTGAATATTTGCTGTAGGACAGGGAATCGCCAGCCTGTGTGCCTGGGGTTATAATAATGCTGTGCTCAGGGAAGCGGGGAGCCTCTAGGCTAATAGTCCTTCAGGGCTATGCACATGGCCATGTCAGCACTTCAGTGGCTCACCTGTTTAAGGAATATCCTCTGACTGTTGCGGGTGTGTCAGGCTCTGCGCTAGGCAGGCACTGGGGAGACGATGGTGACAGTGATCGGCACAGCCCTGCCCGCAGAGCTTCCCTACCGAGGAACTCAGGTAGATTCACAGACTCCTGTGGTACAGGCTCATGTGGGAGCGTGTGGGAGAGGTTCCTAACCCAGAGGACGGAGCAGTCCATCCGAGACCAGTGGATGCACAGGTCATAGGAGGATGACCTGTGCAGAGGCGCAGGGCAGCGGGAGGCGGGCAGACCCATGGGACTAGAGAAAGTGGAGACTGCAGGCAGAGAGGGCTGCAGCCAGAGGCAAGACGCCTTCCAAGCCACGCTGAGGAGCTTCGGTCTTATCCCAAGGGCAAGGGACAGTGGAGTGGCTTTATCAACCGTGTGTTTCAGAAAGTGCTCTCTGTCTGCATTGCAGAGGGTGAACTGGATGGTGATAAGACAGGGCCAAGGAGATGGGCGGGAGGGCTGCAGCTACCCTATAACTAGGGAAGTAGCCGTGGAGATGGAAAGATGGCGTGGATGGATCCCAGAAATCCTCCAGAGGAAGAAACCGTGGAACTAAGTGCTTCATTAAATTTACGGACTTGGGGCAAAGAAGAGTGAGTTTTTGATCCCTCTGTCTCCTGAGCGCGTGATTATTTCCCCGTATTAGAAAATTAATGCTTTTAAAGAAAAATCAAGTTCACATGTTTTCGGTCAATCATGACACAATGACCTGAGTCTATAAACTACATAACTCAGTGTAACCACCGGAACCCTCTGGCTCTTGGTCCAGAACTGGATCTGTAGCAACTTAAACATGAGGACCCAGAGACAGTGACGTCAGCTTCAAGGAACTGGGTACCACGTGTGTCCAGCTGTGAGTGGTTGGCTGGTGTCTGAGGTCAGAGACAGAGAAGAAAAAAAGGGGGAAGGGGAGGAAAGAAGTGCTAGAAAATAGAAGGAAAAGAAATACAGAAGGGAGGGAGCAAAAAAGGCGAACGTGGAGAGGAAGTGAGAGGTAGTGAGACGGAAGTGGCAGCAAAGGTGCTGGGTCAGAGCTGTCGGGGCTGAGAGGAAGCAGAGCTGGGGGGAGATGCTCCTCACCTGGCTCGGGGCTGCCCCGCAGCTGCTCAGGACGCCAGCTGTGCCCACGGGGCAGCCCCCTTATCCAGAACGTTCCCCACCACCAGCATGACCCCTCCTCCCTGCTGTCGAGCTGTTTACAGTTTACAAAGTGACGTCAGGAAGGGCACTGAGAGCTTCGTGGTGAGTGAGGTGGGCTGTTGAATGGTCTTCAACCAAAAATGTTTTGGGCTGCTGCTCACAAGGAGTCCATTTTCAATCCTGCCGTAAACAGAAAGTGTCTTTCCCCCTCTCCTGGGGCCTCAGGACAGAGAACAGAGGAGGTGGAGACAGTGTCGAGGGGAGAAAGCAAAT
This sequence comes from Balaenoptera physalus, assembly GCF_965194825.1. NCBI lineage: Eukaryota > Metazoa > Chordata > Mammalia > Artiodactyla > Balaenopteridae > Balaenoptera > Balaenoptera physalus. The sequence goes on along the minus strand of NC_138888.1, from coordinate 9,792,184 downwards.
CCTGCAAGAAGCCGCAGATAACAAGGGACCGTCCGTGGACAAAGGCTGGACGCGGGGCGTAGTGCTTTCCCGAGTGTGGGGGAAGGAGAGCCTTGCCTCAGGATGTCAGGGAACAGCAAGGGGACCCCAGAGGTGCCTCCGGCTGGACCGGTCCAGCCTCCTAGACTTGCTGACTAAAAGTCTTCAGCATTTCCTTGGAGGGAAAAACTCAGAGATAACATCGTAACGTGCATTTGTAGAACTTCTGCCCGTGGCTTTGTAGGGTGAATCCCCATAGCGCCCGTCCCAGAGGGAGCTTCAGACATTCCCACCGGAGTCCTTCGCTGGCATCACAGAGGCCCAAGGGATGACCCCGCCTCCCTCAAGTAGCATTATCCACAGGCGGCTGAACTGGATAGATCCTACCCGAGTCAAGAATCTGGACCTAGAGTGAGAACATCAAGTAAACTGCCCGCCCCCGTGAAGGTTCAGTGCGCTTAATTCTGTTCACATCCGTGGAAGCCTTCCCACAGCCTTGGGAGGCAGGGCTGGAGGGAGCGATCCCACACGTAAATGAGAAATGGCAGGCGAGGCTGGCTCACACCCTGGGAAGCAGGGCTGTCCCCAGAGCCCTCGCAGAGCAGCCCTGCTCTTCGCAGGTGTGGGTCCTGGCTGCTGGCCTGTCAAGTTCAGAGCCACCCTTTGGGACAGGCGCTGTCAGCTGAGCTCTCACGCGGAACCGGCAAAGCCAGGATGCGGACGCGTTCATCTTCAGCAAGTGACTCTATGACTGGTCCAGCTGCTTGCGCAGCCAATGCATAGTCAGAAGGCTAATTTATAATTGCAGAATGAGAAATATAACCATCATGGGAAGCAGAACGTGCATGGCCAGCCCTGGGGCGGCTTTCTGGATACTTGGGGCAGATATTCTCGTGTAAGACCAGGAGCCGTCTACATGTATACTTCAGAAAAATGCTTTGTTAGAAGACTCTAATAGTTTAAATTTTTTTTTTAAGGAATTCCTTTATTTTTATTTTTTTTTTATTTATTTTTGGCTGTGTTGGGTCTTCGTTTCTGTGCAAGGGCTTTCCCTAGTTGCGGCAAGCGGGGGCCACTCTTCATCACGGTGCGCGGGCCTCTCACTGTCGCAGCCCCTCTTGTTGCGGAGCACAGGCTCCAGACGCGCAGGCTCAGTAGTTGTGGCTCACGGGCCCAGTTGCTCCGCGGCATGTGGACTCTTCCCAGCCCAGGGCTCGAACCCGTGTCCCCTGCATTGGCAGGCAGATTCTCAACCACTGTGCCACCAGGGAAGCCCCTAATAGTTTAAAACAATGTATTTAAAGTAAATTTTAAAACATACATCTTTTCTTATTCTGTGCATTTATGTATTTTAAAACTTTTCAACAAAAGAAAGAGACTGTCTGTCTAGTGCTATATTTTGGAAAGTGCATCCTTCACCAACAGGAAGAGTCTCAACCACAGGATCTCTGGGGCTTCCAGGCACATTTTCAGCTGGTCCTGGATTGCTGCCATGAAATCAACCACAGGGTCCATGCGCTGCACACATGCCCACTTCTAATGCAAAGGTAAATTGGACCTAATCCAGAGAAGAGTGATCTTTGGCCATGGTTTTATTTTTAGCTGACCAAGAAGTGCTCACCTCATTTCTGCCTGTAATTGTCAAACGGCAACTCTGTTTTAAAAACACTTCTTCGATACCCAAGAAAGCCACAGGCAATTACTTCGTGAAAGTCTGTTTCTGTTTGTCTTGCTCTCGCCGCATGTGTACCTCTTTGGCTCACTCTGTCTCCCCTGATTTGTCTGTGGCTCCTGGCTTCGTGTCTCTGGGGAGTGCATGTGCTCATCTCTGCTCTCGCTGCCTTTTGCCTTCCCGAAGTCTGTCTCTGTCTCTCAAGTTTTTGTCTCCAGCTCAGGCCTCTCCTCAGAGCTCCAGACTTGCAGGTACATCTGCTTTCCGGGCATCTCCACTTGGAGAGCCCAGAGACATCCCAAATCAGCGTTCCCCGGGACCCCCACCTCGCGGAGTGCCAACACCGTCCATCGGTTGCACAAGGCAAACACCAAACGTTTCATATTTGGCTCCTTCCCCTCCCGTCCTTCCCTGAACACCACCAGGCCCTGTACGTTTTCTTACTAGGTGGGTGCACTTCCCTCCCCTTACACTAGCATGGCCAACTGCGAGCTACCATCATCTCTCACCTTGCCTGGGCGGGGGTCTCCTAGTGGACCCTGGCCATCCACTCCTCTCCCCGTCCAGTCTACCCGCTACCACCCCCAACAGAACCTGATCACACCACCTCTCTCCTTAAGTGTGCTTTCCCGCTGGTGGCTCATAGGAAGGAGGCCCACGTCCTTCACCTGGTCCACCAGATCTGTGCCCTCCCTGTCTCCAGCTCTGTGGTACCTCACGCCTTGCCGCCTGGACTCCAGCCCTGAGGGTCTCCTCTCAGTTCCTGGAAAAAGGCACACCCTCTCTGTGAAGTCCTCTCACGGAGGGCTCTGGGCTGGTTCCTAGGGAAGCACACTCTTCCTTGGGTTTTCTGTGCTCGGCCTTCACAGCTCTGACCGGCTATTTGATGAAAGCCTCTGCCCGGTGGACGTGTAAGCTCCAAGAGGGCAGCTCTGTCTGTTCCTCACCAAGTGTTCCCAGCCACCTGCCCCTCCCTGGCCTGCAGCCGCTCAGCTAACATTTGCTGAAGGAGGGAGGCAAGGACGGAAGGGAGGGAGGAAGGAGAGAAAGAGAATTGGATACTCCTCTGCCTGTATCTGCTTCATCTCTCCAGGGTACCTTTCTCTCTTTAAAAAAAAAAAAAAAAAGCCTATTACTTTTTTAGCTCAGTGACTAGGTTACTGTTCTCAACCGGAACAAAAAGACTTCCTTCCCCCAGTGTAAACAAAACTCACCACTCATACCCTCAGACCTCCCAGCGGTACAAATGAAAATTTTTAGACTCCAAGAGAAATGATAATTTTTTAAATTAAGTCTGATCAGGAACTAGTAACCCTGATACAGTTCTGGGAGGATGGAAATGACAATTTAAAATGACTCATAATGTGTTTAGGCCTATTACAGATATAATTTATACATATATTTATTCACTCAACAAGTATTTGAGGGCCTATCATGTGCCAGCTGCAAATTTGAATACAGCAGTAGCTTTCAAATTTTTTCCCCCCTGCAACTCACAGTAAGAAATGCATTTTATATTGGGACTCAATTTACACAGATACTCAAAGTTTCATGAAGCCATACTTGAGTATATGAGATGCCTTGATATTTTCTATTTTATTCTTTTTTTTTTTAAGGTTGGGCATGACCAACTAAACTAATTTTATGACTCACTACTTGATCACAGCCCTTAGCTTGGAAAACCCTGAATAAAACATAGGCCCTTCCCGTATGTAAAGCGGCTCCCGACCTGTGGTCGATGACTGGCAGTTATGCTCGGTGAGCAGAGTGCCAGCCTCAAGCGGGGCTAGGGTTTGGGGTGTATACCTTCGGGACCCGAGGAGAGGGCACATTTAGCAAGCCAATCAAAGGTAGGCACCTGACTTTCTGCCTTCTTAGAACAACTCGACTTGAAAATTAGTTGTTGAAATTGGTTACATCAATGTCAGCAAACTAACAGGCTGCAGGAAGTTGTATGTAAAGGCTGGGTGTGAGTGCATGAGGGTGGGAGGGACTGTCATTTTCATTGGATTTTCAAAGCATTAGGAAATAAAAAATTAAGAATCAGTGCTCTAGAGGTTAAAAAACAGCTTCTGATATTCGTGGAAGACAGTAGATGAGAGGGTGTGCAGTGTTAGCATTTGCTGCCTCTGCCTCAGATGTCCTCCATCACATGGTCCTCCTTCATCACCCTCATCCCATCACACCTCACCCAGGCCAGTGGAACCCTGAGAGCCTCTCCCGGCCCTGCCCAGGGATGGAGCTCCGTAGCTCTAGCAAGTGTCAGCTAGGAGGGTTTTGCTACTTGCCCCAAGGCTCTCCATATGGAATGGGATTTTAGCCTACTGTTAAGCTTAACTCTTAGATAATCATAATTTCCTCACTGTACTTTGCTCTTAGCAGCTCTCTGTAAATCCTTTCAGACAACCCAATAGAATCTCTAGACATTAATCTGCCACAAATCAGAAAACCACATTCCCAGGCCTGTAAACAGTTAACAGGACAGCTCAGTGGGTATGAAGGAAACAAGGCTGATTTAATGCTCTGCTCTTGCCATCTTGAAATTCTGAGTAATTTTTTAATATGATGCTCTATAGTTTCCTTGTGCAGTGGGCCCCGCAGAGTACGTAGCCAGTCCTGACTATTAGATAGAATCTTTGGCCTGTTCGAGTGCCTGTGTTTAGAAAAGTAATTAACAATCCACTGACTAGACTGTGGTAACCCAGTGAAGTGCTGGCATGGTTTGTACAAACAACAGCAACAAACAAGAAAACAACACACTAGAATCTAAGAAGTCTGCTGACCTGATTCTGGTGGTGGGAGTATTTATGTAGTACTTAGTAGTCTCTGTAGGGCCACCAGTTAGCTCTGGGTCTAACCTGGGTCTATAAGAGAGCTAGCTCTTACCAATTATTATTATTATTATTTTTTTAATGTTTATAAGAAGGGTATTGGAAATTCTTTGTTTTGTCAGATATGAAATATATATATTTTTTTAAAATTAATTAATATAATATATATATATATTTTTTTGGCTGTGTTGGGTCTTCGTTTCTGTGCAAGGGCTTTCTCTAGTTGTGGCAAGCGGGGGCCACTCTTCATCGCGGTGCGCGGGCCTCTCACTATGGTGGCCTCTCTTGTTGCAGAGCACAGGCTCCAGACGCGCAGGCTCAGTAGTTGTGGCTCATAGGCCTAGTTGCTCCGCGGTATGTGGGATCTTCCCAGACCAGGGCTCAAGCCCATGTCCCCTGCATTGGCAGGCAGATTCTCAACCACTGCGCCACCAGGGAAGCCCGCACTTATCAATTATTTATAGAGTTTCTACTGCGGAGGCCTGCCAGCACTTCCTAATTTTGTGTAGAGTGGACACAATGGACTTCAATTCTTGAAAAGTTTTATTTAGCCATACAATCCTAATATTTCAGTGGGAAAGAAACCTTAATGACATATCCGACTGCTGAGGCCCAGAAACCTGCCTAGGTTACATCACAAAATAGGCATTTAGGATTAGGACTTCAGGTCCTTTAACTTAAGAATCCAACGTACTTTCAACAATGCACCACCAACAGAGCAATACCACACAGATTTGAAACTTAACTTGGGACTGCTTAGAACAATTACAGTGAACATTTACTAGCCGATTGTAATTTTTTTTTTTTCTGGTGGTTGTAAACAGTGGGCCATTTTAGAAAAAGAATATAATGAGGAAACCAATATAGAAAACAGATATAGACCTGTCTGGTCTAGTTGAAGGGGAAGGAAAGGTGGGCCTTCCAGCACCCAAGGAGCTCAATTTGGAAATGCATTAGCTCTGCAGACATCAAGGCTGCGACTTGCAGGAGCTGCCCAGGGAATACAAGCAAAGGGCTGCCATGGTCTCATTTGCTTTGGTGGTCCCTCTAGCAGCAGCGTGAGGAAACCAGGAAGGTTTCACGGTGGTTCATGACAGAGGTCACGGGGTTGCTGCAATGGCCTTCAGAGACAGGGAGCAGAAACATAGGAAAGGTAGCAGGAATAATACAGTGAACAATCCTGTTGACTGGCTGCATGGGAGTGGTGAGAGCCAAAGGCAGAAATGAATGCATTTTCTGCCTTGGGCAACTAGATGCATGGGGGCGCCATTTACTAAGAAAAGGCAGGTTAGTGAGGCGCGAGGACAAGGGAGTATAATAAACACAGCTTAGGACCCGCTGAATGAGAGGTGGCTCTGGGACAGTTAGGTGGAAACGGCTAGCAGGCAGTGGAAAGATGGCATGAATTCACCCGAGGAAAATACATCGGTGAGAAGCATAAAAGCCCAAGGGTGCACAAGCTAACCTTTGTGCTCGAGAGGAATGACTGGGGTTATCCACTCCCAGCGGCGCCCTCCCAAGCCTGGGTGTTTGTAGTAGGTCACCAAACCTTGAGCCGAAGGGACACAGGATTGTGGAATCTCGGGCACATGCCCTAAAGTGCCACCCAGGCAGCTGGAGAAGCAGGTACTCCAGGGGGCTGAACGTCAGGGCAGAGTCAGTGTGCAGTGAGGATTTTGGAAAGCCCTACGGATGACTTCTGAGCATCTAACACCCCTTCTGCTCATGAGTCCAGCTCTGCTTCTGTTCTGTACCAACAGTGGGGCAGCCAGGACTTGTTCGCAGAGAGCCGGCCTGAGCCACAGGGACTCCTGACTCTGGGAGGGCTGGACCGGGAGGGCGCCTGAGGGTCTTCTGGCCATGCCCACCTTTTAGAAACGGGAAACTGAGGACCATTATGAACACTGTAAACGTGAATATCACCCTCATAAAAATAAGCCCTCCAGGGGACCGTCAGAACATATACTGAAGAAGGGTTAGAGGGGGAGGGTGTGCCCCTCTCACTCTCCCATCCAACATCTGACTACGTGATCTTGTAACACACAATACGTATATAATTATATTACCAGATGAGAAATTACACTTGTAATTGTATAAGGCACAATGCATAGCTGTGTTTCTTTCCTTGAGCTCGTCTTATATTTTAATACTACTCATAATGAAGTTGGGTCTACAGTTTCAACTTAAGAAAAATGAAGTGTCTCAGAAGCTTTGCAAAGAGGTCTTATTCTGGATAAATTTTTTTAAGAGAACTACTTTGGACATATCACAGTTTGCTGTTCAAGGGAACCATCATCAATTCCATTAGGCTGCTGTGCCCTGCTCATAGACACAGCTCTCTGCACCTTAGATGATGTGGATTCTTTGCTGCAAGATCACAGAAGCAGGCTTACTTTGGAAAAGCGTGCCCATCAGGAATATAATTTTTCAATTGTGTATTGTAGTCAAATTAAAAGGTTTTGAAGAGCCTTAGAATTGCTAGCTTTACGTGTATAATGTACCCATAAGTCAGTTCTGAAACCTTCACTTTGAGGATAAATTGACTGGCTTCAAAAAACATAGTAACTGGCCATGAAAGAACACCTGTCCAAAGAGTGTGGGGAAGTGGGAGAAGCAGGGAGTAGACATTAGAAGCAGCTCTAGACCCAGACGTAGCATGGAGGAGCCCTGGGCCTGTGGCCCTTGCATTTGGTGTGAGATTCACTTTGTATGTCACCTGTACTTGGGAATCTGTGCTGCCCACGTCAGAGGTTCGGTATGGGGCACGTGAGGTAAAGAATGTGAACAGGTATTGAAAACCAGAAAGCCCTACAGGTGTTTAAGCCATTGTGATGTAAGGTGGTGTTGATACTGAAGTCAAAGCTTGGAACTTCTAGAGAGGAATGGAGACTAGAGAATTCTAGAGAAAGCGAGGTGTTGGTTGATAGCATGAGCTTGTTTTTCAGATTCGGAAGATAATTGTTTTATTCTGTGGAGAATTAAGGAGACCTTGCAGGCATAGTTTCTGGCCCTGCAAACCCAGAGACGGAGTGGAGCTGATGCTGGGAGGGGCCCAGAGGGGTCAGGGAGTGGCCGCCCCAGAAGGAGACTCACTAGCATTCACGCACTTGCTTATAGTGGAGCTTATTTCAGAGTGTCACAACTTAGCAAGTTACAGTTGGAGAACTACTGAGGACCACCAATGTACCAAGACTGTTTTCCTGAGGATGTACAAATTGGAAATTATATTACTGATTTTATCATAATGATGCAGAGCCCTCATCCAGCAGCTAAATTCCAGGAAGCTCAAAGACCTCAGTGTGGGTCTCTAGTTCTGAGTCTGATAAAGACAGAGAGCTCTGGGGGCGGGGGTGGGGTGGGTGGGGGGGGGGGGCGGGGCTGGAGGAGACAAGGGAAGGTAATTCTCCTGCCTCCTTAGAATTTACTCTTCATTTGATGACCCTCCTGGGAATTGTAGGGTTTCCTTCTGCATCACAACAGGCTGATTCACTTTTAAAAATAATCTCATTTCTATTCACTTTCTTACATCTCCTTTCAAAAACTATTTATATTACAAACTAAACCTTTTCTCCCTTCTCCCTCACTTTCTTAGAAATAGCAACTATTTCTCTTTGCTTCCTGTAAAGACCTTTCCCCCCCACCCCTTTTCTCAACAGCTTCATCTTTGTTTCTAATCAGCAGATCTACCTCATGGTATAAGTTGCCTCAAAATGCATCTCCCATGCACGCTTGTCTCTCCTCCTAGAAGCACAGAATTTCCCCGACATTGGAAACAGGAGTTAAAAACGAACGGTAAACAAACCTAGAAAATTAGAGGAAACAGAAATATATTAAGTTGCCCTTTTGAGGAGCTGAAGGGACCTTAGTTGTCCGTTAGTCAAGCCCCCTCATTTGATGCCCAGAGAGACTCAGCACTGTGCCTGGTAGTGGCAAAGCCAGGGCAGAGGCAAAAGAGAGCATGCGGGTGGGGTAGGGGGTATGGTCCAAGGTTATGTTAAATTGTAGTGTAACGGTTACAACGATTCTACATTTACTAATTGGTTTTACATTGAAGATTTTTAGATTTTTTAACAAAAGGAGCTAAAAGCTGCAGAATCTTAATTTATGGGACACTGGCAAGGACTGAAGACCAGAAGAATCCCTACAGGTGTTAATAAAACACAGAGTTGCTTGACATTTAATTTTACATCTCAAAGGTGTCTTGGAGCTTATTTAATCCAACTTTTTACATGTAAAGAAACTAAGTCCCCGTGTAGAAGAGATGTATTTTTAATACTTTAAGGCCACAGAGTTGTTAATATGATTTCTTGATTTTGTTGCACCATAAAATTAAACAGATAGAAATCATTTTCAGAAAAGGAGCAAAGAAGTGTTGGGGGGGGCATAAGAAACCTTCCCTGATACATCCGTTTGCCCCAAATAACCCCCAAGCCACACAGTCTCAATAAATAGTGTTTGGCAAGCAGGTTTGTCCAATCTGTATGTCTCCATAAGAAGTTCGCTTCTTCTGATGTTCACTTTGCTGAGAATGGGGCCATCTTTTCACAGGTGAGATTACTTCTTGATTGAGGGTGGGCACCCAGACATGAGCTAGGTCTTCTCCACATCCCCCAGAGGGTAGATGCCCTGAACCAGAAGAAGCCCAAGGGGCCACCGACACAAGTGCCAGTCCCGGTGTGGCCATGGTCCACTCTTGTTCCCATTCCTGCTGATGTGCTATGCCTGGAGCTGCGGGTGCCCAAGGGTGCTTCCCCAGGAGGGAGGGGCTGGGTCCTCAGGGCCCACCTGGCACAGTGACCAGCAGGGAACTGGCACGGGAGGTGGGAACAGGTGGTGGTTAAGAGTACAGGTTAACACCTGGGCTCCAATGCCAACTCCTCCGTCTGCATGTTCCTCTTCTGTAAAATGGGCATAATAGCATCAACCTCACAAGGTTTCTTGAGAATTAAGTGACGCAGTTCATGTGAAATACTTAGCACAGTGCCTGGCACATAGCAAGGACTCAATAAAGTTTGGATAAAAGTGAGAAGAGGAGTGGAGTTAGCAGGTGAGGTTGCTCTCCAGAAATCAGTAAACACAGTGGCAAGGCTATAATTAGACTTTACCAAAAGATCTAGAACAGCATGAATTATTTAGTGTCTAAGAATATGGTCCTCTGATACTTGAGCTAGTTTCATATTTAAATGTTCCTATTACATAATTTTTTCAATTACGTGGGAACCATAAAGGCCAGGTAATAACACACGTACCACTATATCTCAGCATTCATCATTCTAAAGAGGCAAAAGATACCTCATGAGGCAACATTTTTCTAATTTTGGAGGTAAAAATGTCCTAGGTTTAAAGAAAAAGTAATTTTCCCCTTCATACCTTTAAAAACATTTACCTTAATTTAAGTGTAATTAACATTTAAATGAGAAGTTTCACATTGAAGTTTTCACAGGATTCTCAAGACACCCTTGCAGAGAGGAGACGCAGGCCACAGAGCCCAGGACCACTGTATGGAAAACTCAGAATTGCTTGGCCAGAGGATATGATTTTATTTATCTCTTGAGGGCCTGACTTCTGGGAGATTTCAAATTCTTAACATTTTCAAACGCTTTTATTCCTTTTCTGGCAACCTTCAAACACAACTTTTGCAAATACGTTTCCATTAGTATTTCCCTTAATATTTCAGTGGATTTTTCTCTCCCTGCCCAATTTTAATACGTCTCCATTTCTACTTATTTTTAAGGCCTCTTTTTCATACTCCATCTCTCCAGGAAATCAAATCTTCCTTTAATCAGAGGAGTGGCCTAATCCCTCAGCTCAGCACCTGCGGTACCTCACCTGGTTCAGTGGCACCCTCGTCTCAAAAGTGTGGGGATAGCACCTACCTCATGGGGCTGTGGTCAAGGATAAATGAGATAACGATGGAAGAGGCACTCAGTGAATGGTAGCTTTAATCATCATTGATAATATTCTTTTCATTAGTATTTAGAGTTTGGGGTTAACAAAATAGGATCATAACTCCTTCGCCTAAACTGTGTTCCCACTGGCCATCTTAATGGAACCTTCTTTCCCCACTTAGGATCTGGTGACTTTGAAGTTGCCTGGAATTCCCCCTGATGTGAATTCCACCCGAAGCCTCGGGGTCTCCCAATGGCACCCTATGGAGCTTTTAATAAAACCACCTCTGCTTCCCACCATTAGCGAGACAGGCCAGAGGCTGCTTCTCCGTGAGCTGACTCACACTAACAACTGTCCCATCGGCTCTTTCAGCCTCTATCCGCATCTTCCAACCCTCAACCTTCTCTGCACATATTCAAATTTCATGGACCCCTGCCCTTTCCTGTAGTCGGCATGCCTGAAATCTCATCTTTTCATGAGCATTTTCCAGTCTCTCCACCTGGCAGCCAGGAGCAGGGATCACTCGGAAAACTACCAAAGGCAATTAATGGCATTTTTTCCTTTGCTTAGTGTATATTTTCGAGTGTGTGCTACATGCCAGGCACTTAGGTGCCAGGGCTATTAGGTGACTGGAAATGATTTCTCACCGCAAGGCCTCACCTGGGGAAGGAGGGAAAAAAAGTCCATAAGCCACGCCAGGGCAGCGTGATGCCCAGCTGGTGAACTCAGACCTCTCATTATTTTAGAGAAATTTCTAGGTTATCACCCCCCACCCCGCCCCCCATGTTCCGTTCCCTTCCCCCGAGGCTCTGTCCCTCCGCTTAGCACAGCTGAGCACAGGTACCCAGCAGCCTGGTGTAGGGAACGGCACCTCATTTGATTAAAGGGACCCTCCAGAGAGGCTGCAGTGCAGAGACCACTCCTTTCTGGCAGGACCCAGACTTCAGAGCTGAGGGATTTAGCAGCAAGTCCGAAGCGGTTTTTTAAAGAACAGCCGTCACACCCCACCCTCCTCCCACCCCCTGGTGCCTAGGACACACCATCCAGTTTTTCCACACGGAAAATACGCAGTCTGCCCTCTGATAGCAGTTGTTTGAAGCATCTCAGGTGGTGCGGTGCATGCAGCCACGTGGCCAGCTGTGGCCCGGCTCCAGATGTTCTCCCTCCGGCCATCACTGCCTCACTCAGTCCCGGGGAGCCACGCGCGTGCCAGCTGGTGCCCGGCTCTTGTCTGCTCTCCCTCCTGGAAACAGGAGCACGGGCCCCCCTGTGTGGAGCCAGTGAGGGCGGGGCGAGTGCCCGTCGCCCCGATTCTCTCCTCGGCCCGTCAGGGAGGGCGCTGTGTGCCACCAGCATCGTCAGAGAACAGGCTGGTTTTCTCGCGAAATTCGGCTTTCCTCTGTTAGAGGCTCATTCTTTGGGTCTGAGGAATATTCTGGGTTGTGAAAATAGTGCCCTCGCCAACGAGACAGGGAACTCCTGGAAGCCGTGGAGGGTTCCTTACGCCGCTGTTTCTCTTCTTAGTGGTCCCAGCGCTTGATACGGTGCGGGGCTCACGGGGACGCTCACCCCGGGTGGCGGGGCGTTTGGTGGGGGGAGAGTTCTGGAAGGCGCTAGAACCGGGCCGCCTGGCTGCTGTTAGCCGTGCAGCCCTGGGCAACGTGCTTGCTCACGGGACGTCCTCGTGGCAGCGTGAGGGTTTATTCAGTCCTTGACGAATATTTATTAAAGGCTCGGTGGAGCTGGCAGGCAAACGCAAGTGAAAGTAAATCAGATGATTTTAGACAAGGTGGATGAAGGCGGCGGCGGCCGTTTGGGCGTCATCAGTGTAGAGCTGGCATTTGAACCCCGAGGGGGAGGAGATTACTGGGTGAGAGAGAGAGAGAGTCCGCAGAGAAGAGAAGAGGCGCAGGCAGGCCCAGCCCGGGGTGCAGCCCCCTCTCCCGCCCCGACACCCCGGAAGTCAGGGAGGACGGAGGAGGGTACCGGGGTCCGGGAGGCGGCCCTGGGCTCTGAGCTTCCTTCTTCCACAGATGTGCGCACCCAGCCCTCAGGCTCATTTACCAGCGCGCGTACAACACTCACAAAGGAGAACATGAAGACCGTTAAATGGAAGCATTTCTCCGCAAGCCTACATTGTTAGTGGGAATTTCGTCAGCCAAGAAAAAGTTTTCAGTAAGACAAATTTCCCAATGGAAACTGCTTCCAGCTCAGGGCTGCCAGGGAGCCAGGTGTTCGCACCCATTCTGAGACAGCACTAGTTTCCTCCGAAGCCCCCCGGACCCCGTGCCCAAGGGTCTCATGTGCCCCATCTGTTGCTTTCATTCCTTGGCAGCTCGGGAAAGCACATTATCTCAGCTTAGCTAATAGTAAACTTTCTAAGTTAAAAATACAGCTACCACCTGCCCCCATAGAAATGATTACCGGGAGCCATGAAGACCTTGGTACTTGGCCTGGGGGGGATCCACAGTGTTAATTCTGCCTCCCAAGCCCTGATGTCTCCTCTGCTGGTGGGCAAGTCTCACTTTAATGAAGAGGCTCAATCCACCACCTGCTTGGCATCTGGAGATCAGCTTTCACAGCTGAAACCAGAGGTGCCAACCTAACCTGGGCTTCCCCGGCCTCCACTTGTCATTCTCACTTTCCACAGGCGTGTGTTAAGAAGAAAAGAGGTTTCTCAAAATGACAGCCTCAAAGTCTTAGGAAAATTCCACTGACTCTGATTTCTTTTTTTTTTTTTTTAACATCTTTATTGGAGTATAATTGCTTTACAATGGTGTGTTAGTTCCTGCTTTATAACAAAGTAAATCAGTTATACAAATACATATGTTCCCATATCTCTTCCCTCTTGAATCTCCCTCCCTCCTGCCCTCCCTATGACTCTGATTTCTTTTCTATTTTTGCCTGTTTCATATAGACCTCTCCATTATACAGCCTGTGTAGATCAGTGACTTGGGGAAATGAGGTTTGTTTTTTGTGCAGGGATTAACTTTTCCAGCTGTGTGGGGTTGGTAACACATGTTAACGTGTCACTCACACGGACACACCAATAGGAGTTGCTTTCCTTTGAATGTCAGCATCTTATAGGCCGTCAGGTTGTCACCAGGCTGGTGAGCTTTGAAATTTCTCTCTGGGTGTCCTCTGCTCAGACTGGCTGCTGCTTGTTGATGTCATTTGCAGACAACGGTGGATCTTACAGTTCCTCTGCCACCACTGTCTCCAGGCGTCCTCATGCCCTTTTCAAGAAATAAGCTTGCACTAGACATAAAATATGAGATGAGTGGTGTATGATCGGTGACCAGAAAGAAAGGAAGCACTGCCTTGCATAACTTTATGATGTTTTGTTTACAGAGTCACACCTCACAGAGGCCTCTCTGTATGTTTTCAAAGCACATATAGACAGATAAGATGTGAAAATTGGGTAAAAGCTAAGCTTGGATAAAAGCCCAAGTGAAAAAGGGTAGCATTTTCCTCCCCGACCTGCGGCAGGCAGTCTGCTGTGAGTGGATGTGTTAGAACGACACTCTGGATAGGCCTTCTGAATAGATCAGCTGAAGAGTAGAGAAGCACTTTGCTATTGCTTGCAAGGGGAAGAACAAATCACAAATGTCCTGCAGACTTTGTGTGAAATCCCCAAGGTGAGACGACACAGGTTTGGGATAACAGTATAAAAATGCCCAAAGCCACTGCTCAGTCATTTACCAAGTGCTCAAGGCAGCCTGTGCGTTGGGAAGACAGGATCAGCCCCGAGAAACACCTGGCCTCAATTCTAGTTCCACTGCCTCTGAGCTGTACGGCCCCTGCAGGCAGTCTCCCTTCTAAGCCTCAGTTTGCTCATCTGTAAAATAGGGCAGCAGCATCATTTTCCTCATAGGAATGTTTCAAGGCCAAATGTATTGATGTACGTGACATCTCTTGACAAACCTTAAAGCACCGCATACTGTTTTTTTAAAAATACTTTCCCAGACGGTATTTAGCCCCACAAGACTCTATACAATATCCTTGTCTTACAGGTAAGGAAGCTGAGAATTGTGGACTAAAAGATCAGGTGTATTACATTATTTGAATATCATAGATCATTTTTAAAATGGTATCAATTCTCCTACGACTATTGAAATAGCAGAGACATTTTTTAGAAAACAGCTATAACTGGGATGGGAGAACAAGGGATTGTCCCTCTGTCCTGTCCCAGGCCCCTAGTGGCCTCTGTCTTGGACACTTACCAGGAAAGATGGTCAGTCAGTACCACACACCCATGAAAGGCTGAGCCCCAGCCCAGCCCAGCCCAGCAATTACCATCAAGAGTGTTGGTACCATCTTAAGGGAAGATTGTTCTGTGAACCAAAGAGCTTTCTTGTACAAAAGAGGGAAATCTTTACTTTTCTATTGTAATGAGAATAGAATGCACACGTTTTGTTTTCTTCAAAACAGCTAAGCTCTGTTGAAAGAATAATTATGTTCTTGAAATGTCTTAACGGTAAGCATTTCTCTGAGTGGTGAATTTGGAAGTACGTATATACAATGATACCATTCTGTTATATTATTAGAGTATTGGGGGGGAGCTCCCTCAAGTGAAAATACATTTTATTAATTGATTTCCTTTTTTTTTTTTCTGCCTCTCATTTCAGAACGATTTGATCACCACTGTCCCTGGGTAGGCAACTGTGTGGGGAAAAGAAACTACAGATTTTTTTATATGTTTATTTTATCTCTGTCTTTTCTGACAGTCTTTATATTTGCATTCGTTATCACCCACGTCATTCTTCGTAAGTATGCTGGCGAAATCAGATTACGTATGTAACCATTTGCCTGACTTTAGTTTTCTGATTTAATTTTGATTTAATATTTTGGTCATTCCGGGCTCTCTCTTTCTTCTCTTTCCCCTTCTCCCTAGCCCCCTCCTCGCTTCCAGCCTGCCCCCTTTTTGTTTCTCACCTCCCTCCCAGCCTTGTCACCCCACCTCTCTCCCTCCCACCCCCAATCCCCATCTTTCCCACAGCAGCTGCCAGGGGCACCCTGGATCAGACTCTTTCACTTACAAGACCTTCTCCTTGATACATGGTCCCTATTCCACCCTCGTGACTTCACTTTCTCTTCTGCTAACGGATCCCCAGGAAAAATTACTCCCACGTTTTCACAAAGGATAATGTGCTGTAATGATACCCATTGAACAAGAGCTTTTTTTTTTTTAATGTGATATCTACTTAAGCAGGAAAGGTCACCCTCCCTAAAAAAAAAAAAAAAAATGGGGATAAAGACTGAGCTTTCTTACAGACATATCTATAAATGTTAAAGATATATATTTGATAAGATGTTTAATTACCTGCCAGAACATTGGCAAGCTACCCCTGGCATATGAAGGAAGCAACTTTATTAAAAATGAAGTGTGGCTATAAATGACTTTAATATATATTTGCCTAAGCAAATGGCATATTTCATTACCCTTCCTGAGGTCATAACTTTGAATTTCTTCCATTTCCTGGCCCCTCACTTTCCTGTAATAGGGAGTGATGAGAAGGAAGCCACTTGGCTTTGACCTATAAATGTGAGCCTTAAACTTCCATTACAGTTCCATTAGCAACATTAAAGACCAGCATGGCCTCTGTCCACATTCCTGAAGTACACCCGCCCATTAGCAAGTACAGAGCCTCTCTCTGGAATGTTTCCAGAAGTACCTGGACACACGCCTCACTTGCTTCCCTGCAGCAGTGCTGAAACCACAGTGTGCTAAGGCTGAACTTAGACACACACATTCTCCCCGCTGCTCTCTTGGTGGGGTTTGTACAGGGGCTGGGGGAAGCGGCTGGTATGGAAAGTTTAACATCAGTTCTTTTTAAATATTGGTCAATTTTGGACATGAATGGCCTATCCCAAATTTTCTTAGGCGTTTTAAATCCTAGTTCCCATTCTTTCTGACTGAAATCCTTTTATCTGAACGTGACACAAATTTGTAATACATGCTTGAGAACCATAACTTGGTGGGATGGGAAGAAGAGGATTAACGTTGACTAGAGACCCCTTCCACACCTCCTGGGAAGGATGCTGCAGCGCTCTGCCAAGGCACCTGTTCTATTTTCAGAGTCTCAAAATGGCAAAAGTGTAACTAGGGTCCTATGTATGTGTTAATAGACAGTAGAAGCAATTGCTTACACAACTAGAGAAGACAGAAGTACTGATATTCCAGCATATTTATGACACTGAAAAATAGTCTTTAACATCTTATATCTTAAATATATATGTATACTTAACATTACATCTTATATCGTCTTTAGCAACTTCAAAATGCCTATCTATCTATCTATCTATCTATCTACAGTCACGTTCATTTATGGCCTTGCCCCTACATTCTGGATATCAAGCAGTTTTCACTTGCTCAGCCTCGCACATAAACTCTGGGAACACAAACACACGCAGAGGCACACACAGCGACGCCTGCCACCACAGTGGCATTTTTCATCTCCTCTAAAGTTTTACTCCCCCTAGTTTCGGCAAAATGGAGCTTGCTGTAGTTTATGCTGATGTACTGGTAATCCAGTCTTCCACAAAAAAGCATTCTGAACTTATCTGCCTGCAAGTTACCCGACAGTTTTCCTCTCCCCTGCTTCAGCATCCTCACTACAGCCCCCACTGAACAAGCCCGCCTGACCCCCCATTTGCTCTCAGGAAGGGCAAGCGGTTCTACGAGGCTCTGTGATCCCCCTAAGATTCTGGAAGCCTTGGCAAAGGCAGAGAGCTGTTTGAGAGCAGCTGGGGGACTGTTCCCTGAGTCCTCCCTGCCAGGAAGTGGGCTCTGAGAGGGGACACAGGACAGCGAGGGGTGGCCGGGGAGGAAGCCCGCGGTCACAGACATTGCTGGGAAGGTAACATCTGGAAGCAGAGTCGGGGAAAGCGATGCAATTGGGGTTCAGTAGGGAAAGAGAAATCGTTTCTTTTCGTCCCTCCTTTTGCCTCAAGATTGTGTTTGCTCTAAGATCTGTCCACGTGCTGGCTTCACCCTCCTGGCCTAGCAGGGATGGAAGAGAACACCTTTCCTCCTTAGCTCTCCCACCGGTTGGCATCCTAGCAAACGGCACATCCTCGTGCTTCCGCGGTGGCCCGTGGGCACAGAGGGGATGGGAGCTCGAGGAAGAACTGGAGCCGTCCCAACCGTAGCCTCCCAGTAGCCAGCCTGGCCTCCAGTTACACAGAGGAGTCTGGGGCCCTGCCTCTCTCTCCCACATTGCAGCCTCGCCAGCAGACAAGGCCACGGAGATGCGCTAAAACCGGTCCCATGGCATCCGTCCTCCCCGCTTATCTCACAGCCGCCCCAGGGCCAGATTATGTCCCCAAAATACATGGACCCAGCCTCGCCACCCCAAGGTGGGACCACCAAGAGCTCCTCCGTGAGGGCTTTCCTTTTTAAAAAGCATTTAACGCCAATACATAAAATAAAAATCGCTTCTTGTCAGATGCATCTTTACTCAGGCCCCTGAAGACATGTTTTCTTGTGCAGACAGTTCATATTAATATGTCTCAAACCCAGAAGGAATCAGTAATAAACTTCAGCTTTGTGAGTTTGTTTACTCTGGGATGCAGAGAAAGACATCTTTTATACGTAGCCTAGTTTACAGGATGCCCAGGGTCAAAAGTTAACAAACTTTGGGAAAACAGTCTTTCATAAAAGAAGAGAAAAAAATAGCATACAGTATTCTGTTTTCCCATTAAAATGAGGAAAACAAAGGAGTAATCAGAACTATAATTTATGGGAAAGTATGCAGACGTCCATCTGCTTTTATTGAAAAAATATCCTGCAGATGTTGGGTCTGCTTATGAATCTGCCATTTTCTTGTTGAATAGCTTCAGTGGAATCTCAGTCTCTGATCAGTGCACTGGGTTCTACAGAACTACAAAATGTAATTATTTAATTGCTCTTTAGACACCTATTATTTTTATGTAGATGAGAGAGCTTTCAGCCTGAAGGCTGTTTTCTGGAGGTGATGTTTGAATACTAAATTCTGCTTTCATTCCCACAGGTTCACAGCAAGCAGGATTCCTAAATGCTCTTAAGGACAGTCCTGCAAGATATCCTTTCTGGCTGTTGTTTTTTACAATGCTAACGTGTTAAGTATTGGACTGGCCTTCTACTCAATAACCTCTTCATCTTGTGCCTTGGCTTTCCTTCTCATAAATCGTGTTGCCTTTCCTTCTGTAAAGTATCCAAAGAACTCCCTAATACTCACTTGTGTGAGTAACAGCCACTGAATGCTTGAACCTCGAAGTGACTCATTTAGCCTTGTTTAAATTGAAGTGCTCTTTCACTAGAAAACTAAGTGTGAATTCTTACCCACCCCCAGAAACCCACACTGATTTGCGTTACATCAGGTTGGTCTGGGGAGAAGTCAGGCTGAGATCCAACTGACTTCATTTTGATCAGCAGGTGGTCCCTACAGAATATTTACAGACGCCCCTGTGTGGGTCCTGTCTTGGTGCAGTCACCACATGGGGATCCTCAGACCCTCTGTGTGGGTTCCCACTGGGGGCACAGTTCGGCGTTCCCCTGGGCAGTATGGTTAACCCCGTATTTATTTGTAGGAACAGAACACCTTTGCATAGCTCTGAATGGATTAAAGATGGTCAGTCTCAAGTCATTGGGATTCATCCCATCCTCCCAAACAGTATATATGGGCATGTAGCATAGTATTTTGAAGTTCTTGAAAGAAAAATTTCACCCATTAAGTGCTTGAATGGGCTCCCACTCCCTCTCCTGTCCCCCTAGGTTTGACACTAATTGGTGTAGAGTCGGCCAGCTGGACCCATTGACCTGGCTCCACCTGGGACCCACCTCTCTTTCTTCACATAACCAGTTAGACTGGACTTGAACTCCTTGTCACTCCCAGGAGTAATCCTCATCTTGTGGTAGAGAATTCTTAAAGAATGAAGAACTCTGCTAAGATATACATATCATGTCCATCATTTAGCTGTTAAAATAAACCAGCCCGTGTCCCTGGAAGCTGGTGTGTGTGTGATGAGTACATGTGGTCCCATATATGTATACACACACACACACACACACACGCGCGTGCGCAGTATAAAGTGTCTCCTTTTTGGTGCCTCTGTGTTCATGGGCAGCACAGAATTTTGGCGGCTACTACAGATTCTGTAGTCAGCTGCTAATCTCTTAAAGGGACAAGGACAGATGAAGATGTACAAAGGCTCTTGGAGAGTACATTTCACAGGTATGTCCTGTCTTCTGTTAATGATCTGAGAAGCTAGAGTTAGCTAGAAGTTGGCCAGAAGGAAAGGTTGTGCTGGGAATGAAATTCTCAGCATCGGTGGCTGCTAAAAGCAGGTCCCATGGGAAATGCCATCCTTCGTTTCCCTCCCCAACCCTGCCAGGGGTAACCATCCTCCACCATCATCCCTTCTCTGTGTCCTTCGGTTTTCAAGGCATGTTGCTTTGGCATAGCTTACAGCCAAGCCTTGTCTTTTCTTCCCTGAAGAAGAGGCTCGTCTAAGTCTTGCAGGAAATCAGTTCCATCATGAAAACATGCTGGTCTTGTTAAGTTTTATGAATGCAGCTCAGAACTGGCACTGAGGTCTGGGCTGCCAGCTGGAATGCTTTCTGAAGCCTCAAGAGTGTGGCAGGCTTAGCCACCTCCCCTCCCCTGTCCCAGGCACCTGTGCCTTTCCTGAGACCTTGGGCCCGTGCTGGACGACGTGTGGCAATATACGCGATGGGCAGATCTGCCAGAACGTCCTTCTAGAGCACACGTCTGCTTGTTCTCCTGGTTTGGCTGTGCTCATAGTCTGTGTAATCAAGAGCATTGCGTTCTCCAGTAAGGGGAGCAGACAAACGTTGCTGAGAGAAGGAGTGACAGTGTGTCTGAGTGGTGTGCAAACTGTGCTGTTCGTGTGGAAAGGGGACGAAGGAGAGAAATGCTCTTACTTGTTTCAGAGCAAACTTTAACTTATTTTCCCTTGAAATATCATTCTCAAGTAGAGGTAAAGAGTTTCTCCTATGGCGCGGTTCTTGAAAGCTCATACGAATCTCAGCCACTGCCTTTCCAAACAGTGCTGCCATACCCAGGGCTGAGCCTCTCAACCAACAGCCAGGCATTTTTCCCTTTTACAGGTGTTATCCAGGCATGTCCTCCACATTCAGAAGCTTGGCAGCTGCAGCTGTGGCAACACAACCTGCTCTGAGTGCGTGTCAGGCCCCTTACAGCCTCCAGACACAGCTGCAGGGCACCCTGGCACATCCGGGCCAGGGCCTTTCCCAACGCTGCTCTGGCACGTGCCGGCTGTATTAGCTTCCTGTTGCTGTTGTAACAAATAGCCACAAAAAAAGAGGCTTAAAGCAACATAAATTTCTTATCACCCGGTTCCGTAGGTCAGAAGTCCAGTAGGCTGGGCTGATTTCTTCTCTGGGCCCCAGGCTGAAACCAAGGTGTCGCCGGCCTGGATTCTTATCTGAAGTCTCAGGGGAGAATCCTCTTCCGGCTCATTCAGGTAGTTGACTGAACTCATGGGGTGTAGGACTGAGGGCCCCTTTCCTTGCTCCGTTCCCTGACTCCTCCCTTCCTCTTCAAGGCCAGCAACAGGGGATCAAATCCCTCTCACGCTCTGAGTCTCTCCTGCCTCTTCCGCTTGTCTCTCTGACCTCAGCCAGAAAGGCTCTCTGCTTTTAAAGAGTGGCCGCATCCAGATCATTCAGGAAAATCTCCCCATCTCAAGGCCAATGACCTTCAATCTACAGACTCCCCTTTGCCATGTGGATAATGTATTCACAGCTGCTAGGGATTAGGGCATCTTTGGGGAGGCCATTGTCCTGTCAACCCCACAGGCCTTCAGGTAGGATGTACCCAGGAATCAGGCACTCAAGTGCAGGTGGGTTTGAGAGGATCTCTCTCTGAGCCCATCCAGGAAGCTCACTAGAAGTCACCAGGTCACTTCTTGAGTTGACTGTGAATTCCCTCCCTTCCCTTTCTGCCCTTTCTGTTAATCTAGGAGAGAGGGGATGAGAGACAAAAATGGATGGGCTTTCAAATATATATATATAATATATATATACACACACACAAATATACATACACATACATATGTATATGTGTGTATGTGTATATATACATACATATATGCACATATGTGTGTATATATATGTGTATACATACACATATAGAAGAATACATACACACACATATATCTCCTGCCCTGAGTTCAGGTTGAAAATGCTAACAGAATGCCCCATGAGGTCCTTGTTGAATTAGCCAACCCTTCACAATTTAATAGATAAAGTTATTATGTAACTTTGCTCCTGCTGACTTGGTCCCCACTTGGTTTTGTGGCACCTCCTGATCCACTGGCAGGCTGGGCTCCTGCCTGGAAAAAGGTGACCTAAAGCTGAAGCCAAAATATCCCAGGGAGCTGCCCAGCCAGCACAGAGACCCTCTGATAAAACCACTCCATTCCTCTCTCGGAATAAAGCAGAACCAAGAGCAAGGCTCGGGAGGAATGTGAAGAAAAGCTGCCAGTAGGGAGGGAGGAGCAGGGAGGCAACGTGAGCGGTCTGGGCAACGCTCCCAACCCGGATCTTCTTTATTTTCTTTGGAAGTAGTGGAGAATTTCAGGAATGGCAGACACACCCATACGAAAGCAAAGTGCTGCGTTTTTTAATTACAAAGCACAGAAACATTTTGTGTGTGCCTGTAACACCTCTCCCCAGTCACTGGTGTGAAGACCTAAGGCAGTCTGTTCTGGCCACGTGTTTTCTGTTTAAATACATGCTTTGGGGAAGATGCCCTCTTATTGAGTGAGTCTATTAAGAAGTGCTGAGTTCTGATGCTTTATCATAAATTCATATTCCAGAAGAAAATGTATGCTTTAGATTCTACTGGGTTGTGATGTATTTTTGAAAAAATGAGTTCTGGTTATAAGGGATAACATATGTGTGATAAGTAAGGTTGGGTCCCATCAGGATGCCTGTTCAGTATTTCTGGCTCCTGCTTTTCCTCTGGACACCTGTGTGGCTTTGGAGGCGCCATGGAGATGGCTGGGTGGAAGCTTCTAAGGGGCAGCTTTTAGCTCCCGAGAAAGGTGCGCTAACCCCGGGGGCTGCTCAGGAATGGCATGGCCTGGGGAGGACAGGTCACAGGGACAGTGGCACTCCAAAAGAGGACGCATCCTGCTGGTCAGGGTGGTAGGAGATTCTAGCATCAGATAAATATTAAACTCAGTAGCTCTAAGCTCCCTTCCGCTGCTGAGGCCCTAAGAGTTTGGGAGTCTCTCTTGAGGTGGTCGATTTATGATGGATGAGACTGATCTGTGATGTTTCACACTCACAGAAGCCGTCCTCTGATGATGGCAGCGCCGCCCACGGCTCGTCCGCTCCGGACCTGCAGTCTGTGCAAGAATCTGCAAAGTACCAAGTTCTTAAAACAAGAGGAGGTTTTCTGGCTGAATTGCCCGAGCCCAGGAAAGTCCAGAGCAGCCTTTGCAAGTGACTCCTGCAGAGTATTCTAGGGCAAGAAAATATATTTAAAATGCTTCAGTAGCCTCCAATCTGATCTCCTGACAATAATACAAAAATATTTTGATGACAAATGGGGGCACAGGCAAAGGTTTCTCACCGTGGATTTAATCTACAAAATATCCAACTCAAAAAGGTGTCGTTGATGAAATGAGAGAGATTAGAAACAAAAATGGCTAATTAGCCAGGACTCCTTATCAGAAATACTGCCATGAATGATGGGAACATTGATAAACTAAAAGCTCTTCATCAGGCCCACATGCAACCAGCAGGACTTTATAGCAGAAAGGCATCAACCAGCTCATTCAGGAAGTGAGCCAGGTGTCCAGGGGACGGTGTCTAGTTCCAGCGTGGAAGAGTTTGAGAAGGATGGGTGTTAGCTCTTCTCTAAATGTTTGATACAATTCGCCTGTGACCAGCCATCTGCTCCTGGACTTCTGTTTGTTGGAAGATTTTTAATCGCAGTTTTAGTATTTTTTTTTAATAAAGTCTCTTTATTCTTTTTTTTTTAATTAATTAATTAATTTATTTATGGTTGTGTTGGGTCTTCGTTTCTGTGCGAGGGCTTCCTCTAGTTGTGGCAAGTGGGGTCCACTCTTCATCGCGGTGCGCAGGCCTCTCACTATCGCGGCCTCTCTTGTTGGGGAGCACAGGCTCCAGACGCGCAGGCTCAGCAATTGTGGCTCACGGGCCTAGTCACTCCATGGCATGTGGGATCTTCCCAGACCAGGGCTCGAACCCGTGTCCCCTGCATTGGCAGGCAGATTCTCAACCACTGCGCCACCAGAGAAGCCCTTAATCGCAGTTTTAATGTCATTACTTGTGATTGGTCTGTTCATATTTTCTATGTCTTCCTGGTTCAGTCTTAGAAGGTTGTACCTTTCTAAGAATTTGTCCATTTCTTCCAGGTTGTCCATTTTATTGGCATAGAGTTGCTTGCAGTAGTCTCTTAGGATGCTTTGTATCTCTGCGGTGTCAGTTGTTACTTCTTTTTCATTTCTAATTTTATTGATCTGAGCCTTCTCCCTTTTTTTCTTGATGAGTCTGGCTAAAGGGTTATCAATTTTGTTTATCTTCTCAAAGAACCAGCTTTTAGCTTCATTGATCTTTGCCATTGTTTTCTTCGTTTCTATTTCATTTATTTCTGCTCTGATCTTTATGATGTCTTCCCTTCTACTAACTTTCTGGGAGGAGGTGGGAAGGAGACACAGGTGAGAAGGAGTGGGAGGGGGCAGGGAGGAAACGTCATAAGTGGCTGTAGGTAGAATGCCTGGCTCTGGCTTGCTTGCGCGCACTGAGCAGGCCCTTCCTAGGCTGTGGTGGGGAAGGGGAAGGACGTTCGGCCACCAGGGTCACCCTTGGCAAGAGCACGTCCAGCCTCAGAGCCCCTGGACCATCCTCCGTCCTCTTCTTCCTGCTCCCTCTCCACCTCCCGTTTCCTGTACTGGCTCCCCGTGACTGTGGCCATTTCTTCCCTTTCATCTCTGCATCAGAGAAGCACGGGCAGCGGGGTGTGGGCTTCTGGGGTTCAGTGAGAAGTGGGGTGGCTGCCCGGGCTTTCAAGGGCCCCCCTGGCCTTCCCCAGGGAAAGAGACAAAAGGAGAATCTTCTCCAAAAAGGATGGCACTGGGTCTTCAGTCCACCCATCCAGGCAGGTCCAACGAAGGAGGTCCACTCAGCATCTGCTTCCTTCAAAATCATTATACTGAATGCCCACCACCTGGGCCCAAAACGTGCCAGGGTTACAAAGTCTAGAACGATCCGTCAGCCTTGAGCTTCAAAGCACATCAACCAGAGGCCAGAGGAGCGATGAAGCACAGGGTGACTCATTCTTCTCAACGAGCATCTGTGGATGCCAAGATCTGAGCTCTGACTCTGGTTTCTTACAAGCAGAATAAGTCTTAAGTGACATAAAAATGTCATAGCGTGCACTGGAGGTAGGAGTGGGGTCCAAAAGGAGGCTGCATCTCCTGCAGGGAAGTCAGGAGGCTTCCACAGGCAGCAGGTGGCATTTGCACAGGGCCTGGAAAGGTGGAGTTCTAACAGGGACACGGAGGGGAGAGGCCTGGGGTGTGTAGGGTGTGTAGGGGAGAGCAGGCCGCCTGGAGGGCTGGAGCCAAGCTTGTGTTCACTCTTCCACTTGGCAAGGTTCGCAGGGTGGGCGCCGGGAGCCCTGATGGTGTCAGCCCCCGGATACTCTTACAGACACACACACACACACAGACACACACACACACACACACACACACACACACGGTGGGGATGGGGGAGGGTGCTGTGATGGCTGAGCACTGACTGGGGGTGGGGGTCACGACCGATCGCTCCCGGGAAGCAGGTCCCAACAGCACTGAATACCAGTGAAGGAGCGAGCAGGCTTCTTCCCCTGGACACCGGGGGACCGGCCATGATTTTTGGCAGGCGAACGACATAATCAAGCTGCTTTTTGTTCTTGTTCTGTTTTAAGCATACTCACCTTGAAGCAAGGGACACAACGGAGTGAGGTAGTGAGGAGATGTTTGCAAAGGAAGGACCCTGAAATTGAAATCGGTGACAAAGGGACAGATCTGCTGGGAGCTCTGCAGTCAGATAGGACCTGGGAGGAGAGGGGGAGGAAGGAGGTCCGAGCCCTAGGTGACCCGGGGAAAGGGGCACAGCAGAAAAGGGAGACAGCTAGCATTGGTCTGGGGAGAAATGAGCTTGGTCTGAGCTACATTTACAAACAGAATCTAGGAGGTCGCACACGGAACCTCCACGTCAGCCTGGACTGTCTTTAGGGTCGTCTGTGGTTATTGCGTGAGATACGGAAGCAGGAAAAAACCGGGAGCCTGAAGTGAAATGTTCCAGCCTCTTAGGAAACGTCACTGGTCACACAGAGTCAGGGAAGCCACATGGCCGGGCCCGCCTCGCAGACTTCTGGGGTTCAGGGAGCTGAAGCCCCTCAGGAACAGGGCCGGCAGGGGGAAGGGACGCCTGCCCACTAACCTCACTTCAGTGTAGCAGCATTAATGTCCATTTCAAAGGGTTACACTCATTTCTAATTATGACATTGTTCAGCTCTCCCAAAACGAGAAGGACGATTGGTACATCAAACGGTAACTGATTCTACACGGTGGAGGCTTTGGACAGAAAGCCTTTTTTGCCCCCAGTTTGCGCTTATTTCAAGGCACCGTCTGACAGGCACCCACAGCCTAATGGACATCGTTCTGTTTTAGTGGAATTTAGTAGAAGGCTTGGAGTCGGCCTGGGTGCTGTCAGAAAGGGGGCACTGGGGGCCGATGGAATATTCATGGAGGCAGGACAGGCCTTCACTAGCCCTGCTCTCAGGGCCTGTCCGTCCTGGTGTCTGGTGATCCTCAGGGGGACCCCCGGGAAACAGGTAGGGGAAGTGCCTGAGGTCTCACAGCAGGACCTCACTGAGAGGTTAAGTGACCCCGATTTATGCTCAGTGACTCAGTGAACTAGAGCCCAGCCCCTCCGCCCAGGGAATCGAGAGTCTTCCCCGCTGCCCCTGGCCAGGTGGATTGCGGGAGTTCTGTGAAGAATAAGCATAGATTAGATCTCAGAAGATCACAAAGTGGGAGAGGAGGTTTTTCGTTTTTAAAATCACCCAAGTGATACAAGAGCATATTCTCACGGTAACAAACCTCAAGTAGTCAGAAATGTCAGGGTAGAAAGGAAGCGTTGCTCTTGACTCGTCATCATTCTGTAGGAGTTCTTGTCGGGTTTTGTGGGTCTTTGCAGATGATCCTCTCAGAGTTTAAATACATATATGTGTGCATTCATGCACACACACAAACGTACAGTTGGGGGGACTGCTTTACCATAAGGGATCATAAATACTCTTTGGATTGCTCTACACTTTGATTTTTAGATATTTCCTGAAGACGTTTCCATGTCAACACATAGAGGTACGTCATCCTCTTTTCAACTGTTTTATAGAATTCCAGAGTATAGATGAACCGTAGTGTATTCTTCTATTGATGGATATTTAGACTTCTTTTATTACTGCTCGGAAAATGAGGTAATGGACTTTCTTGTATGTATCTCTTTGTGTACAAGTGTAAGTATTTCTCTAGGATTGACAACTAGATGTGGAGTCACTGAGATAAAAGCTAAGTGTAGTTTAAATATAGATTAATGTACCAAATTGTCCCCTAAAGATATTATACCAATTCATGCTCCATTTCTCCCCACCTTCACCCACACTGGAGTTGTCAGTGCTGTGATTTTTGCCGATTTGATGGGGAGAAAAAAATCGGTTTTAATTTCATTTTCTGGATAATCTTCAGCTTGCACGTATTTTCATGATTGTTCGCCTTTTTTTCTCACCTCAATGTGCCAGTTCAAACTCTTTGTCCATTTTTCAATTGGGTTGTTTCTTCTTTTCCTATTAACATGTTCTTTATATAGTCTTAATAATAATCTTATAACTACCTTTTTCCAATATTTTTCTCCCAACCTATCACTTACCTTTTAACTTTACCTTTTTATACAAAAAAGTGTAATTTATTAACAAATTCAATCTGTAAATCTCATCCTACATGACTCCTAGGTTTTGTGCCATACATCCTCATCCCAAAATGATGCAAATATTTCCTTTATTTTCTTCTAATACCTTTCTATGTTGTTTCTTAAGTTTGGCACAGTAATTGATCTGTAGTAGAATTTTGTGTGTGGGTTGTGAGCTAAAGTTCTAACTTCATTTTTCCCGAATGTTTAGTGAAGTGTCCCAATACCACTTACTACTCTATTCTATCAGTTCTCAAACTTTTTGGTCTCAGAACTCTTTTACAGTCTTAAAAATTATTGAGGACCCCAGAGAGCCTCTGTTCATGTAGATTATATCTATTTCTATATACCGTGTTTAAAATTAAAACTGAGAAATGTTTAAAACACAAGAATGCATAAGAGTGAATGAGGACATCATCTTGCATCACACAGCCTCCAGAAGAAGCCACCACGTGGTAGGATGAGAGTGAAGCTGGGAAATAATGTTTTGGTGATGATAGGAAAATAGTTTTGACCTGGAGGATACCCTGAAAGGATCTTGGGGACCCTAAGTTTCCACAGGCCACACTTTGAGAACCACCGGTCTATTCCTTCACCACTAATTTGAAATGCCCTCTTTACCCCACATGCCCACAGCCTGTTTAGACTGTTCTCACCTTGTTTTGTTTACTAGAAAAGTCTTCTCCTGCTCCCGCCTCCCTGATGTTGTTTTTCAAAATTCCTTACCTATTCTTATACATTTCCTCTTCCTGATGAATTTTAGTGTCCTTTTGTCAAATTCCATTTTAAAAATTCCAGTTGGAATTTTGATTGGCGTTCTAGTGACTTCATAGATTAATTTGGGACAACTACATACCTCTATCGCCCGGTACATAAGCATTTAGGAGAAAGGATTTGAGAGACTGAAGGATGATGGTCCCATGATCCAGTCTGAAAGGTCCCAGTAACTTGATTTTCAAAGTGTCTGTCGTGTAAATCATCGGGAAGTCAGCAGCCTCCACCCCAGACACAGTGCTGGGCCCTCAAGTGACAGGGGCACAAGCTGTAGTTTCTTATCTCCGTCTAAGGATTATAGGGTCATCTAATTGATGAGGAAAATATGCTGACAAGTTCCTGAACCTAAATATCTAAAAGCATTAAATGCTGATTTAGACCCTCAATCTAGAGGACAAAGGGTCTGTCACTGAGATCTGCCCTTCCATCAAAGCTCTTCCTGTAAGCGAGCATTGCCTATCTTACTGTAATTTTTAGGGGGGAAAAAAAAAGAAAGAAAGAGATGATTACCAACAACATCTGTTTCTTATATTTTCAACATCAGAACCCCAGACAGAGGCCTAAAGCAGAATAAGATGCAGGAGGACCCAGGGGTGCGTGGCTGGTGCCCACAGAGAAAGGCCCCTCAGCACCATGTGGCACCCTGGCCACATACGCCCAAGGGCTCAGAGCAGAAAGCACCCAAGGCAGAGCCTTGGACTTTGGCATTCCCTGGCCATTTTGGAATCTGGGGATTTTGGTCAATGAGGAAACCCACATGAAATACAGACTTTTTAAAATAAACTGTTATCTGTATTTGGCACTTGGCAAAAAAGCCTGTCGCCAGCCTGATTGCTGGAATGTGGGGAGATGGGTGATGACATACTAACAGAGACAAGTTCTTCACCCAGGGGTGGCTCTAAGGCCGTGGGACTGATGAACAAGGTTGGATGTCATGGGCAGTCTCAGCCTTGCTGTTGTGAGCTTTGAGGCTCCAAAGTTGGGGCCTGTCCTGTGACACTCCGTAGCTTGGGGCCTTGGGAAGGGTTCTTTCTCTCCTAGAAGTCTGCAGACCAAGTTCCAGTTCTATTCTGCCACAAAGTGCCGTGTGAGTTTTTATAAGTGGCTTGACTACTCTGGGCCTTAGCCCTTCATTTTACATAAAATTTTGCCTATTTGTAAAATGAAGGGATTAGAATAAATCAGGACATTTTAACTTGGGGTCCATGTGTATCCATGAAGAGGCATCAGGGGCGTTTGTAAGCCTCCTGAAATTATAAGGAAAAAAATGTGTTTACGTGCACTTTTTCTGAGAAAAGCGTAGGAACCCAATAAGGTTAAAAACCTTTGGTTCCATACCTCTCACCTTTTACGATTCTCCAAATACTGAGGGTCCCTCACCATTCTGCCCAATACTATTTCCATGTCTCTGCAAGGTCGTCTCCCCTTGCTTACCTTCCCACAGGCAAGCAGACCCCTGTTCCCTGAGGGTGGGGAGCTTACCTTACCCCACCGTCTGCTGTCCGGAGTGCCGGGCCGGGTGCCTAGAAAGGCCTAGAGCAGGCACTTGTGGGATTGCGTGGAAACCCAAGGGAGGGGCGCCTGCCCGCCGGCATTTTTCAGTCTTTTTCAATTCCATAGTCATCTAGCAAGTACCTCAGTGTGCAGCATTTTGAGCTAGCGGCTGCAGGGAATCTAAAGCCATACTCTTTGGCCACAGAGGGGGCTCCCTTTCTTTTTGGGGGGCTGGGGAGGAGACAGATGGAGGCTGGCAGTGGTAATGTCTGTAATTTGGCACCCATCTCTGATGCAATAAACATCCAGCTGCTTATTAAATTGGCTCCTACTGGAGTTGGCCTGTTTCCACTCATGTCTCTTTAAAAAAAAAAAAAAAATCAGAAGTGGGCTTTGGTACATTAAAAAGAAATTTATGTTTCTTAATCTTACTATGGCATAGATATTTTCAACATCGAGCTATCGGGTCAGTGAGAAGATGTGTTGTTCAGATATTCGTACCTCTGTCTGAGAGTGAATTTGAGGAGGATGGACTCCTTAAGGTGCCATAGGTTCAAGAAACCCTGACAAGGAGGGTCCCGATCTCCCCCAGCAGAGGTTGGGGGTCAGCCTAGAGCCACGTGTCCCGTAGCAAGAATTCAGAAAGGAATTGGCCCATGGCTTTTCTGTCCTACTGGCAGAGTCAGACTTCCAATCTTCAAATCCCTGCTCTGCTATTTCCTAAACAAATTACTTAACTGCATCCTGCCTCGGTTTCCCTGTCGGTTAAGTGGGAATCACACTTCTCACTGGGTTGCTCTGAGGATTAAGTGAGTTAATCCACATGAAGCCCTTGTTTTGTTTTGTTTGAATTTTTGAACTTTATTTTTTTATACAGCAGGTTCTTACTAGTTATCCATTTTATACATGTTAGTGTATATATGTCAGTCCCAATCTCCCAATTCATCACACGTGAAGCCTTTGGAACAGGACCTGACACACAGCCAGTGATGCCAGCCATTGTTACGAATGATGATGATTATTCCTTCAGACGTCCTGTGGGCGAAGTGGCAGCTGTAAGGGGAGAGGCGGAGGGGGCTGCATCTTACATCCTACCTTGAATTCGTCATTTGGACACAGCTGTGAGCTAACAGTGAAACTGCATTCTGCTATTTATAAAATGCTTCCAAGCACATGAGATATTAATATAGAACACTGCGTATTTGGGGGGTTGCTATAAACATTTAAAACTCCACATCCACTGGTAACAACGCCTCCTTTTGGAGGTAATCATGTAAGTGGCATCACAAAAGGAACAGCAGCCGCCAAAGGAACAGGAGCCGCAAAGGGAGATGTAGCCACGTTAGATGCTATGACCTCCTCCACGTTCACATGCTAGCTTTTACATGGTTCACACGTGTGGATGTTACATATTTTTTTTTGTTTGTTTGTTTTTTAATTTATTTATTTATTTATTTATTTTTGGCTGTGTTGGGTCTTCGTTTCTGTGCGAGGGCTTTCTCTAGTTGTGGCGAGCGGGGACCACTCTTCATCGCGGTGCGCGGGCCTCTCACTGTCACGGCCTCTCTTGTTGCGGAGCACAGGCTCCGGACACGCAGGCTCAGTAGTTGTGATGCATGGGCTTAGTTGCTCCGCGGCATGTGGGATCTTCCCAGACCAGGGCTCGAGCCCATGTCCCGTGCATTGGCAGGCAGATTCTCAACCACTGCGCCACCAGAGAAGCCCGTTACATATGTTTTGACATGACCATCATTCTGCCTGGATTGTAAACTGTTGTTTACATCTGAGTATTTCCGAGACCGAAGTTGGGCTCTTCGTGTATTATTCAGTAAATAAATCTTTTGGTTCGTTCTTCATTCTCTCTTTTCTACCCTTGTTTCCGTTCCATTTGTCACCTCCTCTTTGGCCTTTCTGCCTTTTGTCTTTTCCTTCCAGCCTGTGCAAAGTCACTGCCAGTGTCATCCCCCTTTATACAACGCAGTTCTCCCGACCCAGGCTTCCCCCTGCTTCCTCATCATTTTCCCTGGGCTCCACTTCACCTCTGCTTTCAAGCCAGTGCGGGCAGGGCTCCCACGTGGCTGCCTCCCCCGTCTGTGTCCTCTTGGGTGGGGAGATGAGGCTGGGAGGAGGGGCGTCTGTGAGCCCCGACCTGTCAGGAGGCGGTTGGGAATGAGATCATCTTTGCTACCTGGGCCACCATCCCTGTGTCCCCATGTGCAGCGAGGCCTCTACCATAACCATTTGTCCCCCGGGGTAACCCTGGCAGAAAAGAAGGGCTGATGGCAGCCCTGGGCAGGGGTCTGCTTCTCTGCATCTCCCCCCCACCCCTCCGTACTTATCCCCTTTTCCAGAATCCGCCTTAGTTTTCCTTTTCTTGGCAGGTGCAGCCCCTCCTCCAGCCCGTTCACCTCTTTCCTCCGTGAGAGCTGGGCAGCACTCCCACCCCCAGGAGCCCCCTGTGTTGGATCCGCAAGACCCTGCTGCTCTGTGCTGCCTTCACCTTGGCCAGCTGGGCATCCTACTCTTGAGATGTCCTTTCAGTTTCTGGGCGGGGCTTTTCTGAGGCCTTGCAGTTTCTAGAAATTTAAACCTTAGAAAGAAAAATAAAGCATTTTTCCACTTTTCCAAGAGCAGACCCAGTGGTGAATCCTGACGTTGAAAGTCAGTTAACAAGCAGGAAGCCCATTCATTCCCCCTGTTTTGTATGCAGCCCCACACGCCGGACAGTGGCATTTGTTAATCATGACGTGGCGGATGATGGCACTGCCCTGGATGATAGATTCATTTCTCTGCTCTGAAGATAAATGATATCCAATCCTGAAAAAAAAAATCAATGGTGATGTATTACAGAATGATCTATGGCTTCCATCCTTGGAAGCATTAGGAAAGCATGAGTATTTACTTTCTCTGGCCTGTAATTTATCAATGGAGGATACGTGATGTATATTTAAACTCCCAGACCTATGATGAATTTTTTTTTCCTGAGAAACATCTTTATCTTGTAAATAGAATTTTATAAATATTTGTGGGACAGGAATATTCTCTAGTCTTTTCCAGTTGCCACACTCTTGGCTGATTTATCTCGTCTGTTGAAGAATGCCAGGCTTTCTCTCCTTTGGTTTTAGTGCATCTTGTGGAACTCAAGACTCCCCATCACTCACAGTCTGGTGTGGAGCCAGGTTTTCTAGTTGCCGGTCAAATAGCTGAGGACAGCCATATGTGTCGGGGTTGGCTGAGGGGCTGGGAAAAGGTCCCCTAAGAAAAAATACCGCTCACCCTGATGCCACACTGAGAAATGGCCCGGCCGGGTCAGAAGCCCATCCACAGCAGGGGCAGGCAGCCAGTGGGTGGAAGGGCCATCCAGGGAGAGAGAAAGCCAGGAAGATAAACCCTGCCTGGTCTCAGCCGCCCAAGGTCAGTCCTGCAAGTGACTGTCACAGCCTCAAATCAGGTCAGGAGAGAAACCTGTCAGTGCTACAGTCCCAGCTTTCAGAAGCCAAAGGCAGAGCCTGTGATTGAAGTGATGTTCAGTATTGGGTCCATTCATCAAAGGCCTGGGCCGCTGCCAGCGCCAGCCAGCGTGCTTCCTGGTTTTGCTGCCGCCGCCTTTGGCTACACAGTGAGTCACGAGGAAAGGGCCAAGGTCGGGCGGGGAGGACAGTCAGAGGAACTGTCAGCCATGAGAAAGGAACGAGACATGTTCAGGGAGCCCACCAATCACTTAACTGAGCACAAAGGCTGTGCCGTGAAGGAGAATGTGGCCTTGTGCCTGCCCCTGAGGGTCTCCTGTGGCTGCAAGACCGCTGATGCCAGGCTAGGTGGACGCAAGGGCCTGAGTGAGGGCCTGGGGGCGGTTTCTGTCCAAATCTCAGTCATCCAGCTCCCTGGGGCCCTAAGAACGTCACAGTCCTACTGGTTCACCTCCTTGACTCCGGGTACCGTGCTGGAGGCCGTGGTCTGCTTCTTCTCCGTCTGGTCCATCGTGGGGCTCTCGGGTTTCCACACGTACCTGATCAGCTCCAACCAGACCACAAATGAAGACGTAAGTTCCTGATGGGGTGGGATGCGGGCATATTCTTTTGTGGGAAATAGAGAAAGAAGAGGTGAGGGGCCCAGGCTCCCTTTCCAGATGGGAGCCCCTGGGAGCAAAGAGCCTGCAGGGGAAGCATTTTCCGACATCAGTCTCCAATTTCTCTATTGCGAATCTCCAAACTGTCCTGCTCTCTGACCACGTCACTTAGATAATAAGATCGGCTGAGTGACCCCCAATTCCAAGGCCCGAGGAGGGATTCTGTTCTATTCCTTTGCACTAATTCTATCAGCAACTTGTCACCCTGCCCCGATGAAGAGAGACCTCGCAGGCTGGCCTCTCTCAGATAACGGCTCCATTTCATTTTGGGAGGCAATCGAACTGACCCAAAGTTTAACTTTTTATCCGGGATTATCTGCCTGTACTTAATGCAGATGGAGAGGAAATATAAAACCAGAAAACGTAATGCTGGAAAATGTTTCTTCATGAGCCTGGTCCTTTTTGCTCTGAATATTTGGATTCTGACAGAAGCCTCTGTCAGTACATGGATTAAATGTCTCAGAATTAGGTTGCCTCAAAGGCTTGAGAAAAATCAGTGCTGATGAGATAGATGAGTTCCGAGAATATTAAGACAGTTATTTGTATATCGTAACTGAGAACACTAGAAATATCCTGCAGAATTATTTTGCAATATGATGAGGCTGAATTCAGGCTATAAACGGGCAATTAAGGACTTCCCTGGTGGTCCAATAGTTAAGACTTCACCTTCCAATGCGAGGGGTGCACGTTCAATCCCTGGTCGGGGAGCTAAGATCCCACATGCCTCGTGGCCAAAAAAACCCAAAATATAAACAGAAGCAATACTGTAACAAATTCAATAAAGACTAAAAAAAAAATGGTCCACATCAAAAAATCTTTTTTAAAAAATTGGGCCATTAGGGGAGGTGTGTTACCCCTCTCTGCTACCATTCATTTCATTACTATTTAACACACTAAATGTAGTATCAAAAAATCTCCACTGGCTTATGTGAGCTGCCTTTTAAGTACCATGTAGTAGAAATAAGAGATTATTTTCCCCAAAGAATGTTATTTCTCCCCAATCTGACCTGCTGTTTGGGGATTTTTCCAAGTTTGGGGTTAATGCCAGTTTTCCTTGAGAAAAGTACCTCAGTTTCTTCTGCTGAAGAAATGAGTAAAGATCATTGCATTCTTTACAGGCTTCTTCTGATCGGCCCGAACGGTGGCATTGGTGTGACGGATACTGTGTCATTGACTATCCTTTTCTTTCAGATTAAAGGATCTTGGTCAAATAAAAGAGGTAAAGAAAATTACAACCCCTACAGCTACGGAAATATCTTTACAAATTGCTGTGTTGCCCTGTGTGGACCCATTTCTCCAAGGTAAGATTCAAATGGCACGATGCCCTATAACAGACCTGGGGAAGCACACACCCTAGTGTGTTAGCTCAGGCCTCGGGCAGCAGTGACCCGGCCACGGCAATGACCGCCAGTCAGGTCAGCACTCCGCTCTGTGTTGTGGAGACGTGGCCTTAACGAAATAGAGATCTGGCTTGTGTTATGCTTGTTATGTTATGCTTGGCATAACTTTCTACTGAATTTGTGTCAAGTTTGGGGAAAATCCCCTCAGGATCAAAATAGGGACACTGAGCCATGTGACCCCATGAATTATTAGATGATGTTGATCATCTGTGATGAGCAGGGAGCTGTCATGAGGGAACAGGACACAATGTAGGAAGCAATTAGAAAGCCTGTAGAAATAAGTGCTAAGAGCTGAGTTGTGCAGAATAGAAATGCTAAAATAGTTCAGAGGGACAGATCCGTGCGGGCTGAAGCAGTGGAGATTGTGGTGATGATAAGACAGCAGTCATATTAATAAAGGCCGTGGCTGACATTTACTGAATAGTGTTAGGCTCTGTTTTAAGTGCTTTACGTGGATTAACTTTTAAAACCTCACTCTGTACCTATGAGGTCGGTACTATTATATCCCATTATACGAAAGAGGAAACCAAGGCACAGAGAGGTTAAATAACGTGCTCAAGATCACACAGCTGGTAAATGCTGCCTGGTCAGGACTCAAACCCAGGCATCTGACATCAGAACCTGTGTGTGTCAATGGTGGAAGCTGCCTCCAAGTCTTGATTATTTATGAGTTACGCCCATGTAGAATATTTCCAACAGATTAGCCAAATCAAACATTATTTACTAAGCAAGTTTTCCAGGTTTCTAGAATGAGTTTCCGAGCCTTCCTCGCTTTTGGCCTCTAATTGTGTAAATGGAGAGAAACCACAAAAGCTACTGGCTTGTGTCCACAGCAGCCCCGCTGTGAACTTAGAGCTGCACGGTCAGTCATCACTGACTTGTGCTCATGGAACACAGACTGGGTTTGATCATCAGCCTCAGTGAAGCTTCATTAGGGAAGGAAGAGTGATTCCCTCCCCCCCACCCCGCCCCCAAAAATATCAAACACATATTCCAAGGCCATTTATTAATTGGTACTGGATTATAGTTCCTGGTGCCATTGGGTAAGTAGAAACTGATCCTTTTCAAGTTTGGGTCTAGAAAGTTGGGAGCCCAGTGTGCCACTCGTCCTGAATTTGGGGCCCTCGGGGAGCCCCTGACCTGCCCCTCCCAGGCCTCCTCTGAGGAGGGACAGCAGGAGGGGACAGCCAAGGGCTCTGGATGAAAGGGCTGCCTCAGGCTAGGGCGTCTGTCATGCCTGGAGGGTGCCCCTCCCACAAGAGAGCTCCAGACTCACCCAGGAATCCCTCTCGGGGCTCTTTAGGCCAGAAAAACCCTCTGGAAATGCTTGTTTTTTCCACAATTTAGCTTGTGTTTCCTCCTGGTGTGTGTTTATTTGTGGATAGTGGGGACAGGCCATGAAGCACAGAGTAGAAGAGGCAAAAGAGACCTGAACAAGCATCTTACGCCATCTCTGAAATAGACACCTGAATCTAGGAAAGGAATGTAGAAGTCTCGTGTTTTGCCCGAATCTCTTTTCCCGTTCCCAAGTCTTTGATTTGCATTTGGCGCCATTCTGTGTTGTTTATAGATCAAATCTTGTCATAGCGAAATTATTTCTTCCACAACTGGATTAAATTTGCTGGTTTGGCTAAGCTGGGGCTGTATTCTTTCCAAAATCCAAGTCCCTCTGGATGGAGCATTTCTCAGGGATGGCCCTCCCCTCGGAAGAGCTTGACCACTCGAGGGTTTGTGCAGGAAGATGGGGTACTGCCCTCTCTCGCTTGCCCACAGGTTCCCAGAGCTGGCCCGGGCAGAAGTGGGCAGGGGGACGGTGTTTGTCTTCGCTGTTCCCTCCTGTCACCTTCCTCGCCCTCTGCTCTCTCTGCCCTGCCTCACCCAACCCCTGTGCACTACAAGAGCACCAGGGCCTTCCACGGGCATCCCAGACAGGCCTGAAGAACGAGCAGTGTCCCTCGCCTCAGACAGGGACTAAGGACCACGTGTGTGCGCAGCGTCACGTGCCTGGGATGCTTCTAAGGCATTCTTAGTGTAACGATGTGCTCCCGAGGGAGGGAGAGGGTGTCTTCAAGATTCCCCGTGAGAGCCATGGAGCACGGGGGCAAAGACCCGTGTCCCATTCCCTGCAGTGTCCCCAGAGGTGGCGGGGGAGCAGGGTGGGAACAGCCAGGTTTGGGAGGGGGTCCTCATAACAAGTCTGGCAGGAGGAATGGAAGATTGGAAAGACAGGAAGTCCCAAGGTGTGGTCAGGGTCAGGCCCTATGGGCTGGTGCTGTGGGTCAGCCAGTCATAAGAATTCACTTGGCCGCTGTCACTGAGCACGCACTGTGTGCTGGGGGCCAGGGATATGCCTGAGAGAACGTCAACAATACAGGTCTGTCCAGGGCAGGTCTGCGCAGGGGGAGGGGCTGGGATGGGGTCGGGGTGCAGGTTCTATGGACGCCTGGCAGGGCCTCCCAGAGGAGGGGGGTGTAAGGTGTGAACCATTCTAAAGGATCAGGAGGAACTGGGGAAAAGGAATTGTGGGAGGAGAGAAGGGACAGCATGTGCAAAGGCCCAGAGGTGAGAGGAGAGCCAGGCTTGTCAGAGGAGGAACTGGGGGAGTGAGGGGGGTCCCGGGGGGGGCAAGGCAAGAGATGAGATGAGCTTAGGAGGGGCTTGAGGGCCATTCTGAGGGCCAGAAGGAGACTTGGGGCAGAGTGTCGCAGTCTTGGGTGCGTGGCTGGTACTTTAAACAGGCTGAACGCATGGGAAGCAGGCCGAGAACAACTTTTTCTATAATCCCTGCTGTCCCCACTCTTTTGATGACCTAGTTCTTTTCCTGCTCCTGGATGAAATCCCCTGCAAGTCCCTTAATTTCTCCTGTCAGTTGGGAAAAAAAAAAAAGGACTCGGGGCACTTTCATTTCCTCCAAAATAGTGTCATTTCAGTGAATCGGAACTTCAAAGTTCAGTGAAAGTTAACACTTTCCACCCCTTCATCCCTACCAGGGCTGGGATTTCAACATACCTTTGGGAGCAAACAATTTGACCCCCGACATGCCCCTTCGAGCCAGCTGCACACCGGCTCTCTCCCAGGGACCGAGCCTGGCCCCGCCCCTGGATCTCATCATTGGCAGGAGCCGGTGACCCCTCTCCCCAAGACATCCTTCTTTGCCCTTTCTCCTTTGCTCTTTGACGCCCTTGAAGGCGGCTGCAGACTTGGTCTGAGAACCCCTTTGGCCATCCTGCATGGGGGTGCAACACCTCCCCTTTGGAGGCTGGAGGTTCCTGTAGCCTCTTGTTTTTTCTAAACCTCAGGGGATTGGACTGAAACTGAAGCAGAGTCCCACTTCCAGATCGTGTCATAAGTATTTTTTAATGGCTTGTCAGTCTGTCACTGGAAGACCTGAGGTGGTAGCTGTGATAATAACCCGTTATCTTCTGAAAGCCAAGCTGACACGCGGAACAGCCTTCAGCCGCCCGGGCCCCGCCCCCAGGAGGGGCAGCGTGCGGGCACGTGGAAGTGCTCGGGGCGTCCCTCAGAGGCCCAACCCCGCCCTACGGGAGGCCAGGGCGGGAGCCCCACTTGGTGGCCGAACCTCCTGTTGCCCCTTGCAGTTCTGTCCTTAGACCCGAGGTCAACACGGAGTCTTCACTCAGGGAGGAAAATAGGCAAACCTTTTGATGGCAAAGTAAGCTTCACCCTCACCTCCTACCTGGGCAACAGTGCCATAGAGTAAACACAGAAACACTGTTCGGGAAACTTGTCGGTGGGAGACCGAGGACCCGTTTTTACTCGCTCAGTCAGGGGCGTTTGCTCAGCACCCGCTGGGCGGCAGCTGTGGAGATAACGATGATTAGGAAGACCCCGTTTTTGCCCCCGTGGCGCTTACGCTCCATGACAGGCGCACATGGAAACAGGTGGAGCCCGCATGATGTGGTACGGTGCCCACGGTGCTCCGAGGGCGGGACAGAGGGGCCAGATCCTCCGGGGCAGGTGCCATGGGGGAGACGAGATGAAGCCTGGCCTCGGGAGCCTGCGGGCTGCTCGACAGAGAAGACACTCGTATAGCTCACTGTGACACCAGGCCAACAGTGGCGTGTGCCCTCAGGAGGATCACAGGCAGGGCTAAGAGAAGCCAGATGAGGGAAGAAAGCGGATATAGGGCCAAGAGCAGGGGCTGGAGGCCGAGAAGAATGGACAGCGGACGGGAAGGGAAAGTGACTTCAGGCACTGAAACGCCAGAGCCTGAACAGAAATAGAGACGACAAAGCAGAGAACGCACAGCGGGTACGTGGCTTCTGTTCCCGGGCAGAGCACTGGCACATAGTAGGTGCTCAGACACGCTTGTTGAAGGAATGAAGCTGTGAATGCCGTGTGTGATAAGATATGGATTTGAGACCGGAGAGGAAGGTTGGGGACAGGCTGTGTGAGGCCTGAAGGCCGAGCAAGGGGGTCTGGGCTCCGATGGCAGGTGATGGAGGCTGTGCAGGCAGGCGGGGTGACGTGATCAGGACGGGGCGGGAGCGCGGGGCCTGCAGCAGGTGGCAGGGAGGGAACAGATGCTCCAGGCGTTTCTAAGGGCAGAAGTGGTAGCCTCTGGAGCCTGACCACACATGAAGGCGAGCAGAGGTGTATTCTGAAGTGCCTTGGGGGCCCGTCACAGAAAACGGACCCCCAGATGGAAATTAAGAGAGTGTTGTCGGCGTTTTTGGCTTTTTATTCGCTCTCTGACCCCTGCATTGTTCTGTTTTCTCTTGCAGCCTAATTGACAGAAGAGGGTACATCCAGCCTGACACCCCGCGGCCAGCCGCGCCCTCCAACGGGATGGCCGCGTACGGGGCCACGCAGTCACAGAGCGATACGGTAGGACCCGCAGCGCCCCACAGAGGCTTCTCTCCCACATCTGTGTTCACTGACCTGTAACAGTCAGTCACCTAGAAAGCTTCCCGGGACACCCCTGGGCTGGCAGGCTCAGAGAGGGCAAGGAAGCGTTAAATTAAGGCGATATCCACCGAAGGCTTATGCCCCCCGCCCAACACGTGGTCAGTTTGTTCGGGGTTGTGTCGGGGAACTACACAACATCTCTTCCAGAAACAGCTTGAGGCAGCTTGCTCTGGAAAGCCCCCCACACAGAACCGGGCTGCTGTCTGGGGTGAGCTAGAGCCGCCCCAAGCAGGGCTGGCTGTCTGGAGAGTCCCCGAGTCCCATGCTGTCCCTTTGCCTCAGTCTGCACCCGCTCCCTCACCCCCTCTTTGAATGTGCAGTGGACTCAGCTGCCAGGTCTCCCCACTTTCAGCCAAAACCTTAGATCAGCCATGCACACCTCAGTGCAAATAATCAGACAAGCTGTTCATTCATTGACAGCAAAAACTGACTGGTGCCTCTCCAAAGAGGTCCCTGGGTCATGCTTCTATGGAGGTGTGGGACAGATGCTTTGTTTTCACTCTGCCCCTGGGAGATGGGGCAGGGACGGAGTCTTTCCATGGGCACCTGAGCTCACAGCCTGGCTGGCCCTGACCATCAGTGCCTTAAAATTCTTCAGTGGTCTGTAAGGCAATGGCCTCTCTTTATCAGGAACAAATTCCCCTAAAGAAGCGTTTCTGAAAGGGACCCAGTCTTGTGGCCCACTGTTTGCTCTCTATAGACCTGAACCACCCACAACAGAGTCCATGGCAAACAGGCCAGGACAGCAGAGTGGGTTCAGAAAAGAGGCTTTGACAGTCCAGGACTTGGGGATGGAGCTGATGTGGAAATCTGGGAGCGGGGAGCCAGGGGCGCCTCCTGCCTTTCAGCTTGGTGACAAGATGACCATACAAATCACCAACAGGAAATATGAAAGGAGGTGCCAGTTAGGAGGAAACTGATTTCAATATGTAGAAATGGGGTACGCTAGGATGCCTGGGGATAGGGGGAGGTGCCCTGCAGGTTGCTATATAGAAAGCTCGGGGAAGGTTTGCTTCCCCATACTTAGGAAGGAATGACATGGTTGGTAGAAATTCACTTTGAAATACTGGAGACGTGAATCAATTTTATTAGTTATCCTAGAAGTACCAGTCAATCTAGCATTTAAAAAAAAACTGTAAGATGTGCTCCTGTTTGTCATCTGAGATATTAATCTGATTTCATCTCACATGCTGGAAGATTATTTTTTGAAATAAGCATTTATTATCTTTTGCTAACTTTCTCTCCACCCATGCCTGCCAATTCTGCCCCCATCAGGTCAAGTTTCTTTTCTTTTTTTTTTTTTTTTAATAGGTGTGGCTCTTTTATTTATTTATTTATTTTTGGCTGCGTTGGGTCTTTGTTGCTGCGCGCGGGCTTTTCTCTAGTTGCGGTAAGCGGGGTCTACTCTTTGTTGCAGTGCGCGGGCTTCTCGTTGCGGTGGCCTCCCTTGTTGCAGAGCATGGGCTCTAGGCACATGGGCTTCAGTAGTTGTGGCACATGGGCTCAGTAGTTGTGGCTCGCGGGATCTAGAGCGCAGGCTCAGCAGCTGTGGCGCACGGGCTTAGTTGCTCCGCGGCATGTGGGATCTTCCCGGACCAGGGCTTGAACCCGTGTCTCCTGCACTGGCAGGCAGATTCTCAACCACTACGCCACCAGGGAAGCCCCAGGTCAAGTTTCTTTATCTAATTGGATACTACTAGTGAGGATAATAGAACAGGATAATTAAGAAAGAAAATGGAAGGAAAAGCTTTGCAAATGGACAGATTTAAGTACAACTGAACACAGCAGGGAAAGGCAGAGAGCATGGGATGTGGGATCAGAGAGCCTGGGCTTGCAGTGACTGACTCGGGGCTGGGTGACCTTGGCAAGTCACTTAATCCCGAGAGTCTTAAGTTCCTAAACTGTAAAATGAAGAAGGGGATAATGATGTTCACTTCCCTCCCATGACCACTTTATAACAAAGGGCCTGGCACATAGTAGGTGCTGGTTAAACATTCAATTGAATGTATTTGAAAGTTCCCCTCACAGGGGCTTGCTCAAGGGAAGTTCTGAACAAATATTAGTTTGTTCCTGTCTTTCTTTCCTCATTCCTTTCTTCCTCCAATTTTGTCACATCTGCAAAAGGCTCCACCTTGAATGTGGAACTAGGAACTAGAGGGAAGGAGTTCCCTTTGGTGCAGTGACATGGCAACATGACTTCATGAAGTGATGGCCTTGGTAGGATCAAATTAACCCATGGGCCAAGAGACAGGGCATGGTCATTTTACCCACTAGACACCACAGGCAAAGCACCTGTGTGCTTTTCTGGGGACTATGAAAAATTTTAAGTCCTGAAAAAAGATTACAAGCTCTGAAACATGAAAAGAAAACAGCAAAATCAAAATTAATCAATGTTTAATGTCTATGAGACCCATGAATATGTCAACTTCATTAATTGTTAAATTTAGCTTTCATTAAAATTTCATTACATCTTAGAAATGATTTGTAGGTTGGGTTTTTCTCACTTCATAAGAATTCCCCAGCACACATGTGATTACAGAGAAATCATTAACCAATTATAAAGTAGTGAGTTGCTTGTAGACAGATAAATTTAAAAGTTAACTGCCTGGGGCCTCCTGCACTTCCCGTCTTGCCATGCTGCCTGTGTTAGGGGAAACCCAGGTTTCCACTGGGCTTAAGGCTGGGGGAACTCTTTTTTGGTCCCAAGGCACCTACCCACTGCTGGGAGTGCCCCCAGTATGTCAGAACACGTTCAGGAGAGGCAGGATCTGAAAGCTCTTTGGGGAACTAAGATGAGATATGTTCTTCGTGGCCCCGCAGGCCAGAACTGGGACCGGAAGGTGGGCCCGGGAGGCAGATCGTGCTCAATCCAAGAGGGAGATGCCCAACACCCAGAGCTCACGGCAGACGGGAGCCCCTGCCGCAGACGTGTTCAGGCTGGGGGAGGTGGCGCCCCCAGCAACGTGGCGACAGGGGGGTCAGCACCGGCGGGAGGGCTGGACATTGACCCTCAGGGCTCCTTCCAGCTCAGAGCCTGTCGTCCAGGCCACCGGCCTTGTCAGCAGGGCGGCATCACTGTGCCAGATGATGGTCCGTTCTGCTGTGCGTTTATGGCCGTTCAGGCACCTAGAGCACGAGCCTTTTTATTGCTTCCATTGTTCTTTATGGCTTCGGTGGTATAAGTACCATAGTTAACAGGGGTGCGGGGGGAGGAGACAGTCCTGCACGGGCAGGGCTGGCACTAAGCAGACCGTGAAGCCGGACGTGTCTCCGCCCCCAGCCCCTCTCTCCAGTTCATTCATGCTCCCACTGCCTAGTGTTTACCAGATCCCACAGCTTACCAGCACGGAGCATACCACATGCCCTTCCAAGGCTGTTACATGGATAACTCACGCTGACCCTGTGAGGATGCTACTAACTTTATCCCCATTTTACAGATTAATAAAACAGGCACAGAGGACGTCAGTAAATTTGGCCAATTCCAACTTCACGCTTTGACCCCAACAGTCCCTGCTGTCAACGCTACACTTTGCTGCGCTGTGGCCGTGAATACTGACTGTGTGTAGGGTGACTCCCTCCCATATGCTTTCAGTTGCCACAACCCGTTATCCTCACCCTCTCTCTCCTATCAAAATCTGAGCTTTGCAAAAGATCTGTTATCAATCATCTATACGTTAAAGGGAATTTAAGTGGAATTTCAGGATATATGAATTTTAATTGTGAATG
This sequence comes from Balaenoptera physalus, assembly GCF_965194825.1. Classification (NCBI taxonomy): domain Eukaryota; kingdom Metazoa; phylum Chordata; class Mammalia; order Artiodactyla; family Balaenopteridae; genus Balaenoptera; species Balaenoptera physalus. Next base: position 9,748,308 of record NC_138888.1, on the reverse strand, counting down.
AAAGTTTTTACCCTCTATTAAAAACATTTCAGGCAATAATAATAATAATAACTGAATGTTTAATGCTGTTTGTTCAGCACTATATCCCCATTGTCTAGGCTAGTTCCTACGGTAGTTGGTCTCGGTAAGTGTTGGTTAAATGAGAGAGGGAAAGAGAGAAAGAGAGAGAAATTGACTATGTGCCAGGCACTGGGCTAAGTGCTTTGCATACACTGTCATCTCATTTCATCCTCACAGAACCACCTGACGTGGGTATTCTAATTGCCCCTTTGAGGAGACTGAGATTCAGGGATGCTAAGTTTGTGACATAGCTAACCAGTGGCTGAGCTGAGATTTCGTCCTTAGCAGTCTGACTCTAAGGAAAGTGCTCTTCTTGACCATATACCAAAAGTTTGCCAGGTGGGAAGGTCTTATGGAGCCGAGTGGCATGAAGCCTCCTCCCAGGGCTGGGAAACCACATCCCCCAGGGCTTCCCTGCAGAATGATGATTAATCTGCCGTGGTCAGTCACAAAACCAGCTGTGGAACTGAATGTAATCACTCCATAATCTAACCTACAACTGGACCAAGCAAATATCTATGAAACTTCAGCTTCTGCTCTGTTACAAATGACAGTGTTAACCAAGGACACATTAACTCTTCTTTTTGTCTCTTCACTTGCTTCCCCTAAGCCCAAACCATTTTGCAGCGCTTTAGTCTGTGTTGAAGGTTTGTCCAGGTGGAAACATCAGTACCAAGTAAACTATTGACCTAGTCCAAGGGTGAGCTCCACTGTTAAACTGTTCGGAGTTCACTCAGTTTCTTGGATCTGCAAGTTATCATTTTTCATCAAATTGGGACATTTTGGCTATTATGTCTTCAGTTTTTTTGGGGGGGGCCTCATCTCATTTTCTCTCCTCCTGGGACTCCAGTTACTCATATGTTAAACCATTTGATATTTCCCCAGAGGATAAGTCCCTGAGGCTCTGTGCATTTTTCTTCAAACTTTCTCTCTCAGCTCTTCAAATTGGATAGTTTCTTTTTTTTTTTAACATCTTTATTGGAGTATAACTGCTTTACAATGTTGTGTTAGTTTCTGCTTTATAACAAAGTAAATCAGCTGTATGTATACATATATCCCCATATCTCCCCCCTCTTGCGTCTCCCTCCCACCCTCCCTATCCCACCCCTCTAGGTGGACACAAAACACCGAGCTGATCTCCCTGTGCTATGCGGCTGCTTTTCACTAGCTATCTATTTTACATTTGGTAGTGTATATATGTCCATGCCACTCTCTCACTTTGTCCCAGCTTACCCTTCCCCCTCCCCGTGTCCTCAAGTCCATTCTCTATGTCTGAGTCTTTATTCCTTCCTGCCCCTAGGTTCATCAGAACCTTTTTTTTTTTTTTAGATTCCATATATATGTGCTAGCCTATAGTATTTGTTTTCCTCTTTCTGACTTACTTCACTCTGTATAACAGACTCTAGGTCCAGAAATTGGATAATTTCTTCTGATCTGTCTTCATGCTCACTGATTCTTTCTTCTGCCCTCTCCAATCTACTGTTAAATGAATCCACAGAATTTTTCACTTTGGTTGTTATACTTGTTAGTTCTAGAATTTGCATTTGGTTCATTTAATTTCTCTGCTGAGTTTCATTTCTCTACTGAGATTCCCTATCTATTTACTCATTGAAGCCATATTTTTCTATAATATTTGAACATTATTATATTGCTTAAAGTCTTTATCTGCTAAGCATATTTGGGCTGTCTTGGGTTTGGTGTCTTTTCACCACTTTTTTTCTTAACTCTAGGTTACATTTTTCTATTTATTTGTATGTATATTGATATTTTATTGAATATATTTTGGATAATATATTTGTAGAGACTAGATTTTGTTATCTTCTGAAGTGTTGATCCTTGTTTTAGCAGGCAGTTCAATTAGTGGCTAATCGTCTTGAACTTGTGTAGGCTTGTATTATATTTTGTTAGTACAGATTTATAGAAAGTCCAAGATGTTTCTCAGGCCCCTCTAATTTGAAGGAGCTCAACCTCCAAATTCTGTCTCCCTCAAAGATCTTGTCAGGGTTTGATTTAGCCATTGTTAGGGCCGGTCTAGGGTCTTAGTTTAGGGCATGATTCTTACTCCTAAGGTATAGCCTTCCTAATGTGCTAGCTGGATGCCAGGCATGTTAACAAGGTGTTGGGGGTGTTAATGAGATCAATGTCCCCCAGAACTACTTTTCTCAACTTCTAGTATCTCTATGCCTCTCTCAGCCCCGTTACAGCTGTTGTCTCATAAGCCTGGGGTGGGGGGGTGGTGAAGGGGGAAGGGACTCTCCCTGCACATACACAGCACAGCTACAGACTTGTGTGGGAAACTCCTCCTAGCATTTCTGGCCCCCTTCTCTGCACAGCCTCCTCTTCTGCATCGCCCTGCCATACACATCCAGCCACTTAAGCTTCCTTACCCTCTGATCTCTGCTTTCTCTACTCAGAAGAACTTCTCTGCTCTGTTCAGCCTATACCATGGTTGGGAAATTCTTCCCAAGGAAAGGGCTGGTTGACTGTGGGGCTCACCTGTGAGTTTCCCTCCTCTCGGGGATTGCAACCTTGCATTGTCTGTTGTGCACAATTGCAAACTGTTTGCTTCACGTATTTTGGCCAGTTTTATATACTTCCTTGTACACAGAGGCAATACTGGTCCAGTATAGGTTATCCACCATTCCTGGGAATAGAAGCCTTATCTCTGTGATTAAAGGACATTTTGCAGCCAACATTGCCATATTCCCCCATTTTTGCTACCCACTCTACTAACGGTAAATACTGATTTAGCCATGGAACATGATTCCTCTGACCTAAAAGTGTTTCTAGTGCTCACCTCAAAGGAGGAGCATTTGGAGACTTTATATTTAGCACCAGACTTGGCATGTTCATTTGCAGAGAAAGGAAAGACTGGAGGGAAAGAGATTCTAGGTATCTTGGGCCAAATTTTTGCCTATTATTTTATTATTAAAGTCTAGATCAGAAATGCATTTCCCGAATGATAGGAAAAGTGCTCCTAGGGAAATTGCACTATTTTAGAAATAAAGGCAAAGGCTTTAGCCTTAGATAAACATACTGATAATTGCAGGACAGAAAAATTATGTAAATATTGATAGATAGCTGGCATCAAAGTACCCATAGAGGTCTTATTATCTGAAAAATGGGAAAATTCACTGTTAACTTACCATCTCACATAATTAGGGGATGGGGATGGTTATTTAGTACCTAAGTGATCTTCCCTCTACTACAGATTCCCAAGAAAGAAAACGTTAGAGAAGTAATGAAGTGACATCTAAAGTATTTAAATAGTGCATGTGACCCCAGTATAGCCCTTGTCATCTGAACATCTATGAAATTCTGAGGATCCACACTGGAATTTTGTGCACATAACCCTTGTGCCAACTGAAGATCATGTTTTAGTTATTCCTATTTTCCTCATTATTGGCTTTTATTATTACCTTATACTGAAGGTGTTTTCATGACAATGTGTCTATGCACAGTCATGACATTCAGGTATGGTCCACTTTTTAGTGTGCATATCTCATTTGATTGTCAAATAATTTAAGTTCTGTATGCCATCAGGATCATAGTTTGTTTAAAGCTGGCACTTGTGATCCTTTGGGATCACGTGCTAAACACAAAGATAGTCTAACCCTAACCCTAACATAGTACATAACTTGGATTTTTTTTTTATCATTTGCTATATTTACTTAACCTCATTTTAAATCCTCTTAATCCAATATCAAAACAAGATTAAACCTAGCAGTTGCGTGATTTATTAAACTAGTTTCACAGAAGGACTCTCCATGCATAGTCTGAAAAATCAAATATAATAGAAAAAATAACTTGAGCAAACTTAAATGATAATATTTTTAAAAAGAATAAAAAGGAAGCACTCCTCCTAACCTATATTTTAGATGGATTTTAGAAATTTATAGTGTTTTTATTAAAGTAAATGAGCATTCATAAGACCCCAGAACACAGCTTCACAGCCAAGCAGAAATAACCGATGCCCAATGCTAATACTTTTGACAGAATTGGAGCAAAAGAAGTAAATAATTTTATTTATTCTTAATTTGTATATAAGACCATCTAGAAAACTCCTAGCTTTGGTTTTGGCAGCATTTAATCTGTACACTAGGATTATTTCAGACAAGAAGTCAGCTAGAGTAAAATAAAATGTATTCCAACATGAACAATTTTATTTGAAAACCTGCAGAAACAAAAATAACTTATCTCTATGGTATTTTTAAACTGTAACATTAAGTGATAATGTGTGTGACATCCAAACATCTGAAACCATAAACTTCTTTGCAAGTTAAATGCCAGCGCTTCATTTGGGCAGTAAATCAGCCAGCTGTCAGTGACTTACTGCAACCACAGCAAATGCTCCAGCACTCCAGACAGTATTAGTTTTATGCTGCCGACAGAAGGGTCTGTCCATAGACATTCTTAAAAGCAGTCAGGTTTCTATTCTGTTAGTAGTCAGCACTTGGATGACTTTTGGCCTAAAAAATGGCAATTTCATATGGTTCAATCTAATATTTGATAAATATGAACCTTTAAAGTGTCGTTTTGGAATGAAAACAGTGAGTTTCTCAATTTCCTCTTCATAGTGACGGATTGTCACTGTCCAATCTCCGGCTGCTTGGTTGTTTCTCTTTAAGATTATATAACTGGTTAGATACATTGAAATATATACCTCATGGCTTCTGGGTGTTAGTGCTGGAATATAAGCCCTGTTCCAAGTTGTGAGAGAAAAAAAGTGAGCAGTGATGTCTCCCTCTACTGGTTGAAGATATGAGTCCTTGAATGAACAGCCAGGAAAGCGTGTTGGTGGCATAAAAAGGTCAAAGAGAAAAGGGGGGGGGGGGGAAGAAAAGGAGGAGAAGAAGAAAGAGAGAAGAGGGAAAAAGGATAAGAGGGAAGGAAATCAATGAAGGAAAAGATGGAGAGGGAAAGAGGAGAAGAGAATTAGTGAGGCCAGAGAGAAAAAATTAAGTAGAAAAATCAAGAAGAAATGGGCAAATAAGGATTAGAAGCAAAGGTAAAAAGGTGGAGGTGTAAAAGGACATTGTTTCATGGGTCATTTTCACAGTAACCCTGAAAATATTGGCTATTTTGTCTCTTGAAGTTCTCCTATGGGAATTGCAACCATGATGGTTTATCAGCCCATCCTCCTTGGAATTTTGGCAGTGTGCAAAATGAGGAAGAGGCTGGACTTTTTTTTTTTTTTAAATCAGATATCCCCTAGTCATTGAGTTTCTTCTAAGAAGATGTCCAAAACGTGCAAAGTTAATATCATGAGAATTATAAATTCCACTGGGTAGAGTGGAATTAATTGCCGTTTCCTTGATTGGAACCCATTTTAGTGTCCTGTTATGAACCAATAGGAAAATTACAAGACAGTATCCTGTGGAAGAAAGCCTGGTCCCTGGGCACCCCAAATGGGAATGGTCTTCTAAATAGAAATCAGTTTAAATGTGGCAAACTATTTTCAAAGCTATGGGTTACAGCAGGATTTAGACACTTAGGTTCATGGTGGCCCCAGCAATCTGCTCACTGATACAATCTCGCCACAAGGTAAACTGGAGGAGGGGACAGAGTAGGTTCATTATTAATATGAAAGCAGTCCCTATAACAATGGAAGTATCCACAACTATACTCAGACAGTCATCTTTTAAAATATTTAAACAAATCCCTGTAGAACAGGTGCTTAAAGTCAGATAATACAGTCACTGTTCAAAATAGTCATTTTGAGAAGATTTATGACATTTCGATTTTTTAAAAAATTAAATGGCTTAGGCTAAATGTTTTCTTTCACATATTTAAGCCCTTAAGCTTTACTCCTGGGAAACCGGAGCGCGTTTTCAACAGAGTCCTGGCCATGAGGCTGAGGACGGATTTGCTACAGTTTTAACGTGTTGTGGATTTGGCCACAGGAAAGCACCAATAGGTGTGTGCAGGAGTGGACCCAGGTTTGGAGGGGCCTGAGTCATGCAATTTGGAGCCCTTTTTAAGAAAAAGAGGGACTTCCCTGGTGGCGCAGTGGTTAAGAATCCGCCTGCCAATGCAGGGGACATGGGTTCAAGCCCTGGTCCGGGAAGATCCCACATGCCGTGGAACAGCTAAGCCCGTGTGCCACAACTACTGAGCCTGCACTCTAGAGCCCGCAAGCCACAACTGCTGAGCCCGTGTGCCACAACTACTGAAGCCCACGCGCCTAGAGCCCGTGCTCCACAACAAGAGAAGCCACCGCAATGAGAAGCCCGTGCACTGCAATGAAGAGTAGCCCCCGCTCACTGCAACTAGAGAAAGCCTGCACGCAGCAATGAAGACCCAACTCAGCCAAAAATAAATAAATAAATTTATATAAAAAAGAAAAGAAAAAGAAAATAATATGCAAGACAAAACAACAAGCAAGGCCTTAGAAAGCAAGCAAACAAAAGGCCGTGAACTTAAGCTCATAGCTTCAGAGTAAACCCACCTCCAGGTGCTACCTAGCAAGGGCTCACTGCCCAATGTGCATAGAAGCCAAGACTATGGCACCGGCTTTTGAAGAAAGAAAGAGCTTTATTGCAAGGTTGACTCTCAAGGAGACAGGAGGCAGGACTCAAATCTGTCTCCTCCATCCAGGTTTCAGGCGAACTTTAAGGGGTTAGGGGAATTTCACACTTGGAAGCTGATTGGCTAGTCTTGAGTCAGTCCATACAAGCTACTCGTGCTGCTGGAAGCCAGGTTTTCCTTATTGAAGGACTTCTCACTTCCAAAAGGACTCCAGTGGCAATACTTTGAGTTCCATAAACTTCTTTGAGTTCCATAAAGTGAAAAATTCCTGGTTCCGGGTTCATCCTGAAGACATGGGGTCCCGTCTTGCACGTGTGCAGTGCTGTCTCCGTAAATAACTTGTTTGATTAATCAACAACCTATTTAAGGAGGCAAAACCAGTTTATGCTGTGCTGTTTCACAGGTGTCTCGTTTAAGTCAGCACAGGGAAGCTTTAGTGCAAAATCTCAGAGGGCCCCTCAAACTCCATGTCAGCCTCCCCGTGAACGTGAGCTCTAAGGAACTTAGCAGAGGACTGTTGGCAGCCCTTTTGTCCCAGGGTTTTCTGCTGGGTGCCCGTGAGCTCTGCTGCAGGGCACGGCTGGAGAGGCGTGACCAGGGAAGGGGAAAGGACACTTGACCGGAGAGACAGAGGGAGAAAGAGATAAAGAGAGTGGGGAGCCCGCCTCTCCCCGGTATGCTTGTGCCACCTGACCTTGGGAATCTCCTCCAGCTCTGACCTCTAATATACTGAGTTGACCAAAAAGTTCATTCGGGGTTTTCCGTAAGATGTTACAGAAAAACCCGAATGAACTTTTTGGCCAGCCCCAATATTTTCCTGTGAGTCTGGAAGAGCCAGCCGGTCAGAATTACTTGGGCTGATCCCTAAAATAGAATTTGCCAATCAGTTTTCGATTTAAGAAAATAAAAGGCTTTCTTCTGGTCAACAGAGACCAGCAAATCTAGTTTGCAATTTCATCTTTCCCCAGAGCTGGGCGTGTTGCGTGGACCGAGGTATTAGGATGAGTGAGGGCTCCAGCAGGAAAAGTTGAGAACAAGATTCCATCATCCAGGAAGGGGCCTGGCTTGAGAGCAGGAGCTCTCTGGCTGGGGCAGCATCTCAGCCCTGGGGTCAGGGGCAGGGGGCGGCGGCTCAGAGGCTGCACTGAGCTACAGAAAATGGAGGCAACGCCAGGGCAGTAAATGGTGATTTTCATAAAATGTTCTTTGTAAAGCACAGTATATCCAAAGCCCTGGGAGACCTTCCAGAAGATGAATGTTTAACCAGGAAGGTTGCTCTTCTCCGCCTCTGCTCTGTCAAGACTGAGCCAATGTGCTGAACAGAACTGACAGCATTGGAGAGCGTGAGCGGCCCCGAGGTGTCTGCAGCTCCGACAGCTGTGCAAGGGTCCCTGCCCCGAGCCGAAATTCCCCGCAAGAGCAGAGAAGGCTACGCAGTTGCCCACTGGATAAGTACTGGTGTGGCAAAAGATTCGGGTGACGATTGGGAACATGCAGACACTAAATGACTGTCAATGCCTAACAATCAGCCCCTTTCAAGCACTTTTTAATGGCATTTTTGTCTCATCCAAGTAGCCCTCCACCCACTCCCCAGCCCTTTCCCACCCTTCTCCTAGCTTCTCCGCGTCTTGAAGTTCCCTTGGCTGGAATGAAGCCATGATAGAAAAGGCAGGATTTGCTTTCCCTTTTTAAAGCTCCATCATGAGCTTTACTCTTGTCTGAAACCAAGGTCTTTGAACTTCTAAAACCCGCAAATTCCTTAGAGACGGTGTCTCTTCCACCTCCTCATGGAGGATTGGGGGCGGGCTGGGGGATGGCCCACCACTCATGATTTTAGAAAGAAACCCATGTGTCTAGGAAGGACACACACACTGAAGCAAAAGAAGTAAAAGAAGTGTGACTTCGGGAAAACTCTCTTTTCCCCTGAAGGCTGCGTTGCATGGTTTGGTTTGCTTCTGTGCCTGGAGGTGGGTGAGTGATGGAAGTTCTAGGTGTGCGTCTGGGCAGGAAGATGGCAAAGTCCCTTCATCACAAAGCTATGAGTATGTGGTTCAATGGTAACTCTAGAGTTCGGAAAAAAGAGAGTGGGGATAATAGACGAGTCACATTTATTAAGCACCTACTAGCTGTTAAATGTGCGGTGGTGAAAAGGAGTTTGTAGTCAGACAATACCAGTCCCAAATCCCAGATCCATCCCCTACTTTAATCTGTAAGGTCTTGAGCAAGGCACCCACCCATACGAGATGCATCTGTAAAGAGGGGAAACGTGTTTGTTCTAAGAACTTCTTCAGAAACAGTGGAGCGCCTTGCTTATTGCTCATAGTCAGGATAATCTCCCCTAATAGCCACACCTGCTCCTGAAACTCGCTAACAAGTCACCACACAGACTCAAGTTCAAGATCTCCGAGTCACAAGAAGTCTCTTCTAGCTATTCTGAAACTTGCCCGCAGCTCAAGGGAAGGGTTTCAAAGGTATCAGAGAAGGGTTTCAAAGGTATCAGAGCTGGGGTATCAAATTCCCCCAGCTAGAAATGTGTTTCCACTATTTCCTTTGCCCAGCGGGTAAAGTGAAACAAAGGACACGAGATTAAGATTTAAGAACACTTCGAAGAAAAGGAAATATTTTGTAAAATGTTGGCATTCTCTTTCACAGATTAAAAAAACCACAGCTCAATTAATGGTTCTTGAAGCTGCTGAAAACTTAGCAGCGAGGAATTCTAAGGCTTTTACGAATAGTCTGATCAGGCCCTCAGGGTCTTCTGTTGACCGTGTATTTTTCTTCTTGTGTGTGTGTGGCACAATACATATAAAATGTACCATTTTAACCATTTTTAAATGTACAGTTCAATGGCGTTAAGCACATTCACATTGTCATCCAACCCTCACTACTATTCATCTCCAGAACTCTTTTCTTCTTGCAAAGTGAAACTCCAGACATTAAAGGGTAACTCCCCAACCCCTCCCCCTAGACCCTGGCAGCCACCATTCTACTTTCTGTCTTTGAGTTTGACTCCCCTAGGTAACGCATATAAGTGGAATCATATAGTATTTTTCCTTTGTATCTGGCTTATTTCACTGAGCATGATGTCTTCGAGGTTCATCCATGCCACAGCATGTCAGAATATCCTTCCTTTTTACAGCTGAATACTACTCCACGCCTGTACAGACCACATCTTGTTTATCCGTTCATCTGTCGATGGACGCTTGCTTCCACCTTTTGGCTGTTGCGAATAACGCTGCTGGGAAATGGGTGGACAGGCCCCTGTATTTTTAAAACAATGTGGTGAGAGTGGTTTTCAGCATAGAAGTAGCATTGGCCGCAGGCCACTGCAGGTGGCAAGGCCCGTGCCTCTGTCCAGGGGATTGTTTTTAAATTAGGTCCTGTCTGCGAACAGGGGCCGGAGCATCAAGCCTGCGGCTGCGTGGTACTCCCAGGGCACCTGTGGGTGACTGTTAGTTTGAGCAGCTATTCAGGAGCCAGGTGTCTCCAAACGGAACTGGGCTACTGTGCACACTCTCTGCCCTCCCTGACCCAGGTGTCACTAACGGGTTTCTCTCTCTCTTGTATCCCGCCCCTCCCTGCCCCCTGTGCCCCCTTCCCTCCCCACCCCTTGCCAACTCCTCTCGCCTCCTCTTTGCTGGCTCCCTCCCGCTCTCCAGTGCGACCAAGACCAGTGCATTCAGAGCACCAAATTCGTTTTGCAGGCCGCGGCCACGCCCCTGCTGCAGAGCGAGCCCAGCCTCGCCAGCGACGAGCTGCACCTGCCCGGGAAGCCGGGCCTGGGCACGCCCTGCGCCAGCCTGACGCTGGGGCAGCCCACGCCGCCCTCCTCCATGCCCAACCTCGCCGCCGAGGCTGCGCTCACAGACATACTGCCCCTGAAAGAGGAGCACGTGGGCCACCAGTTCCTGACCCCGGAGGAAGCGCCCTCGCCGCCCGGGATGCTGGCGGGCAGCCCGCTGGCGCACAGCCGCACCGTGCACGTCCTGGGCCTCGCCAGCCAGGACTCCCTGCACGAGGATTCGGTGCGCGGCCTGGTGAAGCTCAGCTCCGTGTGACCGCGGGGCCCCGGCCCGGGGGCTGCGGACAGCAGGAGCGACGGACGGGCGGCCCCACCGCGACTTCCCGCGACCCAGTGCCGGGGTGGCCACGACGACTCCAGGTCCTGAGGCAGGAAGAGCCCTGGGAGAGAAATCGCATCCCCCTCTGATGGCAGAGGCGGGCAGGACCCAAAGGCTGGCAGCTTGGTTCCATTTGAATTTTCTGCCCCACCCTGACCATTTTGATAACGGTGAAAACAGAGACGTAGCTGTTTTCAGGTGTTTGGAATATGGAGGGTGGGCGTGGGGAGGGAGGGGCCTCCGGGGGCCCCCAGTCGGAGTCTGGGCGGAGAGGAGCTGCCTGGGGGTGCCTCTTGCTGTTCTGGGACAGGTGCACGGAAGGTTTATGACGCTTGTGGCCGGACTGAAATTGCACTTAAGTGTTATGCTACTAATATTTGAAACAGACATGCCATTCCATTTGTTAATTTAAAAAAAACCTAAAGGGAAACAATGACCAGATGTGGACTTGCATGGCACGCTGCAGTCTGTTCACGGTGGTGATGGTATTGAAAGGGAACTGCTGCTTTCTTCTTCTTCTTTTTTTTTTTTAATTTTGTGAATTCTCAAGTGCTGTTTTATGGGAAGACAGTGCAACAAACCAAGACTAACGGACCATGCCATCCCTCGCCAGCTTCTTCAGCTTAATTCTACATGGGTAGGTGGCGCCTGGGCTGCGGAGGGCTGCCGGGGTTTTATCCCATCAAGCATCAGTTAACCTTCTGTTTAGTAGTTAGCCGAGGTGTTGTGTTGTACCACACCTGCCACAGTCTTCACCTCCTTGTGTGACCAAACTCCTGTGGACAGCCAATAAAAGGACGTCCTCTGTTATTTTGGATCTGTGTACAGTTATCCTTAACAGCTGAAATGACAACACCATCACCCAGATGGCCCGAGGAGAGTTCAGTTTTATTGAAGTATCCCTAGAGAGGAATGGTCCCAAAACAGTCAAAACATCAAATCTTTGAATTGTGGGGGAACGATGGGATGATTTCTTAGATAAAAGAGCAGCTTTCCATCAGTTTTTTTTTTTTTTCTTTAGTTATCTCTTTTCGACACAGTCTTAGCGGAATTTGCTCTCCGTTTACAGATTGGCCCATGGCAGCGAATCTACGGCGGGTTGTAGGGAGAGGGCTCAGGGAGAAGCTGGGCTCTGGAGCGTCTGCTCTGCTCTGCGTTGTGTTTGAGTGTTGCCAAAGCTCAAGGGTAACTTGAGGTCCCAGTAAAGGTATCAGAAAAGAGGAGGAGAAACCAGATTATTTTAGGCAGAGATCCCGTAGATTGTCATTCTTACCTAGACAGTAATCAGAATGGAATTAAGAAAACTACCGCTTCATGCATGTTCATGTATCATCTAGAAGGGAACTCACTGGCTCTTTCTTAGGCAGTAAGTCACTTTGGAGGCAACTGCTGGAACTCAGCCGGCTTCTGTCCTTCTTCCCAGATGATAAACCCAACAGCGAAACTGACTCATGTTTAAAATCATGCTCTGTTCCTCACAGCCATATGAAAGGCAGGATACACTGATCGGTGATACCAGAAGCCCTGGATGATTTCATTTAAGGAAAAAGGCTGTTTCTCGTGGGAAAGAGTTGCCATTTTATATAAAAGAAATAGAAAAACACAATTTCAAGTCTTATTTGGAATAAGGCCAATTCTTCGTAGGTAAAAAAAATAATTTGTGCTGGAAATAACTGCAGAAGTCTTGCATCATGGTATCTTTGAATCATCCTTATGTTTCATTCTGTATATGAGAATAGAAAATGGGAAACATAAATTATGTGCAGCCATTTTTGATTTTCTGGACCTCCTAAGTACTTGTACCCACTTGGAACTTATACTAAAGGGGACAGAGCTCCTTACATGACCACACACATGCAGGCTCACGGTCATCAACTTGTAGGGATTCTCCTTGCAGGCAGTGCCTGTGAGCAAAAAGTGACAGCCCCACAATGTGCCTTCCACAACTTCCCAAATTCTCTCTGCTCTTTGCCTCCTTCCATCTGCTCCCCAGGGACCCAAGGAGAGAAATGGGCCTGGTGAGAAGAGAAAGGTGGCTCAGGTCTCACTGCTACCTATGTGGCCACATCCATTCCCGGCTTCTTCACCTGGAGGACAAAGACAGTGGCCTTTCCATCTCTAACACTCTCTAATTCAATGACTGCAATTTCCCATGACCAGCCCTTTTCCCACCTTATTGTGAAAAAAATCCAAGAAGCAAGGCTCCTTACTCATTTGTCTTTACATAATGAATATTTTCTTAATATTTATTGTCAATCCTCCATCCCATCTTCAACTCCATCCCCTGTACACACTTGATGTCATTTATCAAAGAGGGGATTAGGGATATTGGTGACACCAATCAAACCTATTCAGGGTCCAAGAGGAAGATTAATTTGAATGGGCCAATTTGCTAAGACAATTAACCTCTTAAAACCCCAAACCAGAGAGATACCCATAGCCCTTTCCTCTGTGGCTTGAAAAAGAATGGAGAGTCTACAGGTTGAACAATCGTGCTCCCAGGACCTTCCTTCTTCCCAATGGATGGAGTGTTGATCTTAGGAGACTGACTTGCCCAGTGATGAGTCTGCATTTCCCATTAACTGCTTATATATAAATATATTTAATATTGAGTGGTTCCATCTAGTTGTGGCTGAATAACCTTGATCTTTCTAAATCCTGTCAGTGTGTTACGGATTGATTGCATGCTAGCTATAAAAAAAAAAAATAGGATATTTTATCATGCTATTAAAGCTTGGACCATTATCAAACACACTCACATACACACTCATTTTGTTGTTTAAAAATTCATCTGCTTCCAACCTCCTGGGAGTGCTTGGGCACTTCAGGCTTCCCAGGCACTTGAAGGCTGAATTTAGCCTGAACACCCTGGTCCCTAGGAAGGCTGTGGGATGGAGGATCAGGGCAGCCGAGAGCCTGCATCTGAAAGGGCGTGATGACATGTCACTCTGTGCTTCGGGAGACTCGGCCCAGCGTTTGTGCTGTGCCCACTTGAAAAATGCTCATTCCAGCGTTCAGATTTAATTATTGCAGCCCGTGAGAATGATGGGACATTTTCACCCTGTGCCGGCAAAATGCCCAATACCTGTTCTGGTCCAGAATAGCACAAAGGAAGGATCTTTTCGGAGCACTGCCCGACCCCTCTAAGTGCGCTGTGATCTTCCCCTGTTGTGTTTAGGATGTCGACCAGGGTTCAAAACGAGAAGCAAACCCCATATTATGAGCCGTGTTCCTACTGAGAACTGAAAGGGTCAGGCCCTTTCTGTGGCTTTGAAAGCACTTAACGCTTCATGCCCTGGGCCTGGGTCTTCTGATTCAACAGCAAGAGAAATGGGTTTGCCAAAATTGGCAGTGGTGTCCTTGGCGCTGGGGCTTGTGATGGTATCTGCAGGGAAATACTGGAACCCATGCTGTTTGGGGTCCCTGGCACAGCCCTTTGGTGGGTGCAGAGGTGGTGACGGGCTCTCTGTGGGTCTCGGAGCCTCCCAGATCCCCACCCGACAAACACTTCTCTGTAACTTAACTGCTCCCTTCCAGAGCTCAGCCCACAAACCATACTCTTCACCAGCAACCCCGTGCTTCTCCACCTTGCCTTATGGTTTTTGAGTTAGCTGAAAGGCATCAGGGGTTTGAGCTAATAGTATAAGGAATATACTGAAGTTAGTTGCCTTTTATTTATCTACACTGGTTAGCCCGTTTAGTTCTTGATCAGATAAGAGAAGAGAGTAAAGGGAATAAATGTTAAATATAGTTTTCTAATTAATGCCTTACAAGTGTTTTGAAGCTGAGCCTAAATCAAATCGATGTTTACATTTTTTATTAAGTTCCTGTGAGTCTTGCATGTTCGTGTCCGAATGAGAGAGCCTTTCAAACGAATTCTTAATCTTCCTGGTCCCCCTACACCTGCCCCGGAGGCACGTGTATGGCATTGTGTGTTGTTTTCCATGTTACCTCGTTAAAAAAAAAACTGCCTCTCATTTGTTCTCTTGAAATGTGTGTCTCTCTCAGTCTTATAAGAATAAGTTATCATTGGAATATTAAATAAGCTGAAGCATTGTTTTCTTGCAAAAAAATGTCAAAGATACTAACACTTTCGTAAATCGGTAAATCCTGTCTACTTGCCCATTGTACATGGTCCTGATAATACAGCCAAGATGGATTTTCAAATACAAGTGGTTAGTACATTCATCCAGCGATTAAAAATAATTGGGAGGTTGGAGACTGGATTGTTTCCGGAGCAACCGAATTTGCAGCTGCCGCAAAACTAGATAAATGGCCTCAACTGGAATTATTTTATTTTTTCAATCTCGTAAACCCCAGGAGTTACATACAGAATGGATTGGAAAGTGAGCATCTTGTGCTAATGCAAAGACTTTTCTTCCATCAATTGTTGACTTTTTAAAAGGTACTTGGTATTGCTTATGAAGATATGAATGAAAAACTCTAATTGCCCTTGATATTTTAAGATGGATTGTTAAATCAAGAGGCTGTATGGCATATTTAAAGAGACATGTTTTCTGGGTTCTATATAAATGGAGATGGTTTTAGCCTGCAGTTTAAAAAAAAAAAAAAAAATTGAAGCCTTGCTAATCATTTGCCCAGGGCATTCTGGGTTAGTATTTCACAGTAGTCAAACATTTTGGCATGGAAGAAAAAAAAAAAGCATTTTAAACTCTAGTGGATTCAAAGCCCTAAATCTGAACAATGTTGAATACAACATAACACAACACTGCATGTTTTCAGAGATAATTATGCCTATTTAAATGCCTTTCATGTTTTAATCAATGTTTGCAGAATTGATCTTAAACCTGAAATGAATTAAGAAAGTATTTCCTCCTTCAATAAAAACTGCTAATGGCATCAAATGTAAACCTCAGTCTTCATAGGATAAACACTGGGTAATTCAACAAGGTGTATGGGAGAGGAGGATTGACTTGCACTAATGAATTTGCACTGTGTAGACACCCATCTGGATAATACATGTAATGGGGTTTTCTGATCATGGATATCCAGATTGGTTTCCTACTGCTGTGATTCTCAACTTTTTATATTTACTAATGACTTTAGAACGATGCAGACTTCAAACCCCCTAATCCACTTGTTCTATGTTCCACCTTCTAACAAACACACATACACCAACCTCCGAACTCACCGTATAGGAATCGTGTTTGGCTCTTAGGAACAAAACCCCCCAAAATAACAGTGGCTTAGACAAAAAGATGTCTCTCCTGTCATGCAAAATACGTCCAGAGGTAGGCAATGCAGGGTCAGAGTAATGGCTCCACGAGATCATCAGTGTGCTGACTTATTTCTCTTTCTGTCTTGCCATTCTTAGCACTGGCTTTCAGCCTGAAGGTCACTTCATGGTCACAGAATTTCTGCTGCAGCTCCAGCCATCAAAGCCATATTCCAGGAAGGAAAGAAGAAGAGAGGGAGAGGAACAAAATGGGCACATGAGACCTTAGATGGCTCCCTTTAATGAACTTTACTAGAAAGCCACTCTGATTTCCCCATGGCCAAAGGTGAGTCACATGACCACCCCCGGCTGCAAAAGAGGCTGGGAAACGTGGTTTTTCAGCTGGGCACATTGCTGCCCCAAATAATATCGGGGTTCTGTTAGTAAGGAAGAAGAGGAAATGAGTATTTGCTACATAATCACAATAGATAACCTTGCTTCCCCCTCCAGCTTGAGCTCTCTCAACCCTTCTCTTCTCCACCAAAAAAAGCTCTGTCTTCATCCACTTTGCTCTCCCTTTAGAGAGAGTTCCTACTTGCTGAAGCAGGCTTGACCCCTCTCTTCCATGACCTCTAGGATCCAGCCCCTTCTCTCTTGCATCTTCAATTTCTTTCTATTAGTTGCTTTTTCTATGCCACCAAATCATCTCTTATTTAAAAACAAACAAACAAAACCCAAACAACACCCAAGAACCTCTTCCTTGACCCTCATCCGCAGCTTCCCTGCATGGCACACTTCTGAGATGTGCTCTCCAGGGTCTCCAGTGGACAAATCCAGTGGCTTCGGTCTGCGTCCTCTAACATCTCCGAGGCCCCTGAACCTCGGCGCGGCATCAGTGGGGTGAACCGCGTGGGGAAGGCAAGCACACGGTGGGAGGATCTCAAGGCTGCTTCTCACGCAAGCCCTCTGTGCTTCTCCACGGGGCTCCCGCCCTTTGGCTCGGTGACAGGACTGTCTTTATTCCAGTTGGCATCTCCTTGCTCTCTGCTTTCTTCTCATGCCCCCTAAACGAGGACACGTGGCAGGCTTGGTCCTCGCCCTCTGCCCTTTGCTCTTCTGCCGTCGTTCCCCTGCAGGGACTTCCCCGCCGCCACGCCTTCTTCTCTCGCCTCTGCTGTGGATTCCAAACTCGCCATCTCCATCTCGCCTCCCCCGGAGCACTAGCCCCACGTCCGAACCAGCTGCCTGGTAGGAGAGAGAGTTTCAGACGTGATTCTGGCTCCAGCTTGCCTACAACTAGCACTGTAACCTTGGGCAAGCGGTAGAGCCTCTGAGCCTAGTTTTCAGATCTGTAAATGAGCTGCTTCTGGGGTCGCCGTGCTATTGTTGGCTCAGGGTCCACTTAACGTCTCATCATCACCCCCAACCCAGAATGCCTAAAAGCGAATTCAACGTCTTTGCCCCAAACCAGTCTTTATTTTAGCTGCTGCTTTCCTAGTAGGGTCCAAGGCTGAAAACGCTGGAGTGGTCTTTGACTCTTCCTTACTCTCCATATCCAATCAGGTATCAAGTCCTGTCAGCTCTTCCTTTACAATATCCATCAAATCTATTTTCTTTCCCACTGCATTGCTACCTTCGCTGACTACCCCCAGAATGTTATGATGGCTGCCAAGAGGTCTCCTACTCTTAAATCTTTTCCTTTGCTTGTCCATCCCATAAGACCCAGGCAAATTAATCTTCCCAAGCCATTGCTAGGCACGTGTCAGTTCTCAGTGTTTTATAGAAAAGCCATTGAGTATACAGATAATCCACTAGAAGACTTCGGAAACTATTTGACAATAGACTCCATTCTGAGATGATTTGCAGTGGTGAGAAAGGAAGAAAATGCATTTGAGGGGACTAGGTTACCCACAAATCAAGAATGAGGCCCTCAAGTCATCCCAAGTGGAAAACACCTTTCTTAGTAAGTCTCAGGTGCACACTTGGAGAGAATCAAGTGTTGATAATTTTTCTCAATTAACAGACCTAGGACGTCACTGACACACACACAATGGTGATGAGCAGTGAAGATCTCACATGAATATCTTGGGGTTTTTTTTTTTTTTCATCTTTATTGGAGTATAATTGCTTTATAATGTGTCAGTTTCTGCTACACAACAAAGTGAATCAGCTATATGTATACATATATCCCCATATCCCCTCCCTCTTGCGTCTCCCTCCCACCCTCCCTATCCCACCCCTCTAGGTGGTCCCAAAGCACTGAGCTGATCTCCCTGTGCTATGCGGCTGCTTCCCACTAGCTAGCTATTTTACATTTGGTAGTGTATATATGTCAATGCCACTCTCTCACTTCATCCCACCTTATCCTTCTCCCTCCCCGTGTCCTCAAGTCCATTCTCCACGTCTGCGTCTTTATTCCTGCCCGACCACTAGGTTCATCAGAACCATGTTTTTAGATTTCATGTGTATGCGTTAGCATACAGTGTTTGTTTTTCTCTTTCTGACTTACTTCACTCTGTGTAACAGACTCTAGGTCCATCCACCTCATTACAAATAACTCAGTTTTGTTCCTTTCTATGGCTGAGTAATATTCCACTGTATATATGTGCCACATCTTCTTTATCCATTCATCTGTCGATGGATATTAGGTTGCTTCCATGTCCTGGCTATTGTAAATAGTGCTGCAGCGAACATTGTGGTACATGACTCTTTTTTTTTTAATTTTTATTTATTTATTTATTTTTGGCTGTGTTGGGTCTTCGTTTCTGTGCGAGGGCTTTCTCTAGTTGCGGCAAGCGGGGGCCACTCTTCATCGCAGTGCACGGGCCTCTCACTATTGTGGCCTCTTTTGTTGTGGAGCACAGGCTCCAGACGCGCAGGCTCAGTAGTTGTGGCTCACGGGCCTAGTTGCTCCGCGGCATGTGGGATCTTCCCAGACCAGGGCTCGAACCCGTGTCCCCTGCATTAGCAGGCAGATTCTCAACCACTGTGCCACCAGGGAAGCCCCATGACTCTTTTTGAATTATGGTTTTCTCAGGGTATATGCCCAGTAGTGGGATTGCTGGGTCATATGGTAGTTCTATTTTTAGTTTCTTCTTTTTTTTTTTTTTGAATTTTTGAATTTTATTTTACTTATTTTTTTATACAGCAGGTTCTCATTAGTCATCCATTTTACACACATCAGTGTATACATGTCAATACCAATCTCCCAATTCATCACACCACCACCATGACCCCACCACTTTCCCCCCTTGGTGTCCATACATTTGTTCTCTACATCTGTGTCTCTATTTCTGCCCTGCAAACCGGATCATCTGTACCGTTTTTCTAGGTTCCACATATATGTGTTAACATACGATACTTGTTTTTCTCTTTCTGACTTACTTCACTCTGTATGACAGTCTCTAGATCCATGCACGTCTCTACAAATGACCCAATTTCGTTCCTTTTTATGGCTGAGTACTATTGCATTGTATATATGTACCACATCTTCTTTATCCATTCATCTGTCGATGGGCATTTAGGTTGCTTCCATGACCTGGCTATTGTAAATAGTGCTGCAATGAACATTGGGGTGCATGATTCTTTTTGAATTATTGTTTTCTCTGGGTATATGCCCAGTAGTGGGACTGCTGGATCATATGGTAGTTCTATTTTTAGTTTTTTAAGGAACCTCCATCCTGTTCTCCATAGTGGCTGTATCAATTTACATTCCTACCAACAGTGCAAGAGGGTCCCCTTTTCTCCACACCCTCTCCAGCATTTATTGTTTCTAGATTTTTTTGATGATGGCCATTCTGACTGGGTGAGGTGATACCTCACTGTAGTTTTGATTTGCATTTGTCTAATGATTCATGATGCTGAGTGTCTTTTCATGTGTTTGTTGGCAATCTGTATGTCTTCTTTGGAGAAATGTCTATTTAGGTCTTCTGCCCATTTTTGGATTGGGTTGTTTGTTTTTTTGATATTGAGCTGCAGGAGCTGCTTGTATATTTTGGAGATTAATCCTTTGTCAGTTGCTTCATTTGCAAATATTTTCTCCCATTCTGAGGGTTGTCTTTTCGTCTTGTTTATGGTTTCCTTTGCTGTGCAAAAGCTTTTAAGTTTCATTAGGTCCCATTTATTTATTTTTGTTTTTATTTCCATTACTCTAGGAGGTGGGTCAAAAAGGATCTTGCTGTGATTTATGTCATAGAGTGTTCTGCCTATGTTTTCCTCTAAGAGTTTTATAGTATCTGGCCTTACATTTAGGTCTTTAATCCATTTTGAGTTTATTTTTGTGTATGGTGTTGGGAAGTGTTCTAATTTCATTCTTTTACATGTAGCTATCCAGTTTTCCCAGCACCACTTATTGAAGAGGCTGTCTTATCTCCATTGTATATTCTTGCCTCCTTTGTCAAAGATAAGGTGACCATATGTGCATCGGTTTATCTCTGGGCTTTCTATCCTGTTCCATTGATCTATGTTTCTGTAGATCATACTCTGTAGATCTGTACCATACTCCTTTTTTAATTTTTTTAAAGATTTTTCTGCATCTATTGAGATGATCATGTTTTTTTAAATTTATTTATTTATTTTTGGCTGCATTGGGTCTTCGTTACTGCATGCAGCCTTTCTCTAGTTGCAGAGAGCAGGGACTACTCTTTGTTGCGGTGCACGGGCTTCTCTTGTTGCAGAGCACGGGCTCTAGGCGTGCGGGCTTCAGTAGTTGTGGCACGCAGGCTCAGTAGTTGTGGCTTGCAGGCTCTAGAGCACAGGCTCAATAGTTGTGGCGCACGGGCTTAGTTGCTCCACAGCATGTGGGATCTTCCCAGACCAGGGGTCAAACCTGTGTCCCCTGCATTGGCAGGTAGATTCTTAACCATTGTGCCACCAGGGAAGTCCCTACCATACTGTCTTGATTATTGTAGCTTTGTAGTATAGTCTGAAGTCAGAGAGCCTGATTCCTCCAGCTCCATTCTTCTTTCTCAAGGTTGCTTTTGCTATTCGGGGTCTTTTGTGTTTCCATACAAATTGTAAAATTTTTTGTTCTAATTCTGTGAAAAATGCTATTGGTAATTTGAGAGAGATTGCACTGAATCTGTAGATTGCTTTGGGTAGTGTAGTCATTTCCACAATGTTGATTCTTCCAATCCAAGAACATGGTATGTCTCTCCATCTGTTTGTATCGTCTTTGATTTCTTTCATCAGTGTCTTATAGTTTTCTGCATACAGGTCTTTTGGCTCCTTAAGTAGGTTTATTCCTAGGTATTTATTCTTTTTGTTGCAGTGGTAAATGGGAGTGTTTCCTTAGTTTCTCTTTCTGATTTTTTGTTGTTAGTGTATAGGAATGGAAGAGATTTCTGTGCCTTAATTTTGTATCCTGCTACTTTACCAAATGCACTAATTAGCTCTAGTAGTTTTCTGGTAGCATCTTTAGGATTTTCTGTGTATAGTATCATGTCATCTGCAAACAGTGAAAGTTTTACTTCTTCTTTTCCTACTTGGATTCCTTTTATTTCTTTTTCTTCTCTGATTGCCGTTTCTAAAACTTCCAAAACTATGTTGAATAATAATGGTGAGAGTGGGCACCCTTGTCTTGTTCCTGGTCTTAGAGGAAATGCTTTCAGTTTTTCACCATTGAGAATGATGTTGGCTGTGGGTTTGTCATATATGGCTTTTATTATGTTGAGGTAGGTTGGGTTTTTAATTTTTGTTCTAAGGCATAAAGGAAGAAGATTCCCACGCAGTGTGGTCATAGAGAGCTAACCGGCTATGAGCATCTTAGTCCTCAGAGCTCTCCCAGCCAGCCCCGAGAAAGCCGCTTCCCGCTTCTCAGCTCACTTGGCCCCAGGCTCAGACAGGGGGGGAGTCTTGTTCAAGGGCCCTGTGGTGGCAGGAAGTTACTTTAAAGACCACCTAACGCAGTGTTTCCCACCTCGGGTTGGGTTCCATGAGCAGGTCACTGAATCAGTTTAGTGGCTCTGCAACCGTGGGTAAGCATCAGGTAAATCGATTTCACCTGTAACCTGCCTGCGCTAATCAAGGTCGCTTTAAATGTTGCTACCAAAGATTTGCACGTCCTCCAAGCAGCACCTGGCCAAAACAATGTTTTGGCTCATGTTTGCCGGAGTCCTTCCCCAGGAACTTGGAGTCAGCTGCATCTAGTTCAAGCTGAGCTGGTTAAGACTGGTTGGGACCACTGACCCTCCAACTGGGCATGCGCGAGTGTCCGCTGGGTGAACTTTTGACGTCAGAGCCCCGCCCCCGTAGCTTAGTTACACCTGCACAGAATAACAATTATTGCCCCTTTTTCTAATCACCTTTCCCTACACTCCCCATGCTCCCCACACCCCACACACCTCAGATCGCCCTGCTGCTTTGTTCTTCATCCCATAAATATCCCAATCCCCTTGCCGTCAGAGACGTGAAGCTGAGATATGTTCCCTGTCTCTGCACTCGGCTGCCTTTTGAATAAAGTCTCTCTGCTGCAAACCTTGGCATCTCAGCGGCTGGGCTTGCTGTGCATGGGGCAAAACGAACCTGGTCCAGTAACGGATCCAGACTCACATTCTTTTTAGATGGAATGGATGAGACTACGAAGATTAGACCAGGAAGTGTCAAATTGCTTTGCCTGTAACAAGAACAAGCGATGTACTGGGCCTGTACATCGATATAAAAATTTTCTCACCATGGGCCCCGTAATGACTCCACAAACCTACCACATCTCCCTGCACACAGGCCATAGCACCTAAAATTCCGTGTTGCAGACACTGAAGTCCTCTCTCAAGGAGCACATATGTTATCTGACCATGACAGGAGTCACAAATATTTTAGCAAACGTTTTATTAAATTATATTAACTGGCAAAGAGCAAGATGCAGAGGGCAAATAGGTTTTAGTAGGAAAATGAGGGCCTGGCAGGATAAACTTTTTGGAGGTATAAGACTTCAGAAATTTGGGAGTTTTAAGAAGAAAAACATTAAAAAATAAATCCAGAGCAAATGTAAATAAACATAATGCTGACCCTAAAAACCTTTATACACCTAGACTAATTTGTTAGCTTAAAAAAAAACCACATGAAAACATTGCATGTACCTTGGTTTGTTCTTAACAACTGTCAAGTTTAACATATTTAGAAATATAAAGGAGTAGGGGGAATAAAGGCAGTTGTTTGGGGTTTTTCCTCCCAGTTTTCTAGGGAAAATGATAAGATCCTCTTTAGAAAAATAAATTGTCGAAAATGTAAAGAGGTGTTGCAGGCCTTAGCGTTTTAAGATGTCAGCTGAGAGGAAGGAGCAGAGGGGCCTGGGTCCGGGCAGACCCCAAGCTTGGGCAGAGGGAGGTGGGCCCACAGCCGCGAGTCCAGGGCCGCACGTCGGTTCCCTTGATGCCACTTTTTGTAAACCACACCTGTCTTCCTCTTGTTGCTCCGAAACATGGCAGCTTGCTTGGCTGTAAACTGATGGCCAGGCCTCATTCAGTGGAGGACACCTCAGAACCTTGCAGGACGCACACGGGGAAGACCTGTGTGTCACCTGTACAGTCCGCTCACATAGGGAACCGCTTCTAATTCCAAGGGTCTCCTTCGGGAACTGAAAACTTCTGTTGTGAAGGTCATGTGCCAACGACAAGGAACGGGGGACACACGGAGGGTAAAGGCAGGTGAGGCGGGAATGCACGGGGCATTTTCAGAACTCCCTATGATGGAGGGGGAGAGACCTCCTTCAGGCTGGTTCTGCATAACCACTTCCTGTCTCCCCTCTGCCCGACTCTGATGGCAGTGAGCCGAGCCGGGGATGCTGCCACAGCCCTTTACAGTAGCACCTCTCAAATTTCCGGGGGCACCAGAATCCCCTGGAAAGCTGGATAGAACACAGATTGCTGGGCCCACCCGCAGAGTTTCTGACTCAGTGGGTCTGGTGTGCAGCCTGAGGATGTGCATTTCTAGTAAGTTTCCGGGTGATGTGAATGCCGTGGCTCAGGACCACACTTTGAGAACCACTACGCTGAAGTCTGGCTGGTTGGTCTGTTTCTGGGGAAGGGGTGAGGGATGCCAGGAATCAGAGCGATGAAGAGTCCAAGGGAGAGAGGAGAGCAAAGGGGATGGACTTCAAAGCCACTTATACCCACCACCAACACGGCTTCCACCCAGGTGTCAGCCAGTTTGCTGAGATTGTGTCATCATGAATCAGGTGTCAACAAGTGCTGGGCGAGCAGGACTTACATTTACTAGTCATGTCTTTGTGCCCCACTCATTCCTGGAAGAATTCACAGCAAGATCAAAGATGATCTACAGGGTGGAAAACAAAGTGTTTTCTTCTCAATTCTTTGTCGTGCCACCGCCCTCCACTCATTGTGTCCATGGTCCCTCCGGGGGATCCTGGCACAGCCCAGAAGACAGAAGTCAATTCTTTTGTTTTGTTTTCTTTTTCTTGGCCACGCCTTGTGCGGAGCATGTGGGATCTTAGTTCCCCGACTGGGGATCAAACCCGCGTCCCCTGCCGTGGAAGCGCGGAGTCTTAACCACTGGACCACCAGGGAGGTCCCCAGAAGTCAACTCTTATCCTGGAGCTTCTACACAGACTTTTGTAAGGCCAAGCAGAGACAATAACTTGAAGAAAAAGACCCACTGAGTCCAGGTATGAACAAAGGTTTAGGAGGATACCAACTGGCCAGTTTTTCCCACCACAACGAAAAGGGTTTAGAATTCTGTCTGGACTGAAGGAAGGAGATTTTCGAGCAGGGGAGGGCAACCCTTGGTGGGGTCTCAGCGCAGGAAGCTGCCCCTGTCCATGGCTTTGGGGGGAATCTGAGGGCAGAGGGGACCGGGACCTCGCTCCTTGGGTCAGCTCTAAGGAGACAGCTGGTCTCTGCCGGCCAGCATAAGAGCAGCTAGCGGAAATCACAGAAGGTCCTCAAAAGCAGAGAGACAGAGAGAGCCCCATGCCCTCACTCCAAGGCCCCACAGGAGCACAGCGGAGCAGCTGGGTGGGTCCTGTGCCCGCAGCCACGTGGAGCACCTATGCATAGATCAGGAAACGTGCCCTCAAGACCCATTTCTTCCGTCTCTTGGGGAAATTCCTGAGAACCTGGGTTTTGCAAGAAGACAGCGTTTTACTGCCATATGCCACAGATTTTTCTGAGCAAACACACGCATCTGTAACGTTTATGGTGTGACCGTGACACTAGGGTGGCAGTGGCCCTCCCTGTGGTCAGATGGGGTGGCCGCGAGCCGATACAGCCGGAGCCAGGGGTCACAGCCTCACTGCTGCTGCTGGAGATGCCAAAGACGCCTCGTGGGGGGGTCACATCTCTGCAGAGACATGATCCAGGACCAGAGGCTTGTTCCCAAAGTCACCGCGACTAACGCCACGCAGATTCTAGAGGAGCCCCAGGTACTTTTAGTGTTATCGCTGTGGACTCAAAGTTGGAAATTCGCTGTCTTACACCCCGGTTTGTGACTATGGCATCCGTACCTGCCACAGAGAGGGGCTTGGTTCCCACCTACGTGGAGGTTCTGCCTCAGTGGCTGCAGGGCAACCCAGGGACGAATTGGCTCCCTGCCCAAACCCCCTGCCTCCTGGCCTTGTTCTGGTGACGCCAGCCTCTCCTCCTTGGTCCCTGGGCTTGGGACCCCACTCCCTCAGCTCAACAACAGGGCCTAGGTCTTGCCCACTACTGTATTCCCAGTGCCCGGAGCAATGCCTGGCACGTAGTAGGTGCTCAGTGTTTTTAAATGGATGAAAGGCCTTCACGTAGAGGAAACGCCACATCACAGCCACAGGAGCACAGACCCCAGAGCCCATCCTTCAGAGGCTGCACTCACTGTTTGTCCTGCTGCCCTTGGCTCTGGCTTCAGAAGGCCCATCAATGTATAATTTCGCGACTGACCTCAGGAGAGTTTGAGAAATACCAATATCCTGCATTTGTGGGGAAGATTTTACATTTCTCTCATTTATGGATTTTTAGCACAATCATCATAATTGCTGGGCTTAATGGTATGTAAATGCGGCTAGTTTGAGTTTAAAAAACAAAAACAAGCAGGCAGTGGGGGCCGTCTCCCACCCTAAAGCAGGATGAAGCTCCCCACCATCTTCCCCGTGTCCCAACGGGTGACCTTTGCACAGACACTCATGGGGATGCCGAACAGGCCCTGCAGTTACGGGGAGGGGATGGGGGTTGGGCGCGGTTGATAACAGCCATCTGTCAGAGGCTCAGGGCCAGTGACAGCACATGTGGGTCCCTCCTGACGTCTGTTTATGGCCATTTCGTGACTCATTGACCCTCCACCAGAGCGTGAGTCAAGGAGAGCGGAATCAATAACCCGAACCCAGCCTCTTAGAAATAGCTTGTCAGCAGCTCTTGGCCAGGCTCTGAGAGTAAAGAGAAGAGGTCTAAGTTGTCCCTGAAGCCAGAGTTTGGATAATCTGCTGCTAGACCAGAGGCCCTCCCAGGGCAGGGACTAGCGCTTGTAAGCACTTGGGTGAGGAACGCTGGGCCTGCAGATCCCGCCCTCCACACCTGCAGCTCCCTGCCTGCTGGCTCCGCACAAACAAACCCAGCCACGTCCCTTCCCTGTTTGAATCCTTGCTTCTGCATCCTCGAACCGGAAACTCCAACAGCCCTGAAATAGCAACCTCCAGCCTCTGGCCGCTAACCTCCCTCTGAGGCTCTGGGCTGCCTCCTTCCAGGCCTGCCCTGTCCCCTCCCCTTTTCTCGGATTATAGCCCTTTTTTTTTTTTTTTTTAATTTATTTATTTTTTATCTTTTTATGGCTGTGTTGGGTCTTCGTTTCTGTGCGAGGGCTTTCTCTAGTTGCAGCGAGCAGGGGCCACTCTTCATCGTGGTGCACGGGCTTCTCACTGTAGCGGCCTCTCTTGTTGCGGAGCACAGGCTCCAGACGCGCAGGCTCAGTAGTTGTGGCTCACGGGCCTAGTTGCTCCGCGGCATGTGGGATCTTCCCAGACCAGGGCTCGAACCCGTGTCCCCTGCACTGGCAGGCGGATTCTCAACCACTGCGCCACCAGGGAAGCCCTATAGCCCATTTCTGAGGCTTCCCTCCGGGAGTACAGCACTCCCCTGCCACATACACTTTAGGTACTAATTGTCACTCCATTCTGGTCATTCTCCCCCACTGGGCTGTGAGCTCCTTGAGGACACAGAAAGCATCCTTTATCTGAGAATCCCCAGTGCCAGGTCACTCAAAAACATATTTGAGTAGTAAATGAACGTCTGAGTTAGTTCTCTTATGCTTTTATTCAAGATGGTCCCACTGCAGCATCCAAAGTCAGAACCTGAAATGTTGCCCAAAATGTAATTAAGAGGAAACACTGGCCTCCCCTTCATACCTATTAGGACGGCCAGTATCCAAAACATTGACAACAGCAAAGGCTGGAAAGGATGTGGAACAACAGGAACACTTATCATTGCTGGTGGGAAGGCAAAATTGTACAGCCACTCTGGAAAACAGTTTGGTGATTTCTTACAAAAGTAAACATACTCTTACCATAGGATTCATCAGTTACGCTCCTTGGTATTTACCCAAATGAATTTTAAACTTATGTCCACGGAAAAACCTGTACACATATGTTTATAGCATTTTTATTCACAATTGCCAAAATATTATTTGGCACTAAAAAGAAATGCCCTCTCAAGCCATGAAAGGACAAAGAGGAAACTTAAATGCACAGTACTAAGTGAAAGAAGACAATCTGAAAGGGCTACATACTGTATGATTTCAGTTATATGACATTCTGGAAAAGGCAAAACTGTAGAGAAAGTAAAAGAATCAGTGATTCACAAGGGTTGAGGGGAGGGAGGGATAAATAGAACACAGAGGAATCTTAGGGCAGTGAAAATACTCTGTACGATATTATAATGATGGATACATGACATTATACATTTGTCCAAACCCATAGGATATACAACATAAAGAGTGAACCCTAAGGTAACTGTGGACTTTGGATGTTACTAATGTGTCTGTGCAGGTTCATCTATTGTAACAAATGTACCACTTGGGGCCGGAAGTTGATAGTGGAGGAGGCTGGGGAGGTTGGGGCAGAGGGATACGGAAAATCTCTGTACTTTCTGCTCATTGTGCTATGAATTGAAAACTGCTCTAAAAATTAAAGTCTAGCAATTAAAAGCCAAAAACCAAAAACCAAAAAAAAGACAAACACTGACCACATCTTCAAGAAGGTAATGATAGGCTGTTAATGATCAAAGCAAATATATACATAGTGGATAAATCACGAAGCCAACAAAGGACATTCCCAAGTGTCTCTCCACGCAGAGTCACAGCAGGTACGAATGTCCCATCAGATGGCCTCGGTCCTGCGTCAGGCCCTCAGTAGCACCAAGAGGCTCTGTTCCCATGGATTAGCCGCATCTGCCCCCCTGGCTAGTACCTAGTTGCTCTCTGAAGACAGGATGGTGGATGGGATGTTGAAGTCCATCTATCTCTCTGGGGAGCTGTGAATGTTCACCGGATAAGCGAGCAGTCAGGAAAATTGGCTCCGGATTTCCCGCGTTGAGGCTATTTTAGGCTCAGTATCCGGCACTTGGTTTCCTTTGCAGAGTAAAAGCCCTATTTAGACTTGTGCACATCCAGCTGCCTGATGTAGCAGGACTTTAGGGCATCTTAAGAGGAAATGTGTTTGGAAAATGTAACCACTCTATTGCTCCAAGAGGAAGAAGTAACTGAGCCGAGGCTTCCCGCCTCTGTGTGTGATGACCTCCAAAGACTGCGAGGAAGTGAGGGCCTTCCTGCCCCTTTGCAACTTATGCCTCCTTAGAACAGTTTTTCTAGAAACTTTGTAGTACAGAAATACACTCTCTTCTACAAAGGACTCGATTTTCCTAAATCCCTAGCAAGGGAGTAAGACTTCCTCCAGGGCTGTGCTTCCCCTGTCATGTCCTGAAAGTCCCTGCTTCTCAGAGGCCACAACGGCATGAAAAGACCACGCTCAGAGCGAGTGGGGCTCAAGCACCGGGGGTCCTGCCCTGCATGCGTTCACCACCACCCGGGAGTGTGGACGGACGTTCATTCTGTGTGCCTCAATTTCTAATCCAGTGTCTCTGACTTCAAAAGAAGATAAAATGGTTGTGTAGAGTAACGGAAAAATCTTGATGAAGAAACAAGGCCTTTACAAGGTGAACTGTGATTCTAGCAAATTCCTCGGGGTGAACCCCTCCCTCCCCAAGGATCTGCAGAAGACAACTGGAGGGATGGAAAAGAACCCGAAAGAGCAGTTTGGAGCCCCACGGTCCCCGGAATGTGCAGTTCCTCCCTCCAATTATGAGCAAGGTGAGCACATTAGCCAGGACGTAAGTTAAGGTTCATTGGTTGCAACAGACAGAAACCCAAGGCAGATTTGCTTAAGCAAAATAAAAGGATTTACTGCTTCACAGGGATAATCTAGCGTCAGACCAGCTTGATCTGAGGGCCCAGTTTACATCATAAAGACTTGATTTCTCAACCTTTCTCTCTCTTTCCATCTCTCATAGTGGTTCAGCAAAGGAAAGTCAAGGTGCACTGCCTGTGGGGCAGACAAAACAGCAATGGTCCCCTGCACTCCCTTATGTACAGCTGCAATACTAGTGAGTAGAAAACTTCAGTGATGCCACAGCTTAACCAATCTAACCTGGACTAGCCAAGACTGACACTGTGGCTGGATAAAGAACAGGAGCCTGCAGAACAGCCAAGCCCCAAACCTGGCATCATCACCTGCCTCCCTGACCCTCACACTCCGTCAGCCGCTGAGTTCTTTCAGCCTCGGAAATAACTCTGCTGTCTGTCCTTCTGTCTCCAACCCGCCCGCCCCCCACCCCACCACCTACTGCCGAATCAGCCCTTCATCACCTGTATCCATTTCCTAGGGCTGCTGTGACTGAGTACCACAAACCTAGAGGCTTAAGACAACAGAGATTCATGCTTACAGTTCTGGAGACTAAAAGTCCAAAATCAAGGTGCCAGCAGGGCCGTCTCCCTCTGAGACACTGGGTAGAATCCTTCCTTGGCTCTTCCAGCTTCTGGTGGGGCCATCAGTCCTTGGCCTTCCTTGGCTTGCAGCTGTATCACTCCAGACTCTGCCTCTGTTGTCCCTCGGTGCTCCCCTGTGTGCCTGTATCCTCACATGCCATCTTCCTCTTCTTATAAGGACACCAGTCAGGTTGGATCAGGGCCCATCCTAAAGCCCTGATTCTAATTATCTGCAAAGACCCTATTTCCAAATAAGGTCACGTTTACAGGAACCAGAGGTTAGGACTTCAGTATATCTTAGAGGGACACAATTCAACCCACAGCATCACCTCCTGCCTAAATCATAGATGGCAACCTCTTCATGGCCCTTTCTAATCACAGTCTTATTCTCTCCAATCTAGTCTTCAAACTACAGCCAGAATGGATTTCATAGAACACAAATCTGACCATGTTCCTCCCCTTCTAAAACCCTTCACTGGCTCCCCATGGCATCTACAGGGCAAATTCCAAATTCCTTAGAATGACATTTGTGTGGGATTGTCTATGAACATTCCCTCCCCTCTGTTGACATGAGCAGCTCCCCCAAGAAGAGGCACGGTCTTCCGTACCTCCCCTCGAGTCTGAGCTGACCCTGTGACTTGCTTTAACCAACATAAGGCACCCAAATGGACACTGTCCCGTTCCAGACCTTGACCTTTGGAGGGTTGGCAGCTCTGCTTTTGTTCTCTTGGAGCCCTGAGCCACCGTGTGGGAGACTGACTTCCTGATGGAGAGAGAGGCACAGTAAGCCCCAGCAATCCAGCCCCCAGCCAAGGTACCAGACACATGAGTGAGGCCATCTTAGGTGTTTCAGTTCCAACTGAGGCCCCAGCTGGAGGCAGTCAACACCACAGGGGGCAGAAGAACCCACCCTATGAGCCCAGCCAACCCACAGAATTGTGAAATACAACGAACCATAGTTACTTTATGCCGCTAAGTTTTGGGACAGTGTGTTATGTAATTGAAACTAAGACAACATATAAGTCCTGCTTCTCCAGCTTCATCCATTTCTTGCATTTCAAATGCTCTTTGTTGGTTCCTCACTGGAGAGCAATCACTTGTACATGAGGTAACCAGGGGAAGAAGGAGGTGTTTCTCTTACTCATTCCTTCCTGAACTCTGCTGGGCTCCCCAACGTTTCCTTAACTCCTGCAGATTTAAAAGACTAAAGGAGGTGCTTCCCTGGTGGTGCAGTGGTTAAGAACCCGCCTGCCAATACAGGGGACACGGGTTCAAGCCCTGGTCCGGGAAGATCCCACATGCCATGGAGCAACGAAGCCCGTGCACCACAACTACTGAGCCTGCGCTCTAGAGCCCGCGAGCCACAACTACTGAGCCCACGTGCCACAGCTACTGAAGCCCGCACGCCTAGAGCCTGTGCTCCATGACAAGAGAAGCCACCGCAATGAGAAGCCCGCACACCGCAACGAAGAGTAGCCCCCGCTCGCCACAACTAGAGAAAGCCTGTGCACAGCAACAAAGACCCAATGAAGCCAAAAATAATAAACAAATAAAATAAATAAATAAAAATAAAACTTTAAAAAAATAAAAAACGATTGATATGCCTGGTCTAGCCTGCTATCTTCAGTGGGCCTCCACTGTACATTCTAAGGTAAAGGAAATAGGTGCTCATATCCCAGCTGGATAGAGGCTTCCATTGAAACCACCCTTGCCCAGACTGAAGGAACTGAGACAGTGAATAAATGTTCTCTCCACATTATGCTTTTCTCATGTCCAATGTCTGTATCAAGAATGCTTTTCTACATTAAACCTCTTTCTAAGCCCTAGGGTACAACTGCCATAAAAAAAAAAACAACCCTGTCTGTATCTGTTTTTATTATTCTCTTTCGTCAAGACTATGGGATAAATGACCCATAAACAGAAGAAAAAAATCAAGATGAAGTCTGAAAAATAAGCATCCTGTCTGGTTTTGGTCAGCTCTTTTGTTTCTGCCATGTGACTCATCTGTGAGAAAAACTCCAATTACATTATATTTATGAGTAACTTGATAGTGTGTGACCAAGGAATGAAGAAATCTTGCAACACAACTTTGTTTTTCAGAGCCGAGTGTACCAAACAGTGAGTTAGAACAACCCTCATGACCAAACTGGCCAGGCCCTGCAGAGAGAAGCCTGGGCTCTGAGCATCAAGGGTGGACCTCTGCTGCTTCAGCCTGGAAAATAGCCCCGCCCAGCAAAGGGAATAGACAGCCATTCCCAAAAAAGGAGACTGGGATGCTGGGAACCCATCCCCTGTCCAAAGCGTAACTGAAACCAGAGCAGGGTGGACCCCTACCCACTGGGAATATCTCCTCACATGACAGGAAGTCATCGTGTGTTTTGTTATTTAATGAAGCAGAGACATTCCTTCGTGGGTTTTGTCCCTCTCATAGAAAGGAGGGAAGGCAAGGTAAGAATAAGGCAGCAATGGCCGCCCCTGTTCTCTCAGCCAGACAAGAGGAAGAAGTGGGTAAGGGAGCAGGGGACCTAAACTTACAAACAACCATCATGATGGCTGCCATGTTTTCAGGAAAGGGCTGTCTTAAGTCCTTTGTAAGCTTTTCTCATTTATCACATTTATCATAATCACAATTGCCCTTTATAGGTCCATTGGATGGATGAGAGAACTGTGGCTCAAAGACTGATGTTATTTGCCCAAGGTCCCATAGCCAAAGTGACAGAGCCGGGTCACTGCAAGGCAACCGTGTCCTTTCCGCTGCTCTTGTAGGTGAGCTCTGAGTCTGATGGAGAGGCCAGCCAGCAGACAAGTGGTCAAGGCCTCCTAACAAGGAAGACGGAGAGCTCTTAGCTTGGAGGATTTTACTTCAAAAACGTTCAAAGCTTGTGCACTTTGCTGGAGGGATTTCCCCCTGCTGATGCCTTACATTCCAAATTCAATGCCCTAGAAGATATCGAATAGACGGGACAAATCCATTAGGCTTGTTGATTTATAGCTTTTCAGCATTTAGGAGGAGCGGCTTTCGATGTGAAATTGGTTGCATGCTGCAGCCCATTTAAGAAATTTGTCTCCTTTTGCCAGTAAGTGATTTATGCCATGCTTCCATTATTGCCTCTTTTTGGAAGGAAGGAAAAAAATATCAACACAAAGAATTCAACGTCCAATATCTTTGTGAATCTTGCTCAACACTCCCATGGCCCATCTCTGCATTTTATTGATGGAACAGTAATAGCTGAGGCATCACGTACATGGTCAACCGGAGGGCTCGAGCCGGGGTCCATCCACTAACGCCCACTTTCTTGAGTTCACGAGAGGAGAGCTTAGGGGATTGAACCCCTGTTGTGGCAGGCAGAGTCGCGGAGTTACTCTTTATCATTCCTACTCATTTGGCGAAAGCAGCTTGTGCTCTGCAGGGTAGGCCTTCCTTAAGTCCAGATGCATGCCCTGCCCTCCTCTCCGTCACCAGCCTGGGGAGGGAGAAACACACTTCTCCCCCCTTCCACACCTCCCCTGTCCCCCTGACAGATCTCAGTGGTCCCTCCATCCTTGCATCGTCATTCCATTTACTGCCTGGCGCTCCCTAGATGGGGAACATCCAGAGGCAGCAGGTTTGCAATGAACTGCCGTGCCTCTCCAGCCCCTGACATGAAGGCTTGCACACAGTAGGTGCTCCATAAATGTTTTGTTAAAACAACAGGTCAGGGCTTCCCTGGTAGCGCAGTGGTTAAGAATCCGCCTGCCAATTCAGGGGACACGGGTTCGAGCCCTGGTCTGGGAAGATCCCACATGCTGCGGAGCAACTAAGCCCACGTGCCACAACTACTGAGCCTGCGCTCTGGAGCCCGCAAGCCACAACTACTGAAGCCTATGCACCTAGAGCCTGTGCTCTGCAATAAGAGAAGCCACCGCAATGAGAGGCCTGCGCACCGCAACAAAGAGTAGCCCCCGCTGGCTGCAACTAGAGAAAAGCCCGCACGCAGCAATGAAGACCCAACACAGCCAAAAATAAAATAAATTAATTAAAAAAAAAAAAACAGGTCACATGCAAGTAATTGAGGCTGAGTGGGATGGAGCTGTGTGCCTTAGCTACAGAGATGCCACTTGAGTTTGTAACGGGCCTCTTTGAACTCAAATCCTGTTTCCGATAAAAGCTAGACAGGTTTGGCATCACTCGTACTAGGCACGGGTAGCTAACTGTTTCATTGAACAAGCTTAACTTAGTATTGAACACTAAACAAATATGAAATTGAATTGCCTTATTTTTCTCATACATTTCCAGTCCTTTAATGATCCTATTCTGATTCCTTATATCTCTGATGACACAGGGTTATTTTATTTATTTATTTATTTATTTTTAATTTATTTATTTTTGGCTGCGTTGGGTCTTCGTTGCTGCGTGCGGGCTTTCTCTAGGTGCGGCGAGCGGGGGCTACTCGTTGTTGCGGTGCGCGGGCTTCTCATTGCGGTGGCTTCTCTTCTTGTGGAGCACGGGCTCTAGGCGCGCGGGCTTCAGTAGTTGCGGCACGCAGGCTCATTATTTGTGGCTTGCAGGCTCAGTAGTTGTGGAGCACAGGCTTTGTTGCTCCGCAGCATGTGGGATCTTCCTGGACCAGGGCTCAAACCCATGTCCCCTGCATTGGCAGGCGGATTCTTAACCACTGTGCCACCAGGGAAGTCCTGACACAGGGTTATTTTAAAAAACACAACTCTTGTCCAACCCATGTTTTTTTCGTTTGTTTTTGGTAAGGGGGGCTTGTGAGATCCAGGGATCGAACCCCGGCCCCCAGCACTGGGAGCACAGAGTCCTAAGCACTGGACCACCAGGGAATTCCCTTGTCCGACCCAAGTTAATCCACTTCTGTTTCACATCTGCACCTCCTTCTTGCCAGTAATGACAAGGCCCTTGCTTCAGAGATCCGGTGTGAGGATGGGCAGTGCTGGCTCTCTCCCCACCCCGCCACCGTGCCCGTCTTCTTCCAACGGCTGTGAAGAGGGGAAAGAGGCAGAGGTGCCATCGTAACCCCCCTTGGCTGTTGGCGCTGCTGTGTGGCGGTGCTTCCTCTGAAGTCCTGCAGGGCCTCCTCACCCCCAGCCCCCCGGCTTGGCCCATTGGGACCCCCCCCAGGCCTTGCCCCCAGGGCAAATCCTGCAGCCTCCTGCTTCCACAGCAACAGCAAAAGGGCTCCAGTCTGGCTGCCTCCCAGTCGTCCCTTGACCCAACAAAAATGCTCACCTGTTGGCTGGAGAACAGAGACCCCAGCGTTGATCTCTCCTCCTCTGGCCGTTCATGTCAGGTGGGCACAGCTAGAAGGATGATAAGACAAGATTTTCCAGAAGTGGCTCCAGGATCAAGAAAAAACCATTGCCTTCAACCTTTTCCAAGCTCAGGGTAAAGCTGTCTAAT
Source organism: Balaenoptera physalus (assembly GCF_965194825.1). Classification (NCBI taxonomy): domain Eukaryota; kingdom Metazoa; phylum Chordata; class Mammalia; order Artiodactyla; family Balaenopteridae; genus Balaenoptera; species Balaenoptera physalus. Next base: position 9,713,060 of record NC_138888.1, on the reverse strand, counting down.
TCTTCCCCCCAAATTATGAGGTTAGCTATTGTATTAATGCACAAGAGCCAAAAGTCAGAAAATACAAAATATGGTCAATCCTAAAGCGCTTACATTTTATTTTGGAATTAAGTCAAGGATTCAAAGTCAGAGGCAAACACATTTATATACTGATTCAGGTTTGTCTTTTCCTGACCCAGTCTCAGTGTCTCCTGGGACTGAGAGAAGAAAATTCATTGAAGATAATGTTGTGAAGGCAGAGTCACTATTAGGGCTAAAATATACCATGTCAGGAGTTCAGTGATGCCAAAACAATAGAAAGAAAAACACAAGTGAATTTCAGCTTCCAAAATGAATCTGAGTCGGTACTTAAGTCTCCTGGTTCTTGAGTGTTCTTGAATATTCTTGAGTATGTCTGTTCACAAAGATTTGCTAATGAGATATATCATGAGGAATTTTGTTGTCCTTTAAAGAGCTCTCCCCTTCCAAAACACTACAGTAGATGTGAGGGCAATCTGGCCGCAACATCTGTCACCCTGTTGGTCGCCAGGGTTGATTCGGCTGATCTGGCCAGCCTGCCGGTGTCCCTTCCCTCCCCCACTGCTCCGTGTGCTTCTTCCTGAAGCACTCAGTCAAAGAGGCTGAACTTCCCCGAAAGAGAGGGGCCGTCGGTCTGTCCAGGGTAGATGCTAGGACCTCCAAACAAGCTCCTCCAAACTCCTCAGCAACAGAAGAGTCCTCCTGTCCTAATGTCTTGTGTGGGCCACCTTTGTTGATTGCATCTGGAATCCGTCCTCCCCTTTTGCTTTTGCTAAGGGAACTCAGATTTTCATCCAAGTAGCCTCCCCTACCTCATGCAGCCCAGGGACTTTGGGAAAGGTGGACCCCCAAATCAGGAGGGCCCTGATTAGTCTAAGACAGAGGATGGCACAATTCTATCTCACGCCCTGCAGTTGTGGGTTCAGCACAGACAGTGGCATTCAGACAACCACGGCATCGGTTCAGCAGTGGTCTGTGACCCAGTTTGGGCTAATGAGACACGAGCAGAGATTTGCTGGAAGAGACCGCCTCTCTGGATGGTGTGTGGCGTGGATGGGACTCTGAGACGGCGGTGACAGTGTTGTCAGCCGGAGGGAAGCCAGGCTGTGGACGGTGCTTACCCTCTGCGAGGCAGAGTAGAGACACGGGATGGTGAAGACACCATGGGGCCAGGTTGCCAGCCAACCCTGCGGCTGCCCTCTCCCTGGCTGTCTCGGAAGGAGAGCCAGGAATCGCCCTTGCCGGCGGCAAGCTGGTCTGTTTGGTGTTCGGTAACAGCGATTAGAAACATTCTACCAAGAGCGAGCACATAGTCCATTGCCCAAACTCAGCCACTTTCGAGACTAGAAGAGGCACTCTTAACCATCATACCAGGACCACAGATCTAAACGGGGACTGCTGTAGGCAAACTGGGACGCAGGGTCACTCTAAGCCTAACTGATAAAAACCATAGCATTATCCAGATAAATCACCTAAGCTTGAAGAAGTAAAATCAGAGTTATTCAAAGGAATAAAGTAACCTGATTCAGGCCCTTCTCTAATTCATTCTTCAAACTTTAGCCAAAGTGATTTTTCCAACACCCCGATCTGATCATACCCTCCCCTGCTTACAACACTACCACGGTGTCCCATCACTCTTGGGATGAAGCCTTAAAGCCTTGTGGGGAGTCTATCCTCCCCATCCTCCCCGTGGGCTTTGCGAACGCTCGGCAGGGAGTGCGGTCCCTCCCACCATTACCTCCCCTTGACTCTACAGCAGCCCTCCTGCCTGAGCGCCTCACCCCCAGGGCATTCTGCCCATCGACCCCAGCCTCCACCCCAACCCCAGCCAGTTCCGGCTCCTGTGCTGTAGAACTTGGTAGACCCTGTTCTTGCCCTTCCTAGTGCTTCTCTTGACTCTTCGGTGTGGTGACAGTGAGCAGGGTTGCGTCTGTTCTTCTTCCTGGCGGTGTGAGCCCCTGGCACGACGCCTGGTCACAGAGAGATACTCAAAACACATGTGCTGATTGGATTAACGAATCCTAGGAATGCAAAGACTGAGGCAGCGGCAGAAATCCTGGAAGACCCAACTTCAGAGATCAAAGTGGTCCCTGCCCTGTTCAGTGGAGCCTTTCCAAGTTCTCCAGGAGGACAGATCAGCTCTCCCCAATTACGGCTGTGATTCCAGGCACTGAAATTTGCAGTCTCTCCCAGGAAGCAGTGCCTGCGAGCACACAGTTTCAAAGGCTCACCTGCAGGGAACAGGGCACTGGTGGAAACCCTTTACAACCATCGAATCTGATGCCGATGCTTGAGGCTCAAGAGGTAAAGTATTGTGATGTTTTCTTCCTATAACCTAAGCTGCAAAGGGTCAATTTTTTCTTATACTTTCAGTTATCCAGAGGTCAAATCTATTTCTCCAATAATTACCTCCTTTTTCTGGCTGGTGTAAGTGAAGGTAAAACCATTTTTGTTATCTCCGTCGGCTAATGAGCTCCCTAACCTGGATTCCTTTAGACTTTGTGTCAGCTCTCTAGACAAAAAACTTTTAAGTCTTGCCTGAGTCTGTGATCACCATCTTAAATTTGTATTCTGGGAGTAACAGGGCTTCACATCCTCTATAATGACTTGCTGCAAATTCACTTTTCTCTCCTTGTTCTCTTAACTCCAAGGATTACTGTCAGCTCCTCCTGCATCCCTTTTTTTGTTGCTCTTGTCCAGCAATTTTAGCAAAGGTTTTCTCTTTGCCTTGTGAGATTGGCAGGGGTGAATGAATAAAAGCTCAGAGAAGGCAAGAATCTGTTCATCTTGCAAATGAACACCAAGGCTCGCTCAAGTTTTCTTAGTCTATTCTTTTTTTAAGTTTTTATACCTTTTACCAAATGGCTGCAATGACATTATTCTAGCTACTCTCCAATGCCCCTCATATGAGGAATAACACCCCCCCCCCAAAAAACCTCAGAAAATTCAGTACCTGGAAAATATTCATCTCTCTAGAAGGTTTTCTCTAATCAGGCTATATGAACTGCACAATCTGTCACGAACACCTTTATGTCCTGAATTAGTAACTTCTAGAATGAGCACTAAATTCATCTACCTCGCCCTTAGCTCCTGACTTCTGAGCTTCTTCTTATCTCTATTTTCACTGCCCTATTTTATACATGCTTTAATATTTTAAGCCACCTCAAATACCCTTTTCAAAGTAGACAGGGCATAAATGACAAAAATTCTCTTTTTCCTAATATTAAAAGTTTTCTTAATCTTACGAAACCACATTCTCTTAAAAGAGTGGTTCAGAATCACATTGTTTTAAAACCCCTGGGAGAGCTAAAGTCTCCCTGTGAACTAATAACTTCAGGTCTGCTCTGCAGCAAACTTGGTTTCTTATCATTTAATTCTCTCGGACTCTGGATTTGCGTCTCCTGTACCAGATCTATCATTCGGGCTCAGCCTCGGAGGAGCTCTCCAGGCACCAAGAAAACCAGGGGCTTCCCTGGTGGCGCAGTGGTTGAGAGTCTGCCTGCCAATGCAGGGGACACGGGTTCGAGCCCTGGTCTGGGAAGATCCCACGTGCCGCGGAGCAGCTGGGCCCGTGAGCCACAATTACTGAGCCTGCGCGTCTGGAGCCTGTGCTCCGCAACAAGAGAGGCCGCGATAGTGAGAGGCCCGCGCACCGTGATGAAGAGTGGCCCCCGCTTGCCGCAACTAGAGAAAGCCCTCGCACAGAAACGAAGACCCAACACAGCCAAAAATAAATAAATAAATTTAAAAAAAAAAAGAAAAAAATAAAAGGAAACCAGCGTTCCAGAGGCTGCTGAGAGCCCGGCAGGCTTTCCCTGTTTTGGTTTGAATGAATATTTTATACAAAACCTCTGAGTACCCTGCATAAACTGAGCCCAAGGACTCAAAGTCGAAGGAGAAAGGAGATCCAACTCCCAATACAACCCAATGACAAGGACATGTGTAGCCTTCAGGAGGTTCAAACCGCATCTAGGACAAGTGCCCATGGGACACCGCCCCTTGGGGACAGAGGCTAGGTCCCTGCCTGATGATCAGAGCCCAGGGGGGTGAAGCCTTCCAGGATGCTGACCATCTCCAGCTGGTGGTAGATGCCACACTCATTACGTCCCATCAATTCTCAACAGGGTTGCCTCGAATTTTTTAATCAGGAATTGGATAATCATGCGACAGGGGTAAAAGAAGTTGGAGCACATTCAATCAGAGCTCGTTATAATCAAAACTGTAAATTAATGACACAGTATTGTGATTGTGTAATCATTATTATGCTTCTGGCCCTACTGGACTATATGCTTCATGAAGACAAGATTCATCTCTTTATCATTCACAGCAGCGTGCATGGCACCTGGCAAACAGAACATGCTCAATACGTCTTTGCCAGAAAAGTGATCATGGTAATAAGCAGACATAGTCATTGGTTCTATCACTGTAATTGGTATTGCTTTTCCACAGTATAACCAAATTTTTAGTTTGTGTCCTTTCTTAAATCTTTTATATCTATAAATGGTACCACTGTTGATAGATTTCCTGATGCTAGAGACAGGTTGATTCTACACAGTCACTGACCCAAGTACACAGATACTCAGTAACAGATAAACATCTTTGATACATTTCCCCAGTATTCAGCGTTCCAGGTCATCCCGCATCTCCTCTTCTAAGTGGCCTGAGTTGACATTCCCCAAGCTTCGCATGCACGCACCCCCTTGTTCAGCATAATCATTATAAACACAGACGCTGGAGCCAGATTGCCTGGGTTAAATCCTCTCTCTTGCATTTACCAGCTGTGCAATCTTGGGCAAGTTACTTAACCTGCTACTGTTTCCTTCCCTGTAAAATGAGGGTAATCACAGTACTAAATTGCAGTAGGTTGCAAAAATGACCACAGATTCTTCTCCCTGCGCCTACTTCTTTGTCAGACCCTCCCACATTGACTCTGGATCGGGCCACATGACTTGCTCTGGCCAATAGGGTGACAGCAATAAAGAGCAAGCAGAGACTTGAAAAGCACTTTCCCAGGGCGGCTTTGCCCTCTTGCTGCCTTGGAACTCTGAGGCCAGGAGAGTCTGCTGGAGACGAGCCCCGCTCATCCCAGCCATCCTACCAAGGCCACCAGACACCAGCGAACCCCCAGTCACCCTGCCAGCTGAGCAGAGAAGCATAGGTGAGTCCAGCCAACATCTGCCAAGCCCGGCTCAGACCACACAAACTGCCCAGCAGAATCATTAGTGAAACGAACAGTTGTTATTTTAAGACAGTGGGTTTGGGGTTATGTGGCAGCGATAGAATATGGCCTCAAAAGTATTTGACACTCTTCCCATTAGAGGTGGGGTCTACATCCCTTGAATCTGAGTAGACTTTTGACCGTTTCAACCAATGGAGTCACCGGAAGTATTACTATGATTTCCAAGGCTAGGATACGAGCAGCTGTGCAGCTTCTCCTTCGTTCTCTTAGAATGCTTGCGCTCAGCACCCTTCCATTAGGGATGCTTCCTTTGGGGACCCCAGCTGCCAGGCTGTGAGGGTCCACGTGAGAAGCCACATGCAGGTGCTCCAGCCAACAGCCCCACCTGAGCCGAGACGCCGTGTTCCCAGCTCAGGTGTAAGACATGAGTGAAGAAGCATTCCCAGCCCACAGCCATTTGAGCTTTCCATACTGAGATCCCAGACATCATGCAGCAGAGACGAGCCATCCCTATGTTCTGTCACATAGATTCCATTCCCAGAACCTACACTTTTATTCTTGTGTAGGTTCATATTTCCCTCTGGTATTTTTTTTTTCTTCTGTCTGGAGGATTTCCTTTGACACAGCGCAGGTACACTGGTGATGAGTTCTGTTAGCTTTTGTGTCTTTGAAAGAATCTTTGTTTTGCCTGCCTTTTTGAAAGATATTTCAGTGGGTATAGGATTTCTGGTTGACAGATTTTTTTCATTTAATACTTTAGATGTTGTCCTATTGACTCCTCACTTGCATTGTTTCTGACAAGAAATCTACTTTTATCTTATCGTTGCTTCTCTGGACATAGTGTGTCTTTTTTCTCTGGCTGCTGTTAGGATTTTCTCTTTATCACAGGTTTCGAGCAATTTGATTATGGTGTGTCTTATTTTCTTCATTTTTTTTTTTTTTTTTTGTGCTTGAGGTTTCTTGAAATTCTTGGGCCTATGAATTGATAGTTTTCAACCAAGTTGGAAATGTTTCAACCATTATTTCTTAAAATACTTATTCTGCCCTTTCTCTCCTCCTCATCATAGACTCCAATTACTTTAGATTAAGCTGCTTAAAGTTGCCTCATCGCTCATGGGTGGTCTGTTAATTTTTAAATTCTTTCTTTCTCTGTGTGTTTTCTTTTGCCTAGTTTCTATTGGTGTCTTGAAGTTTACTAATTTTTTCTTGTAATCTCTACTCTGGTTGTTAAGTCCATCCAGTGTATATTTCATCGCAGACAATGTAGCTTTCATATCTAAATGGGTCCTTCTTATATCTTCCAAGTCTGCCCTTAATTTTTTGAACATATGGAATACAGCTGTTGTAATTGTTTTAATATCCCTGTCTGCAAATTCTAACATCTGCATCAGTTATGGGTTGGTTTTGATTGACTGATTTTTCTCCTCATTATAAATAGTATATTTATGCTTCTTTGCACGACCGGTAATTTTTCATTGGATGTGAGACATTATGAATTTTACCTTGTTGAATACTGGATATTTTTGTATTCCTGTAAACATTCTTGAACTTGGTCTTAAACAAGTTAAGTTACTTGGAAACAGTTTGATTGTCTCTGTCTTGCTTTTCAGATTTGTTAGGTGGACTAGGGTCATGTTTAATCTAGGGCTTTACTCCCCACTATTGAAGCAAGACCCAGCTGAGTACTCTACCCAATGCCCAGTGACTCATGAGGTTTTCTAGTCTGGCTTATGGGAACAGGCCTATTCCTGGCCCTACCTCCCTGTTTAACTATGATGTTTTTAAAATAACACAGGAGTTAAATAAAATTCAGAAATACCATAAGGTTGCTCTCACCAGGAATGATACATGTATCCAATAAAACATTACTTACACGCTAACACCAGAGTTCTACTCAGGAAAAGAATTGCCTTTGTTTTCAAAAGTACCTTGATAGTTTACTCTAGTTGGGAAGTGAGGCTTCAGTTGTTCGTCTGGAAGGGGCAGTGAAAAAAACAGAGCCAAAGTGCTCTGCATAAGAGGTTAGGAGACTTTTGGGTAAAGTGGAGAGAAGTGAATTCAGCAAGGGGAGAAAGTCAGGGAAGGGTGAGGGCACAGAAGTGGGGAGAAATATGGGCGGTGAGACAGCCCATAGAACTCTTGATGAAATGGACAAAATACCAAATCTGGGATGTCTGATATTCAGTTCTAGATTTAATTCAGATTTGACTTCAGATTTAGACTGAAATGCTGATATAAAGCTCTCAATGCTGATATAAACCTCTCAATGACCTCAAACTGTCAGCAAAAGTCAGCTACATATACAGCCTTGGTCGATGGCATTTTGGAAAACAAAATTACCCAAATCCCGGCCAGTTAGGGCAGTGAGGTGCAAGTTGGGATGAAGAGATGTTTCATAAACTGAATTGATTTTGTGGAATTGGGATTTCAAAGCTGTGGGTGACCAGGGGAAATGTAATACTTACAGCCCTCACCCTATGAATTCCTCAAAAAGCCTGAAAGGGATACTAAGTCTCCAACTACACTCGGGATGGAGGTACAAGTCAATGCCACTCAAAACTTTAAGCATAAAGCCATCTCCAGTTGACCTGTAGGTTAAACACAATCAATTCTCAAATTAGTGGCCTCAACAATGAGTGGTGAGAGATCAGAGAGCAACTGTCGCTCTGACATGGTTTGGCTGCCTTAATCTGTATCTGAACTACACTTCTACCTTTGCCTTTGCATCTACCCTGAGAATGTTTTTTAGCGTTTGCAGTATATAAATTCATGATGTTATCTGTTCTGCACGGCAAATATGACATCTGCACAGCAATATTATCTTTTCTCCCTCATGGTTAGATTGTTCCTGTGATTCCTCTCTCCAGTAAGAGTCTTGGATTCACTGAGATTTGTTTAGAATGTTGCATTGCTTGTTACAGAAGGCAGAATGGTTTCTTCTAAAAGGGACCTTCGTTGTCTTCACCACAGCCCCTTAGCGTTCTAAGGAAGGCACAGCTGACGCTGGGCTTCAAGCAGGTTTTGAAGGTCTTCCTGCCTGTTAATCAGTGATCCTAACAACAAATTTTCAACTGTGCCCTTGGTTGTTTTTCCTGGTGAAGATGAGGGACGTTGAGGCTATTTCCTCTTGCCTACTAATCTTCGCACCTCTTCCAAAGGTGATTGCTTTAAAATGCTCTATTAGAAGCCTGAGGTTAAAATTTTCAGTGACTTCAGGGGCTTCCCTGGTGGCGCAGTGGTTAAGAATCTGCCTGCCAATGCAGGGGACACGGGTTCGAGCCCTAGTCCGGGAAGATCCCACATGCCGCGGAACAGCTAAGTCCGTGTGCCACAACGACTGAGCCTGTGCTCTAGAGCCCACGAGCCACAACTACTGAGCCTATGTGCCTAGATCCCGTGCTCCGCAACAAGAGAAGCCACCGCAATGAGAAGCCCGCGCACTGCAACGAAGAGTAGCCCCCGCTCGCCGCAACTAGAGAAAGCACGAGCGCAGCAATGAAGATCCAATGCAGCCAAAAATAAAAATAAAAAATAAATAAATTTATTTTAAAAAAAAATTTCAGTAACTCCAGTGTTTACTGAACCTTGAGCAACCTACCTTCATGCTGATGTGGTTCGAATCCCAGCACAGAAGACACAATGCAAAATCCTTCCCTGCTTTGCCTTTCTAATTTTAAAGTGGGAACTCTCTTAAAGAGATAGCATAGAGTGTTGATATATATTCTGGAATTTAGAATGTAATAAAGATAGAATTCCCATCATTCAAGAATCAAAGATGCGGGACTTCCCTGGTGGTGCAGTGGTTAAAAATCCGCCTGCCAATGCAGGGGACACGGGTTCGAGCCCTGGTCAGGGAAGATCCCACATGCTGTGGAGCAACTAAGGCCGTGCTCCACAACTACTGAGCCCATGTGCCACAACTACGGAAGCTCGCACGCCTAGAGCCTGTGCTCCGCAACAAGAGAAGCCACCGCAATGAAAAGCCCGCGCACTGCAACAAAGAGTGGCCCCTGCTCGCCGCAACTAGAGAAAGCCTCAGTGCAGCAACAAAGACCCAACGCAGCCAAAAATAAATAAAAATAAATAAATTAAAAAAAAAAAAAGAATCAAAGGTGTTAGGAAAATGGATATTTACATGGATCAAAACAAAATTGCATTCCTAAGTCAAACAAAGGTTTAAACACTAAAAATTAAACAGTGAAAGGATTAGAGGAAAATGTAATAGCTTCTTTTAATAAACTGAGAATGAGGAAGGCCTTTCTAGGCATAACCTAACTACCCCACCCCAATGCTACAATATAGATGAACCTCAAACACATCAAGCTAAGTGAGAGAAGATAGTCATAAAGGAGCACATCATGTTATTTTTTACATGAAATGTCCAGAATAGGCAAATCTATAGAGACAGAAAGTAGATTACTGTTTGCCTAGAATTGGATGGGAGTGGGGAGTTGGGAGGTGAGGGCTGAGGGGTGCAGGGTTTCTTTTTGCAGTAACGAAAATATTCTAAATTTGATTGTGGTGATGGGTGCACAACTCTTGAATACACTAAAAGCATTTGAATTATACGTTTTAAATGTCAAGTACATCGTACGTGAATTATATCCCAATTAAACTCTTTTTAATGGTGGGATATAAACCAAATTATCCATAGTGGTTACCTCTGGGTAAAGGACTAATGGATGACTTTCATTTTCCTTTTACTTATCAGTAGTTTCAAAATTTTTCTGTAATAAAGAGGTGTTAATTGGGAGGGAGGGAAAGAGGGAGGGAGGGGGGAGGGAAGGTGGTTTCTTTTCCTAAGAAGCAAGAATTGGGAACTTTGATCTGAGTGTGCGCATGGTTCTGAGGACGACCTTCTCGTTTTGTTGGAGAACATGCTTCTTTAAGCATGTAAAGAACATGGTTCTTACATGCAACTAGAGTGATTTCCATGTTCAGTTTACAAGATGTTGTAAGAAGATGTTTGCTCAGGATAAGTTACTACTCGTGAGAAGTGTAAGTGGGACCTCCGGGGATGCACCTGGTGGTCAGATCAAGTGGTTAGACCTTGGGATGATCCCCGTTCAGTTTAAATCCCACGGATTATATTTAACCCATCTTCTAAATGTTAGGTTTTGCTACATCTATTATGAAATTCTAGAAAGGATATCCTTCCCTCACAGAGATATGCTTCCCATGTCCTGTGTTTAACTGGGCCCTTCCAGCTGGGAGCCCGACTAGTTTTCCTAATGGAAATCTCAGTCCTATGGATGGAAATCTAATCAGCTGTGATCCCTGACCTTGAGGAACTCACAGTGTGGTGGAGATACAGAAGGAACCCAATCACCAATCACCACGAGTGCCAAGGTGAACATGTGTACCTTGTCCTTTGTCAGCTAGGCTAGAAGGGCCCTACTGAAGGGTTTCAAGAAGAGACATCCTGTTTATGTTTGAAAAGACCACCTTGACTCCTGGGTAGAGAGATGGATTGCTGTCAGGTGAGCCTGGAGGCAGGGAGGGAGGGAGACCACTTAGAAGTTCCAGCACTGAGGTCAGGTTGCAGATTGCTACAAAAACACCACATATTCAACAGCTGAACATCGCCAATTCCTTTCAGCAGCAATATAGGACTTCACAAAGCAGTTCTCGTAGCACTTAGCACCTTCGAAGATTCTATACTGCACTGTACTTACAGCAGCCTCAGTGACTGAGGCCTGGGCTGCCTGTCCAACTGAGGCTGTTAGTTCCGAGATGGGGTCGGGGCCTTGCTGCCCAAAAGGGACCTGGGGTGCTGTTTCCAAAAGAAGGGGCAGTCATTGCTGGTTAAACAAGAAAAGAGAAGTGTTCCCTATAGAGGCTGAAGAAACTGCTCTTCTGTTCTAAAACAAACCTTTTTTAAAATAAAATCTTGCTGCCATCTGGTCCTCCTGGGCCTCTCCTGGTAGGGACATCTTGGTTCCCCTGTCTCCACCCCGGGCTGCTGGAGGGAATGGTCCTTGGTGTTTCCCATCCATCATTCGTTCCAGGTTTTCCTTTAAAAATTCCAGGACTTGGGACTTCCCTGGTTGCACAGTGGTTAAGAATCCGCCTGCCAATATAGGGGACATGGGTTCGAGCCCAGGTCTGGGAAGATCCCACATGCCGTGGAGCAACTAAGCCCATGTGCCACAACTACTGAGCCTGCACTCTAGAGCCCACAAGCCACAACTACTGAAGCCCGCACGCCTAGAGCCTGTGCGCCTCAACAAGAGAAGCCACCGCAATGAGAAGCCCGCGCACTGCGACCAAGAGTAGCCCCTGCTCGCCGCAACTAGAGAAAGCCCGCGTGCAGCAACGAAGACCCAACACAGCCAAACATAAATAAAATTTTAAAAATTTAAAATTCTAGGACTTAAAAAGTTCTGAGGTTGGTCAACTGGGCAGTGCTCTCCCTGTGTCTTGCAGTACAGCTCCAGCCCTGTCTGGCCACCTGAGGGGACTTAGAAAGTTTCCCAAGACTCAGGCTGTCCTAGAACAGACACCCTCTGTGCACATTTGTGGGCAGTGGCTGCTTCCAGGCTTCCAAGTTGACTTAGAAAAATATTTGGAGGCGCTGGTGGAGGGTAATATTCTTTATTCCAGGTAATAAAGAGCAGTTCCTTTGCCTCCAAGCTTATTTAGAAAAAATGCAGACTCTCAGGAGGACCAAGGGGACCATTCACAACCCCTCCAAACCTGCAGGAGCAGTTCCTGGGCCCCAAGTGGACTTAGGAATTTTGTGTTGGAAAGATTTGTCCTAGGAGGCCCTCTCTTTGGCTTGTAGGCCTGCATACTCTGTTTAATACAAGCGAACAAAAAAATTCAACCGAGTAAATTTGAAGATCTAATTGGCTTTATTAGGTGATTCATGAATCAATTGGGCGTCATCCCATCAGGCAACTAGAAGGTGCTCCAAGGGATTATGCAAAGTGGAAGGTTTTTACGGGAAGAAGGGAGGGGCAAGGGAGCTGTTAGGGAAAGAAAAGGGTTGTTTTTAGGTTGGGATGCGGGGTGGGCAGAGGGTAGGGGCGGGACAGCAAGGATTTTATCATGCAGATGCCTCTTCTTCTTCTATTGGTGCCGACCAGAAAATTCCAGACTGGTTGATTAAGATTACATTTCTTTCTTCTTTTTTTTTAAAAATTGGTTTTATTTATTTGCGTATTTATTTTGGAGTATAGTTGATTTGCAATGTTGTATTAGTCTCTGCTGTACAGTAAAGTGAGTCAGTTATACATATCCACTCTTTTTTAGATAAGATTACATTTCTGGTGAAGGTCAAAACTGCAGTTAGGTTATTAAATCTAGGTTTTGTATCATGGGTTTTAGCACAATGATGCCATTTGGGGGCCTATTTTTTTTGTTCTGTTTGACGATACAGTTGCTAGGATCATGAGGGGAGGGGGCTTCTAAATTTTTCCATAGGTTCAGGAAGGGACACAGCATCCCAAGTCTCTTCTGCAAGCATGAGGTGGCCCGTCTCCAGAGGGACCTGGAATATTTCAGGAGTCTCAACCTTCAAAGAGAACACCAGTTGGTACAGTGACAGACAGGGACCCGCGGTGTGTAGCTATGTCTTAGGGGAAGCCTCCTAATCATCTTTGTTAAATCGGGTACCATTTCTGCACAGAGAAACTCTCCCTAATGTTGTATAACAACCACCTCATTAATTATCTGTGACAAGAACAATAATAATAAAAATAATGATGAATAACAATAATACTCATAATAATCATGACATAAGTGGTAACAATTTTAATGGTGATAAAATATTAAACCGAGGAGATGGAAAATAAATGAATAAATACTCAGCAGTCGTCCCCTCTGGGTGTCAGGATTACTTTGGTTTGGGATTTGCTTTTGCGTGTGGGTCCTCTTTGATGATTTGCTCATTCTCTGCATTAAGCATGTATACTGGCACTAATGGGAGAGGAAATTTGTATTTTTAAAAACCATTTTAAAAATTGTTTGCTACATTGTATTATGTTCAAGGAAAGCAGTCAGCATCTTTCAGAAGAATTTCTAACCTGGATTCAGGCTGAGAAACTACAGCAGTCTGGCAGAGGCCTGCCAGGAAGTGGAGGGTCGGGGGGTCAGGGAAGGTTCTCTCCGTGGCGGCACAGAGATTCGCAGACCTCCTGCCCTGACAAGGAAGCTGGCTTTTCAAGATGAATGTTTTGAGGAAGCCGACAATTAAAGGCCAAGGGGAAATGAGGAAAGCGGAGAGCCGGGGCTTTGCAAGTCTGGGGCGGAAGCTGAGCTCGCTGCCCACAGAGGCTGGACCGGTCGGCCAGGGCCCAGCTGCTCCCTTCTGGGCCTTGCTGCCTGGAACTGCTCCGTGCTGGGCAGCCAAGGTCCCGCCTGATCCTCCCAAAGATTCCAAACGCAAGTTGTTTATCCTCTCATAAGAGCTTCAGGGTAAACTAACTGTAGGAGACTCCAGAATTTGGCTGTTGTTACACAGAGAGCAACGCAGTTTAACCAGAAGGCCTAATTACGGTGCCTACGCAGTTTGTGTTTTCAAATCTTCATTCAGTTGATGTTAACATGTAAACCTGGGATTGGAAATACCAGGTGATGCAAGTTTCAGGGAAACCCTCTCTCCACACACAGCCAAGCTGCCCAACTCCAGGGGGGCGCCCTTCACCTTGCTTTCGGGCTGAGCAGTAGCCCTCGTGCAATCCCAAGGGGCTCTGTCCACATAGAATCCCGTGTGCTGGCGCCCCCTAGCGTTGTGCAACGTAGTAGCCCAGCCTCTTCCTGTGGAGCAGCTTGGAAGGCTTTCCGCAAGGGAGCCATCAGAAATCCCTCTCAGAAACCTCCCGGCAGGCTTTCTCTCTCTCTCACTGACAAGAACTGGGTCACTTGCCCACTGCTGAATCACTGGCAAGCAGGATGGAATTCCCAGTGTAATTTAGCTAATGAGGAGTGACACACCAGGGCTGTGGTGGCACCCTGTCCCTCCGTGAAGCACACGGTCACCCGACACTGGGAGGGGAGCAGACGGGGGTGGGATGGGTTCCCAATAGCATCTGCACTCACTGCTTCTAATCATCAGAGTTTCCTAGAAAGATGGGTGTCCAGGGTCAGCTAAAGCACGCTGCCCAGTAGGGAGCATGGACTCCTGGGAGGTGTGAGCCCCCCACAGTTAAAAGGAGAATAAGTACAGAAAAAAATACGGAGAAGAGAGGTCACAACTGCCATCAACCTCCCACAAAGTTAGAAGGGACTCTCCCGCCCCCATTCCATGCTGTCTCTGTGACCACAAATGTCACGGGCCACTTCAATGGCCTGGCAGACGTGAGACCTCTGCAGGAATGCGGGGGCAATTTGGAAAGGGCACAGGCTTTAGAATTAGGTGGATGTGGATTTGACTCCTAGCTTTGCCGTTTCCTAGCTATGCGACCTTCGAAATGTTATTCAGTTTCTCTAAGCTTTAGTTGAAAAGGGGAGATGATAATATCTACTTCATCAGATTGTTGTGAAAATTTTTTTCTAGTTAGGTAATGTCTCTAGCATGTAATAGGTCCTCAGTCAAGGACTCTTTGGAATTCTTAAGAGTCACCTGAAAGTCTAGCTAAGCATGCAGATTCCTGGGCCTCACACCCCAGACATTCTAGGGGCACCTGAGCCCAGTAATCTGCATCTTCAACAACCAACCCGGGGGATTCTGATGTAAATGAATCACTGGCGCACAGCACATTACTGCCGGTGGTGTTATTTGTGCAGTTATGAGGCGATATCTGAGCATGCTGAGTAGCTCATGCAATAAGAAAATTCATCTTAATTTTAATTATCTACCTATAATTCCATTACATTAGCTGCATCCCATTAAAAATAATTAAATCTGCAGTTTTTGAGGTATGCCACGGGCCTGTTGGTAAACGCTGAATAATTCTGGAGTCATTCTCCTTGCACAAATCAACCAAGCACAAGGACCTCGAGGGCGGAAGGCCTCTCCCAGGGGAGAAAGGCAGCCACCTCGACCTTTGCAACCAAAATAAAACTCTTACTAAAATTACCAAGCATCACATTTCCAGCAGACAACCTCCTTCCAAACTCCGGTCTGGATTAGTAAATAGTCGGGCCCCACCTGGCTCTAAAATTCTGTCATCCAATTCACTTCCTGCCCAGGAAAGATAGGTAAAGTACCTGGAGGAGCAAAGGCGAACCTCTCTCTCCCCCTCTTCCCTTCCCTCCACCCCCAACAACTTTGGCTCTGCTGATGGTCTCAGGATATAACACTGCTTATTTCCTATTTCCAGTCTCTTGACCTCCAGCAAGTATAGAGCTCTTACCCCGAAATCCCTGCTACTGCCCGTTATTGCAAAACGAGAATAGAAAACACATTGCAGAAGCTGTGACTTGGAACAAAAGAGCAGGGGAGAGCAGAGACGGGCCAGCCAGCATCTGAGAGTTGAGGAGGAAATTTAAGGACAGTGCAAAAGATGAGAATTGGTGGGGGAAGTGCGTGTTGGGACGTAAATTCTTAGGGATTGGGAGGGCTTGAGAAGGAAAGGGCTGGAGACAAAGCCATGTCTGACTGTGTTATGAACGGCATTGGGCTCGCCCTACCTGGCTGAGAAAGACTTGGCAGCAGTCAAGTTCATGAAGAAATGACATTTATTCAGCTGTTCTTTTCCAAAAGGGCAAACCAAGGACAAAATGAAATGAAATGAGAGGGGGGAGGAGCTCTGGTTAAAGTCCTGTGGTTGCCAAATCTCGTCTGTTAGAATCATTTGGAGTGCTCGTTAAAATACCCATTCCCAGGCACCACCCCGACTCTCTTCCCCTGCAATTTCCCCTGCAATTTCAATGATCGGGTAGATTTGGGAACCACCGATTTCGTGGTTCCCAGAGGTTCCTGGCTGGTGGCCTTTGGGGTCAATGGCATTTCTTCTGTAGACCTTTCCAAGTAGTTAATGCATTTTTCTACAGTTCACTTATCACATATGTAAAGCCCTTAATCCTCCCAGCTCTGGCCATTTTAAGATCACCCTGGGTCCTCAGACTCTGAGTTTTGGAGCTTCCCACATCACATACTGAAATGTACCCATATCCCACTTTAAGTAGAATTTTATCATATTACTTTGAAAGTTTTTGTTTTGCTCAAGTTATTTAATTTAGGGTCAGCAATCATTTCTTGGAGATCATCTAGATACTCAGGAATTTCTGCAAAGTAAAAAAAAAAAAAAAAAAAAAAAATTTAACCCACAACTTATTTTCTAATGTACTGAGAGTTTCAAAAACACTAAACTTAACTACTAAAAAAGTTAATCTAGGGCTTCCCTGGTGGTGCAGTCGTTAAGAATCCACCTGCCAATGCAGGGGACACAGGTTCAAGCCCTGGTCCGGAAAGATCCCACATGCTGCGGAGCAACTAAGCCCATGCTCCACAACTACTGAGCCCACGTGCCACAACTACTGAAGCCCGTGTGCCTAGAGCACGTGCTCTGCAACAAGAGAAGCCACCACAATGAGAAGCTGCCGCGCTGCAACGAAGAGTAGCCTCCACTCGCCACAACTAGAGAAAGCCAGTGCGCAGCAACGAAGACCCAACACAGCCAAAAATAAATTAATTAATTAAAAAAATAAAATAATAAAGATCCCGCGTGCCACAACTAAGACCCATTGCAGCCTAAATAATAAATATATTTTTTTAAATTAATGTTATATTTTTCAGGCATTTAGTTATATTCTTATTAAATTTGATTTCAAAGCAGAGATGGGCCAGCCAGCATCTGAGAGTTGAGGAGGAAATTTAAGGACAGTGCAAAAGATGAGATTTGGTGGGGGCAGGGTGTGTTGGGACATAGAGTCAGTTGGCAGTTAAGTCAGTGGGGATGCATGGACTGCCCAGGGGGAGCGTGGACCATGAGAAGTAAAGATCAAGCCCGGGGAACACCGGCATCTCAGTAAGGAGAGGATAGAAGCAGGGGACCCCTCCTCAAAGAAGAATCAAGAGACTTGCTCAGGCAGTAGGAGAACAAGGACGGAGTGTTTTTTAAAGTCAAGGAAGTTAACCTTTACAGGAGGATCGTTTCTTATCCTCAATATCTGTTCTCTTTTCTTCTGTTGCAATTAAGTTTTTCAACAAGGCACGTCGCCGCCCGGAATAAAGGCTGCATTTCCAAGCTTCTATTACAGCTAAATGTTGACTTATGTTTGAGATCTGGCCATCAGGATAGAAGTGATTGCAGTGGTGTAGCAATTGGCAATATCTATCAAAATCGAAAACACGTAAATCCATTGATCCTATATATTTTTAATAATAAAAGATTGGGAACAACTAAGTAGATGCATCATTAGGGGACTAGATAAACAACTTATGGCACACCCAAACAAAAACATACTTTAGAACAAATTTTTTTTAGGGAAGATTCACGTGTACTAATGTGGAATGATTGCCAAGTGTTAATGTATAAGTGAAAAAGCAAGGTCCTGGAGAGGATGTATAGTATTCTTACATTTATATATAAATGTGAGTATACATGTACTCACACGGCCTCTGTGCACACACCACCCCGCATCTCCCACCTCACCACAAATGATCTATATGTTTAAGAGGCTCTTGTAGCATCTTAAGTATACCAGCACAATCTCCAGGTGTAATAGTCAATACAGTTTTAAGACATAGTCCATGGAATGTATAATAAAGTGTAAGAAAATTTAATTCCAGTGATGCAAATTAGTAGAGATGACAATCAGCAGAAAGGACATTTATTTTCTCCAGCTTCTGATAGTCACTCAAATGCAATCGACTCCCCCCATGGAACGTCTCCAGACACACTGACCACTCACTCAGTCCTCCCACGCCACAGAAGATGCATGGCAATTCCAGGGGTGCATCTCCCCAGCACTTGGGTCCAAGTAGGGCTTGGAACTGCCCATGCCAGCACCCCATTCCCTTGGATCCTCATTGGGGTCCCAATGGGGTCCCGATGGCACCCTCCTGGCTCCATCTGTCTCTGTCTCTGTAACTTCAAGGAGGACAGGGTCTCTGCAACAAGCAAAGGCGGAGTAGTGAATAGAAAGAGAACAAGCTTTGAGTCAAGCAGAACTAAGGTCAAAGCTCAATTTCACCATTTACTGGGTATGTGATCTGGACAAGTTTCGAATCTCTCTGAGCCTCTGTCTCCCTCATATACGAAATAGGGATAAAATTACCTTTTTCACTAGGGAAATGAGAGGAGTAGAAATTACATATGTCAAGAGTTGGTGCTCAGTTAATAGCAGCAATTTTTAAGCAGCAGCCGGGGTCAGTGAAGGCCACAGCACTCAGGTAAAGAGGCCATTTTTGGCTAACCTGAAAGTCCTGGATTTTTATTTTTGGCTTCAGGAACTTCTCTTCCTTCTCTTCTTCTTTCTTCCTTCTCTTCTCTCTCATCCAAACCTAGTAAACTCTGCGGACACAGAACCCCTTCCCGTTAAGTGACATTGATTTTGCTCCCTCTATGATTCGTTGATCCAAGAAAAGAGGACTTGATCCTTCACAGCCCCTTGATTTTAACTCTGGAAAAGCTGACTTGCAGGTTTGGCATTTCCATTCTGCCTGCGGTGATTTTAGCTGAAGTTTCACTTGCCTGAGCTGAGGAAGGGCGAATCACTGAAAGAGCACATGTTTTTCTTCTTTTGAACAACAATATGAAAGATTTACTCATAAGGGGGAGAACGGAGGGAGCAACTGTACGACAAAGCATGTCCCTGGTCAGATGCTTATCCTGGGTGCAGAGTCAGTGAGGCTTTTTAAATTTTGAACTGTTCCAACCTAACCAGTTCCTCAAGTACTACCTGGATCCAAAATTGCCCTTTTTTCCTTCTCCAACTATGCATTTGAAGGCATGGGAACAGAAATCAATTTAGCAAAGAATTTTCAATCTTGTTGCTTAAATATAACACTACATAAATACTTTTTTTTTGGCCACACCACTCCGGCATGCGGGATCTTAGTTCCCCGACCAGGGATCGAACCCGTGCCCCCCGCAGTGGAAGCGCAGAGTCTTAATCACTGGACCGCCAGGGAAGTCCCAATACTTTGTTATTCTTCATTAAAACCCACTAGCCCTGGAATTTTGGTTCTCCTGTACATATGAGCACAAAAAGACAGATATAGAATCCCAAACAGGAGTCAATAAAAATGCACCAAATATCGGAATTAACAAATGGGATCCAGAAATCCAGTGTACTGGGAGTTACTTTTTAATTTGCAATTACTTATCTTTTTTTTTTTTTTTTTTTTTTTTTACATAAGCCTGTAAAACCCTGAAACCTGTGAGGGGCATTTCATCTAAAAGCTGAAGTATTCTAAGATTGTACTTGTATATAATATTTATGGCACAAGTTGTTTCTCCTTTTTTAAAAAAAAAAAAAGCATTAAAAATTCAAATATATAAAACAGGTGGTTTGTGGCAGTCCAGGAGAGTACGGAATGCTGGCATAAAGCAGTTAACAGTCACCCTCCTGGGCTTCTGTCTCCAGGCAGAATGCTTCATATTATCCTCAAATATTGAGTATCAAGGGGCTGTGTTTCTGCCCATTGGGGTAATCTGTTTTCAGGAAGTTACTCTTCCTACCAAATGGAGAACAACAAAACACCCTCCCATCCTTGGCCCAGGGGGAGAATCAGAGTGAGAAGGAGGCTGACAAGGAAGAGAGTGGGGAGCCTTTCCAGGTAGCCCCGTAACAGAGGCAGACATTCCTGCAGACTTTGTGGAGGGAACCAAAGGCTCCTCGGTGATTAGATTAGTAAAGACTGTCATGTGACATTTGAACTCTGAGAAAGCATATTCTCCAAAACACAAAATAAAGGCCAACCTACAAGACAGTAATGTCCTAGCACAGAACAGAAAAGGGTCTGAAGGAACTGGTCAAAACGAACACACACACACACACACACACACACACACACACACACCATTTTTACTGAACAAAAACTGTCTATTTCTTAGCCATACCTGACCAAATAATGCCTTATCGCAATTCCACATTTTTTAAAAAGTGGTCAACAAATTGCGCCTTCACAAGCACAGGGTAGAATTCAGTGGTCGGTGCCCCCGACCTTGAAAGCAGCCAGGGCTTTTTTTGTTGTTGTTGTTCCATCTTCATTTTATCAGTTTGCACTAAGTACAAGAGTAAATAGGTAATGAAAAGTTATTCGTTCATTCATTCCAGCAATAATTGTATTAACTACTCGAGTGAGGGCAAATTTTAATACTGCTGCAAGTTTAGCTTATTTTCAACAGACAAGGCTGTTTTACACTGTTACTGAGTGATACCTCATCAACATTTGCATCCAAGGATCATTTGCTAACAGAGTTTGCTTAAATATCAGGGTTGACCGTCTTGAATTTGAAAACAAAGTATTGAAATTATTAATTCCATACAAAGCACACTTATGGAAAATAGGAATCTTCTCAATTAGCATTAATGAAGTGAGACAAATAACATTAGTAATAACAACTAACATTTATTGAGCCCCTATTATGTACTAGACGCTGTCCTAAGTAGTTGATAGATTTTACTGTTAGGGCCCAGGGCAGGTGCCCCCAAAATATGCCTCAATGGCATATATTTCTCCCATGTGAAAGCTGCCCTCCCTGTACTAGGAGGTAGAAAGACATCCTTGTTACAAACAAACCTTGTTGATTCTTCACTAATTTATTACCCAAGCCCAAACTTCGCTTAAATTCTTTACTAATTAAGCACCTAATTAAGCACCCAAACCTCAGTTTCTTTGTCCTGTCAGTTCCTCTCAAATTTATTGTTTCTTTGTCTAAAAAGTATAAAAGCTGCCTGCTTTGGCCACTTCTTAGGTCCCATTTCTATGACACCTCTGTGGGCACGAATTAAACATTTTTTTTCTTCTCCTGTTAATCTGTCTGGTGTCTATTTTATTATTAGTCCAGCCACAGAACTCAAGAGGGATAGAGAGGGAAATTTCCCCCTCTCCAACATTATCATCTTTAATCTTCACTGGAACTTTCTTCGATGACAGCTATTATTATCTCCATTTTCCTGTTAAAAAAAAAAACCCCAGAATCTCAGAGAGATTAAATAACTTGCCCACAGTCACACAGCTGGTAAGAGGCAGAGTTGAGATTTTAACCCAGTCTGAGTCTAGAACTGGAACTCTAAAACTTCTAGAATCAAACAAGAGTTTTCCTCTGTCAAACTTTTATTTCAACAAAACAACATCATCCATCATATTAAATTAATGTTATTAGTCCAAATTTTATTGGTTTGGTCATTTCATTTTTATCGAATTTGTAAGTTTATCTCAGTTTTATAATTATATTAGATCTTCCAATATAAGGACTCTGTACTTAGGTTTAGTTTGTTCATATTTAAGCAACCTAATAAAAACTAATTTGTGTTGACATAGGATATCTGTAAGAAATATTTACTTTAAGAAAGGGTCCATCCTTTGCACGTTTTACAAACGCCTCTGTACACTAGGAACAATGACCCCTTACTTCACACAGCCTTGTCTTCTGTCCAGTGCAAAATCTTGGGCATTAAAGAACTTTTGACTGGTAGCGGAAAATTCATCTGCTTTCTCATTCTCATTTTCACAGAGCCTTAGCTCCTGAGAGTTTAAGGAGCCATATGGAAAATTTTCAACAAATTAAGATGTTCCATTACACTATGAACAGCCTAAGAGTTGGGAGGAGTTATTAAAATCACATTAACAGTGGCCTGGCTTTCTGTAGTACTTTTCCTCTCAATATTACAAAACGCTTTTAGATAAATTTTATCACATTTATCTTCTCATATCCTGAGGCAGTAGGCCATGGAAAGTCTCTTTGTCACAGCCTCACAAATAGAGGCTCTAAAGTACAGAGAGGGTCAATAAAACTCACAAGAGAATTCATGTGGAACGATGAAGTTTATATAACTCTAATTACCTTTAGAGTCTAATTAGATTTCACATCTCCCGGGGAACTTGTGTATTGAGACTGAGAAGCCACTGGGTGAAGAGGTCTCTGCCCCAAGCCGGCCTAGTGTTCCCACAATTAGTGAGTCGGGGAGAGTTCAGGGTAATGGACAAGGGTGTGGCCAGTCTGGTTTGACCATTAGCTCTTAGTCACTTACTAGCTTTGAGACCCTGGGAAAATTACTTCACTTTTATGACCTTCGGTTTCTTCATCTATCAAATGGGAATAGTTATATTCCCTACCTCATGGGGTCCTTTTGATAATTAACTAAGATAGGGTATGCAAAGGGCTTAGCGCTGGTCTCATGCCGAGGATATGCTGAAGAAATGGGAGTAGTTACCATCAGTGGTGACAATGGTGCTCATGTGTATTTCTGTTCTTCCAAGTGGGCTTCAGGCATCGAGACCCCCTACATCTTAGAAAAACTGCTGAGATGGAGGATAGAAGAAATGATATAGGGGCAGAGGGATACAGCAACCTATGAATAGAGACAAGAGCTAATTATGGATTATTATTTAGCAAGCTTTCAGATTTAACTCAGTACGGTCTCAGCAAGGATATTTAGTCTCGTATGACAAGAAGTTCAGAGGTAGAGCTGGTAGATTGATTCGGCAACTCAAAATTCTCAAGGATTCAAGTAATTTACATTTCTCTAGTCTACCATATTCAATAGGTCTGTTTTGCCCTCGGGCTGGTTCCCTTCATCTTCACAAGATGATTGCCACATCCTAAGATTACAAATAAAATAGGTATGACAAAGTCCAGAGGAGGATGAGAGGTTATCTCTTTCTATGTCTATTTTTTTTTTTAATGATATTCTTGTCTGCTTACATTCTTTTTATGTATGTATGTATGTATGGCTGTGTTGGGTCTTCGTTTCTGTGCGAGGGCTTTCTCTAGTTGCGGCAAGCGGGGGCCACTCTTCATCGCAGTGCACGGGCCTCTCACTATCGTGGCCTCTTTTGTTGTGGAGCACAGGCTCCAGATGCGCAGGCTCAGTAACTGTGGCTCACGGGCCTAGGTGCTCCGCGGCATGTGGGATCTTCCCAGACCAGGGCTCGAACCCGTGTCCCCTGCATTAGCAGGCAGATTCTCAACCACTGCGCCACCAGGGAAGCCCTATGTCTATTTTTTTAAGAAACAAAGAAACCTTTGTTTCTTAACCTTCCCAGAAGCCTTCAGATTTTCCCCCATGTCTCACTGGCCAGAACTGGTCATATATTCACTCTAACCCAGTCACTGGGATCACTGTAATCGTCCCAGAGTCATCAAGATTCTGCTTCTGTGGCTGGAAATGGGAAACACAGGACAGAGACCTGGACACAATCAGAGTTCTCTTAGCAAAGAAGAAATAGGGTTGGCAGTTGGGTAGGCTACTTACTAACTATGTCTGCACTTAACAGATTCCTACTCTGACTTGAAGCATAAAAGTGCTTTCTTGAAACGGGGCCTATACATACATAGCATTGTGTGAAATGGGCATAACTCTGCCCTATGCATTTGAATATCTATAGCAAAATTTCTGAATAAGAACTCTGCCTCATAACTCTACAGCTATCAGAACCTCAAAGCTTCAAATGCTGTAGTCAGAATAAGAGTGCAAGGGGACAAGAGGACATGCAACCATCCGAGAAGGTAGACATACTGCTAGGGGCCTGTTTTAAAGGCTCGTCCCTTGATAGACTGAAGCCCAAGACCACCAGAACTGAAAGGACCGACCCAGAGGCAAGACTCAGGGAATTTCTTCCCCATCTCCCAACTGGGCTCCCGACAAGCCTCTCTTTTGCCCAGTGTTAAACATCTCCGTTGGTCTGACTGTTCTCCGGTTACAGCTTCCTTCCAGGAAATTATTTCAGGAGGCTAAGGCATTTCCGGAAAGAGTAAGAGTCTGAGGGAAAGGAAATCCTGCCCCGTGCCTGATTCTTCTGAACCGCAGGGACCTCGCTTGTCTCGCCAGGCAGATAGATCCCGGAGAAAACAAACTCAAATTGTCCTGCATTCGGCGGCTGCCCCTTGGAAAGTAAGGTCAAAAGGTTCATTTTACTTAGAACGTTCTTCTGATCCCACATCAGAGGACTTTGATTTTGGCTGCAAGTTGAAATCTGGGTCGAAGTTATTCGGGCAATATCATTATTAGCCCCAGGGGCTGCCCAGATGCCCTGAGAGGATCTTTCCACTGTTATGGAGAATCACGTCATGGCGAGAAACCCAACAAGCGTTCCCTCTCCTGCTTGTTGTCAAGAGGGCTCCTGGAACTGAAGGTTTTCCCCACGAGACCATAAGTTGTCCACATGCATATAACACGTATGTCCTGCTCTTCAAATCTGGAGTACGAATGTAATTGTGTCTCTGTTTTTGCTTTCATTTAATCACCAAAGACCTTCAATAAGAAGCAGAAAGCTCTCTGATCTGCCTAAAACCAAAAAAACTTCTGGTCTGGCTACCAATGTTTCCAGATACAGTATCCAAAATGGTGGTTAACTCCCCAATATCCATTCTACCCCCAGAAGAATTGTCCAAACCACTCATGGTAACCCATTTCCCCTGGCCATTGGGTGGTTTAGCAATAGACATGAAATAGACATGTGACCCAGCCCTAACCACTGAGATGTAAGGGAAGCTGGGGGGCTCCTGGGAAAGGCGCTTTCTCTCCTGAAAATAAAGAGTATCTCACAATCTCCAGGGAGAAATTCTCTCTCTCAGTTGTCTCTCTTTCCTAGTGGCCTCTCTTGGCACCATGTTCCTGAGTGTTAGTCATTCCTGGTAGGGAAGAGAATGCATCTGGGATAGAAAAACACCAGCTCAGATTTTGTGGAGATTTCTCTTTGAATGTGTGGAGCAACAGAGACTACTGATGGACTGGCATAATTTCGGCGTTTGCCCTTTTTTTGGTCAAAGATTAAAGGAGGAAAAGGACCTTTCCCCACTATTCGATTTAACTCACTCAAATAGATGATAATGTGACAACTGTCACTGTGATTTAAGCTTGAATGTGAGGAATTTAAAAGCACTTGCTTGAAAAAAGTTGTATTACATCTTAAAAAAAACAAAAAAACGCTTCGGAATGATTTTGATTTTCCATTCCTTTGAAAAAACAAAGCTGAATGCTTTTCATCCTGAAAATGCCCTTTCATAATTTCTAGGATCCTGGCTGCAAGACACAAATTGAAAATCACCCACAGGAAACCTCTCCAGTAATTGCATCTATCTATACCCCACGCTTTGATCTCAGACGTTACTGGTGAGGCGGGGTGGAAATCTCAGGTGCTACGGAAAGATGATGATGGTGAGTCATACTTATGGGTTTTTTTTCTTCTGAAACTAGACCGTCTCATGTGTGACCTTTGCGATGAGATAGGACATCAGCTGACTGACAAGACAGTTGTCAATAGCCACATCTGACGCTAGCGTGTCGGTCTATGATATTTTATCTAGACCATCCTCACTGGTGTGGTTGACAGGGTTAAATGAGAAAATGTGTGCTGCAGTTCTCTGTTAATTGCAACGTGGTACATAAATACAATTCTTTGATCCATGCAATCTCTCTCTAGGCACAATAACTTAATTGTATGGTAGGGTTCTTCCGGTTTTCGGTTCTGATTTATGCTTTTCCAAGATTATCAAAGTTTCTAGCTCCTTGAACATGGACATCATACCTTGAGGATAGGAATCACTTTGGTACCCCTGCAGTTTCTAACAGCACACAGGTAGGAGGAGATAGTCCAGCCAGCGAGGAAATATTTATTGAAACTTGGGCCTGATCCATAAGGGGGCAACATAGTCAAACACATTGGGAAGGTCTGGCTGCAGCCAGCAAAGGGCAGAGACGATGAAGCCGAGCATCTCAGCAATGGAGGAAGTGGTGCCAATATGCAAATGAGGCCGGGCTCCACGCCCTAAGGCTTGGGAGTAGCCGGATAATTCAGGTGCTTTGACAGCCTTTCCCTTGGCTTTTGGCAGTCATGTGTGTATGCTACATTACCTCACACATCACCACACTCAGTCTTGGATCTTTTACATCCAACCCCGCCCCCATACACACACACACACACCCCGACCCCATCCCCACCCTAAGAGCCAGCAGTTAAAAATACCTATAACATCAGGATTATGCCACTTCTCTAGTGAAAATCAGGAAGATTAAGATGACGGTAAACACGATGATGAAGGGAGTCCATAAAAGTAAACTGAAAAGCACAACACAGAAGCTACTTAAGTGCCTAAAAATATTCAGTCGTTGTAACAGTTGCCATTGATTACCTATGTGCGGAGTGCTTGACAACCACTTTTCTCTCATAAGCCTCACACTCATGGTCTGAAGTAGCTACTTTGTGGAGCGCTGTGCCCCAGTCACTCTACACGGGAGAGGCAGCACCAGGCTTCACTTGGGGTCCCGTGCCCTTGGCCACCTCACCGGGTTAACACTGTCACACTCGTTCATTCAACAAGAGGTTACTGACTGCTCACTGGGGCCCTGCACACTCCTCGTTGCCAGGAATTCAGAGATAAAAGACACAGCGTCCTCCGGCAAGAGCTCGTTTTCCAAAGAAGCATGGAGACTGGTAAACAGATGATTACCGTATGGCATGACACAGACTTGACAGAGAGAAGAGTCACCAAACACAGCCCGGGAGGGCCAGCGAACACCTTCAGGAGGAGGTGACAGGAGCAGCCCTGTGGAACGGCCATAGCGGCACACTTGGCATCAGAACAAGCTTTGAAGGATGAGTAGGAAGAGCAAGCAGTTAAAGAAGGGAATGGGGATGGGGTGGCATGGGGGGGTGGAGGGATGCCAGGCACAGGGAAGGGTCTGAGAAATGTCCCAAGGGGAACGGGGACAAGCAGACCAAGAGGTGGACAGGGCCCAGGCCACATGGCCTTTTCATTTTGCCAAGGAGCATAGGCTCTGTTCTGCAGGCTAAGAGGGTGTTTGGGAGAATGTTATACAGGGCAATGGCCATATCATAAATGTGGTTTCAGAAGTATTGTTAGGCCAGCCTTATGGAGAAAGGATTCGAATGCAGCAAGTCTCTGCATGAAAGACCAGGGAGGGGCTTCCTGCGTAATCCAGGAGAGAAATGATAAGGACCTGAGAAGACAGCCGTGGTGGGAATGGAAGAGGAGGACAGGTTCCAGACTTGTTTAGGAGGAAGAAGAGGTCAGATTTACTGACCAAATGATAGTAAATAAGTAATGTGGGAGAGGCAGGGGTCAAAGATGACTCCCGGGTTCTGGCCTAGGTCACCGGGTGGATGGAGATGAATAAGTTCCACGAGGACTGTGGCTTATTCAGCAGGTGGCACAGTGACTAGCATGTAGTAGGTGCTCAGTAAATATTTCTGGAATGAATGATGGCATGAATGCCTGGGTGAGGAATATAAAGAAAGAGCAAGTAGTTTTGGGGGAGGGGTTGGAATGATGGTACATGTTGAGTGTGAGATGCTTATGAGATGGTCAGATAAAGATGTGCTGCAGACATTTGCATCTATAAGACTGGAGTTCAAAAGAGACATCTGGGCCAAAGGTATGGTTGTGGGAAACATCCACATTCACGTTCAGAATAAGGAGACCTGAAGACCAAAAGGAATCATGGTCAGATCCCGGGAACCATCAACAGTTAAAGGGCCAGCAGAGGAACAGGAGCCCTCAGAAGAGGTTTAAAATATAATGGCAAGAAAGAATGGTGTTGTAGAATCTCAAGATGGATGGGGTGTCACAGGCCCCTGGAAGGCCAAGTAGAATAAAAGCTGGAATTTATGCCTTGAATTTAGCAACCAGGAGAACAAAAGTCACATGGCCCTGGCTAGAAGGAACACTGAGATTCTGCAGACTGCTGGCAGGGTGAGATGCAGCACAGCTGAAGCCGTGGGAGGGGGAGGCCCACAGGCAAGGGGGAGAGCTGTGCAGGAGCCGACCCCGGACAGGAGCAAGTGAATCAATTGTTACACTTGCAGGAATTCTGATAGCTGGTATTAAACATAGCCATTATTAAAAATTAAATTATATAAACCTGAAAATTGAATAAATTATACTAAAAACAAAAGTTATAAACACCGAAAACTCGTCACTTCCTAATTATTTACATTTTACTGTTTTCTCAGCTGTCAAGGTTATTAACATCTATTATGTCTGGATGGCAGAAATACCGTATAACCGTGTGCTGCTGTACATCTCTTCCCTACCCCGCATTCAGTGATGTCATGGTGATAGGCTGAGACTGGCCATGGTGGGAGTATTTATACCAGGTGCAAATGCTACAGTTCGGGGTTCTTTTCTTCCAGAGAGCTGGTTGTTACCGTTTACCAGCACGCCACTGAAACCGGGCCAGCAGCTGCCTGCCCCCGGGCTTCTCCCTCAGGGAGAGGCGTTGATCCAATCACTACAGTGAGGCTGGTGTAGGGGAGGCGCTGACTGCAGTGTTTAGTCAAGGACAGTTCTTAGCGTCAGGGGGATGCCCGTGTCACCTTTCTAGAGAGTTCTCTCCAGGCTGGTATAGGGGCCAGCCAGAGAGGATTCAGAGGATTTGGGGGCAGGGATTGGGGTGCCAGTAACTGTGCTGACACTCAGGGCTGGATTTCAGGGCCAGAAAAAACGCAGGATGGGGGCAGAGGCCCGCGTGGTCGACTGGTCACCCGCACTGTGCTCAGGTGCAGATGACCCCAGCCCTGAGGGTTTTTCAGTTTTCATTGCCTCAGGCCTGGCTGACAGGAGCCTCAGGGCAGCTGGGGGAAACCAGACTAGGGAGGGCAGGATCTGGCAACCAAGCAGGGGGAAGTGAGATTTATTTATTTAAGGGGAAAAAAGACCAATTAAAATAATTCCGAAAAAAATCCCATCTGATGGGTAACATGAATCACTGGTCACACTGGGTGGTGTACCGGGAGGGAGGGGGGCGCCGTGGGTGCTGGGGTGCACTGTCTGTAGAGAATTAACAAATAAGAGGAAAACCAACTAATAGGCCTGCTTTTTATTATCGCCAGATGTGGCAATTCTAAACAACCGCAGTGACAAAATACACCTCCTTTGGGGCGGACTCCGCCCACGCACCCTCCACACATGTATTTTTGAGAACCTTCTATGTAATCAGTTGATTGTATTAGAACAGCTGACACATACTTCTTTAGTTCCTTTTTTGCGGTGTTTGTTTCATAGAATCACTTATTTTTAGAGTGTTGGAGGCATGTCTTGTTTTTCCATTCAGACACCAACATATATCAAGGGTCCCTGAGGAGCTGTCAGTTACGCTTGGAGTTTAAGGGCATTCGCAAAGATGTAATACGGTCTTTGGAAGAATCGGCAGACAGCCTTGTGTTGTATGTGCCATAAAAGAAGTGAGAAGTTGGTTATGAATCACCACTTTCCTATTATTCTAGCGTTGTGCCCTGCAGAGCAGAAAGAGGTTTTAAGCATTAAAAAAGGTTTTTTAAAAAGACAGAAGCAAACAGGATGTGGAAGGGATGACCTAGAAGCAAGTTCTGTTGCATTTCAACTGTGTGACCTTAGAAGTATTCTACTCAATTGCTCGGAGGCTCAGTTTTCCTGTTTGTAAAATGGGGTTAACGGTACCTGACTAGCTTCTTGCTGGGGCTGGTGAGACCAGGTGTAGGAAGGGGTGATGCACCGAATACAGCTTGGTGCTGCTTCACTTCCTCAGGATCCGGGAAGGGGGAGCGTGGAGCCCAGAGCGAGCCTATCTGAGGAGGTTAAATGAGGTTTAGATCTGCAACTTCAGTTGCCACTGCCGATACAGTGTGCTCAGAAATGTCTGGGGACATCAAAGTGAAAACTGGAACTTGGAAACTGGGAAAACAGGTCAGTGGGGAAAGGAGACAGGTCAGGGCTCTCCCGGAGTGGGGCTCACCCCACTCAGCCGTGATCACGTAGTAGGTCAGCACCTCGCACCGGCTCAGAGCTGCGATGTCTGGTTGGGAAGGAAAAGTCAGGTCTAGAAGCGGCTCTGGGAGCAGCAGTCCCAACACCACTTGCCAACTGGCAGATTCGATTTGAACCAGAAGCCTCTTCTCTTTTCATTGTCTTGGCTGCATTTTTGAAGAGTGGATGGTTCTTCTAGAAAGGAGGGTGGTAGAAATCCTATGAACCCCACCAAATCTCCCAAATCAAATGGAAAAGAAAACAAACAAAATGCCCAGTGACCTCTTTGCAGCTCACTCTACACAGAGTATACGCAGCAATATAAAATATGGGCTTTTTCTTTACTACCTGAAAAGGGATGGAAAGTTATTTCCCGAGGGTGCTGATGTTGGCACGGTGATGAAGGATGATATACTGTCACCCCTCCCAGGCATGGTCCATCTGCCTTCTTTGATGCTGAGCAGGGGCTGGGGTCTTTAGCCATAGGACAGGGAGGGAGGAGGGCCGGAGAAGCTGCCCTGTGCTCCCAGGTCAGACCCTCCCAACATGAAAGAGCTTTTACACATAGAGCTCTAATACTTCTCCGTGGAATTTAAATAACTAAAGGCAAAGACAGAAAAGGGTCTCTCCCCTTTCTATCTAGTGCTTAATGAACAGGGTAAGGCTGAGAAGGGAACAGGACAAATCAGATTAGAAGAAACAAGCCTTTGAGACGGTCCTGGGCTTCAGATGGTTGACCCAGGAGCAGGTCAGGCCAAGAGCTGAGAATCTAGTGTTGGGACCCAGGGCAGGCTGCCACAAAGTGTGCCTCAATGGCATATTGATTATTTAGAATTAAAGTTACTTAAGAAATGGCCAACGCAAGAAGGACACTCTGACCTTCCTTTCTTTTCTCCCTGAAAGCAGAAAATAAATCTCTCATGTGAAAGGTGCTCTCCCTGTATCTGGAGGTAGAAGGACACTCTTATCGCCAAAGATAGGGAATTCAGGCCAAGAAGCCTATATAAACAAGCCTGTTACTTCTTTAATTTACTATCGCAGCCCAAACTCTGTTTAGATTCTTGACTAATTGAACACCCAAAACCTAAGTTTCTTTGTCCTGTCAATTCCTCACAAATTTATTGTTTGTCTGAAGAGTATAAAAGCTGCCTGCTGCCTTCTCTGGCTACTTCTTAGGTCCCATTTCTTTTTTTTTTTCTTTTTTCTTTTTTTTTTTTTTTTTTTTTTTGCTGCACTGCACGGCTTGCAGGATCTTAGTTCCCTTACCAGGGACTGAACCCGGGCCCGGCAGTGAAAGCGCCGAGTCCTAACCAGGGGACCGCCAGGAAATTCCCATAGGTCCCATTTCTATGAGACCTCCTTGTATGTGATTAAAATTATTTCCTTCTTCTCCTGTTAACCTGTCTTGTGTCAATTTTATTATTAGTCCAGCCACAAGTGAGGTAGAGGGCTGACATTCCTCTCCCCGGCACTAGTGACACACTTTTCCTACCTGGAGAGACACCAGGTAAGATTCGCTCCCAGGTGGAACCCTGCCTTCTCCACCAGTCACCCCCCTCTACCCACCTGCCTGATTCCAGCAGCCCAGCCCACCGTGCCAATTAACAGCCTACATTTCCCACAGGCCTGACAATCTGTATTACCGGCAATTCCTCAAAACACAGAGGTGAGGTAGTATGAAATGTTATCCTGGCAAACTTTGCAGGGTAAGAAACGTGACAAAGTATCCCAATTAATTACTAGCAAATCTAGACTCACATGGTCTTGTGGGTTACACAAACAACCCAGCCACTTTGCTTCTTGTTCTCCAAATATAGTATCTATGCAGCATGCCAGAATCTCACCAGGCAGGATTTTTACCGCAGAGGAAGAAAACACAGCAGGTGTCAAGGGTCATTAACCTCACCCTGGTCTCTTTCTGAAAATCAGTACTCTGACATGTCCAGGCTACCTTTTAAAGCTCCATGTGTATATGATGCAAATTTACACTTGCTTTGCATATGCATTTTTGGGTCTATTTTTGAGCCAGTTGCTGCACTCAATCAAGATAGTTTTAATTCTGATATTCTGGATCTAAAATAATCTGCTGTGGTATTTCCCACCCCTGTGCCCTCTCTGAATCTATTTCCAAACCATTATTCTGCTCATGCTCATTGGCTTTCAAAGTTGGAATGGCCAATGGATGCAGAGAAACACAACCTTCATGTTTAACTGAGGCGAAGAAGGACTTTTCCTTGGTGATACTGAGGGGAAAGTGTAAATTACAGAAGCAGTAACCAGAAAACAGACCTTCTATCAGAAGCTGGCTCTCTCCCCCAGCCGTGTCCAAAAACCTTCGCTATGAATGTATAGAGGAAGTAAACCTTAACCACACTGAGGCTTAAAAAAATTACACTGGTTTCTGTATGTGGCTTTTGTAAATCAGTTAAGTTACGTCACATTTCCACCTCGAACGTGTGATAATAAGGTCAGGGTTCCCCAGTAGACAGCAGAAAAAACCATATGGCACCTTCCTACACAGTCTGTTTTTCCCTTCAAGCTGACAATGAATCATTTGTTGACATCAGTGGGGCCATCACATGGCAGATACGAAATGTGAATAAATGTGCCTGGTGGAGCAATAGTGTTGCTGGAGTGGAATGACCCTGGCACCTCCTTGCGGAGGCCAAACGTGACTAAGTCTCTTTCTCTGTACTGTATGGAATTAAATAACCACGTGTCAAAAACAAACAGCTCCTGCCTTGCGACCCTAAACTGTAAAACATGCTGGCAGCGCCTAAAACCTCTTGCAAAATATAATTACAGGTACCAATGCTTTGAGACTTTGGACATAATCCAACTCAACTTAAAATAGTAACAAAGGCTGAGTGTAAACCTGTGACATAGATTCTCTGAAAAGGGGCCAGGAGTCAGGCCAAGGGCTAATAAGCCTTTTAGGATCAGAAGGAGACTGCTCCATTCAACGACAGCTGACCCTCCAACTCTGACCCTACTCTCCACAGAGAATTAGATCAGAAATCCCTAAGGGCAAGTATTTTTGCCCATATTCCCAGTCCCACCGTTGCAGAAATGAACTGAGGTGCACAGCTACAACCATGGGAGCTTTGAGGTGTTTGTTTTCTAATTTATTTATCATTTGAATGTAGTTTGGTAATTTCCTGTAGGGAAAGGATCTGGGGTAGATTGGGAAGCATGCACCGTCAGGAGCCAAAAATTTCACAACTGCTAATCTTCCATCCTGACTCTCTTGCAAAAAGACTTTAATATTTATTCACAAGGGAGCTCTGGAAACAAGTCGGCTATTATCCGGGAAAGTCTATGGCAGCAGACTCCTTTGTACCAAGAAACTGGCGCAAGGTCTTGGGCCCACCATCCTAGCTGATTGTGAGCTGCGTTAGCACATTTCCCCACTATATTATCATTACAAAACTTTTTTGGAAATTTAAAAACAGTTCATGGCAAGAATAAAGACAATATTTATGGTACATACTTTCTGGAAGATTTGGATGAAATAAATAGTTGATTAAGTATCTTGTCAGTAATTCAGGCACCATTTAACTGTGCCATGGTAATTGTCTAGATGTTATTATTATAATGCTTCATCCTAACTTCGTTTGAATTCTGACACCTGGACACATGTTGGATCATCTGTCCAGCTTACAATGATGCCCAGTTCTCTGGTAACCCTCATCCCTGTCTTCCAAGGGTTTGGGCTGGTCTTGTTTGTCCTATGTCCCCTGCCCCCTGTCCACAGCAGTGTGGACCAGAGGTGCCCACCCCACATAGGCTTACTCACTCACTGGCCCTTCTCCTGGAAAATGAAATGGAACAAAGAAATCTTTCCCATTAGCTGTACTTAAAATATATAAAACGTGGGTGCAGCCAGGGACCATGTCCCACCCTTGCACTGAGGAGCAGGGGAAGTTGGTCTACAAAAACCAGAGAGAAAGCCCTGATTTCTTCCAGGGCTTGTGTCCAGTTCCTCCCCAAGGCCCAGCTGCAAGCTCATTCCTGACTCTGACACTCCTGAAAGCTGACATTTTCCCTGCTTGTTTAACTCTGGGTGGTTTCTGTCCCACACAACTAAATGATTCCTAACTGGTGCAAATTCCTATCTGGGAATCACATCATTTCATGCGGCTTTGGGATCCAGGCTGATCTGCATCTAAAGCCTTGCAGCATCTCAGAGGCACTGCCTCTGAGTTCTCTGTGCAGAGGCTTCTGGCAACTTGGGTATGAGTTCTGAGCCTGTTCATTCTAAGGATGTGAACTCAGCAAGTCCTCTAGCCTCAGTGCAGCTTAGTTTCCACACCTGTAAAGTGAGAAAAACTAACTAAACATTGATAATGTTGATAAAGCACAAAAAACTTGAGCTTTGAGGTGACTCTCGGGTTAAAGTCCCAGCTCTGTCCCTCATCAGAGCCTCAGTGTTCTCATTAGATTGTTTGAAAAATTAGGAAAAAAAAAAAAAAAGGTAAATGCACCTGACATGAGACAAGTCCTGTGTAACAGGCACTTTTATTATTACTGTTACTGTCATTACCGCTCCTGCTCTCCTTCTTCTTCCCAATGAGTGTGAAAGTTCTCCATAATCTACAGAGAACAATTCCCTAAAGAAAGGGTATACTTAGAGAATCTTTCTTGAGAAATAAAAAGCAGTGTCTGACATTTCTCTTGCTCAGCCAGAGGTGTTTAGCTCTCTGACAGTATAACTTCCTGGCTCTGATTGGTTGATCTAGCACTGAGAAAATAGGAAGGAAATAGATGTTTCCCCCTCTCAAGAAGAGGAGCTGCAGCCTGGCAATAGTGGGAATGCTGCTGACTCTGGAGGCGGCCAGGCCTGGTTGCCTGTCCTCAGGCCACTTAACTCTCTGAGTTTCTTCTTGGTAGAACCAGAATGACAATGTCATCTACTCCATGGGATCCTGAAAACATTGGAGGCAGTAGGTATGAAGTGGTACTCAACACAAGTTATTTTTAGGACAGTCCTCACTTAGAACTTACCCTAACTCTCCGATCTCCCACCTAGAGCAGCAGAAAGAGAAAAATCCTTCTGACAGCCATGCAGTGTGGCTCTGTGTTAGTAGGAACCCCCCATGTGTTTTTCAGCAATTTTCCTACTAGGTCATCATTTTAGGAAAAGAGATAAATCAAACCTCTTTCCCTTAATACATGTTGCATTATTTGGATTTTTTTAGGAACTGAAATTTGCATTCAGTGCAACTTAAAGAGAACAATTTTGACAGTTCTAATGTATCGGAATTTCAGTTCAGACCAGGATCCTGTTTTATCTTTAATCACAAGTCATTTTAAAACAAAGGGGTTTCATTCTAGAAAAAAAAAGACAAATGACACGCTAAAGATAAAATTAGGGTCTGGGTTCCCAACTTCAGGCCAAAGTTGATTCTCAGAATGGCTCTGGAAAGTGGCAGTGCTGTGAGGTCCTCAGGTGGAGACTGGGGAGGGTGCTGAGCCACGTGGCATCACAGTGGGGGCATCATGCAGTGGGCTGGGCCTGGGAGAGGCACTGCCAGAACCACAGGCCATCAGGTGGTGGTAGGGTGATCGACTCATCCTGCTTTGTCCAGGACCACCTCAGTTTTAAGCCCAGGGACCAGATAACTCCTTAGTCCTGGGCAAACCAGGACCGTTGGTCACCCCAACAGGTGCTGCTCTGACCTGCCTCATATGCATCTAACCCTTTAGCCTTCCTAGACATTCTGATCCCTGACTAATCTGTTCCATAGACTTTTCTTAAATTTTCTTCCTTATTTTTTCTTATCTGTAGAGCAGAAGACAAACATAACAGGAGGGGGAAAGTGTTTGAGGACAGATAATCAGTGAGGCTATTAACCATTGCTCATATAGCCATGACCTTGGACTAGAAGGGAATTGCCCTCAATCTTCTCGCAGCTCAGGACCTCAGAAGCAGTAAACACCATCCCTGGTGACGAGCAGCACTCATGGTCTCTCTTTATGGCTGTGTTTGCTTTCTTACTTTTATATAAATTTATTAAAAGAATATTAATTGGCAGCATTGACACTAGAGTTAACTTCCTCTTCATACCCTTTCTTCGCTGATGTGTGGAGCAGAGAAGGAAGGATGTCTTCCCTTTCCTGCCAGAGGAAATAGATTTGCAAAGAACATGAGCCCCCAAAGGAAATTCCTCTTGCCCGATTCTTTTTTTTCTAAAGCAATATTTGCTGGGGCGGGGGGGTGGTTCATCACGATTATCAAAGTAATACACGCATATTGTCACAAACAAAAAAAAAAACAGAGGAGGAATAAAAAAAAATCACACGTAATCCCAGAATGTCACCTTTTAAAACACACCGAATAGCAACACAAACAGTGGACATCTTCAGTGAGCAGGACTTGTTCAGGTGGGTCACTCTGTCATTCAGCAGAGCCACCGGCTGCTCTGAACATTCTCCTCGCTACTGCCTTTTACACAGTAGCAGCAACGGCAAGCCCATTACTAAATGACAGTACCCAGTCTTCTTCCTCCAGGATGCTGAACTTGTGAGAGCCTTGAATCAATCAACCCATCCACCAACAAATACTTGTAAAGTTTCTACGACGGTGCAGGTACCCTGGGAACAAGGCAGGAGACGACCCACACCCTCACGGACAGAAAATACACTGGGCAAGTGTGATGAATTATGCCAACTGGCAGAGAGAGTGCGGGGCGAGTGGGTAGCCAGGGGATCGCTCTTATCTGAGAGGCAGGGAACTCTTCCTAAGGATGTTATACGTAAGTCAAGACTCGATGGCATCTATGAGTGAGGCAGGTGAAGACAGGGAGGAGGAAAGACGCAGGCCGAAGGGGCAGCCCGTGGGAAGGCCAGAAGTGGGAGCGTCCTATTTGAGGGGCAGCGGGGAGAGGGCCAGGTGACTACAACACCCAGGGCAATGGAGAACGAGGCATGAGCCCCGGATGCTGGGGAAGGAGCAGGGACAGAATGGGTGAGGTCTGGAGGTCCATGTTCTGGTTTGGGGGCTTCCACCAAAAGCAACGAGAAGCCACCCCAGGCTGGTCCATGGGGGCAGGATGGGACCTCTGCTGTGAGAAGGGAGGGCTGCAGAGAGCAGGGCGGGGGTGTGTGGAAGGGGGTAACTGGAGGGAAGAGACGTCTGGAGAGGGAGATGGGGAAATGGGCGTGTTTGCAAGGTATCTAGGTGACAGAACCAGTAGAACTTGGTGACTGAATAAATATGGTGATGAGGGGGCCCAGATGGTAGGCTGCAGAAGGAAGGGTCTGCAAGCTGGAAGGACAGCTCCTAAGGCGGGGCTGGCTTCGTGGGCATGTGGCCTGTGCAGTGGCACAAGCCTGTGCTTGGAAGGACCCAGCACTTGGTCGAAGGCTCTGCTGTCACTGTCTTAAAATACTTAAATCATTTTTACACAAGGGGCCCGGCCTTTTCATCTTGCACCAGGCCTTCAAATTACATCACCG
Source organism: Balaenoptera physalus (assembly GCF_965194825.1). Classification (NCBI taxonomy): domain Eukaryota; kingdom Metazoa; phylum Chordata; class Mammalia; order Artiodactyla; family Balaenopteridae; genus Balaenoptera; species Balaenoptera physalus. The sequence goes on along the minus strand of NC_138888.1, from coordinate 9,675,599 downwards.
GTCCTACAGAGGGCTAAATGTCTGCTACATGTGTATGCAGAATCTTCACTTGGCTAATGGGACTTGGACTCCATCCAAGGCTATTTATCCCAGATAAATGGAGATTGTCGGTTTATCCCGTCAGGCAGGACACGAATCTAAAGAAGGCTCGGTGGTCCCAGTCAGTGCAGTTCGTGTCTGCGAGCACATCAAGGAAGGTCTGTGGTTAAAGTTCACGAGAGCAAGAAGAAGACAGAAGACACACTGTGCACGAGCCTTGGAGACAGTCGGGAGACGGAGGGCATCTTAATAACATGAGCTCCAAGCTTGTTGCTTTAGTGAAACAGGAATTTCCCTCACCCAAGTTTCGTTTAGTTTAGTAATTCAAGCTAAAAAATTCTGTCCATTCAAGCCAAAGCTAAATGGGTATACCGTTTGGCAGAAAGCAGTTTTTCAAATGAGTGGTTTATTATTTTATTTGGCTAAAAGTCTCAGGCTACACAAAATTTGCACTTAAAAGAAAATTATTATTGTAAAGGTTTAAAAGAAAATTTTTGAATATTCCTATGCTTGAACTTCAAGAAAAAGAAAAAGGCAGTCCTTTACAAAATTTAAGGTATAACACCTTTAACTGATTATTCAAGGAACCATCTACAGATAGAATTGCTGTGAGAGTTTATAGGTTCTGGACCAAATAATAATTAGTACTTTCACTATTTTTTTAAATTTTATTTATTTTTGGCTGCGTTGGGTCTTCGTTGCTGTGCACGGGCTTTCTCTAGTTGTGGCGAGCGGGGGTTACTCTTCATTGCAGTGCGTGGGCTTCTCATTGTTGTGGCTTCTCTTGTTGTGGAGCATGGGCTCTAGGTGCGTGGGCTTCAGTAGTTGTGGCACACAGGCTCAGTAGTTGTGGCTCGCGGGCTCAGTAGTTGTGGTGCACGGGCTTAGTTGCTCCGAGGCATGTGGGATCTTCCCGGACCAGGAATCAAACCCGTGTCCCCTGCATTGGCAGGTGGATTCTTAACATCTGCGCCACCAGGGAAGTCCCTACTTTCACTATTAAATGCGGAAATAAACTATTAAGAATAACTGAGCTATAGATCACCATTCTGAGTTTCTTTGGTGTCTTATATCCACTTACAGCAGCAAATTTCTAAAAAATACTAATGTTACAGGAAGAATAGGGGAAATCTGGCAAGCTCTTCCAAATATTTACAAGGCTACATCTTTTGAAGTTGACTTAGTAATGTGCTTAAAAGGAAGGGCTTTGAAGTCAGATGGTTTCGGTTTAAACCTCGGATCCGTCTTGGGAAAGTTGTTTAACCTGCCTGAGCCTCAGTTTCCCCACATGTAACTGGAGGTAATTCCTACTTGCTGTTTGTAATTTTCATGTTGTTGTCATTCAACAACCTGTATTTTTAAAATAGCTGCTAACGGATGATTAAATGCAGTTATCTGCGTGAACCTTTGTGTATTTCCTTAACAATGGCCTCAATTCCTTTGATAGGTCACTCTGAGGGCAGGGGGCAAGGCTAGGAATCGGCTGCACTGTTCTGCTTATTGCAGAGGGTGAAGGAATTGGTGTCTGTCCCTCAGAAGGGAAGAGGTAAAGAGAGGGACCGAGGTAGGGGCACGGGGGAGGGAGAGGAGTCAGTGAGCTGGTGTCACCCGAGGGGTTCACGGTGGGGAAGCAGCCCGGGGCACATCCAGAGAAGCAGGCTGCCCATGGGTCTTTCAGGACCAAGATGCGTTTGCATTTCTTTGATGTAAGCCAGTGTCTCCCTAAATGTATCTCACAGGTAAAGTGATACTATTTGTACCACATCTGTATTTGCTTCTTGGGGCTTCTGCAACAAAGCACCACAGACTAGGGGCCTCGCGACAACAGAAATTTATTCTCCCATAGTTCTGGAGGCCAGAAGTCTGAAGCCAAGGTAGCGGCAGAGTTGGTTCCTTCTGCAGGCCCTGAGGGAGACTCTGTCCCATGTCGCTCTCCCAGCCTCTGGTGTTTCTTGGCTTGCCGATGCATCTCTCCAATCTCGGCCTCCGTTGTCACACAGCCTTTTCCAGTGTGAGCATTTCTCTCCGTCTCTTCACGTAGCACCTTGAAATTTTTTGAAAATCAAGACCCAAACAGGCTTTCACTGGCCCGACCTTTCTCCTCCAGGTCAGGGCCGATGTTGTGAGACTCGGGCCCGCTCCCCTCTGAGTCTGCACTCCGGTGGCCAGCACCCCGTCTCCTCCTGAAGTGGGATGGGCTCCCAGGGCAGCCTCGAGTGTGGTAAGGAGAGCTGAGGAGGAGCTCGGGACCCAGCTGTCAGGATCATGCTCACGTTTCACCCTAGTTCGGAGGTGTGCTAACCACCGACCACATGTGGGGAGGCCAGGCCTTACCCAAGCCAAGGAGCCTGTTGTCTGGCTGCAGAGATAAAAGAAACACCTCCCTGTGTTAGTTTCCTTTTGCTGTGGTAACAAATTACCACAACCTCCATGGCTTCAAACAACAGAAATTTACTCGTGCACCGTTCTGGGGGCCAGAAGTCCAAAGTCAAGGTGTCATCACAGTCACGTTCTCTCAGAGGCTCTAAGGGAGACTCCTTCCTTGGCTCATCGTATCTTCTGGTGGTTGTCAGCAATCCTTGCCTCTCCTTGGCTTGAAGATGCATCCCTCCAATGTCTTCCTCTGTCATCACATAATGTCCTCCCTGTGTATCTATGTGTTTGTGTGCAAATTTCCTCCTCTTCTAAGGACACCAGTCTTTGGATCCACTTAGAATCTATTCCAGTATGACCTCATCTTAACTTGATTACATCTGCAAAGAGCCTATTTCCAAATAAGGTCACATTTACAGGTACCAGGGGTTAGACTTGAACATATATTGGGGGGGGGGCACAATGCAACCCACAACGCTCCCTAGTGAATATGTCTTGTATTTATGAAAAAGAATGCAAGGAAGCAAGGACTGGGTGCCACAGGAGTAAAATTCATTCTAAATCTAGATAAAGGAGAAATTATCCTGAGATGGTTGAAAGAGTAGGGGATTTTGAAGAATGGTTAGGAATTAAATAGAGATAAGGCTAAGGACATAATAATAAAACCATTTACTGATCACCTGTACAGGCACCTAGGAGGAGACAGTGGGGTGGAAGTGTGGAGGTGGGTTGTGTGGGCATCTTGTAGAGGATGAACACCACCTGTCTGGCCTGAATGAGAGCTTCCTGCAGGGAAGGTAGGGAACGGGGATGGACAGGTTGGTCAGAGGAGAGTGGTAGGGGGCTTCCATGTCACACCAGGAGTCGCTAGAACAAGGGAGCCCCTGAAAGTGAATTAGCAGGGAGTCTTATCTCCAACTGTCATGGGACAGGGCGTAGAAAATATATGTGAAGAAAAAATGTGCATTCCTCCAATTGCAGATTAGGGACGATTGCTGTAATTTTCTCAACCTTTTGACAAGGATGTGGCTAGAGTCAAAAGATGTGTTCTGGTCCCATCTCTGGCCCTTGTGACATCAGGCAAATCCCTTAATTTTTCTGCAGATAAATTTCCTATCTCTCAAAGGAAGATAATGACACCTGCTCACTGGTTTTATTGGGAGACCTTCCAGGATAATGTTTGGGGAGCATTATTACAGAGCTAGGAGCCTTGGCAAGATTCTCTAGGTGGCTATGCGTGGCCCTTGCCCTGAGATTGCTTTAAAATTCACGAAAGAATCAAAACAGACAAAAATTAATTTAAATAGTATTGGAGGGGCTTCCCTGGTGGTGCAGTGGTTGAGAATCCACCTGCCAATGCAGGGGACATGGGTTCAAACCCTGGTCTGGGAAGATCCCACATGCCTCAGAGCAACTAAGCCCGTGCGCTACAACTACTAAGCCTGCACTCTAGAGCCTGCGAGCCACAACCACTGAAGCCTGCGCACCTAGAGCCCGTGCTCAGCAAGAAAGAGAGGCCACCACAATGAGAAGCCCGTGCACTGCAATGAAGAGTAGCCCCAGCTCGCCGCAACTAGAGAAAGCCCACGCACAGCAATGAAGACCCAACGCAGCCAAAAATAAATAAATTAATTTTTAAAAAAATTAAAAAATAAATAGTATTAGAAAAGACAAATAATTTAATTAGACTTGAGTGTGCTGATTTTTTTTCCCCATATGTCGGTGGAAAGGTCTATGCAGAAAATGGTACATGCACTAAAGTCAGGCAAAGCCTGCGCTTGAATCTCACCTCCGCCACTTAACAACAGTGTGCATCTCCGAAGTCTCGTGGACCCTCTGAACTTAAATCTTGCAATCAATAAAGTGGGGACAGTCAGTACATGCAGACTTTTTGCAAGGATTAAATTCCGTCAGATATGTAAACTGCCTGACATAGGAGATACTCAGTTAATGCTCTTCGTTATTACAGATGGGACAGTTTTGCTTCTCTTATTATCTTCCTTTTCCAGGCACTGACAAGAAAATTCACCGTTGCCTGGGGAGAAACAAAGGGTCGGCAAGGGTTCCCTCCTCTGGGGAAGAAAATCTGCCTTCAACAGTTCCCTTTCTACATCTTTTTGTTCTGGTCTATTTTATTTAACAGCAAAGGGGCTGTTTAGAATGTGGAGTTTTCACGGGTTTCAGAGCATCTTCTCTCTTCCTCTTCTCTGATTTTTATTTGGGCTCTCTTGTTGCTAGGGCTGGCTGTGGGTGAGCCTGCCTGCCGGCCCACAGCAGGAGACTCCAGGCCCCGCCTGCGCTCTCCTGCCTGGCCTCTCCCGGCTGGCTGGGCTGCCCTGTGAGTCAGCTTCCCCCTCTGTCCCTGTTCACTTCATCGCAAAATGAGGATAGTAGAATTATTTACCAACCACAACAGGGTGCTGTGGCAATTGACAAATGCGTGATTATAGAGCACACTCATACATAAAGCCCCTGATAAAGCTAAATATTATTTTTATAGGCACTCTCAAAAGGAAGATTTTACTAGCGTCTGGGGGGTGACTCTCCGGGTTGCTCATGAACTTGGCCTCCCAGCTGGGTGTGCTTCTTCCTCCCAAGAATAGGATTGTGAACATCCAACTGGAGGCCCATTTCCCTATGAGTGTGGCCTTCCAGGGCCAGAATTCTGTCCTGTTTGGCAGCACTGAATGGAGACCATGGAGTTGCCAGTTAAATTTGCCAGGACTCTCAGGTAAACTTAAATTTCAGGTCAATGACATACAATTTTTTTAGTATAAGTACGCTTCATACAATAGTTGTAAGAGAAGCAAAACACTTATACTAAAAAATTATTGTCTGTCTATCTGAAATTCAAATTTGGGCATCCTGTTTTAATTAGTTTGTTTGTTTTGGCTAAATCCGGCAACCCTAGGGTTCACAGTGTTTTAGTAGCACCACCTCAGGACCATGATATTTAGACATCACAATCATCAGCTCCTGCCTTCAAGAGATCACAAATATCTATTATTGGGGCTCATGTTAACGTGTAACACTATATATATCTATCTCAACAGTAGCACAAAGTGTGTGTGAGAGGTGTGTGTGTGTGTGTGTGTGTCTGGTGTGTGGCTGTGTTCCAATAAATATATTTACAATAAGAGGCATCGGGCTGGATTTGACCACAGGCTGAAGTTCACCACCTCTGTTGTAGAAGATAAGACTGCACAAGCTTGGGAGCCATACTGCCTTGGTTCAAGTTCTGACTTTGCCGTTTACTACCTGTGTGACCTTGAGCAAGTGACTTAGCATAAGATGAGAGTAATAATAGTACGTCTTCATAGGGTTGTTGTATTAAATGAGTTAATAAACGTAAAACTCTTAAAACCCTGCCTGGAACAGACTAAGTGCTCAAACAATGTTAATTGTTAACTTAAACCCAGTTACACCACATATATCAGTTAGGATTAGGTCTGAGTATTAGGATTAGGTCAGAAAACCTGAAATGGCAAAGGCTGAAATACGAGAGACTTTATCTGGCCCTCTGGTCAATTATGGCAGAGTCGCTAGGGCAGCTCCACAATTGGCAGGGACCCAGGCTCCTTCTAGCTTGTTGCTTCACCAGCCTCAACATGTGGTCTCACCGGTGCTTGAGTTCTAGCATCTTGCGCATATTCCGCATTGCCGCTAGCAGGAAGCAGGAAGGCAGGGAGGAAGGGGATGCTCTCTCCCTTTGGAGATACTTCCCGGAAGTTGTGTGCACCCCTGCCACTTATTTCCCATTGGCCAGGACTTAGGCACGTGGCCACAGGGAGCTGCAAGGGGTGCTGGGAGTTTTAGTTGTTATTCTGGGTTTCCCTGGGAGTTCTAGTACTAAGGAGAAAAAACATGTATGGGGGAAAACCAGCGGTCTCTAACACAACAGTGCTTTCCAGAACCTGCTATATTAAAATCAAAACCCTTGGACTTCCCTGGTGGCTCAAGTGGTTAAGAATCCTCCTGCCAATGCAGGTGACACGGGTTCAACCCCTGGTCCGGGAAGATCCCACATACTGTGGAGCAAGAAAGGCCTTGTGCCACAACTACTGAGCCTGTGCTCTAGAGCCCGCGAGCCACAACTACTGAGCCCGCATGCCACAACTACTGAAGCCTGCACGCCTAGAGCCTGTGCTCCGCAACAAGAGAAGCCACAGCAATGAGAAGCCCGCGCACTGCAACGAAGAGTAGCCCCTGCTCACCGCAACTAGAGAAAGCCCGGGGAAAGCAGCGAAGACCCAGCACAGCCAAAAATAAATAAATAAAAATAAATAAATCTATTCAAAATTTATTAAAAATAAAATAAAAACCCTTAATTTAGCAAAATCTCCTCGTAGCCAGTGTAAACAGGTGGCTGATAGAGAAGGGGAAATTTGAAACAAGAAGAGCACGACAAAGAAGAGAAGAGGCAGACCGAGGCCATGTAGGTGGTTTCTTGGACTTTGTTCATTTGTGGTCTGCTTGTTGTGAGGTTGACAGGGAGGGTTGCGGCCCAGGAATCACGTCCAACAGCCTTCCTTCTCTGTCGCCATTTACAAAGGAGTTCGAGACATTGGCATCTCCGCAGCTGCAGGTCCTCTCTTCCTGACCTAACCCAGGGCGGCGGTAGCTAAGCAGGAGTGGGTGTGGCTGCGGGGAGGAGGCTCCAGGGAATGGCCTGGATCTCAGAGGAGCGGCCTGGCACTGCTTCTGAGCTCTGCTTCCACTGTGCACTCAGGGCTTGTCTCTGCAGCCACACCCCAGCCCCAGCCAGTTGTGCCGCCTATCGCAGACCGCCGTGCCCTCCCCCTCGTCCCTGTCCACTATCGGCTGGGGGTGGGTCGTGGGGAGGAAACTCTGCCTTTCTGGCTCTCTCTCCACTCCTTAAGTGGCAGCAGCAGCAGCTTGCAGAGTTAGGTGCTTCAAAGGGCGGAATAGTTAGATCAGTTTAAACTCTGTTGGTTCTAGCTCCTAATCCTTTCAATAATCATTGTTGGATCCCTTTGGGAAACCGTAAGATGAGAATAAATTTTATTGGAGTCACTTTGATGCGTTTTAGGTCCATGACTGTGGGTTTTTTAGTAAGATTTTTTTTTCCTCTGTCATTTTGTTTTGTTTACAAACAGACTTTTTTTTTTTTTTCAAACAGACTTTTTAAGTGAGTATCTATCAGTTCTTACTTATGCTGCCAAACTACTTTGACATCATCTATAATTCTTCACCCTCCCAAACTGCATGTGCAGGTGAAATTAATTCAGTGAGTATAAATTACTGATAACAATCTTCTATTCCTATTGTCTGTTCTATTGAGAAGAAATCTTTGTAGTCTTAGTACATGCAACGGAAATTGTAGTGAAGCAAGAAATGAATTTAGTCTCTGTCTTTGAATGTCGCCCAGTCCCCTCTGGGACTATGCAATCAGTCTCCTGTTTGGATTGACTGAGAGCACCTGAAATAGTCATAAACCAAAGCCCTTAGGCCTGGTCCCTGGTAGGTTTTCAATAACTTTTTGAATAAATAAATGAGAATCATGATTATGCTAATTAATGTTTTTGAAAAGCTGTGCCTGTCTTCCTCAGCAAATAGTTGTCCAGCATTTGGCGATGTGACACCTCTCTTCTTGGCACAAACTGTGGTGATACATCAGTAAGGTGACAGCTAGGAGTCAGTCCACAACTATCAGCCCACTTCAGGGAAACGATATGACCAGCGGGACAAGCTCCTGCATTGCATGGGGTAGTGATGGCTTTTCTCTTACCAGTTTCTTAGCTGGAAGTCAGCACCAAGTAACATCAACAAGTAACTAATTACTAAAATTTCCAGTCAACATAAGAGATATGTATTGGTATGATTGTGAAGGAATCATTTAACAAATTTTTGGGAAAAAATAATCCAACAGAAATCTAACCCAACTGAAAACACCTGAACACTAGGTTATTTAATTTGGATTATTCGAAAGCACAAAAGCAGCAAAATTCCTTAATGCTATAAACCCTTCAATGTCCCTGCTTCTTAAAAGAGCATTTATTAATTTTTTAAATTACTGAGCGTGTAATGTGTTTGTTTTGGCTTCAACCTTGCCAAGAGGATGCTCTGAACTTTTTAACTTCCAGCTATTGTTCTTATCTCCACCCAGTGCTAGCCTGATGACACTAGTATCACTCTTGATTAACATCAAAGAGTTGCCTTATCAGCCTCAAAATATTAAGTTATGGTCTTCATACCGAAGAGGTCCCTTTCTCAAACCCATGTATCTTAGCTTCAGGGATATTAATGCTATGCTGAAGATATTCCCATTCCCCAAAGTTTTCATTCATTCCCTTTGATTGTTTTGTGCCTGTTTCCCCCTCTCCAACCAGATGGCCGGTTTCTTAACAGGCAAGAACTTTTATTCATCTTAGTCCCCACGCTGCCTTGGCAGCCCCAGCGCCCAGGTGAGTTCTTCATGTAAGCAGCAAATCTGCAATAATGCTCACTAAATAAAAGAGAAGATATGGCCATCAGGTAGTCGTGCTTATTTTATTGTATGGCTTGTAAACTGAGTCTGAAAATATTTACAAAAACGCTTGAGGAGTGGCAGCATCGGGGAAAATAGTTCATGGCTCCAAAGGGCCTGCTCTGAAGACAGTCCTCATTGGAGAGCATAAGACCTGGTATATTTGTTGGAGGGACAAAAGGGTTTCATTGTTTTTCAGTTACCTTGTATTATGAAATTATAGAATGTTACCTGTATAGCTTGTCTATCAACTAGGCCAACCTTTCTTACAAAGAAACCATGGCTTAGGGAACTTAGAGTACTTACTCAAATCATTAGCTCATCGTAAAGGTGGGACTAAACCCAGGTCTTCTACCTCTCTAAATCTCTGCCAGTATTTTTTTTTCTACCACTATCACATTGCCTCTAGAGACTGCTAAAAACAAACAATATGTTTCTCTCTCTCTCTCTCTCCCATTTTTATTAACTTTGATTATGTATTTTTTTAACTTATGCTTACTTGTTTACAAATAATTCTTAATATTTTTCTTGTATTTTACTCTGAAAAATCAGTTTTACTTTTATCTAATTTTGCCTTTTTTTTTTTTAATGAGGAAACTTCTCTGAGGAATGAATGAGAAAAGTCTTAATTCTGAGAGAAGGCCATTACACTTAAAGATTTATAATAAAAGAGAGTTTCTTTTTCGGACCCAGATGAACTTTGCAAACATGAAAAACATAAAACTAAGTCATACATCCTCCAAAATTTTGCTCTTACTCTCTAGCTCCATAGTAGCTATTTTCAATGATTTACTTTAGAACAATAGTGTTTGGCTAGTATATATATATATATATATATTTTTAAAGACCAGGTATATTGAGATACTTAAAAAAGATGCTAGATTTTCCCAGATGCAAGGTGAGAATATTGTCTTGCTCAAACTTCCCCCACCAAAAAAAAGAAAAAAAAAGAAAAAAAAAAGATTTGGCAAAGTAGAATTAGAAAAATAGAAGAAAAGTAAAAGGAAATAAATCAAGATAAATTTTTAAATAAAGTAAATTAGCAGAGACTAGAAGCTGAACAATCAAATGCAATATGTGACCTAGTTTAGATCCCAAATCAAACTAAATATAAAATGAAATATAAAAATACATCTTGGGTACACTTGGGATAATTTGCATTTGGGCTGGGTATTAGATATTATGAAGGAATATTGTTATTTTTTACAGATGTGCAGTGAAATATTTAAGGGTGAAATATTGGGGGGACGAAAAAGTTTTCATTTTTTTTTTGGAGACTGGTTTTTAAATACTTTAGCAAAGGGAAAAAAATAAATAAAGCACGCATGACAAAATGTTTACTGCAAAATCGAACTGACAGTTTTAGGAGAATTTGTTATATTATTCTCTCTACTTTTATACATAAAATTGTTATAATAAGTTTTCATATGAATAATGTTAAAAAGCACATTAGATGAAGGAAATCGCCTTCCTAATTCAACCTTAAATACCATTTCAGTGTTGGGACAACTTTTGGTATTAGCATAACAGTAAAAATATCTTTAATGTGGAAATACTAAGCTAACTGGTTGCTGGACAAAAGTTGTACTTCTCACCTTCCTTTCAGTGGAAAAGATGTTAGAACTTAAAACAAAAACAACAAAAATAATACTATGAACAAAATCAGTATTTTCTTTAAAGAGGAAGTGTGACGTGGAGGATTGGCATAGTAGGAAGACAGGAAGTTATATATGAAATCACTGTCAAAAATGATTCAGAGGAGATTACAAGGCAAGTAGCTCTGCCGGTATGCCTTGAATTTCAGGAATTCCAGCCCTCTTTTTTTTTTTTAAACCGATGCTCCTGTGCTCCTGAATGCTCCCTTTTTTCCCTGAATATCCTTGCAACAGTGTTTCTATGAATAAATCTCACAACTGGCATTTTCTCACACTGACAACTCAATTGTGTTTGAACTATTCGTTGAGAATATAAATTGGGAATATAACGTTTTTTTCTATTTAACTTGTAACTCTGAAACTAGGAAAGAGAGATATAAGTCAGGATAGGCAAGATTATGCTGCAGAAATAAGTTAACCTCAAAATCTCAGTGGCTTCAAAGGTTCATTTCTCACAAAAGATCTCCTGTGGGTCAGCAAAGCAGTGGGGGGTGAAGGGGAGCTAGAACTGGGTGCAAGAAGCTTCCCAGCCTTGTAGCTTTGCCATCTGGAACTTGGCCTCTGCAGGATAAGAGTGACCAGGGCAAACCACAGGGGCTTTTCACCAGTCACTTCTGCTCACATTCCTTTAACCAGAACTGGTCACAGGATTCCAAGGGGGCAGGGGAGGGTGGCTTTCTAGATGTCAGCGAAGGAAAAGAGGCTGTGTTTCGGTGAACACTGTTTCTACCTCATTATCACTCATGCTTTGTAGTCGTACAGATTGTTCATTCACCCGTGCAAAAGCCACTGCTTGACTACCTGCTATGTGCAGGCACCATGCTAGGCATTGGTGATGTTCAGAGAGTTAATTAAATGACCACACTCCTGGGGCTTCCCTGGTGGTGCAGTGGTTAGGAATCCGCCTGCCAATGCAGGGGACACGGGTTCGAGCCCTGGTCCAGGAAGATCCCACATTCCATAGAACAATTAAACCCCTGCGCCACAGCTACTGAGCCTGCGCTCTAGAGCCTGCGCTCTAGAGCCCGTGCTCCACAACAAAGAAAAGCCACCGCAATGAGGAGCCCGCGTATTGCAACAAAGACTCAATGCAGCCAAAAATTTTTAAAAATAATAAATAAAATAAAATTTTAAAACATTTATAAAAAATAAATAAGTAAATGACTACACTCCATGAAGGAATTCTGTTATCTTGAGAAGACATTAAGCTCTGCTTTTTTTTATTGCTACCAGAATATAAAATATAAACTCAAAGAACAGAAATAAGACTGTTTCACGACATGTACCTAGAAGGTGTTATATATTGGAAATACTTAACTTTTTTTTTTTTAAATTAATTTATTTATTTATATTTTTGGCTGTGTTGGGTCTTCGTTTCTGTGTGAGGGCTTTCTCTAGTTGTGGCAAGCGGGGGCCACTCTTCATCGCGGTGCACGGGCCTCTCACTATCGCGGCTTCTCTTGTTGCGGAGCACAGGCTCCAGACGCGCAGGCTCAGTAGTTGTGGCTCACGGGCCCAGCTGCTCCGCGGCATGTGGGATCTTCCCAGACCAGGGCTCGAACCCGTGTCCCCTGCATCGGCAGGCAGACTCCCAACCACTGCGCCACCAGGGAAGCCCCGAAAACACTTAACTTTTAAAAAATTTGTATCGAGGATGATCTTTGGAGTGCTACACATTAGGTTCTCTCCTAGCAGTTTCACCCACCGTGAAACTCTCTAAGCCTCAGTTGCCTCCTTTGTAAAATGAATAAAAGAATAATATCATGTACCTCAGAGAATGGTTGCAAGGATTAAATGAGCTGTTGGGTCTAAGTGCACACAGTATCTGGCACACCGCAGGTGCTCTGTAGTGTGAAGCACATAAATAATATCTAATGAAAGTTAAATAATTTTAAATGACACAAAAAATGGAATTAAAATTGTTAGGAAGCCTCCTCTCTGTTTATCTCGTTCCAGCTTTCCTTCCTGAATGATTTGGTATGAAAGTCACTACGTGGGGGGCAAGCAAGGCAGCCCTCCATGTCTGGGAGCCTGGAGCCCAGGCAGGATGAAGAATGGAACTAGGGGGTAGCAAGTTGTTACTTACGGAGAACATTGATGCGATAAGTAAACATTTTGAGGAGAATGGGAGCCAGGTTTCACACTGTGAGAGAAGGAAGTTACAAATATAGAAAATAAACTAGAATGAACTGAGGTGTTGGATCTGGAATTGGAAGTATTCATATGAACTCATGGTTTGTATCATATAGAGATAAAGAAATATATATAAATGTAAATATCTGATATATACATGGTGTGTGTGTGTAGATAGCTAGATAGACGATAGATAGGTAGATAGAGATAGAGCCCTAGCTCTGTCTAAAAGCAGTGATACCCCATTAACAATGTGCAAACCTAGAGTCTAGATCCTGGTTTCTAAATACCATTCTCTACTAAGAGGAATCAAGGATTCTTGGAGAAATGGCTGATTCCAGGATTGGGGCAGGGAAAGTACAAGATGGGCCTAAAATATCTTGTGCCACAAAATCAGGAAGGGCTCAATGAACGATAGGGATATTTTAAAAAGACATAGAAACCAGTTCAGTGGACCTCACACTGGATAAATCCAGGACAAAATAAAAAATTTGGCATCAAAATAAGTAATTATGGTAAGTGATGATAAGCCCCTTGAAAAAATAGGCATCCATGAGTCTATACTGATACAATGAAATTGCATAATAAGTTAATGGGGTGGGAAAAAAAAGCTTTTCCTTATAGTGAAGTGCAAACTAATAAATGTACAAGGAATGATGGAATTAGAAAATCACTGCTTGACAACATAGTAAGTATTAATGCAGGCAGCAGACATTAATGGATACTAAAACCAGTGGGTGAAAATTTGACGAGGAATGGAACATTTTCATAATCTCAAAGTATCTCCTCACAAAAGGCTTATTGATTGCAGAAGAAAAAAGAAGAACTCTACCTTGGAGAAACCTGGAAGACAACATTTTAATCAAATGATCAAAATTAACGCCGTCCATAATGAAATGAATTGCAATGTTGTATCATGTGAGAGGGTACAATGAGAAAAATTCATCATGACTTGTGTAATATCCCTGCCAAAAAGCATAGCCTGAATCTCATTGTGAGGCAACACTGGACAAACAAATTGAGGGACATTCTAGAAAATAACTGGCTTGTAATCTGTGAAAATGTCAAGATCCCGAAAATCAAGGATAAACTGAGAAACTGATTGACCAAGACTAAATGGACAGATGAGATAGTTGCCCTTTCCTGCTTTCTGGCACAAGACGTTCCAGGTCCATCTTGTACTTTCCCTGCCCCGACTAAACACAGTGACTCATCCTAGACTGGGTCCTTTTCTATAAAGGATATTATTGGAACCATTAGTGAAACCTGTATGGGGTCCAAGGACTAGACGTTGGTGCATGGTCAATGTCAATCTCCTGATTTTGATGGTTGTGTTGGGGTTATTTAGGAGAATGTCCTTGTTCTTAGGAATTTCACACCAAAGTATTCAGGGGTGATAGGATATTATAGCAGCAACTTACTTAACTTACTCTTAAATGGTTCAGGAGAAAAAGTTCTTTGTGCTATTTTTACAACTTTTCTCTAAATTTAAATAAATCTCAAATATAAAAAAGCTAGAGACGGATGGTGGTGATGGTTGCACAACAATGTGAATGTCCTTAATACCACTGAACTGTACACTTACAACAGGTAACTTTTATGTTATATGTATTTTATCATATTTTTTTTTAAAGCTAGGAAAATGGTAAATGAAAAATAGAGACTAAAATGTTTGCTCAGGCCACACACTGGGAACTAGTTTGTCCTCCACACCAAAATTGCACGTGTGTGTGTGTGTGTGTGTGTAAGGATTTGTTCACGCTGGTGCTTGCCGGTGTCCTACAGAAGGGAATTAAATCAACTCCCCTACATAGTGGTTATCCTTGGAGCAGCATCACACTTGAGGGCTGTTTGGAATTTTGTGGAGACGTTTTTCTGTTGTCACTATTACTGGGGAAGGGGTGCACTACCAGCATTCAGGAGGGAGGGCTGGAGATGCTAGACTTCCTGCCGTGCGGGGACCACACCCTGAAATAAAGAATTGCCCCCATGTCTCCGTGAATCTCAAGTGTCCCACCAGATGTTCATGAGGGGAAAAAAGCTTTTTGTAAATATCTGAGCCTAGAACTCCATTTTGCACATAAACACAAAGTACTTTTTCCCCACAGTTTCCACATTCACTGAATTTTCCAGTAATGCATCCACCGTATAAATTAAGAGAAGACTGTGCATGTTTTGTTTGAAACTTTACCAAGAAGCTGCTTGCTATTTGGGAAAAATGAAGTCACCTATATCAATGCTGCCTGCCCATGGTATTGGAGTAGCCAATATACACACCTCCATCACTCTGCTTTTGCCATTTTCATATGCAGCTATGTCACTGAGCTGTCTTGAGTCTCCTTTTAACTGCCTTACAACCAAAGCATTATTAAATGAGAGACATTAATTCAAAGATCTGGTTTAATTTCTCTAAAAGAATTCTTTTAGAATATTTCATGTGATTTTTATCATATGTATTTTGATTTTTTTTCACTCAGTGATAATAAACACACTGTGAATTTGCATACTGAGATTATTTATTCTTTAGCTGCCCATATTTTTCAGTCTCCCTCTCCCACTGTCCCCAGGGGTCTACCTCAGGGCCTCTCTGTCCCCTCTACTGCTTCTCTTTCCAATCCAGTCTCCCTACCCGTTGTCTACTGAAGCCTGAGTTCTCCAAGGCTCAGTTACTACAGAGTGAATTTTTTTTGAAGTATAATTGATTCACAATGTTGTGTTAGTTTTAGGTGTACAGCAAAGTGATTCAGTTACATATATATATATATATATATTCTTTTTCAGATTCTTTTCCATTACAGGTTATTATAAGATATTGAATATAGAACCCTGTGCTATACAGTAGGATACCTTGTTTATCTCTTTTTTATAAAGTAGTGTGTATCTGTTAATCCCAAACTCCTAATTTATCCCTCCCCCCTCCTTTCCCCTTTGGTAACAATGTTTCCTTTCTATGTCCTACAGAGCAAATTTAAGGAGATCAAAATAGGAGATTTGTTTTTGGCAATTCACTGTCCCATGTCAAAAGGCAGGACTTTATTTTGATAGTACACTTACAGGCAAATTCACAGCTTGCCTGTGAGATTATCATACTTCCTCATTTTCACCTGTCTATAATTTGTTATGCCACATATCATGACTTTAAATAAGGCTTTTCCCTCTTTCTTTCATCATATTTAAATAATTTTGGCCTTTATTTGTCTAGTGCATTCTTGTCCCTTTACTTTTTCATTTTCTGTACTTGTTCTGCAGAGGGTCTTCTAATCTTCTCACTCCTTATGAATACAAACACTGATTATAAGCAGGTGCAAATAACCATTTCATTATGTCTTCTAATGTAGCTATGCCTGAATATGTACATGTTATTCTTTCAAAAATTGCTTTCCTTTTATTCCTCCTTAATTTTAATTTAAGTAGGACATTATATTTGTTTTAATTATGTGTGTAGATAGCTGCATATATATATTCATATATACATCTGTATATTATATATATACAGATGTATATATGAACTTTATTTCTTGAGAGTAGGGGAGGTGTTACAAAATATTTGTGGTGAGAAGGAGGTGGGTATTGGGTCTGATAAAGATCAGATTTTGTGCTCTACCATAAATAACTGATTGTCACATCAAAGATGGCTCACACGATCTGAGGCACATTGTTAAGATGGGAAGCAGGATGATGGGGACACTTAAAAAACTGGGGGGACAGTTGAGGGAATTGAGGGTGCCTAATCCAAAGCAGCCACAACATTGGATCCTCAAATACATCAAAGGTAGTTGCGCAGACTGAGGTTTAGATGGGCTCAGGGTGGCCGCAGGGGACAGAAGACTGACCAGTGGGAAAACTGTCAGAGGCAGATTTGAGCCCAATATACAGAATGATTTGCTTAGTTAAGGCTGCCCAAATGGGATCACCTTCCCCCTCCAGCCACATCTGAAGATGTTCACATAGATGCTGGAGGCCGTAGCGAGGGTGACCCCTGAGACATCGTCTTAATCTGGATGACTGAGTATGGTACAGGTTAGGGGTATCAGCTCTGGAACCAGGCTGCTGAGGTCCAGATTCTGTGCCTGCAACCTCCAAATGGGGTGACAATGGGACAACTTAACTTCTGTCTCAGTTTCCTCATAGGTATAGTGTAGATGATAAAAAATAACTTTCTCCAAGGGCTCTTGTAGCATAGACTAAGTAATCAGTAGACATCAACAATTTCTATTAATCTTTATGAATCACTGCATCGAGAAATAGAAATAAGAAACGGAGAGTCCTAAGAACTCTCCAGTTCCGTATTAAAACCCAGTTACCTTTTTACTCTTGGGTTCCATGAAACTCCTGTATTCTATGATAGTTCCTTTTTTTTGTTGTTTATGCTAAGTCAAGTTAGTTTTAGTTACCTGCAACCAAAGAAGCTTGACTAATACAGATGAAGAAAGTCTAAGAATCTAAAATAGCCTCTGAAAATAAGGCTAAGAAATTCAGAAAAGCGGACTAACACAGTGACAGCAGTTGGGGGCAATATGGTGGCAGATCCCAGTGCTTACTTGTGAGACCCTTTCTGAACTTCCCACTAGAATATTTATGAATGTACCCAAAAATATGTGAACTGGCAACACCACTGGACATTAAGGGAGAAAACCATGGGCCAGATGTGGGGGAATTTCCACTATCTTCAGAGTGGATGAGGTTGGGTTGAAAATTACCCCTTTGAATCATACCTCTGTGGCCTCTAAACCAGCACAGTAACGGATGGCTGGAAAAAAAGTGGGGAGGGTCTGACTCACCTCCATTAGGAGTTCCTATTAATAGCTTGAGAACATTTCTCTGAGCAAGCCAGCTTGTCATTCCTGTGTGAAAGTAGCAAAGGTGGCCTCCAATAGACGCGGGCTCAAGAAATACACTATCACATACCTTCCTGAAAACATCATTCAAGGAACATACATCAGTATTGGGGTAAGACTCTTAAGTGTCTGCGGTAATAGACACCCAGCTCACTGGTAGTCTGTGAGTTGAAATTTGTGATGTAAACATTTTATTGGAACTCCACACACACAAAATTAATAAAGGCATGTTTATCTCTTTCGTCTGACAATTAAGACAGATAAACAGCCAAAACAGTGTGGGCCTAAAATTGAGCTACTCTGTAACTATTCATCATTTTCAAAAGAAAAAAACAAAAGGCATCTCTTTCTCTTGGCTTCCTTTTCTGCTCAGTGTGGTAAATCCATCATGTAGGCTTTTTTCTGTCTCCTTATTTTCATTTCTCCATTTCTACATATGCCCTAGGTTACTGAGTCACTTGTCTTCAACAGATGTAGCCGTTACTCAAGCTCTCCAAAATATCTGATAATTGTGGAGACAAGCACATTTGTGAAACATTATTCCATGGGTATAATCTTGACTGTGTGACTTTTAGAGGGAAAAATAAAGAAAATATCCTAAAGTTTCTGTCTAGACACCCAACAATCTCCCTTTTGGAAATATAAAGCAAACCAAACATCCATCTCTACTAAATATTCTTTTTTTTTTTTTTTACATTTTTTATTTCTTTAATGTTGTATCTATTTTATTTATTTATTTTTGGCTGCATTGGGCCTTTGTTGCTACGTGCGGGCTTTCTCTAGTTGCAGAGAATGGGGACTACTCTTCGTTGCGGTGCGCAGGTTTCTCATTGCGGTGGCTTCTCTTGTTGTGGAGCACGGACTCTAGGTGTGCAGGCTTAAGTAGTTGTGGCATGTGGGCTTAGTAGTTGTGGCGCACGTGCTTAGTTGCTCTGTGGCATGTGGGATCTTCCCAGACCAGGGCTTGAACCCGTGTCCCCTACATTGGCAGCCGGATTCTTAACCACTCTGCCACCAGGGAAGCCCCTCTACTAAATATTCTTAAAATCAAGTGAAAAATGGCAGCTGGTAGCAACTACACCAACACTTTGTTTGTTTTGATGTAGTCGGAAGTGGATTATTTGAATCAGTTGCCAAACATTTATTTTCTTTCTGAAATTTAAACTCAGATTGTGATGGCAACAGAACATTTGGATGATCTGAAAATTGGGACAACTAAATTTTTGGACCCAATTGCCTTCATATGTTAATCTAAACAAAACATCCTTTTTGTCTTCTGCACTGGCAGAGCCCAGTACAATGTTTGCAAAAATGTTGTTAATAATCACCAACAATGAGAATTTCTATAGAGAATTAAACAGCCTTTCCAATCGGGTTCCTTTACGGTTGTTCCAAATACGTTCCACTGCTCCCTGCTTTCCCCCTTGTATGGTCAGGCTATTCAAGATGGCTGTTTTCTTGCGCTCTGTCTGTCCTGCCTGAAGCAGTGCCTACTTCACCTACACCTACTCACATGACTGATCTTCTCACATATTTGCCCCAAGCCCCAGCTAATGATTGTTCTAGCTTTAGATCAGAACATCTCCACTATGATAGCTTATCAAAGGGGTGGTGAGGGGCATACCCCTCTGCTGGTTTCCCTGGTAACTAATGAGCCAACTTGACATCAATTCCCCTTATAACTGATAACTTTCCACCCCCCACCCCCTACCAACTTTCCAGAATCCTTCTCACTGGAATTTACAATACCTCCATTGTGTGGGAATTTCCATGCTAAATTTTTAGTATGAAAATTAGTCTCAGACTGGTTAAATCTCCAGTTGCCTAGAAGAAGAAATACAAACTGCTCTCCAGGGATATTTTCTTAGTCAAAAATGCAAGTGACATCATTAGAAACAAAATCTTAAAGAAATGAACTCATAAACAAAAATTATAAACCACAGGAGGAAATGACTCACCACAGACATGGATATCCTCATGACATAGCAGCTGGAATCCAAAAGAGAGAGAGAGAGCTATAGAGCATCCAAGATGGAAGCCACAGACTTTTTATAACCTAACTGTCATGGTGGCATCTATCCCTTTGGTCCTCTTCTGTTCAGTAAAAGCAAATCAATAAATTCAGCCCACATTCAAGGGGAGGGGATTATACAGGGGAATGAACACTAGGAGGAGGGGATCACTGGGGGCTATTTTAGAGGTCTAGTGGATTCTCCATGAATATGTGTTCAATGAATGAACAAGGTAGGAAATAGAGAAAGGGGAGTAAAATTGGGAGAAATTTTTGTAAGATGGGTTATGTATTCAGTTTTGGCATATACTATTTTGGTCCCAGTGTGTGATTATGACAGAGGCTATGAGTTTACCAAACCCATTTCCTTTTTCCTTGGGCACACAGCTAGACTGCATTTCCAGCCTTGCTTGCAATTACATGAGGCCAAGTGCTTGAATTTGGCCAATATAAAGTGGGTGTAAATGTTTTCCCTCCTCCCCCTACATGCCAGGCAGATGCAGAGGACCCGGTGGGTATGGTAAAACCAATCAGTTGAAGAGCCTGAGTCCCTGACAGACTATGAAGAAGAGATGCGCCCCAAACTCCCAACTAACCCATATCTTGGTGAGTGGGGAAAGTAAACTGTGTTAATCCACTGAAATTTGGGGGTTATTTGCTACAATAGATGAGATGATATTGTAAAAATAGAGTAGCTAAGACAATGTGGCATTGAAATAGAGGTAGAAAGTACACCAAGAGAATGGAATAGAGAAGCCAGAAACACACCCATGCATGTAGTGTGATGGAGCTGGCACTGCAGATCAGAGCGGAAATGATCTCCTAGTCAATGAATGGTGATTAACCATATTTAAGAAATTGAAAATGAATTCCTGCCACCATGCACAAAAGCAATCCCACAATGACCTAAATGTTAGCACAGCTATTGTTTGTTAGGGATCACAATGATCTGTGTGCTCATCTACTCTTCCAAGTCTTCCTTGCAATTAGATAGACCATATAATTATTTCTGGCCAATGGAACATGAGCAGAAGTAATATGTCACTCCTAACAAGATGGTTGAGTATTTGGTGGGCATCCCCAACAATTGTTCTCCCCATCAATTAGATGGATGATAGTGACCTCAAAGCGACAAGACGGAGAAACCCCGATATGAGAGCAGCCTGGGTCCCTGAGTCACACTTTGAGCAGATATGCCTTGGAGAGCTAGCCAATCAGGAACTTTCACACTGGGCTTTGGGTGAGCAATACATAAACTTTTATTGTGGTAAATGCCTAAAATATTGGGGCTTATTTGTTATTACAGTGGAGCATAGGCTACCCTGACAAACACAAATATGAGAGGCAAAACTTTAAAGCTTTTAGGAGAAAGTACAAATTATGACCTCAGAGTAAGGAAGAATTTCTCAAACAAGACACAAAAATCATAAACTGTAAATGAAAAAGCCAGATAATTGGAGCACATTAAAATTAAGAAATTTTATTCAAACACGGGTATAGAGTGAGAAACAAGCCCACCTTGGGACGAGATCTGTAACACATGTGACTAAGAAATGATTCCCAGAATAGAAAGATCTAGTATGAATCAATAAGAAAAAAGCAAATATCCCAGCAGAAAAATGGGCCAAAGATATAAACAGGAATTTCACAGAAGAGAAAATATGAATGGCCCATAAACAAATAAAAAACATGGTTATCCTGATTTGTATGAGGGAAAAATTAAAAACACAGTTATAATACTGTATTACACCTATCACATTGACAAAAATCAAGTAACTGGACAATACTAAGTGTCAGAGGCAATAAGAACTCATACAATCCTTTTCAGAAAAAAAATTATTTCCTGGTAAAATTGAAAATATACATATTCTGGAACCCAACAGTACCAGGCCTAAGTATATACATGTACAAGAAAGTTCAAAATAGTACTGTTTATTACAGCAAAAACTAGAGACAACCCTTGTCCATTCACAGTAAAGTTAATAAGTACATTGCGGTATATTCAATGGAACAGCATATAGTAGTGAAAATGAATAAGATATAGCTATGAATGAATTTTAAAAACATGTTAAAAAAATAGTCACATTAGAAAACATATATTTCATTTATTTAAAGTACAAAAACCAGGCAAAACTAAACAATATATTGTTTAGAGATACCTACATAGAGTGAGACTATAAAAAGCACACATGTTTACAAAATTGAGGAGAGTGGTCACCCCAGAGAGGGAAAGCAGAGGATGTACTTGGGATGAAGCACATAGCTTCAGAGTGCTGGGAACGCTCTGTTCTTAAGCTGCATGGTGTTAGCTTTTAAGCATTTTTTAATTTCCTTTTTTTTATTGTGGCAAAATACACATAACATAGAATTAGCTGTCTTAATCATTTTTAATTGTACAGTTCAGTGCTATTAAACACATTCACATTGTTGTGCAACCACCACTGCCATTCATTTCCATAACTCTTTAGGTTTTTAAAATATTTTAAATTAAAATGCACATACATATTATACTCACTCTTTTGCATACTGACATGGTTCTCATTTTTAAAAGGCAAAAAAAAAAATCATTGTAGAACTATATTTATTGTTCTGAAACTACCTCCATTGTATATTCTAAAGATAAAATGGAATGATGTGGTGGTATATACATACAATAAAATGTTATCCAGCCATAAAAAAGAATGAAATTCTGATACGCACTATAACTTGGGCAGACCTTAAAAATATTACGCTGAGTGAAATAAACCAGACACAAAAGGACAAATATTGTATAATAACTACACTTATATAAAATATCTAGAATAGGCAAATGTATAGAGACAGAAAGTAGATAAGCATTTACAAGGGTCTGAGGGGGAGAAGAAAATGTGGAGAGATTGCTTAATGGGTACAGTTTCTCTTTAAGGTTAGGAAAGGGTTTTGTAAACAGATAGTGGTGATGGTTGCACAGCATTGTGAATGTAATTGATGACACTGAATCAAACAAGTAAAAATAGTTAAAATGGAAATATTATACTATACAGTATTGCTGCTGGGTATTGAATTCTGTTTTAACAGGAGATTTCTTTGCCACTTTAAAAATGGCACTCCACTGATAGCTGTCTTATTCATGTTGAGACCTTAGGTATCAGCTTTTTTCTTGTTTATTTACCCTCCGTAGTCTCTAAAGTCCTTCTTGTTATCTTCGATTTTTAGACCATAGTTTGTGTAGCTCATTACTGTTTCCTGTGTATTTACTTTGCTTAGGGGATGCTGAGTTACTTGAATCTGTGGATTGATGTCTTTCATCAGTTTGGACCATGCTTGTGATTTTCACTTCTAATATCAAATGCTCTCTACAGTCTCTCTACTGCCTTTTTAATCACATCCCACTTTTCTTTTAAATCTGTCCTGAATTTTCTGATGTTGTTCACCCTGTGCTTTTGTTGAGAGATTTGCTCTTTTTTTTTTAGCTTTATTTTTAAATTAAAATTTTTTTCCCAGCTTTATTGAGGTGTAATTGACAAATAGAAATTATTTACATTTAGGATGTACAACATAATGATTTAATATATGTATACATTGTGAATTAGTGCTGCAATCAAGTTAATTAACACATTCATCACCCCACACAGTTACCATTTGTGTGTGTGTGTTGAGAACACTTAAGATCTACTCTATTTGCAAATTTCAAGTATACAATACAGTATCATTAACTGTAGTCACCATGCTGTACATTAGATCACAACAGAACACATTCATCTTATAACTAAAACATCTCCTCATTCTCCATCCCAACCCCTCCCCAGCCCCTGGCAACCACCATTTTACTCTGTGGTTCTATGAGCTCAACTTTGTTAGATTCCACATGTAAGTGAGATCATACAGTATTTTTTTTCTGTGTCTGGCTTATTTTACATAGTATAATGTCCTCCAAGTTCATCCATGTTGTTGCACATGTCAGGGTTTCCTTCTTTTTTATGGCTGAATAATATTCCTTCATATCACATTTCACATGTCAAAGAACATTTGGGTTATTTTCATATCTTGGTTATTTAGAATAATGCTACAATGAACATGGAAGTGCAGATATCTCTTTGGGATCGTGATTTCATTTCCTCTGAATATATATTCAGAAGTGGGATTGCTGGATCACATGGTAGTTCTAATTTTAATTTTTTGAGGTGCTTCCATACCATTTCACATAATGGCTGAACCAATTTACAGTCTCATCAACAGTGCACAAGGGTTCCCTTTTCTTTACACCTTCACCAGCAGTTGTTATTTCTTATCTTTTTGATAATAGCCACCCTAAACAGTGTGAGGTGATATCTCATTGCAGTTTTGATTTAAATTTACCCAATGATTAGCAATGCTGAACACCTTTGCATATACCTGTTGGCCACTTGTATGTCTTCTTTGGAAAAATGTCTATTTAGATCCTTTGTCCATTTTAAAATCAGGTTATTTGGATTTTTGCTATTGAGTTGCATGAATTCCTTATATATTTTGAATATTAACCCCTTATCAGATATGTACAGTTTGCAAATATTTTCTCCCATTTCATAGGTTGCCTTTTTCATTTTGTTGGTAGATTCCTTGGCTGTACAGAGCTTTTCAGTTTGATATAGTCCCTGTTCTTTATTTTATTTTATTTTATTTTTTTGGCCATGCCGCAAAGCTTGTGGGATTTTAGTTCCCCAACCAGGGACTGAACCCACGCCCCCTGCATTGGAAGTGTGGAGTCTTAACCACTGGACCGCCAGGGAAGTCCCTCTTTTGAAATTCATAATCATTTTTGAACATTTTCCTTTTGATCTTGGACCTGCAAATTATGTAGCCAGGCCTGAGAACAGTGCCCACTGAGAAAGAATTTGGATCCCTGTTTCAGGTGACCCGGTCCTGCTCAGAGCACAGACGCCTGATTTCTAGCAGAGTTACTAACCATGTTACAAAATCATTCACTTCCCCTTCATTTAAATGAATTCTATCCACTGAATATTTATCAGGTTGGTTTTACCCAAGTTACCAATAGTTCCTTAATCCTCCCCCAAAACAATTATATTTTCAAAACAACGTGCTAAATTAGTCCCAGTGGGAGACATTTGAGACAGGGGATGATTGCAAAGCACACCAGCCCTGGAGTGAGAGTATTAGGGTTTGAGGTCGGAGCAGTGTGGTTTGACTGACTCCCCTAAATTGTTCTGCTTTTCACAACTTTTCCCCTCTTTTTACTTCTGAAACCACAGCTTCTCTAAAACACAGGCATTTCTCCCAGTGGTTCTCATGGCAATAACATGAGAGTTTTGTTTCTAGGAAGGAGCAGAGGACATATGTCCAGTAAGAGAGAATAGAGAGCCGGGACTATGTTAGGGCCTCAAGAGTGTGGTAGCACTTGTGATATTTCTTGTGGTGTATCCTTGTGGTATTTCAAATTCTAGGGGAGCACAAAATGCATTTTCCATAACTTTGAGTTTATCTACCTCAGCTCTTTGCACATAGCTCTCAATAAATATTTTGTGAATGAAATAAAAAGCAGCTAATAGACCAAACTAGCTCTAAAAAGAGCCACTGCTTCTTGAACACCTAGCATGTGCCATGCACTGGGCCGGGCCTCTTGTGTGCATTACTCCAGTCAACGACCTGACAATCGCCCCCTGAAAGCCACACCGTTACTTTACAGATGTTGGCATGGACAGGTGGCCGGTAGATAGCGACTATTTATGAGAACCACATGTGTTTCCGAACAATTCTTTATTTAATACTTAAAAAATTTAAGCTTGGAATGTCTCCATTCCTACAAAGTATAACATAAAACTGGTTACTTATTTTGAAACTAATGCAGAGCTTATAAGAATTGTTTTTCTGTGCACTTATTTACTTAAAAGAATATTTTGCATTTTGACATTTCCTGGCTTAACCAGAGATTAATGATCTTAAGAAGCAGAAAATTGCTGAGGTGCCTGTAAAAATTCTGAGAAACTAGGGTAGAGATGCTAGACACAGTAGGGAAGAGATTAAATGTATCCCATGACTAAGTGAAACACAGTGAGGATGAAGAAAGAGGATGCTGAAGAAAGAGAAGAATGACGGGGAAGGCAAAGGAGACAGAAGTGCCATAGGGGTAGACAAAGACAGGTACTGGATGTGACTGATAAAACAGCCGTAATCATTGTGGGTCAGCGTATTAGAGTATTTGTTATAGATCTGAGAACCACAGTAAGAAATTGACACCCAGGAGTGAAGCCCACCAAATGCATAGGTATTGATAACTATTCCACGGAATCTGCTAAGTAAGCCGCAGGGCAGTAACAGTATAAATGAGAAAATTCAGGATCAAGATGAAATAACCTGCTCAAAGTCACACAGCTAGTGAGCAGCAGAAATGAGCTTCAAGCCAAGGACTGTCCAAGTCCAGGGCCATGGGCTCACCATTCAGCACTCAGCAGCGGTGGCCTTTCTGGTCAAAGGCCTGGGGGAGAACAGGACTCCGAGGGACAGAGGCTGTAATTCACAGTACCCGACTCTAAATAAGGGTAGTAGTGGCAAATGTCCTGCACTCGTGTCTCACAACCACTGTCACTAGAGTTGCCTTTCACAAAGAAGGAATATAAGAGTGTGTGTTTGTGTGTGCTAGCGTGTTAGGTGGGACTTTAGCTTTAAAGTAACTAAAGTAACTCTGCATAGCCCGTGATTTGAGCAATGACACATGAGCTAGCAAAATGTCCTTTGCCACCCAGCTCTTCCTCCTCCCACTATTGTCCACTTTGCGCCCAGTCACTGAGCGTAAGTGTGTTTCTGAGGATTCACGCAAGAGTCTGTGTGTAACAGGTCAGAAAATCAAAGCGACATCCTAGGGTAAGGTTTTAGGGAACACCATTGATGCTGGAGGCTAGGAGCTCATTTGGGAAGCCAACTGGTTCGCCAGTCTTACCATTACTACCCTGATTTCATTCTTCTGTCCCAACCTTCCTTCTGGGAATCAGAGCTACCCAAACTGAGCAAACAGTCTTTTATAGATCCCAGAGCAAACAGTCCCTGCTGCGGCCCAACCCTGGCTGCCCGTGCCACCCCTGCCACCTGTGCAGCCTCACCGACCTCCAGCCTCTTCCCGCCATTACCTCCCGCCCTTTCCTGCCTGCTCAGATCTTAGCAATCCGATTCCCGCTAAATCTTCAGTTCTGGACACTATGTCCCATTATTATAGCATGGATTGAGTCTTCCGAACAGTGAAGAGACAGAAGTGACGTAGTCAAAATGAAACAAAAATTAAAACCAACCAATCAGCCAACCAGCCAAAACAAAAACCCCAACATTTTTATTCATACCTTGGGCTACCCTAACACCAAAGGAAAGCCTTCTATCAATGTAGAATAACCTCTCCCACTTCTCTTTATACCCTTGCCTGGCTTGCTGTTTCTTCAAAGGACTTGCTAAAGCACCTGACATGTTGTATACTTATTTGTAGTTTACTGTTTTCCCCGACCCTCTGCAGACTGTAAGTTCTAAGGGAGCAGGGACTTTTATCTCTAACACCTGTAGCAGTGCCCAATGCTGGGTACAAGGCGAAGGCTTAAAACATTTATTGTGATTGGAAAAGCACCTGTTGCACCCCTTTCTGCTGTTTATTTTCAAGGCCACCCCTGAGGTTCACTTGAACCTCATTTAACTCATAAAGCGGGAGAAGATATACCCGTGTGCCGGACCCAGGCTGACTCTGCGGTCCGTACTATTCTCCACTCATCCCACTCTTCCTCCAACATGCATAGTAGGTCACCATCCTGTTCACATTACTTTTCACAGTTTCATATTCCCACATTAGTTTCACATGATTTGACTGTCGGCTGAAGAAAATTGCACAACCAGAAAGTTGTGAGTTAAGTTTTATTTGGGACCTTACTGAGGACAATAGCCTGGAAGAGAGCCTCTCAGATAGATCTGAGGAACTGCTCCGAAGAGGTAAGAGAGGCGCTGGGACGGAACCGAGCAGAACCCTGTGCCCCTCCCCCCACGAGTACAAAGGCCCTCCGTGTCCCCTGCCTCTTGTCTGTAGAAAAGCTGAAGCCTCCCAGGCCTCCCTGAGTCACAAAGGAGCAGGCTCAAGCAGCTAATGATTAGGACAATAGAGTCACAGACTCAGTGTCTGATGCACACTCCTGAGCTGTTTTATAGATACTGTAACTGCCACCACAGGAAAATAACTAACTGCATGATGACCAGACTGCAGCCATGACATAAGCTGCTCCATCTTGAGCAGTACTGAGTCTATGGGTAGCACAATTCCAAGAACTGGCCTTAAGAGGATGGGATTGGGCTTCCCTCGTGGCGCAGTGGTTAAGAATGCACCTGCCAATGCAGGGGACACGGGTTCAACCCCTGGTCCGGGAAGATCCCACATGCCGTGGAGCAACTAAGCGCGTGCACCACAACTACTGAGTCCGTGAGCCACAACTATTGAGCCCACGTGCCACAACTACTGAAGCCCACATGCCTAGAGTCCGTGCTCTGCAACAAGAGAAGCCACCGCAGTGAGAAGCCCACGCACCGCAATGAAGAGTAGCCCCCGCTCACCACAACTAGAGAAAGCCCGCACGCAGCAATGAAGACCCAACTCAGCCAAAAATTGATTAATTAATTTTTTTAAAAAAGAGTATGGGATTAACACTATTGCTCATAATAATCTCTTTGTGAGCATCAAAGTAATTGTAGCTTGTTCTGCCTGTATTTGTAAGCAAGCAGGCAACTAAAACTGTCGGCAAAGAGATGCTTCAACTCCATTTCTATATCTCACTCTGAGACCTCCACGCTCTTTCTCAGCATGAAGCAGTTACAGAAGAGGGACCTTCATCCCTAATCCCAGAGAAATGGAATGATATCTGATGGGGGGGATTTGTAAGCAGCTCTTTGCAGGAAACCGCTCTCAGAAGGAAGCCCCTTTTCTTGTCACTTCAGCAAAGCTATATTGTAACTAGCCTCAAACCAGGCGCTCCCGTGCTCTGCTCATCTCTGGCCCAAGCACACTTTTCAAATATTATGATCACACAATACCTTGCCTAACCTGTTGGTCCTTTCCGTAGATCAAAGAAGTAGAAGTGAAGAATAAGTAATTAACAGATGACCAGATCTCTTCCCTAGCTTCCCCTTCAGTAATATCAGGAACAGACTGTGTGAACAAGGTAACATCTAAAGAAACATCCTGAGGAGTCGACAAGCCCGCACGCAGTGGGAGATGGCTAGGAGTCTAATCCCCCGTCTCACTGATTAACTGAGATTACTTCCCCTTTCCCATTTAAAAACTTTCATGGCTCAGCAGAATCTTCAGAGTTGGTTTTTGGGGGACATGAGTCTGCCTTCTCCTCAGATTGTTGGCTTTCTGGTTAAAAGCAACTTTCCTTTCTACCAACATTTGTCCCTCAGGTATTGATTTTTGAGTGGCGAGCGGCTGGACCTGAGTTCGGTTACAAGGATATATAGGAGTTTTTGCTGGGAAAAAAAAATGTAGTCAAACATCAAAAGATAACTGCCAAAAAGAAAAAAAATTACTGCTAATCACAAATAACAGATGTTAATAATTAACATCTGTTAATCAAGTTAATGATTTTAGTGCTTTTCTGTGTATGGGAAGATGCAAGAGTCTGGATTCATTGAAATTATTCCTTAGATATGTGTCTTATCTAGGGCCAGTATCCAGGGCATAGAATGCTTCCTGTTGTTCTCCATCCTGAATTCCCACCAGGGCGCACTGTGGAGGGGTGAGGGCAGCTGCAGTGGCTGAAGGCTTGATGGCGGTAACATTCCTTGTTTAGTGGAAGGGCAGGCAACATTCTTTGTTTACTGGAATGGCAGGCAACATTCCCTTTCCACATGACCTAGCACTTAATTGGGCTCTGAGCTATTGGAACATAAGGACAATCTAATTATGACTTAAGAAAGAAACAAGAAGAATTATAACTAACATTTCTTGAGAGCTTATCCTGCTAAGTCCTATGAGCTCATCAGCTAGTTTAACCCACACAACAAAGCCATGCAGTAGGTACTACTATTACCCCCATTTTATAGTTCAGGAAACTGAGGATGAGAGAAGTTAAGTAATGTACCTAAGGTCACACGGTGTGTAAGTAACAGAATCCAGATCTGTTGACACCGAAGTCTGGGGTTCTAAGGAAAAAAGAGAGGAGGGAAGTGGGATGGGGACTGTACTTCTGGTTTGCTGAATCATCATAGTTGTATCTAAGAAACTTGAAGTTCTTGAAAGATTAATTTTAAAAACAATCGTTTCAATGTGAAAAACAATGAGTTTGGGGCTAGAGAGTTTCTGAGCCTCAACAAGGAAATTAATATTAATTTCTGCAGTTAAAACAAAGTGCTTTAACTTCCTAAGTGTATAGTCATAACATACAACCGTTACTGAACAAACCCATCACCACCAGCTGTGTCACTAGCACAGGCTTCCCAGGAATACTTATCACTCCCTTTTCCTGGGCATAATAAAAAGAGTGCAAAGCCCAAACAGAGCGGCTCTGTTACTCTGGCTACAGCTCTTTTTTCTTTCGATAGTGCAATCTAGTTATAACTGAAAGCGTCTGCAGATGCAAATCAAATTTCTTAACTAATCAATTGTGTTCTCATCCATAGGAGTAGAGGAAATAACTGAACTTGGCTGTAAAGGAAATAACTGAACTTGGCCTGTGCCAGGCTCAACGCCAGGGTTCTGGGATCTGAGGGCCAGGATGTAAGGCACCACCTCTGAGGAAGCTTGTCTAGGGAGGAGGAAGGGAGAGAAGAAAGAGGTATGAATGGGTGATCAAGGTAAGCAGAAGAGGAAACCACCTACTTCCCAACTTGGCCCAGGGCTCTTCATGATGATCCTGAGTGAAGTCAGCTTTCTAGTTTGGGAGAAGCCCCTGTTCCACTGGGTGGCTGGGCTCCACGAGATGAGAGGAAAAGATGCCACACCTCCTCTGTCCTTCTAGTGTGGGTGGGTGGCTCCTACCACAGCTCAGGACAGGAGTCCTTGTCCTGTTATTAGCAGTGACTGTCTTGACTGTCACAAAACGCCCTTCAAACGTCTTACCTAAAATATTTTTAATTTGAAAATGACACGTTTTGGAGACCTGTGATAAGAGAATTGGGCTCTTGTCTCCGCTCTGGCTTAATTTGTGGCCATGGGTAAGTCATTTAACCACGATGGTCTCATTTTTACACCCATAAGTGAGAGGATTGCCATTTTATCATTTCATGTACGTGGTAATTACATCCAAGACAAATGCCAAGCAATAACTAGAAAGTACACAGGAGATGTGCACTTCAATGATGTCACACTAAAGAGTATCTAAAGAGTATTATCTTGAATACAATTTAATCTTTATTTATTGCATTTTAAATAATGAATTGGGTACTCAATCTCCAGTAAATACTACTAAATTTAGCATTTTCATTTTCAGTTATAGCAATCAAAATCAACATTACCTCATAAAACATTGTCGTAGAGGAATAACACTTCTGAAGAGTATTTTTTCTTTTTCTTTTTTTTAATGAATTTATTTATTTTATTTATTTTTATTTTTGGCTATGTTGGCTCTTCACTGCTGCACACGGGCTTTCTCTAGTTGTGAGGAGAGGGGGCTGCTCTTCGTTGCGGTGTGCGGGCTTCTCATTGCAGTGGCTTCTCTTGTTGCGGAGCATGGGCTCTAGGTGTGTAGGCTTCAGTAGTTGTAGTGCATGGGCTCAGTAGTTGTGGCATGCGGGCTCTAGAGCGCAGGCTCAGTAGTTGTGGCGCATGGGCTTAGCTGCTCCGCGGCATGTGGGATCTTCCCGGACCAGGGCTCGAACCCATGTCCCCTGCATTGGCAGGTGGATTCTTAACCACTGTGCCACCAGGGAAGCCCTATTTTTTCAAAAAACACGATATCGAGTAATAAAACTTTCAGAAAACTTGTATCGTGTAATGTTTCACATTAACTTAGGTAATGATAGAGATGGTGGTTTTCAAACATGTTTCGCAGAATTCTGAGTTGCTTGAAAGTAAATGCAGGCAAATGGTATACTGCTTAATTTGTGATTTGCAACCCCTCTCATCCATTCATTTATTCATTCATTTCACAAAGTATTAGTGGGGGCTTACTCTGAGCTTGCTGTGATGCTAGAGGCAGGTGCAAGACAGGGGCACAGGGCCTCCTCTCCTTAACTTACAGTCTGATGGGGGAGGCAGGCAAATGGTCGCTCTAATGAATTACAGACTGAGATGTTTCCAAAGGCAAGGAAACCAGTACCATGAAAACTTATATCAGAAAACTTATATCAACAGAACTTAACTTAGACTTGGGACAGGGAAGATGTCCCTGACAAATTTTAACTGCTGTGACAGTTCTGGGGAGCTCTGAAGGATGAGTGGAAGGCTAGCAAGGCGTGTGGGTGTGGGGGAGGGGGAGTGGATGGTGGGTGGGTGGCAGGTATTTCAGACAAAGAAACAACATCAGCAACATAATCTGAGAGTCCCAGTGCAAAATGAAAATGTGAAGCCCCTTGTTCAAAACTATTAAGAATTTAAAGATGGCACAGGCAGAGCATTAAAGCAAGGATGGGGCCCTGCGAGACGGCACAGGTCACACGCCCCAAAGCCAGTCCTGGTCCTCTCCGTGGAAGGGAGTGTGAAGATCAGGAGTCAGGAGGAAGTGAGAGGCCAGTGCGTTGGAGCAGAGCCCCAGGAGGGTGGTATGAGATGGAGCTGGAGATCAGGTTCACTTGAGGATTACGTCAGTGACTACACCTCAGTAACACAGGTAGTGATCTCACCTTTATTTAAATACTTACATTAATTTGCATTGGTCATTCTGAGTTTGATGTCAACCTGGTTACTTCTAAAAATGAAGCCGGGGTTACAGAAATTGTTCAAGTAGGGAAAGCTTGGACTCTGCTCCTGCTTTCTTTCTTTCTTTTTCTTTTCTTTTTTTTTTTTGCCGCACCACGTGCAGCATGTGGGATCGTAGTTCCCAGCCAGGGATCAAACCCTGGCCCCCTGCATTGGAAGCTCAGAGCTTTAACCACTGGACCGCCAGGGATGTCCCTGGTCCTGCTTTCTTGGTGCTGGGTGCCTAGGCTGACTGGTTGTCTAGAACTTGCATGCAGAAAGGCATAGGTCACAGGAGTGAACCTGACTTCGCACCTTCCTATCAAAATATGCATTGTTGAACTGCTGCAGGGAGCTGTAGCCAGCTTTCAAATGTAAAAGAATAAGGAAAATTCATTACTTACACTATTACCCAAGTTCAGATCCTGGCTTTCCCACATACCACTGTGTACTCTTAGTCAAGATATCTATTTAGTTGTTAAAATATAAACTTGTTTTTTAAGATAAAGTAACACATATACATATTCAAAAATTCTGACATTAGCTTCTGGTCAATCTTTTCAGCAATTTCCTAGGCATATACAATGTATTTTCATATGTTTTACACCAATGGATTGTACTATACCTAATGTTCTTTTTACTTTTATTAATACCTCTTAAAATATTAGCATTTTTATGGACTTCCTAGTATTTTACTTGTATGGATATACCATATTTATTGAAACAGTCAGATTAATAAACATATAGGTTACTTTCTGATTGGGGTTATTACAGAACAATGCTTTACTGAAAGCACCTTTGCTTACTTAGACAAGTGTGCTGGCAGAATAAATTCCTAGAAGTAGAGCTGCTAGTTCCAAGGTTATGGTCATTTCTAATTTTGTTAAGTATTACCAAATCAGCCAAGTTATTTAAGTGAGCCTTGATTTCTTCATGTCTGTAAATAGTGGCCAACAACGACTTTCTCAAAGGTTTCCTATAAGGATCAAGTGAGATTAAGGCATGTTAAAAGCCTACTACATAGCAAGTAGGTTGTCAATGAATGTCAGTCTGCAACTTTACTTTTACTTAGAAAGACAACTATTTATGAATATTAGGATGATTATAGCTGTGGCCCTCAGCTCAGCAAACAAAAATTCACAGAAAACACTGTAGTATCATATCCATTTTAAACCCCATTGTTGAACATAACCAGTGAAATCTCTGGAAGTCAGAGTATTTTCGAGAGGACACAATTTGACATTAAATACCGCTTTCCTGGCCTGAAGTTGAATTTTGATAGTTGCCTATTTAAAAAAATATATATATATATTCCTGATGATAAAAACAAGATTTACTGTGCTAATATATCCATCAAGATATGTCTTCCAGTCATGGCTTTTGTACTTGAGTGAAAATCTTGCTGCTCAATTTAAGTCATTCATTTATTAATAAAGCCCATACATCCAACTCTGAAGAAAAACCTTTTGATAAGAAAATGGAAAATTTTAGACCTCTCGTTTCCATTTCGAGAAACCTGTTGTGTCTCCCCCAAACCTCTGGGGCCCGGAGACGTTTTTAAATTTATCAAGAGCCCAGAAGGAGGTTAATGGGGCGCCTCAGAACGATATCCCCAAGCGTCCGGGCCCAGCAGCCCCAGCCGGGACCACAGCCCGCGGTCAACTCCAGGCTGGAGGCAGATCCTCCTCGGAGGGCCAGTCGGACCAGGAAGCCATTGCTCCGCTCCGTGCCGGCTGTTTATTGAACACTCCACTTAGCCCAGAGCTCGACCGGCCCCACGGCCATCCCGACGCGGGACAAAGATCCCGTCGGTGACTCGTGCCCGCCGGGGGACGCAGAGCTCTGGTCGCACCCCCGTGCATCTCGCACCGAAACTTCAGCCGCGGCGGACGGCTGGAGGCGGTCGGGACTCGGCTCCCCGGGCAGGCGTTCCCTCAAAGCGTGTCCCCAGTCCCCTTCACCGTCCCCACGGGCGGCCAGGCGGGAAGCGGCCGGGGGCCGTGACCCGGCCGCCGACCCCCGGCCCCGGCCGCCACTCGCGGACGCGGCCCGGAGTGCTGCAACAAAGAGCGCCCGGAGGCGCGGCCCGGGGCGGAGGCTCCGGGCGGGGGCGGAAAGTGGGAGAGGAGGCCGGGCCGGCCGAGGGCACCGGGCGCGCTTCCGCCGGCCGCGCCGCGCACGCCGCGGTAAATGGGAGGCTCGGCCGGCGGGGGCGGGGGCCGCGCAGCCGGGGAGTTTCAGGAACTGGAGGAGCGGGCGGCGGCTGGAGTCGCCCAGAGCCGAGACTCGGGGCCCAGGCGGAGCCGCCGCCGCCGCCGCCGCCGCCGCGCCGGGGCCCAGCCGTAACCGCCGCCGCCTTCGCCCTCGTCCGGCCGACTCGGGCCGACAGACGCGGCGCGGGAGAGGAGCCGGCCGTCCCGGGCCAGGGATCCGCCCGCCATGGCCACCAAGGTGAGGGGCGCGCGGCCCAGGCCCGGCCGGCCGCTCGGCCCAGCAGCGGCGCGGGGAGGGTCGGGCCCGGGGGCGCGGGCGGCGGCGCCGCCGGGGAGGCCGAGGGGTCGCGCCGGGGCCCACCCGGCCCCCGCAGGGCTCGGGTTACGCGGAGCGGGCGGGTGGCCGGGGCTCGGGCCGGGGGCTCGGCTGGCGGCGCGGGAGGGTCTCGGGGCGGGACCCCGGCCGCTCGCGGCTCCGTCTGCAAAGTTTGCGCCTGAGCGTGGGCCGCGGCCGCCGGGAGAGAGAGGAGAAGTTCCCGCAGCCCCGGCGCCCGCTCCGAGGAGCCGCCTGACCGCCGGGAGCCCCGACTCTTTCCCGAGTGGAGTCCACTCCTCACCTCCCCGCGCGTCCGGCCGCTGCGGGAGCAGCGTCCCCTCCTTCCGCAGAGGGTGGGACCCCGGCGCCACGGGCCGCTTTCGGGGGCCCGACCCCCGCCGGGGAGGACTGAGAATTTAAAATCCAGGCCTGTGAACGAGGGTTCCCGGGGAGGGAAAACGCCAGTGGAACGCCCCGCTCCTCCACTTCCCTCAGTTTTCCTGTTTTTTTCTTTTGTTTTGCTACCTTTTTGGTTTGAATGTTATTTCCAGCATGAATAAAATGCAAAGAGGGAAATGACTCTGCTTTCAATTACGTGTTTGCTTAAAAAAAGGTCCAGGCCCGAATTACGTGGTGGAACTTTGACTCGCGCTTGGTAATTGGCCAGGAGTGGTGATTTGCTTATTTTACAGTATTGTCGGTGGAATTAGCGGTCACCCTTTGCTACCTGAGTCTGCAGGAGCCTCCATCTCCCTCTCCCTGGGGTGGGGCGTTTTCTTTAGTTCTAGATGTCACCTAGTAATGGGAAGGCCACGCTCTCCTCCACGAGCCAGGGATGGGGTTTGAGTTGACTTTTTTATTTGATTGATGTTTGCAAATAGTTTTAGTAGTGTCCCCTTTATAAACATCAGCACCCTCTACCATATTTACTTTTGAAACCTCGAAGCTTCTCTTGGGTTGGTGAAAACCTTAGATTGTTGTTGTTGGGTTTTTGTTTTTGGTAGAAAGAGAACTTTGAAAACTGAGAAATTTCAAATCCCTTTGAAAGATCAGATTGATATTTCAGTCCGTGAAATTTTGTGTTCTGTATCTGCCTAGGTGTAGTGTTTATTTTTTTAAAAAGTGGAGATTCTTCAGGGAACCTGTTGCCTGCTGTTACTGAAATAATTACCTTCTTGTTAATATATTATTGGCTGCGCTCTTCCTTGGTTTATATTAGGTGTGATAGAACTTTGCTACCTTTTTAGCATATATCATTTTGTGTTGATCTTTTTAAAAACAAAACTTAAGCCAGGCATTTCTAAGGAAATTTGATTTTGAGGTTTGTTGCCAAACATTCCAGAAATTACCAGTTACACGTCCTATTTTATACTCATCTTGCAACCTTAAAAGCTGTTGTGGTCGATACCTATTCAGAGGTGGTCAGCGTTTTGGTATTTTGCACCGTGATCTACCGATGCATGTTAGATATACTGTCTTTTAAGTGGGACCCAGCTTAGCAACTAGTGCTGGTATATTTAATGAAAATTTTATCTGATACTTAAACCTGAACTTAGTTTTTCTATAAAATTAGAAAGGAGAATAGTTCTTGTACTAAACTTGAATTGCGTCTGTCCTCACTAAGCACAAGCCTTAAAGCGTGTGTAAGCACTTCCTACTTTATTGTCTACCCCTCCGAAGGCAAATTCCAGTAATTCTGAGTCTTGGTTTCTTTCACCTTTCCAATGACTATTCCACACAGTACTCCTTTCCATGTTTACATTGTGACAAACCACTTCTGTTTTAAAAAAAAAAAAGGAAGAGCAGAGAAGCACTTATATAGGAACCTTCCTCAGTTCTCTGGTTTTCCTACTTCCTGATGATTCTTACATCAAACCAAAGTCTCATTTTTTAAATTGTTCCCAGAGAGTAAATTTGTCCTTGTTTTGTTACACACCCACCCCCCACTTCCCACCCATGCCCTTACCAACATCTGAGTAGTTTGGGGTTTTTTCTTTCCTTTAATTTAATCGGGTAGGTACTTTTTAGTAAGAGAGGATATACATATAGTAAGTAATAACATCTAACTTTTTTTAAAATTGAAGACTCCTATGGCACTCAGGCTCCTGCTACAAGCATTAAGTGATAAGAAATAAATACAATATCTGGATATTTTATGTAGTGTTTGTTGGGTTTCCCTTTGAATTGACCAGAAAATACCTTCAGTTCTCTTCAGATATAATTTTCTTATGTATTGCTCTTACATATTTTCTTAAGATGCAGTTATCTTTGAACTATCATCCTTTTTAAAAAACTGCACTGGTATATTCACAATAGAAAGAAATGACCTTTTAGAAGAAAAATGAATTAGGTAGTTCTTCACTGCCAAAGAAAGTTAATCAGTAACTGCACATTTTAAAGAAATTATCTGTTCTTTGTTTCTAATCATTACTCAGGAGAATGCTGAATTCGCTTTGAGTCCCAGTCTTGTCTCATTTAGTAAATACAACAAAAGCCTAATATGAGTGTGTAGCCTTGACTTCTAATAGGAACTCCAGGTTATATTTTTACACAGTCATATGGTGGACTTAGGAATAAATTATTTATTTATTTATTAAGTCTTGGGAAAGGAATTCTTTTTTTTTTGGCCTGGATATAGCAAAAGGGACATGAAAAAACTAGTTAACGAAGTTAATCCATAGCTATATAATTTAGGTGTAATTTCCATGTCACAGTTAACCTTTGGTAACTAATTTAAATCCTTTTGCGCTTATGTAGTCACTTTTAGGAGTAATCATTAGAACCAGATTCTAGGAGTCCCTGATGCTTTTTTTTTTTTTTAACTTTTCTTTCCATCTCCGATGTCTAAAGTTGTATATTTGTGTTATAGTGCTTGTCTGGTTGAATGAAGTGAGTGTGGAATGTTGAAATTAGCGGTAGGGAAATGAGTGAATTGCTCAGGACTGTTCCATGATATACATTAGCGAGAAGAGTTTAGAAAGCATACTTTGTAGTCTCTCCTGAGCAAAAACCTCTGTTTTGAAGAGGTTTATTGAAGAAAAGAGTAGAAATATCTTTCTAAAGTGTCTTAAAGATTAAGTTGTTTTTGATAGTTTTTTTTAACAGTATGGAAAATGGTAACCATTCAGTTTAGCTTAACAGTAATATTTTTTTAAAGTGTCTTCATAAATAGAATATCTAGACAGTATTTCTGTAATCACAGAAAAATTCTATGACAGTAGGAACGTCAACCGATTTCTTATTAAAGAAAGAATAGATGAGAAAGCATATAAAATTTTGTGAAGTTTTCTACTATACCCTGCTTCTGTATTGACCATCTGAAAATGTAATTAGTTTTTTTTATTAACTTTTTTATAAATTAATTAATTTATTTTTGGCTGTGTTGGGTCTTCATTTCTGTGCGAGGGCTTTCTCTAGTTGCAACGAGTGGGGGCCACTCTTCATCGCGGTGCGCGGGCCTCTCACTGTCGCGGCCTCTCTTGTTGCGGAGCACAGGCTCCAGACGCGCAGGCTCAGTAGTTGTGGCTCAGGGGCCCAGTTGCTCCGCGGCATGTGGGATCTTCCCAGACCAGGGCTCGAACCCATGTCCCCTGCATTGGCAGGCAGACTCTCAACCACTGCGCCACCAGGGAAGCCCTGTAATTAGTTTTTTACTCTGATTGCCCACCAAAAACTTTGTAACTTTGCATATGCTGTTCCTCTTTTCTGGAATGCTGTTCTCTGGCCTTTTCCCCTACGTACCTTCTTTTACACATTATGTCTCAGCTCAAAGCATTACTTCCTACAGAAAGCTTTCTGATCTCCCCGACCCCTGTTACAGGGTCACATCATACGTGCAGACTGCCGTTTTACATGTGTTTCTCTGCCCAGTGGCTGTCTCCTTTAGGGTGCTGTCAGCCCCAGGAGGATGGCCTGTGTGTTTGCTCCTCTGTGTATCTTCTGTGACAGGCACAGACCAGGCTCTTGATAAACTGTTATTCCATGAATGAATGTTGAATTTTCTTGTCTCGATTCCTCCCTCTACAGTTTGAAAGAGCAAAAAGATTTTCCATTGAGATAGGTGGCTGTTAAAACTATTTAGCTCCACCTGTAAGCTTGTTTCTTTTAATTGTGCATTTTAGTAAAAATTTTTTAGAAGTGTGCATGCACAATGGAAAATAGACATCTACAGCTCAGTTATTGGCAATGTTTTTTAAATAAATCAGCTTTACTAATTATTACATGAGAAATTGGTTATGTTTTAAGGTAATTGGAACAAACTTCATACTTCTGAGATTTTAAAAAGAGTTATCTTTAACCCATGAATTGTTAGAAATGTGTTTAATTTCCAAAAGTATAGGGTTTTTCTATTTATCTTTTTGTTAATGATTTCAAACTTAATTTCATCATGATCAGGGAGTCTGATTGTTACTAATAACCGTACCTGAAAATTTGTTGAGGCTAACTTTGTACCCAGTATATAGTCAGTTTTTATAAATGTTCCACCTGTGCATAAAAAGAATGTATGTATTCCCTAATCAATGTATGTATTCCCTAATCAGTGTATGTATTCCCTAATCAATGTATGCATGTTTTCTGTATATGTCCATACAAACTTATTAACTATGCTGTTCCCATCTGTATCCTTAATAATTCTATTTGATCTGTTGTATCTTAATGTCTTTTGGTCTACTTGACAGAGGTGTTAAAATGGTGGACTTAAAAAATTTCTCTAGGGTTAGGATTAGTATTATCTTCCAGGTGAACTGAACTTTTTATCATTATGAAATTACCCTCTTTATAGTACATTTTTTCTTAAAGACAGTTCTGTCTAAAAGTTAATGTGGTTTCACTAGCTTTCTTTTGGTAAATATTTTCCTGGTATATAAAAGCCTGTAACTGAATTTTACCTTTTCATCTTGCTTGGCAATCTTTGTGGCTAGAGGGTTTTGTTTGCTTTATTTGTGTTTATTGATGTGTTTGGATTTCTGGCTACCATCTTATAGATTCACTGAGGATTCCCCTCCCCGCCGCCCCTCAACTTTTTAGTAGGTTTATTCCTTACAGGCATACCTCGGAGATGTTGTGGGTTGGTTCCAGACTACTGCAGTAAAGCAAGTCGCACGGACTTTTTGCCCCCCAGTGCGTTTGAAAGTGATGTTTACACTATATGGTAGTCTGTTAAGTGTGCAATAGCATTATGTCTATAAAACAATGTATATACCTTGATTAAATAGTACTTTATTGATAAAAATGTTA
The DNA here is from genome assembly GCF_965194825.1 of Balaenoptera physalus. Classification (NCBI taxonomy): domain Eukaryota; kingdom Metazoa; phylum Chordata; class Mammalia; order Artiodactyla; family Balaenopteridae; genus Balaenoptera; species Balaenoptera physalus. Next base: position 9,635,467 of record NC_138888.1, on the reverse strand, counting down.
AGAGTCACAGTAGTAACACCAAAGTTTGCTGGTCACCATAACATATATAATAATAATGAAAAAGTTTGTAGTATTGGGAGAATTACCAAAAGGTGACAGAGACACGAAGTGAGCAGGTACTGTGGGAAAAATGGTGTGTTAGTGGACTTGCTCTGCTCAGGGTTGCCACAGACCTTCAATTTGTAAACATTGCAGTATCTGCAAAGTGCAATAATGCAAAGCAAATAAAAGGAGGTATGCCTGTATGTCACTTTTTTCAACTGGTTGTCCTAAGCGTATACGTTACTATTTGTACGTTAAAGTCCAGAAGTCCTCAGTATCATTACCCTCCTCCTAGATTACAGGGACCTTAAGAAGCTCAGCTCCAGTCATCTCTCCCAACACAGTTACTGCCCAGGATTTTCATTCTGTCTTTTCTACCACAAATTAGACATTATTTTTGTTTTTTATACAGTTAATGTTTACTTAGATTTAATCAACTTTTACCATATCTTTGCTTACTATTCCTTTTTACATTTCAGTTCTTTCTGGGATAATTTTTCTTTTGCCTTAAATGAATTCTTTGGAATTTCCATTAAGGAGAGTTTTTTGTTGGTAAATCTCTTATATGAAAATGTGTTTTGCCCTGTGCTTGAAAGATAGTTTTCCAGGTATGGAGTTCTGTTATTTCCCCTGTTTCCTACCGTCTTTCAGAGTTACTGCTCACAAGTCAGCCATCTAATATTGTTCCTGAATAGTCTGATTCTTCCCTCTGCCTGTTTTTAAGACCTTCCCTGTGTCTTTAGTATTTTGCAGTTTCACCTTAGTGTGTTCATGTGTGGATTTTATTTATATAGCCTGGGATTTATGGGCAGCTTGGATTTTAGGATGGGTGTTTCAGTACTTCTGCACCAGTGCAGTTCCGTAAACTTCCTGTGATGATGGAAATATCCTACATCTGTGCAGTCCCGTGTGGTAGCCACCTGCCACGCATGGCTAAGGAGAACTTGCAGTGTGGTTAGTGTGACTGAGGAACTGTGTTTTTAATTTTAGTTTAAATAGTCACACGTGGCTGCTGGCTATCATAGTGGGGAGTGCAGTTGTAGAAAATTCCCAGTGATTGTATTTCATGAATATTGCCTCTTCCCTGTTCTCTCTTTCTGGAACCCTAATTAGCATGAAAAGGTCCAGCAGACATCTAACTTTCTAACTTTCAATCTGCCGTGTTTTCTTTGTGCTGCATTCTAGATAATTTCTTTGACTCCTACCTTCAGTTTACTATTCTTTCTTTAGTTGGGCCTAATCTGTTCTTTTATCCATCTAATTTTCAATTATATTCTATTTTTAGAAATTATGTTATTTGGTTTTGTTTCAAATCTGCTTGATCATTCTTTATATTCTCTAATTGCTCATATTTTTAAGCTTCTCTTAAGCATATTAAACATTGATTGTTTGTGTCTGTTAGTTCTAATATCTGAGGTCTAATTCAGCAGTCATTTCCGCTCATTCTCACTCATGGTGCCTTGTTTTCTTGTGTGTTTTGTGATTTTATTTTCTTCTGTGAGTTGCTCATTTTCCTTGGAACTTCATCTAAGGGTTTTGATCCCTAAATTGAGTTATATTCGTCCACAGAGAATTTGTCTTTGCTTATGCCAGTCTCTTGGGGACACTACATCCTTGGGATCACTGTAACTTTAATTCCTGGCTTAATGTTTTTCCAGCCATACTCTGTAGCATAAATATGGACCTCAGATCTCAGGGGAAATCTCCCTTATTCTACTACTCTCGGTCAAAGGTGAGACAGGTTTCCTTGCTGTTCCCTTCTGTACAGTGGGTTCTTTTTTCCTTATGTTGAGGTCCTTTTGGGGTCCAGCTTTGAGCTTAATACAGGAGTGTTCATCTGTCACCTCCTGCCTCCTCCAGGACAGCCTGCAGAGCAGGACCCAAACTCAGGCTCTCCAGGGCATAGAGGAGACTGCTGGGGTGGAATCCTGTCTCAACATTTTCCTCCCAGGGTTTCTGCTCTCATGTCCTCTGACCTCTCTAGATCCTTTCCTTTTGTGCTGAGTCAGCAGTGTGTGTTAAAAGGTGTTTGTGTGCTTGGGTGTGTCTTTGCTTTTAATATTTTATTCAGCACTTCAGTGTTTCAGTCTGGTGGTGGTTCATGGTATCAGCCTGCCACGCATGCCGGAACAAAATCCAAGTCAGAGCATCTTTATAACAGACTGTAAAGTGAAGGAATGGAATATCTCCACACAAAGTGTTAATCTGTTTTTTGGAGGGAAAAAGGAGGAAAAGCAAAGTTGTTATGCATTTTAGTTGAAACCAGACCTTAAGCCATCGAACTAACAGGCTGGGCATTTCAGTTTCCAATTGGTATTTTTCTTTTTTCTCCCCCTTTGATTATCAAAAACACGTGATAGATTTAGCCCATCTTATTCATTTTTAGGTGTTGTAAATACAGTGCTTGAGGATGTTATTCAGTATGACTCAATTTTTCTAAGCTATTTTTAGCATCTGAAAACTGAGTCATAGAGTAAGTAGTATTACCTGCAGAGGCAGGATTCAGAAGTCACCTCTTTGTGTCACGGGGGACATGTAAGTCAAAGGGACATGGGACTTTAGACATTCGTTAACTAGGCGAAAAATGCACTTTGTTCTGGGAACCGTTACCCATCATCGTTCACCGACCGCTTCATGTGAGTGTCGCATGAGCTCAGTGCCGGGTCTTCTCCTCCACGTTGGGGTGTCAGTCTGAAAGGCCTGTCCTTACCCTGAAGCTCTGTTGTTCTAGCGGAGGGTAGGCCTGCTGCAGGGCGCAGGGGGCTCCTGCTGCAGCTTCTCAAGCCAGCAGGGCTTTCCAAGGAGCTGAGTCTTGAAATGTATATTTTTCTCTTTAATTCACTGAGTGAATTTTAACCCTTATTTGATCACGTCAGTCATTTAAAAAATACATTGTACATCTTGACAGTCTGCAAGTCCAGACTTTGTCTTGTAGGATCCCAGATAATCAGTTTGGCAGACAGTTTTAGCGGTCCCGATGTGCTTCTCTTACGCTGGAAGTAAGGCTAAGATTTGGATCCTTGCCTAAGAGAGTAGACATTCAAAAATTAATGAGCTATTTAAAATGTACCAGTTAAATGCCAGTTTTAATGTATTTCTAATGCAAATTCACAGAAGAGGACTTAAAAATGTAAATTTGTGTGTTAATAGTAGTTGTCTATCTCACACTTAGGAACTTCTTTTTCATCTTTAAGCCTGTTTTATATTCTCAAGATTTTGAGTAATGAATATTTATTGCTTTTGTAATAAGGAAGAAAACAAGTTAATTTTTTTAAACTTAAAAACTTATGGTCATTAGCCAGGCCTCTAAAGCAGACTCCCAAATTTATCCATCTTCTGTTAATTTGTTTTGAATTACGCTAAGATGAAAAAAAGGTTTTAATTAATGCTTATACATAGTAAATGGCACTTTAATAGAAAAATGCTATTCAGTATTACAAATAGAAACTTAAAATTTATTTTTCTTCCCTCAGCACCATATTTTCTTCTTCCAAAGGAGAAAAAGTATGTTTCTTAAACTTTTAAAAATACCTAAAAACTTACCGAATAATAACCAGCACTGAACCTGGAGTTCTTGAAAATTGCTCTTTTTAAACACATTTATGTTTTACCTGCCTCTCTGCGCGCGTTCCCCCAGGAGCTCAGGGGACTCCTTCGTGAGTCAGCAGCAGTTTCGTCACTCTTGTACTTTCCCCACCTTCATAAGATTTTAAAGTCAGGAGTTGAATTTAAGATTTTACAGCCTTTTTGTTGATGTGTCAGACTTACTTTGTCTCGTGATTGCCATTACCAATAAGTATATTCAATTTCTTACAACCAAAAAAACCTAGGAAATCGATAGGCTTTAGACTGCTGAGATCTGTAGTTACGTCAGATTGATCCATCTTAATCATTTAAAGCCATGATGATACCAAAAAATATGGAGATTGTTTTTTAAAATTCTAATATTTAAAGCTACTTCTGGTTCTGGTCTTTACTACTATATTTATAGTTTTTTAAAACCCATTCCCCTTTGTGATAAGTAAAAACATCCCATGCTTTTCCTGTAGTTTGTATTTAACAAGTGATAGATGGTTGTTCTCTAAAATTTGAGTACGAAATATTTTCCCCCAAACTCCCCTCTTCTCTGACTCGTTAGGAATCTCTGCTATAAAGAAGATGATGGCAGTGGTAATAAGCTTCCATCTAAGAGAGAAATTGGACTCTTACTAAAGTGCATAACTATTTTATGAGTGGTGATCACGTTTCCCGAGTTTAGGCATTGATGGTAGAGCTGAGGTACCCCAGCTGCACCACAGTCCCCCACCTGGAGAGCTCGTTAAATCACAATTGCTGTGCAGTTCCTGAGTCTCTAGTTCAGGAGGTGGGGCCGGAACATGCATTTCTGCCAGTTTCAAGGTGATGCTGAGGCTGCTAGTCTAGGGACTGCACTTCGAGAACCAATGTTGCAGGAGATTGAAAAAGAGAGTAAGAACCTGGGTTCTGTCCTAGGTTCATCTCTGGAATCTGTGGACTGTAAAATGGGTGGGCTCTAACACACTGTGTGCAGTGAATGCTTCATTCTTGCTTAAAGTATTCTAATCTAACTGAGTTCAAGTGATGTGGAAAAATTTTTTTTTTTTTTAACTTTTTGGGTTTATTTATTTATTTATTTATTTATTTATTTATGGCTGTGTTGGGTCTTCGTTTCTGTGCGAGGGCTTTCTCTAGTTGCGGCAAGTGGGGGCCACTCTTCATCGTTGTGCGCGGGCCTCTCATTATTACGGCCTCTCTTGCAGCGGAGCACAGGCTCCAGATGCACAGGCTCAGTAGTTGTGGCTCACGGGCCCAGTTGCTCCGCGGCATGTGGGATCTTCCCAGACCGGGGCTCGAACCCGTGTCCCCTGCATTGGCAGGCAGATTCTCAACCACTGCGCCACCAGGGAAGCTCAATGCGGAAAATTTTAAAAGTTGGTATTCTCAAAAACTGTTAAGCTTCTCATCAACTTGTGGTTTTCAGTGTTGTATTGATTGGTTATTTGTGTTATGTGCAAAATGGCTTAATCTAGTAGAGTCTGATTATTACGGTGGTGAGGTGACTGTGACTCGTTATTACTTTTCCTGTTGCTTTTTGGTTAGCCAGAAAACATGCCGTACAATTTTGAATATCATTATAGTTCACAGTAATCAGTCCAGACTTATGTGCTTTGTATCACATGTTCCTAAAGTGGTTGTATAATGAGAACAATGTTAATTCACTAGGGGGGATTACTATGTAAAAGAATCCTGTTTTTTAATTATTTTGTAATTGAGATAATCTATGATATTTGTGTAAATCCAGTTTTTTATCTTACTTGTGTGGTATGCACCTATACTTAATTTCAATGAATTTAAATTTCACCAGATTAAACTTTCCTGTTTGCCCACTTAGATGCCTCAAAGAAGTTAAAATGACAAGATGTTTTTAAAGCCAGAGAAAACAGTGAATATAGTCCCTAAACTAGAAGAACCTACCTTTGAATAATTAAGTTGATCTAGGACTCATATGTATGAAGGCAAGGGTGTGCTTTAGAAAATAGCCTGTATTCATGTAACTTGCCTATGCACTATCAATAAGAATTAATGTATGTCTATATATGAACAGTGTAGAAAAATATTTTGAAATCCTTGTTGGCATTTATACCATTCAGAGTCTTTTTGTTGGTCTATAAATGGCATACACTATTAGTTATGGAAGGAATACATTTGATTTTCACATTCTGTGGTTAACATCAGAATATTATTATACATAAATATCAAGGGTTATTTATGGGAAATGTTAAGTATGCTACCAAAAATCAAAAGCATGTTTTTTCATTCAACAGTCTCTCTCCAGAACTTATAAATACTGTAAGTGAACAGTGCACACATATTTCTACTCTGAAAGAATTTATAGTCTAATGGGGGAAACAGGCACTTTCATCTGTTCAGTTCAGAGTTCTCGTTGCTGTGGTAGAAGTACATGCTATGTCCAGTTGATGGCACAGAATCTAGGGTTGGAAATGAGACCCTTTCGTCTATTTTGCTGCATTTACTGTCATTGGAAACTTAAGAGTAAAACTGAGTTTATGTCAGTAAAGAGGCCACAGTTTGAAAAACTTATGTAAAAATAAGAACTAGTTAATTACTGTGGCAGACGTCAGTCATAGTGTAGAAGATCATTTCTCTGCTTGAGATGAGGGAGTAGTGTTACCTAAGTGAGGGCACATTTAGTTTGAGGTCTTTTAAACAGTTCCTTATCGAAGTTACTGCCCTTGCAGGACAGAAAGTACATTTCAAAGAGGCATACATTTCCAGTATGCCTAGTTGTGATCTAAAATTTTATCTGGGACTAGACACTAAGCCACTTTTGGGAACCAGTGAACAACACGTGCCATGTAGATAATGTTTCTGTGACGTGGCTCCTTCTAAATCCCTGTGGCCTTGGACACAGCGTCTGCGAATGGTTAAAACGGATCTGCTCCTTTTGATTTCCCCGTTAGCAGTTCAGTTAAAGTATTTGGAGTGTTTCATGTGCCTGGCTTGCAACACCTAGAGTTTATTCTAGATTAGAGATTCCCAGCTGGTGAATTTTCAGGGGATCTTTAAATCTAAATGAGCAAACATTGTTACAGACTGCTTATCTTCCTCATATTTGCAATACTGTTTTTAAAATATATGTAGATTTTGTTAGTAATAAAATACAGATACATTTCAAAATGCTAATGACTTCATACTACCTCTTTGGCATTAAGTATTTCTCAATACATTGTACTTTTATATGTTTACTGTTGTTTGTGGGGCGACATATGTATGTATGTAATGAATTGATCTTGAGGTTGTTGGCATTCTTCTATGATCGAAGTTAGCTATTACATAAAAGCTATTACAGTTCCGTTATTGCTGTTTGATTTGCCTTGAATTTTACATTTGGAAAAGAAATTTTGTCATGTCTTCTATTAGAGATGCAATGAATGAAAAAATTAGTTCTATGTGATTATGAAATTTATGTATTTCAGTGCAGTAGTGGTGGAATAGCAGAGAGGATTGGGAGTCTGGGTTCAAATCCCAATCAAATCCAACTGTTATCACTTCGGAAAGTTACTTAATGCTTCGTTTTCCTCATCTGTAAAATACAAGTAATAATAGGAACTCAGGTGTGATTTCCATTGCACAATCCAGGTAGGGCCAAAAAACAGAATTTCATTTTTCTGTAACAATTTACAACGAATTATGTCCTTACCCTACTGGGAAAGTCAGCTGTAACCTGCAGCTCACCGCCTCCTCCTCGTGCCCAGGGTTAGGTATAACTTGAAGGTGGGGATCCTTACATAATGCCTTGGGCGGAGGGTCGTGTCTTGCCCTCCAGCCACCTCCCCGGCAGTCTGCACCCTCAGGTGGGGAGTTCTGTCCCACTCCCTCGCTGTGCCTGAGGGAACCGGAGCCATTTTGCTGTTGTCCTGCTCTAGTGGGGCACAAAGCTGCAAAACCCAGACACGTTCCATCCTAATGCAGTACAAGCTCTGTCCCCTTCTGTCGATTTGTTGTTTCACTGGGGTTCTGGCACCGGGCTGAGGGCTCTCTCCAGGTCTCGCCATTGCCTCTGGCCTCCGCTCTGCACTCCCCCACTGTCTTTTCCCCCAGCTCAGGTCCTCTGGTCCAGGCTTTGAGAGTGGAGGTGGGGGTGGGAGAAACAGAGGCCGCGCTGTGTCTCCCCATTGCAGTATTTCTCACCAGTGCTTTCTGTCTGGAGCCCAGAGTTCTCTCCATTCTCAGGGCCTTTGGAACTCACAGCCAAGAACCCTTTACAGTGTTCTTTCATGTCATAGCCTCTCCTGGGACAGTGGACACAGTGGGCACTGCTGGTTCGGGTTGGGGAGGTGGGAGAAAAGATAAGGGGAAAAAAAACCCTGAAAATGAAAAAATAACATTTCAAAAATATTATCTCTACCAGATTATCTCAAGGAGTAAGTAAAAATTTATGTAAAGGGCTTACCAATATGTCTGACTTTACAACAGGGGATAGTAGCTATGGTTGGATGGTGTTATTTGTATTATTATAAAAATAAACTATAAACTGGGACCTGTTAGACCCCAAGATCTAAGGTCTACCTTAACTGTGTTCAGGGAGTTGTAACAAGTTTCTCTAATTTCAAGTTACTCTTGCGGAGGTGATGAACTTTCTATCTGCTTCTTACTTATCCCAAACTTTAACCTACTTTTCCAAATCTGGGTGTCTGGCAATTTGAGTTTGATTCTTTCTGCCATTGCCTCAGTGTGCCTTGTTTATTCTGGTAAATTACCTTTCATACATGAAAACAAGATAAAAACAAGGCAGAATGTTAGAGGTGTAGAGGACAAAAGAATGAGATTAAAAAGCACCTTGGCATTGCTGGAAAGTCTATGTTATAAAACGACTACATGTGTTTAGCAGATCTGTTTACTGAGGTCACAGATAGTACATCTCATTGGATCCTCATGTGGTAGATCATTGTGTTATTTTGTTACCTTCAGTAAATCGTTGAGCCCCTATCATGGGCCAGAAACTGTTGGACCATTAGGAATACAGCATTAAAGAAAATAATTTTAAATCCCTGCACTCAGACAAAAATCCCTGCTCTCATGGGCCTTGCATTCTAGTGGAGGAGATGGCAGTAAACAAGGTCAATAAGGAGAAAAATAAAATAAGGAGAAAAATACAGCTGGGAGAAGAGACCTTGCTGAGGGGTGCATGCATGTGTGTGCATGCATGTGTGTGCATGCGTGTGCATGCGCATGTGTGTGCGCGTGTGCGCACATGTGTGTGTGCACGTGTGCGTGTGTGTGCGCGTGCATGTGTGCGTGCATGCGTGTGTGTGTGTGTGCGTGCATGTGTGTGTGTGTGTGCACATGTGCTCGCACACACAGTGTTAGATGGGGTGGCCAAGGAGGCCTCTGAGAAGGTGACCCTCGAGTCCAGACCTGAGGGAAGGTTTGTAAGTTGCATCTCTGAGGAAAGAGCATTGCCCTCAGGGAGAGTGTGCCTGGAGGTCAGTGAGGTCATCGAGGCCAGCTGAGCTGTGGGAGTGGCGAGGACCCTCAGGTCCACACTCACTGAGTGTGCCTGATGAGGAGGGCTTTGACATTTATTCTGAGATGCGAGACCACTGGAGGGCTTCCAACACATCAAGAACAACTGACTTTTTTCTTTCCTTTCTCTCTCTCTTCCTTCCTTCCTTTCTTTTCTTTTCTTTTTTTTTCTTTTTTTTTTTGAGTTGAGCTGACCTTTATTAAGCCAAAGCTAGCTGCAGGGAGTTAATGCTGTATTCACTTTTATATCAGACTTAAGTCTTATTTGATTCCTTCTTGAAACTTAATTGATTTTATCTAATTAAAATCATGCTAGGAAAATCCTGTGCTCCACTTAAGCCAATCAGTGCACAAAAGGATCAGTAGATTATCCTTTTATATATGTATGTGGAATATCCCAATCCAGTCGTTTGAAAATAATTTTTAAATAAAATTTAAAGCATCTCTAACATACTGAATTTTCAATTCTATCTTGTCTCCTGGTTATACTGAAAGTAAATACATATACCTATCAGGCCATTTGCCCCTTTGGGCTATAAAGCAGTTGGTTTGGCTTTCACCATCCTGTTGACTTGACCGGTGTTCACCCAGAGACTAAGTAAAATAGTTCCAGACTGGCAGATTTTAAGCAGGTATAAAAATATTCATAACCAATTACAGCCAACTTCATTCCTTTTCTAACTGGAATCACTGCTTGCTAAAGCAGTTTCTTATGTAAACTTTCTGAAGCCTCAGCAATTTTGGGAACAGTAGTGTAAGAAAGCAACTGGTACACTGAGAATTGGGTCAGAATGTTCTCACGGGCTTAGAAGAAACGGCATCGCCCTGGCCTAGGATTTCGAGATTCAGTGAATCTTTATTCTTTTCCTGGTTCCGTTAAGTGCTTCTGTTTTTTGTGATTTTTTTTTTTGGTATGAAATATGAAATTTCATATTATTTGGGCTTAAAAACTCCATGTCTGGGAGGTTTAAAGATGGTATCTAGATAGCTTGGCATAATTCAATATTTTTTATTTTAACTTTTATTTATAAAAATTCCAAACATAGACAAAAGAAGAATAGTACAGTAAACCCCCTATGTACCCATCACCAGCCTCAGCAATTACCAGCTCCTGGCCAATTTTGTTTCCTCTAACCTTCCTCCCCCATTTTCCCCTTCCAGACATACTGTTTCATGATAAATATTTCAGTATATATCTCCAAAAACAAGATTTTAAAAACATCAATACATAACAATTCCTGTTATCCTACTTAAAAATTCAGAATAAATCTTTAATATCTTGAAATATCCAGTCTGGTGGTATGCAGTGTAAACATTTTCATCAATTAATAGTTTGCTGTATTTATGTGGCTTGGTATGCATTAAGGTAAAGACAGTGCCATCTAGTTTAGTTAGATGCTTAGTTGATGATATTTAAAACTGTTAATAATTGGCATTTGTATGAATCTGCCAGTGTTGATTTAAAACGAATTTCGCCATAGGTAGTATGACTACAGCTAACGTATCTAAAGGTTTTAGGGTATGTGTGTGTTGCTTTCCTCTTGCCAACTACACGCTTAACCAGAATCCTCAGCAGACAAGGCCCTTCTGAAGCCTGTCTGTACAGTGTGGTTGGTGTGGGCAATAGCAGGACGCTTAGAACTAGAGCTGAGAAGAATGGGGTCACATACGCATTTATCAGAGGTGAGAAGGACGTGCCTGGCCTTTAGCCTCCAGATGGTACCTGTAGTTGGTTAAAAAGTTGATGAAAATCAAGACTGAAAAGGAAATACTAACCATCTTATTTTAACTTAAAATATGTAAATATACATTTATTTATCAATCCTTTGATAGGAAGCCAAGGTCTTTTTGTTGAGTATGTACCTCTGACTGTAGTTCAGAGTGATCCATGTTGTATACTATAAGGCACTGTCTGTGGTTTCCATTTCTTTTAAAGAGCGTAAACAATTTAAAAACAATTTCAAAGTACTGTGAATACAAAATCTTAGATTCAAAAAAATTGTTGCTTCCCGTTTATCTCAACTGTTGTCTCAGCTGCGCCTACTTTGACAGTAAGCTTTTGAGCAACTTATTTTTTTATCAAGGCTCCTCAAAACATTCAATTTAGTTTTCTTAGAAATAATTACTCTTTTTTTCACACTCTTGTTTCATTGGCTTATGTAATAATTCAGTTGCTTAGCTACAGCAGTTAAGTACAGCTGCAACTAGTGGGATCTGAACTGCCCCTGTATATTAGGGAGTAGCTTGCTCAGTGCAAGAGCTCATTCAGCATGCCACATGTTTTATACGGAGCACAGAGTGTGTCAATAAACCTGGCAAATGGGTTGTGTGGAATACAAGCTGCATGATACTCTCCTGTTAATAAGTCAGATTGTTGGTATTTGTGGCTGGTTACCTGGGATTGCTTAGGTTAGAATATGGTTCTCATGGACCCATCTGGCTTTGAGGAGAATTGATGGTGAGTGATGAATTCAGTATTTGTTCCTTACCATTTTAACTTGGTCAGCTGCCTTTAGTAAATCAGTATCCTAGTGCCATATCATGATTTAAACAATTATCAGAAGTACTTTTGTAACATTTTCAGTGAATATGGATATTAGACAATTATCTAAAAGATAACAAAATGTAGTTTACTGAAGTAATGTACCATTTTCTACTTTACAAAAGAAAATGGTATCATAACTCTTTAAATTTAGAAGATCTTACAAGAATGGGGAACTTAAAAGTTTCTTTGTTAATCTTTCCTTCTACCCTAGAAGTAGGGAAGACGTAATCCTTCGAAACCAATATATTCTGCTGGTGGTGATGGGACATGATCTTTCTCTGCATTTCAATTTAGCCGATGTTCAGTGCTTATTATAATTTGCAACTAAAGTAACTAGGTTTATCATAGAGCATGTAAAAGAAATAAAGACAAACGTAGCTTCTGTTCTTGAGGCCCTCGTGGTTTTAGTATTTTAAAAAACAACTGTACATACTCAATGGGAAAATAAAATATATTGGCCAAATCATTTAAGGCTCAGAATACCCTCTCCCTGGCTTTCTCGGATTTGTGCCTCCCTGCCGACACCTCCTTCCCTGCCCACAGCTGAGTTCTCTGCCCGCTGTGCTTCTGTCCTGCTTGTGCGTCCTCTTTATCACACTGCGTGCTGTTGTAACTGTGGCTCTTTCTCACTCGCCTTTGAGGGCAGTGGCTCTTCCTTGCTTGTTTTCATATCCTCCCGGAGTGATCGGTAGTGGATATTCAGTAGATGATTTTTTGAGCAAGAGCTGGGAGCCTGCAGCGTGTACTGGAAAGGACAGTCCTGGGCTGCAGTCCCAGCTCTGCTATTTTCTGGCTCTGTGACCGTAAGCAAATCAACCATTCCGGGCTATGGTTCCTCATCTGTAATTATGCCAGAGCCTGTCTCATCCCTTGCAGGGGTATTAAACTTTCTATGACTTGCAGGATAGTCCCAATGTGAAGAATTGTCCTCCCCTTGCCCCCGTGCTAACTGCACCACTGTTGAGAAACACTGGCTTCGGCTCATCAGGCCTAGATCGGTCCCTACAGCTAGACATAGGGTTACCTTACCTGACTCACAAGAGGGAGGGATGAAACCCTGATCCAAATGGGGGTTTTTAACCCCCCAGGGAAGAGGGCAGAGGAGGGCGTGACTGTTGCGAGCACTCCACAGGGCTGATTCCAGCGACGTCTTACTGGGTGAGAGGAGAGAGCTGACTGGCGCGGGTTTGGTGTTGCAGAGTGGGAGACACGGGTAGCTTTTTAGGGTGGAGCTAGATTATGGAGGATGGTGAACGCCAGGGAAATGGATCTGAACTTGATCCTGGGGAACAGGAAATCATTGGGACTTCCTGATATGTGATGTGACGCCAGTTTTATCGAGAGAGCCTCCGGCAGCGTGAGCAGGATTGACTGGCTGAGAGGAAAGATCGGGGCAGGAAGATCAGTTAAGGGGCGGATCCGACCTGCCCCAGGGTGACTGACATCACAGAAGGTGCAGGGCAGAGTGCTGGGTTAAAACTCCATTTCTTCCATTTGTCGGGCATTCTGCCTCAAGACAGGTTACTTGATGTATGTGATTGGTATGAGCTGCCGTTTCTCCTGCAAAACTGAGTGATGCCACCATTGAGGGTTGCTTTGAAAATTAAGGAAGGATGTCTGTGAAGTGCCTCCTGCCTCGAAACAGTTAGCCCCACTTCACCTTTCTCATCTGCCCGGTTTTCTCTTTTTGTAGTGTTTTTTTTTTTTTTTAAGGAATTCCTTTATTTTTATTTTTTAAAATTTGTCTATTTATTTATTTTTGGCTGTGTTGGGTCTTCGTTTCTGTGCGAGGGCTTTCTCTAGTTGCGGCGAGCGGGGGCCACTCTTCATCGCGGTGCGCGGGCCTCTCACTATCGCGGCCTCTCTTGTTGTGGAGCACAGGCTCCAGACGTGCAGGCTCAGTAATTGTGGCTCACGGGCCTAGTTGCTCCGCAGCATGTGGGATCTTCCCAGACCAGGGCTCGAACCCGTGTTCCCTGCATTGGCAGGCAGATTCTCAACCACTGCGCCACCAGGGAAGCCCTGTAGTGTTTTTTAGGTTGCAGGAAGGACCACCTAGAAAGAGAAAAGAGGATGCTAGCAAAAATCTGGTTGGAGGTACATTTCCTGTGTCCTAGAAGGTGTCTGGGTAGAAGGTTTCTGGCTTCTCCATTTTCGCGTGTGATGACTCCCTCCTTGTGCATTTTTCCCATCTCTTGGTCGCTGCTTAGTCTAAATCTCTCCATTTGACTAAGTTTGATTCATTCCTCCGTTTTTTGGTGTGATAAACACTGTCAGCTCTTCAAATACATTGTATCTCCCTAACTTAATTCTCCTTGGCAGTCTTGCTTTACTGTATCTTTAACTTTACACTTGTGATCCGATGAAAACCAGCTGTAGTTCTGTGGTGAGTTGTGTATTAGCTGTATGAATTTAGAAGAGAAATTGCCCTGAAGAGGAACCACTGATGAAAATAAATCATAGTTAAGAGTACTGGCCTTCATCCAAGTGTCAGTTAAAAGCAGACACCCATGTTCCTCCTGTAACCCAGTTGTATGTGTACTTATGTAGATGACTTTAAGGGGAAACATCATTTTGAGGAGTTTAAAGATATGTACATTTCACTTAAGTATAGTAGTGTCCTTTAAATAGATTAATGTAAGATACTTAATTTAAATTCTTTAAATAGGCCCAAAGGGACTTGCAGGTTATCCTGTCATTTTTCGTGTGTGAAAGGTGAGACCTAGAACTAGAAAATAAGTATCCAGTGTCTTCTGTCTTATCCAATAATACATGGTTAGGATGGAGACTCTGAGTCATTAAGAAAAGACTTTTCTTAATGAATTATACTTTCAGGGTAATCTTTGAAACCAGGAAAATGTATCATACTTATAAAAGAAAGACCATGAGGCATACATTCTTCAGTAGTTTTCTAACTTAAAAAATTTTTTTTAAATTTTATCCATTTTGGTTATTGAACTTTTAGGACAGAGATGGCAAGCAGAAGCTGCTAGGAGGGCATTGCTGAGAGGGACTGAGGCCCTGTACAGACTGTGCTGATAGATTAGTCATTTGTACCAAGGGCCCAGGGAGAAGGAGGGAAGCCTACATAATATACTACACGGCTTCTGCTCTGGTTTTAGTAGTGCTTAATTCCTGTAACTCTTTTTCAGTATATTTTATTCATAGGTTATACAAATTATGTACTCTTTTTTTTTTCTCTCCTGAATGCTAGTTTATTTACGTAGACACAGCAGAGAAGCCCTGCTAAAAACAAAGCGTTAAGTTTTAAAACTTTTTGTAAATGTACCCTTGTATTATTTGACCTCTGATTTGTATTTTTACCCTTGGCTTTGCACGGTGCTTCCTTGGGGCCTTTGCACTCGCTGCTCCTCCCGCCGTACCTGGCCTTGCGTCCTCCCGCGGTCCCTGTTCTTCACCAGCTGGCACCCTCATTCATAGGTCTCAGGTCACATGATGCCTCCTCAAGGTGACCTTCCCCAGCAACCTCATTTAAAGTAACCTCCACCAGCCCGTTACTCTATCACATCACCTGACTAAGCTCTTTACCAGCACCTGCCACCACCTGCAAGTACCTTGTGTGTTGAGTGGCTGTCTCCTCCTCCTAAAACAAACACTTCTGAGGGAAGGTAGGTGCCTTTAGGCTTTTCACCACTGTGTCCACCTAGGACGGAGCCCGGTGGTAGTAACTGCCTGTTACATATCTGTTGACAAAATGAATGCGTACCTGCCCCCTAGCTTTGGTCTGGTATCCGGCCGTCAGCTTTAGCGACCACAGAGCATCCCAGGAGAGTGCAGACTCTAAACATGGCCTCTGTCTGATGGCTTTAAGCAGAAAAACCTAGGATGCTAGAGGGAAATTCTTCCCCAAAGTCATGGTAGAGATTTAGGAAAAGTATAATTAAGAAATGTTCAGGATAAGCATTGGCATTTTGCAAAACAGCGTTTAGTTTATAAACTTAAGAGATGTATGATTGCCTGTTAAGTGGTTTTTGGTTCTTTAGCTGGGGCAGTAAACCTAGACTAAATGAAGTTTTTCATCCCAAGAAAACTATGATTTCTATAATTTCAAAACTGAAATAGTGAGATGAAATTTATTTGGAAATGGCAATGAATTCATTACCTTGAACATCAGACACCTAGTAGGTAGTAGATACCATACTGTGTGGTAAATGGATTAATAATTCATTCATTTAACAAATATGCATTTGAGTGATTGCTGTGTCAGGCACTGCACTGAACACGACAGAGAAGGAACTTACAGTTTAGTAGAGAATGCACCACAGGTAAACAAGCAAAAATAACACCGTGTAAATACAGTGATGGGGAAGTACGACGTAGGCCCAAAGGCAGGCTGTAGGAGAGATCCACGGCAGACGTCGGAGGTCACAGAATGTTTCCCACATGTGAAATCTAAGTGAATTAAGGGGCATGAAACATAAATAGGATTTGATCAGGTGAAGAAAGAGGGAAGGTATGTACAGGTCTGGGATTCATCAGTGTGAAGATGGCAAGTGGAAGTTGTCAGGGTGAATATCATGCAGGAAGAGTGTGTCCAGTAAGAAGAGCACAGGATCCTGGGGAACATAAACTTTTATAGGGTGGCCTGTCTCCAAAAAGAAGCCTGAGAAAGGAGAGAAGGCAGAAAACCAGAAGAGGTCACGTGTGGCGAAACAAAGGGAAGAGTGTTTCGAGAAGAAGTGGATGGCGGTGTCCTTTGCAGCCAGGAGGTGGAGTGAGCTGAGGGCCGTGTAGGTCCACTGGGTTGGCCCCCACAGGAGGGTTGCTAGTGGCCTCGGCAGAGCCATTCCAGCAGGGTAACGCGGGCGAAGCTCAGCTACTGTGGGGTGACGAGTGAGTAGCGGATGAGGTCGACACAGTGAATGCGGACAGCGCTTCTTCACATTTAAATTTCTTTTGAATGGATAAAGAAGATGTGGTACATACATACAATGGAATACTACTCAGCCATGAAAAAGAAAGAAAGAATGCCAATTATAGCAACATGGATGGTTGGGATAGAGATGATCATACTAAATGAAGTCAGTCAGAAAGAGAAAGACAAAGACCATATGCTATCACTTACATGTGGAATCTAAAATAAGACACAAATGAACTTATCTACAAAACAGAAACAGACTCACAGACAGAGAGAACAGACTTGCAGTTGCCAAGGGGGTGGGGGGGTAGGAGGGATGGATTGGGAGTTTGGGGTTAGCAGATGCAAACTATTACATACAGGATGGATAAACAACAAGGTCCTTCTGTATAGCACAGGGAACTATATCCAGTATCCTGTGATAAGCCATAATGGAAAAGAATATTAAAATATTATATATATGTATAACTAAATCATGTATAACTGAATTTTGCTGTACAGCAGAAATTAACATTGTAAATCAACTATACTTCAATAAAAAATAAAATAAATTGAAGTAAAAAAATTCAAATTTCTTAGAGATGTTAAGAGAAGGCATTGGTCAAAGGAATATTTGGGGTTGAGGTAGGAATTTTTTCTTTTTAAAGATGTGATGGACATGAGTGGTTTAAATGCTAATGGGAAGGAAAGAGCAGAGAAGTTTAAAATCATGGAGTAGTTAGAAAGTATGTGGCTGAGAGCCTCCCAGTATACAGTGTAGGGTATGGTTATCTTTGTAGTTTGCTGAGGGAGTTTTCTCCTGGCCTCTCCTTTCTTTCTCTTTTTTTTGTTTTGTTTTTGTTTTGGCCACACTGCAGCTTGTGGGATCTTAGTTCCCGGACCAGGGATTGGACCCACGCCCTCAGCAGTGAGAGCTTGGAGTCCTAACCACTGGACCGCTAGGGAAGTTTCTATTTTGTTTTTTGAAGTTAGAGCCAAGGTCATGTGCTTACATGTAACTCCCAAAAGCGCCCTAAAGCAAAAAATTTAAAGTGGTTTTACAATGTGAAGCTCATCATGTCTGCTCTGTGTGCTTGGTGTCTATATTTAAAGTATTTTACTTTGTTTAAGGCTTCTGGCAGACCACTTTTGAGATCATATATTTGTTTCTTTGACTTTTCAACCCGTGTTACGCTAGCTATTGGTGGCTGTGAATGTGTTTGAGTGTACCATCAGCCACAGAAGGCTAATTCCGTAGAAGGAAGCCGGTGCAGTTAGCGTACCATTATTATTATTTTTTCCACAATTGTACTATTTATTTGTATAGACTTTTAAAAATTATGGTAAAATATATATAACATAAACTTACTATTTTACAGGCAATCATAAATCTCTTGAATTTATAAACTAAACTCTATTTTGCAAAATGCTAATGTTATCCCAAATATTTCTTAATTATACTCTTGGAGATTGTCCTACCTGCTCCTTCTGGCGGTTCTTCCTTGGGCAGTTTATTTGCTGCATGTGCTGATCAGTTCTCAGTTGGAGACTCTGAGGGAGGGTCCCTCTGCAGACCCCCAGAACAGTCTCTCTGCAGCTCTTTCCTCTCCCACACTCTTATCTTGTGAGCGCTGACCTCTCGGGCCTCCCCTCACTCCCATCTTTGCGTCCTCAGTGCCGAGGTTGACAGCCTTTGCCTGCGTTTCCCTCCCCTGAGCTTTCGGGAGGCTGTGGCAGTTCTTGGGCTCGCCTGGTTCCCCCATCTCTCAGGGATCACTGTCCTGTGCTGCCTCTTGTCCGTTGCCTGAAAACTGTTGTTTCATAGATTTTGGTCAGTGTTTGAGGTATTTGAAGTTGGAGAGGATATCCAATACCTGGTGTACCATTTTTTTCTGGCATTGAAGTTTTGCCCACTATTTATTATGAAATTTTTGTCTACTTCCTGAAGTATATATATTTTGTTAACTGGTTCCAGAAAAAGGCCAATTTATCTTCAGAAAAAAAGGGCCCCAGTATCCTTCTTTCGTCTTCACTGCTCACCCTTTCCTGTCTCTCGTGTGGGGTAGTTTCGTAGTGACATCTACCTGCCTGCTTCTTCCACGCACATCCAGAGTCAACTGTGCAGGCGTTCAGACATCCTGAATCTTGGTTCTACTATTAGGCCTGTATTTGATGCAGTCACCCTGCCAGCTGGTGGTTCAGTCCTGGTGGAAAGTCTGCGTCCACTTCCTTCTGCTGCCCCGTCCTGTATCCTAATGTGAGCTAGAGCCCCAGCAATAGTACTGCCATCTGTTCTCACCTTTCATTCCTTTACTTTTAAGTCTTCTATCTCCTTATACTTAAAGTGCATTTCTCATAGATAACATATAAGTAGGGTCTTGTTTTTTATCAAGTTGACAATCTCTCTTTTAATTGGAGTGTTTAGACTGCATTTAATATAATTGTTGATTTGATTTCGTGCAAGTGTACCCTCTTGCTGTTTGTTTTTTATTTATTTGCCCCATCTATTCTTTGTTCCTTTTTTTTTTTCTTTTCCTGCCTTCTTTTAGATTATTTAATAGTATTCCTTTTTGTCGTCACCATTGGCTTACACATACATGTTTCTTTCCTCCCTCCCTCCCTTCCTTCCTATGAGTGCCCTGAGGTTCATTGAATAAACTGGTATCTTAACACATTCTGACTTCAATAACATTACAGCACTTTGCATATAAGAACTCTGTAACAGTATATTTCTATATCTCTTTCTTGTCCTTTGTGCTGTTTTTTTGTTGTACATTTTATTTCTCAATATTATAAACCCCACAATAGACCATTGTTATTCTTGTTTCAAAAGTCAGTTATCCTTTTAAAGTCAGTTATCTTTTAGGGAAATTAAACGAGAATTTTTTTTTATATGGCCCACGTACTTTCATTTCTGATGCTCTTCTTTCTTTTGTGTAGATTCAGGGTTTTATCTAGTATAATTTTCCTTCTGGTTAAAGAGCTTCCTTTAACATTTCTTGTAGTGTCCGTTTGCTGGTGACAAATTCTCTCAGCTTCTGTTTGTCTGAAAATGTCTTTATATCACCTTTAGTTTTGAAGGATGTTTTTGATGGATGTAGAATTCTAGGTTGACATTTTTGCTGTTTTTCACCACTTTAAAGGTGGATTTTGACTGCATTGTTTCGGATGAGAAGTCTGCAGTCGTTCTTTGTTCATGTAGCCAGCTCCCGCCCCCCACCTTTGGATGCTTTTAACATATTTCTCTTTATCGCTGATGTTCTGCAATTTCATTAGATCTCTTTGCGTCGTTTTTTTGTTGTGTTTTGTGGGATTCAGCTTCTTGGATCTGTGGGTTGTGTTCTCATGGAATTGAAAACATTCTGCCATTTTACTTCTTTCTTCTGTTCTGCCTCCCCACCCCGCTGGCATTGCAGTTGCATGTATGTTAGACTGCTTGCTGTTGTCTCACAGGTCACTGCCCAGGTTTTTATCCTCTTTTCTTTCTGCTAATAGTTTCAACTGCTATATCTTCAAGTTCACTGATCATTTCTTATGGAGTATCTAATCATCTGTTAAGCCCATCCAGTAAATTTCTTTCATTTGAGAAATTACAGTTTACAATTCTGGTCATTCCATTTGGTTCTTTTTTATAACATGCATTTTTCTCCTTACTATGATCATGTGTTCCTTTGAGTCCCTGAATATATTTATCATAGTTATTCTCAAGTGTCTGCTGATTTTCTTATGTCTGTCATTTCTTGGTTTGTTTCTATTGACTGATATTTTTGTCCTGCATTACATTTTTCTGTTTATTGGCTTGTCTATTAATTTTTTGTTGATACTAGACGTTGTGTTGGCATGTTGCTGAGTGTCTGGATTTTGCTGTCTCCCTTTAAAGGGTGTTAAAGTGTGTTTTGGTAGGCAATTAAGTTACTTATGAATCAGGTCGATTCTTTCAAGGCTTACTTTTAAGTTTTGTTAGGGTGGGTCCAGAGTAGCCTTATCCTGAGGTACATTTTGCCCTACCCCAGCCTGAATGGGGTCTCTACCTTGAATGCTTTGGGTGTATTCAGTGGAATTTGCCCACTCTGGCTAGTCAGAGCTCTAGTGTCTTGCAGTTCTGCCTGACCTCTGAGAATTTTTTCAGCCTGCAGCTCCCCTGGAGTTGTTCTTTGCTCAGGCTTAAAGCAGTTTGTCCAACTGTGTGCAGTTCAGTATTTATCAGCAGACTCAAGGAGACCTTTGTGCAGGTTTCTAGAGCTTTTTCTCTGAGTAGCTCCTTTCTGGTAGTTTGTCCTCAGGTTTCAGCTGCCTTAGCCTCCTGGAATTCTGGTCTCTGTCTCTTCAACTTAGCAGGACCTATGCTTTCTGCTTGGAGCTCCCTGCTTCTCCCAGCATTTGTGTCAGAAAGTGCCACCAAGCAGAAAGTTGGAGCCATCATGGGGCTCATCTCATGTTTCCCTTCTCTCAGCATTCCCTCTCCTGTGCGGCCCTTTTGCCCAGTATCTGGAGCCTGTTATTTTGTGTATTTTTCCCAGTTTCCTAGAGGTTTTTGTCTGTATGTGGTAACGGAGCAAGTCTAATACCAGTTACTCCATTGTGGCTTTTGCTCTTTGATTTTAATTAGTTGTTTTCTTTGTTGTTTTGGCTGCGCTGTGAGGCTTGTGGGATCTTAGCTCCCTGACCAGGGCTCGAGCCTGGGCCCTTGGCAGTGAAAGCACCGAGTCCTAACCACTGGACCGCCAGGGAGTTCCCTTGATTAGTTGTTTTCACTACTAGATCTTGATGTATCACTTATTCATTTTATGTTCTAGTTTTTCTCTTCTCTTTTTATTTTAGTTGGTCTGTACTATAGCCTTTTTAACCCCTCCTTTTAATAGTTTTATCCTAAAAGGCCCTCGGTTGGTTCAGGTTACACGAGGAAAATGATGAAGGTCAAGGGCACAAGTTTATTTTTTTGCCATTTTGCGTATGTTCAGTGTTTCACAGTTTACCCACAGGGTCTCCAAATAGCAATAAAGACTGCGCTATAGCTTGGATCCCCCTTCCTGTGCTTTCCCCAGCACACGAGTGAGCTTTCTGAGACTCTGTATTGTTTGAAAAATATGGATTTAGGGGAAATTTCAGTCCATGTAAGGAATTTGAAGCACTGAGTATAATAGAATATTTTGATAGATTCCTTTGTGAGGACTTATTTCTCTTTTATGAGATAATGTATTTTTTTCTAAATGGAATTGTTGGAATGTTCAGTACAAAGTAATCAGTGTAGTAAAGGGCTAAGTAGTACTTGCTGGTGATCACTAGCATAAGAAAAAGGAGACTAATAGCTAAAGCAGGAATTTGTTTTATGGGACAGTTTAATCTTCCAACCTAATGAGGAAAATAAGTAAGGTACTTTGTGCCATTTTGGAAACTATGCTGAGTTTGTATTAAAGGGCTGGATGAAAATGTTAAAAATCTTTAACATATGGTCTCTGGCTATTGATTTTTGTTTGTGGCCTTAAAGTGCTAAAAATGAAGTTTTGTCATTCTTTGTTTTTCAAGTCATGGTGTGTTTCAGGTACCCTTTTTTAAGTGAGCAGAGTACATTTGGGACAAGTTCATTCACAATTTCTCAGAAAAAAAATCCCCTTGGGATTTTAGATGAAACAGCATTATATTTATAGACAGACATCTTTATGGTGTTTTACCTTTGTTCTCAGGAACACGGTGTGATTTATTGATAAGATTTTCTTTACTAAGGTTCTTCATGCTTTTGGTTATCGCTTCTGCTTTGTATTTTTTTGTTGTGGTTGCTCTTGGGAATAACCCCCAATTATTTATATATTTTTATATATATGTTTTTAAAAATCAAGTTATTATTTATAGAGAAACTATTGATTTTTGCCACTTTATTTTAATATTGGTCTCCTGATTAAATTTCATTATTCTAATATTTTTTCAAATGCTCGGGGTTGAGGGGTTCCCTGTGGACCACCATCAGCATTGCAGGATCGCCCCTACCTTCATACACGTATTACACATGAGGTGGGGGGGAGTGTGTGTTTCTGGTTGACCCTCCTCAGGTGGGTCTGGTTCTCATATAATCTGGTGCAGTAACAGACTCTAGAACCACCTTTTGTGGGAAAAAGTAACCCGACACTCAGCTCTTTCCTTTGAGCTTTCAGGCCAGTTTCAGAATCCTTGGTGGGCTGGAGAGAAGACACAGTTAGGCAACAATTTTTAGCACATGCAGAATGTATATATGACGTTCAAAAAAGCCAAAGGTCATGATAGCTAACATTAATTGAGCCCTTTGTGTCACAAGGCACATGCTGTTGGCCTTATCATATTCTTGAGGAATCTGAGACAGAGACTTTAAGGAATTGAGCCAAGTTTACAAGGCTGGTGAAACGGTACAGTGGGGAGTTGAACCCACGTGGTCTGGCTCCAGAGCCAGCTCATAATCACTGTGTTGCCAATAATTACATTTCATCCCCCTTTTGGGGGAGAAATGAAAAACATTGTCAACACACAGTGTTGGGGGGCAGGGGTGGCAGGGACAGACACAGTTCCTGGGAATGTTTATGTTTCCTACCTGTTGTCTCTGAGGTTTGGGATTTGGGGTACTGTTTGCTGTTAAACTTTTATCTTTTTTTTTTTACAAGGCACATGTCATTTTATAATCAGGAAAAACAGTAAAGCTATTTTAATTTGGAGTGGGGGTGAGGTTATTTTCTTAACCAGCTAAGTAGGTTTTCCTGTGCTTTGCCCTGGAGGTTGAGTAGTAGTAGATTAGTAACCTTGCAGCTGTGATAAAGAACAAGGTAGGGGACTTCCCTGGTGGCGCAGTGGTTAAGAATCTGCCTGCCAATGCAGGGGACACGGGTTCAAGCCCTGGTCTGGGAAGATCCCACATGCCGCAGAGCAGCTAAGCCCATGCGCCACAACTACTGAGCCTGTGCTCTACAGCCCGTAAGCCACAACTACTGAGCCCTCGTGCCACAACTACTGAAGCCCACGTGCCTGGATCCCGTGCTCTACAACAAGAGAAGTCACCACAATGAGAAGCCCGCGCACCGCAACGCAACCCCGCTCACTGCAACTAGAGAAAGCCTGTGTGCAGCAACGAAGACCCAACGCAGCCAAAAATAAATTAAAAAAAAAAAAAAAAGAACAAGGTAGATGTGCTGATATGAAGAATACTAAGATTGAATAAAACATGAAATGTAGAGACGTACGTGGACTATGGTTCTGATGGGTTCTGTGTGTATGTGTGTGTGTGTGTGCAAATGCACGTGTCAAATGCAGAACATTTTGAAGGATACTTTCAAATCTATTAGCAGTTGTGCCCTTTGGGGAGAAGAGGAACATTTTCTAACTTTTCCTTTTTTAACTTCATTATATATATTTTTTGTTGTAAAAGTGCCTGTGTGTGTATGTGTGTGTGTATCTATATATATAGTGAAATAACAGTACTCAGAATGAGAACTCCAGAAATGTGTAGATTTTAATACAGATTCGAATTGCCTTTTTTTGAGTTAAACTCTGGAGCATTTTGTGTTCTATTGTAACTGGGGAAACATTCTCAAATAGACTGTGGTATTTTCAACAAGATTCTGAGCTTCCTGGGTAAAGATACAAGACAGTGCTTTTAATTTTTAATTTTTTTTGGCTAAACAATAAGTTCATGTTAAGAAAACACACACTTAGGGCTTCCCTGGTGGCGCAGTGGTTGAGAATCTGCCTGCCAATGCAGGGGACACGGGTTCGAGCCCTGGTTTGGGAAGATCCCACATGCCGCGGAGCAACTAGGCCCGTGAGCCACAATTACTGAGCCTGCGCGATTGGAGCCTGTGCTCGGCAACAAGAGAGGCCGCGATAATGAGAGGCCCGCGCACCGCGATGAAGAGTGGCCCCCGCTCGCAACTAGAGAAAGCCCTCGCACAGAAACGAAGACCCAACACAGCCATAAATAAATAAATAAATAAATTAATTAAATAAACCCAAAGTTTAAAACAAAAAAAAAGTAAGCTGAAATATTAAAAAAAAAAAAAGTTGTTTAAAAAAGAAAAAAGAAAAGAAAACACACACTTAAAAAGGTATTGATACAAAAGGGATAACGCTGAAAATTCCTCTCCTGTTCCTCCCTTACCTCAGCCAGCTGTCTTCTCAGAGGCAGTGTTATCAATTTCTTCTATATCCTTACAGAGATATCCTATACATACACAAGCAGGTGCATTTTCTTCCTTTTTTTTTTAACACAATGGTTATACCTTGCTTTATTTTCTCACTTAATATATATACATTAGAGAGGATTCCACATGTGAAAAATAAGCAAACCCTTCTTCTTTTTTGTTGGAGTACATGGTATTCCATTCCATGGAGGTGCCCTACTTGACTGACCAGTCCCTACCTTTCAGGCTGGGCCTGGTCCTTTGCTCTTGTAAACAGTGCTGCAGTGAATAACCTTTTGCAAATGGGTGAGTATTTCTAGAGGAAGAATTCCTGGAGGTAGAGTCTCTGAGTAAGAGAGTTTGCGTGTTTGTGATTTGATAGGCGTTACCAGGCTGCCTCTCACTGCCATCAGCACTACGTAAGAATTCCTGTTTCTCTGCACCTGCACCCTCACCCACACAGTGTTGTGATCAGAGTTTTGTTTTTGTTTTTTTGCCAATTGATAGATGGAAAATATTTGTTTTATAAGTGAGGTTTTACATTTTTAAGAGCCTTTTATTTCTTACTGATTTGTAGTTACCCTTCATAGAGTAGGAGAACCAACCTTTAGTCTGTGATAAAAACTGTAAATATTTTTCCTGGTTTGTCATTTGTTTCTTATCTTGTTCATAATGGCTTTTGCCAGGCAAGGCAGGTATGTGTTATTTTGGGAGAAGAGAAGTTTCTCCGTCTCTCTCTTTTAAGGACTTCAGGATTTTGTTCTGTACTTAAAGTACTCCTCCACTGCAAGATTATTTTAAAAACTCACTTAAGATTTCCTTTGGTTCTTTTTATAGTTTTCTTAAAAGCCTTTTTATTATGGAGAAAGTCAAACATACTCAAAAGTAGAGTAGTATAAATGAAACCTCTGTACCCATCACCCAGCTTTGGCAACTGTTGACTCGCCTTGTTTTGTCTAGACCCCATCAGCTTCCTTTGCTCTTGCATTACGTTTGAAGAAATGCCAGATACTTTATATCACTTCATCTGTAAATATTTTAATGGCTATCTCTAAAGATGGGAAGTCCTTTAAAGATATAACCACAATACTATTTTGATACTTGAAAATTGACTACTTTAAAATATCTCAGAGCCCTTAAGTGTTCAAATTTTCAACTGTCTCAAATATTATCATCTTTTTTGCATTTTGTTGGACTTAGAATCCAAATAAGGTGGGGAGGGACAAACTAGGAATTTAGGATTAACAGATACACAACACCATATATAAAATAAACAACAGGACCCACTGTATAACATAAGGAACTATATTTAATATCTTGTAAGAACCTATAATGGAAAATAATATGAAAAAGAATATATATATATATATATATATATATATATATATAACTGAATCACTTTGCTGTACACCTGAAACATTGTAAATCAATGGTATTTCAATTTTAAAAAAATGAAAAAACAAGTACGACGAAGAGAAATAGATTTTAAAAAAAAAAGAATCCAAATGAAGTATATATAGCAGTCATAATCAATTTTCTAAGCCTCTCAATTTATAAGTTCCCTCACTTCCCTCCTCCTTGCCCCCATACCTGGGCTTGTTTTTGTCTTTGAGATTTGTTTGTTAGAGAAAATGGGTTCTGCGATTTCCTACGTCTGGATTTTCTTACTGCATCCTCATTGCAGAGTGTAATATATTCCTTTGTATGTCTTGTCAATTGGTACTAGGATCTAGAGGGTCAATAAGATTCAAATTCTTTTTTCAAGTATGTGACTGGCATTGTATTCCATCAGAAGGCAAGTAATGTCTGGTTGTCTTTTGGATGCACTGTGCTTAGATGCATTAAATTATTAAGGATTGAAAAACGATGTTCTAATTCTATTATTCCTTTTTCATTTATTTCATTTATTAACTATCCTTCAGCATCATCCTTGCTTTTGCATATTGCACTAAATAATAACCTTGTACACACGTGCACAGGTGCAGCTAGAGAATGGATTCGCAAAATGCGACTTCTGGATCTAAGGATAAATGTATCTTGAAAACTGTATTGAAGTAGAATTTCTCACTTATAAGATGAGCAGAAATGCAAAAGTTGGGTAATTGATTCTGTTTGTGAAACTGCAGAGAACCCTTACATTCATGTATATTGCCGGCAGAGGTTTAAATGGTACAATCCCCAGTGGAGGGAAATCTGGCTACATCTACCAGATTAATTTGTCTTCCTTTATGTGTGGAATTGAGCATTTTTTTTCACACATAAATGGTGTAAGGGCCATTTATATTTTTCTATGAACTGTGTATTCCTCTGCCCATTTTTTCTGATGGGTTGCTGATCTTTTTCTTGAGTTCTAGATGCTTTTTAAGATTAAAACTTTGTGATACGAATTGCAAAGATTCTTTTGTAGTTCATGTTTTATATATTAGTGATTTTTGGTAATAGTGATGTTATGTGTGATACGCCAGTTTGATGCCACCACATCGAATAACTAATGCTTTCTTCTGATTGTTCTTGTATAAAACTCATAAAGAAGCTTTGATCTGGGTGAGTTTGGGTAGAAGGTTTCTTAAAATCATCCCAGCCTCCAGCTGTTTGGTTACAACATGGCCTCAGTTCAGAGGATTCCCTTGGTCCAAGTATTCCCAGAATTGTTGTGCATGAGTGGAATAGAGGCTGGGAGGAGTGACATGGAAGTGGATGGTACAATTTGATTGGTTTATTGTAAGTATTCAGGATTTCTTCCCCCTTGCGATTGTATAATTGCCCTTTGTTACACACAGATTTAAGATTATTCTAAATGTTTCTTGGAAACATATTCCTACACTCAATGAATTTCTATTTACATTTCTCTTTGCCTTGGAAGTTTCTCAAGCTACTTGTCTGGTTGACCAGTTAGAACATTCCTCTAAGTGCATCATATTTCAGGATGACAGATATAAACCCATTTTAGGAAAAACATTTTTAAAAGAACATATCAATTTTACTGGTAGTTTATTCTTGAAATTTTTACATAAGAAAATTAATTTTCAGCCATTCTCGATGGGTGCTACCAGTTCTTTTTAGAAAATTCTTCTACTGGGAAAAGATCTTTTACTAGAACAACTGTTAAAATAAAACCTTCACAGAACTCAATCATCTTCACTCTAATCCTGAATAGATTATCAAGCACATTTCTTGTAAACATTTAAGGAAACAAACCAAGTTTATTTCCTCACTTGGAAATTTTAAGAGCAACATGCCCAAAACATAATTAATTGATCCATGTCTCCTTGGAAAGAGTTGTTTTATCATGTGCAGCTGTCTTGGACCTCAGCCATGCCATATTTTAACAATTTTACTGATGGCACAGGTGAAACTATGGAAAGCATGTTTATCAGGCTTTCTAATGACTCAGCAGAAAAGGATAAGGGACAATTGGATGATGGTTTAGGAATTCAGAAAACTCTTAATAGGTTGGAGCAATGGGCTGAATCTAACAAGATGAAATTTTACGGGGATAATTTAAGATTCTTTATTTGATTCAAAATAACAAGTGAACAAGCACAGGCCAGGATTTAGCAACAGCTGTTGAAATCACAGATTGATAGAAACTGAAAAGCATTTATGCCTTAACCACTTATAAAAAAGACAAATACATCTACGTATATCAGTGGTATAATAATGCTCTCAGGGTCTGTTAGAGTGAGTTCTGTTTCTTCTGATGATCTTGTGGATTAGGTAGAGACAAGATATAGGAAGTCATTAAATATGTAAATTTTATAAAAAGTCAAGAGTGTGTTTAAGTAAAACAAGCTTGCCATTTAAAAAGATTAATTTTATAGAAATATCACCTACATGCAAAACTTCAGTTCTCAAGGGTGTCAGATTAATAAGATCCTTCAGTCCCTGAATTTCTGAAGGTTTACATATTTTACTCATTTTTTTGATTATCTCTTTTTTGTTTTTTTTTAAATTAATTAATTAATTAATTAATTTATGGCTGTGTTGGGTCTTCGTTTCTGTGCGAGGGCTTTCTCTAGTTGTGGCAAGTGGGGGCCACTCTTCATCGTGGTGCACGGGCCTCTCATTATCGCGGCCTCTCTTGTCGCGGAGCGCAGGCTCAGTAGTTGTGGCTCACGGGCCCAGTTGCTCCGCAGTATGTGGGATCTTCCCAGACCAGGGCTCAAACCCGTGTCCCCTGCATTGGCAGGCAGATTCTCAACCACTGCGCCACCAGGGACGCCCTTGTCTCTGTTTTAAAGATGGGAGAGCTGCATCGCTGAAGGTTTACTGTTTTTTCCCAAGATTTAATTGTGATTTATGTGAAAGAAGCAGATGTGTAAGAATGGGAGCTTGTCTTCTGTGTTCTAACCCCCATATGAAATTTTTTTGCTGCCAGTCTTTTTGTTATTTGGAACTGTTTAATTCTCTATTATTGTACATTTTAGGTTTTGTTTTGCAAAATAGGAAATACAGCAATGAACTTATGTACAGTGTTTTTTTATTTAGGATGTTTTCTTAAAAAATTCTTTGGTTTGGGATTATTGGTTTGTATCAACTTGGACTCTCTAGATTGCAAGTGACAGTCTGAACTCATAAGCACAAAAGGAGATGCACTCGTTCCTGTGAGTGAACCGTCCACAAGGGGAGAAATGGCTTTGGGCTTGTCCTTCAGGTGCTGTCATCAAGGACACTGTTTCTCTTCCTCATTCCACTCTGCATTCCCCCCACTTCATTCTTCAGACTTGCAGCCGCTGGCAACATTTTCAGAGAAAAAGACCCACTCTCCCAGCATCCCTGTCGCATTGTGATTTTCCCTGTTTGGGTTATATGGTCACCAGTCATTTGGAGCCAGGCAGGAAGCTTCCAAAAGGAAGGGATGTGGAGCAGACAAAGTAACAGATATTTACAGCATGGGTCAGAAAGAATGAGGTATGTTCAGGATGATGGGTTCTGCACACATCAGACAGGTGTGTGTGGCACACTTAGAATTCTGGAACGCTTAGCGCCTGGAACACTTAGTTTGAAGCTGTGAATCCACTAATGTTTATCTTACTATATCTAGATAAAAGAACTTATATATAGGATTGCTATCTACCAGCCATTCGCTTCCTCTATAATACTTGTTGAAATTGCTGTTGAAGAGATGAATTGTGGTTGACAGTATGTATTCAGTATACAGTATGAAGTTATCTACTGTGTGGAAATTTAGCTCTTGAATATACTTAGAGTCATTTTTTAATGTACAGCTAACATTGGAAAGGGCGGTGTAGAAAAATGACTTTTTCTTTCAAAGGCCACATCAAAAAATAGTTGGGCAGATTGGCAGTTGAGGTCGAGGTCAGCATCTTTATCTGTGTGGGTCCTGTAGTGGCGGTGAAGGCGGGAAGGTGAGGAGACCTGGAAGCCAAGGAGGGACAGGGGAGAGAAGGAGTGGATAATAGGAGGGGCCCGGAGGTTTCCAGTCTGGCCTCAACTTTGTAAGAAGAGTTACTCTTCTAGGCTGAATGGCCTTTTTTTTCCCCTTCCTGTTGACATTTATGCTCATTTGGGGACGTGCTTTTTAAATCTTTTTGTTTTCCTAAGTTAGTCTCAGTTATAATTCTTAAGAAGCATCTCTAGGTTAAAAAAAAAAAAAGTCCTAAACCAACGTATTAAATAAACCTACAGTGTTTATAGACATTTTCCACTGGTAAATGTTCAGTAATGCTTAAATGTGTAAGGGAGTTTCCATTTTTTTATTTTTGGCTTGTTTCACATTCTGTTTCACCAAGTTGTAACTTTAGTAAACAAGAGGCTTTGGTTTTCTCTATCTGCGGGTTAGTTGGATTTAACCGGATCAAAAAAGTTGTTAACCAGGATTCCTAAGGAACAGGAACAAAAAGCAGGTTCCTCATCTGGCTCTCGTCAGCTTGCCAGGCCCCGCCTCTCCCCGGGAAGCTCCCCGTCCTGGGGGGTGAGTCCTGGCCTGGGGACCCCCCTCTCCCTCCTCAGGCGTTTATCTCCTGTCTGCCCTCATTGCACGAGGGATTGAGGTTGGTGTGGCATGTTTTTAAAAAATAGTCCCCAACGTGGCAAGCAGAATTCTGTCTACTTTTGCAGCTGTGTGAGGCACATACCTCGGCTCGGTGCCGTTGTCCTTTGTAGTGACCTAAGGAAAACTGGAATGCTTTCAGAATTCTCACTGTCCCTGAGCCTGGCTTTCAGTCCCCCTTCCCAGCCTCCCAGCAGTAAAGGATCTAATGCTATTTCTTGACTGACAGACTGTACACTACCATTTGTTTCTTTCCAACATTTTATTATGAAAAATTTCAAGCATGTAGAAAAGTTGAACTCATTTTCCATTGAGCACCGTAAATCCACTATCTATTGTAGATTCTATAAATAGCATTTTACTTACTGTACCTGCTTTATCACATATTCCTCCATCAGTTCATCTTATTATTTTTGATGTATTTCAAAATAAATTAGTATTGGGGATTTTTTTTCCCCTAATCTTTTATCACAGGAGGTGAATCCTTGATTCCTGTTATAAGGATTTCAGGCTCATTAAGCAGGTGTGGAGAAAGAGCCCTGGCCAGCAAAAGGGCCAGCACAGTTCTTGCCATGTGGTCAGTGTGCAGCAAGTATTTGTTAAAGGAATGCAGTTCCATTAGGCTAATTTGTCTAGCCCTGTAGGCAGACTTCATTTTGCCTCATAGGACAATTACTTTTAAAACAAACCGTGTTAACTAGGTTCATGTGGCCTCCAATTTATAAGGTGGACTTGCTTCTATAAGATAGTCCATGAAAGGCAATTATTTAGAATTTGAAATGGATTAAATATATGTAATATATTTATTATATATTATAAAAGTATATATAAAGTATTTGTATTTTTGCAACAGTGGTTGTCTCTCTTGGAATACGTGCATGGCAGTTATTCCAAGGAACCCACATCTCTGGGTTGGTGCCTCAAGGATCCGCTTGAGGAAGACCCTGAAAGAGCAGCCCCACCTCACATCAACCAGAACAGCTTCCCTTTAGTCTGTTTTCTATGAAATTCAGATTCCATTGCAAGGAGAAGTTTGAAAATCACAGCTGCTCAGGTTACCTGACCACTATACCAGAGCCCTAGGTAAGTCGTCGTATAGTAGGAAGTATTCTAGTAGAAGAGTATGAATATATCTTGCTGCCCACATCTTAAATTTCTGCGTTTAGTTGGCTAGGGATGCTGCACTATCAAAATTTATCCTAGATAAAGAACAGTGAGAGTTTTCATAGCAAGGGATTCATCTGAAGATTATGAATCTGACGTGGGTACATATTTGTGTGTCTGTGGAGATCCCTCAGGCCCTGAGATTGAGTGTTCCCAGAAGGAACAGTATCTGTATTTCTACTTCTTACCTCCTAAAAGGAAGGCCATGCTCTTTTCCCCTTGATGAAATGGGTTTATTTTCAGTACTCTGGGGGCCGATGTCTAAATGCAGGGTGGGCAGCTACCAGAAACCTTCCCTGTTTCCAAAGCACAGCAGGGCTCTCACCGTTGGTTTCATTCTTCCTCACAAATAGGGCTGATGAATCATTTTGGTACTATGTCTTCCTTTCTTGCAAAACAACTGCAATCACGTCATGATGTGTTGTTCACACCAGCACACTTACAAAGTGAACGGTATAGGCGGTTCTTTTCTGACTGTTACGTTAACATTTGTAACTTCCTCTTTTCTTCTCTACTTCCAATAGGCTCGGGTTATGTATGATTTTGCTGCTGAACCTGGAAATAATGAACTGACAGTTAATGAAGGAGAAATCATCACAATTACAAATCCGGTAAGAGAACTGTTAGGTTTAAATCGGTCCCTTAAGGGCTTATTTTTAAGATTTTATTTTTTTAACAGGTCGATCATTCAGACCCACATGAATTTCTTTCCTGTTGCTTGTGAAGTATTGATACTGAAGTAATAATCTATTATATAAACACCGAGAACAATTAAGACCCCCTAAAAATAGCTGGATGGGGCTCCATCAGGCAGAACTGGAGCGACATCCGGGACAGATCCCAGCTGGACACAGGTATAGAGATCAGAAAGTGACCAGTGTTGTTCAGCAGCCTCAGCTACCATTTATTCATGGCCTGTGAGCCAAGTGTTTGGCTAAGTACTATGCATATATTTTTTTGATGTATTTTCTCTGTGAACTGTGTGAGGTAGGTATTTTTAATCTCTTTTTCCAAATGAGGGTAATGAGCCTTAGAGAGGTTAAGTAACTTGCCCAAGACACTTCTGCTTGTAAGTGGCAAAACCGGGATTCAAAACCACATCCGCTGGCCTCCAAGCCCTGCTTTTTCTTCTCTGCTGGGGACACTGCAAGTAAACAAGTGTCCCAGGAGTACAGGTATATATACGCCAGTAGGAGACTGGCTGAGAAAACAGGCTCTTAGAGCCAAACCAGACAGGACCTGAAGCCAGGCTACAGCCTTGGATTTCATTTGGGAAGCAGTGGATTCATTTAAGGGTTTCGCTTGGTTTTATTGTTGATATTGTTGTAGGGAGGTGACATGATGAGACCTGCACTTCAAGGAAACTAATCTAGCAGAGGTGTATTGAATGAATTGGTGTGGCTGGAGCCTAGGATCATGACCTTGGGTAGTAGCAATAGGAGTAGAAAGAAGATGGATGCAGGAGGCTCTGGAGAGTCAGACCAGGAGGACTTGGTGCCCGATTAGATACTATTGGTGAGAAATAGTCAAGGATCCCTGAGGTTTTTGGCCTTCACACCTAAGAGAATGGTGCAAATGGATTTATTAAAGTACGTAAGTCAGGAAGAAGAGCTTATTTTTTAAATGTTGAGTTTAAAGACTAATAAATAATCAACCCTGCCCTATAGCTTTGCATCAGTTTAGAAATAGAATTGCAGAGCTAGAGCTGAGGGCTGGAGATTGGCCGGCTCCCTGGACATCTTTGAGGAAGCATGTGAAGGAAGGTACCAGGAAGGCCAAGGAGACTCTGGAAGAGGAAGGAAGGGATGCACCTGTTCCACCAGGTGGGAGGGAGTGGGGACTACGGCAGCACAGAGACCAAGGAAGGAGAACAAGGAATGACTAAGAGGATTGCAGTTTCTTAATGTTGATAGTATTTTTTTAGACCTATTTTGTATGTTTTAGATTAAAAAAAAAAAAATTACTGATTAGAAAAAGTATATGTAGTTTTATATAATATGCCAGGTGTATATAAGTAAATAGGTTCTATTTTTAATCATAGAAGAGATTAAAGATTCTTTTATCTACTGTTGATTTTTTTTTTTTTAATGAAGAGGCATTCTTCATTTCTTGGTAAAATAGTATTTAAGTTGCTGTTGTGGTCAAGAAATGGATGAAGTTGTGGCTTAAAGTGACTTTTAAAAAGAATATGTTATCTAGATTCAGGTAGGTATTAACTAATTAGGGTATGATTTATGAATTTAAGATAACCCTTACTATTTTAAGGGGAAAAAGTAGGACTTTGCTGAGGTAACGTTGAAAAATGGGAATCCTGTTATAGAGTATGTTATTATTGATATTTAGTTTATTAATGTTACTTATCCAGGAGAGCTAAGGGAGTATGGACCAGTTAGTTTTCCTAAACAACAGGCAATCCCAAAGCTTAGTGGCTTAAACAAATAATCGATTGTTGTTGCTTGGGAATCCACAAGTCAGCTGGGTGGTTCTCCTTACCTGGGCTCGCCCGTGGGTCTGCAGTCACCCAGTGCAGGGCTGGGGCAGAACACTCCAACATGGCCTCATCTGTCTGGCATTTCTCCTGCTGGGGGTTAGCTGGCTTTGGGTGGGGCAATGGGGAGATTGGGCCTTGTCTCTGTCATCATCTGGCAACTCAAATTTATCCTCATAGTAGCTCTTTTGGAAAAAAAGAGCTAGCTGAAGTGTACAGAGCTTCTAGAGGCCAGCTCTGAACTCACCCCATATTATCTCCACCTCATTCTGTTGGCCAAAGAGGTCACAAAGGACAGGCCAGATTCTAGAAGTAGGGGGTGTGCATTCTACCTCTTGACAGTCAGAGCTGCAAACCATTTTTGTGACCTACCACAGACCAGTAAATAGAAAGGAATTACAAACTGATGGTATTCTATTAATAGACTGTTTTTCAATCTTTGATCGGTTGTTCAAGTTTGATTTTTCTTTTTAGATTATATCATTTTCTGATGTAAAGAGAAGCCTTAAGAATTAAAAAATTTGAACAACGTTAGCTCTGTAGGAATGAAAAGGTTAATGTTAATTACTTTTTTATGTATAACAATTCCCAGAGCAAAATATCTGCAGGAAATTCCAACTATAATCTTTTTTTTTTTTTTTAACCTTTTTGAGGACGTTGGCGGAGGATGGCTGGAAGGAAGAAACAGCAAAGGAGAACGAGGGCTTGTTCCCACAGACTACGTTGAGGTAAGAACTTACTGTCATTTATTAATTAAACCTGGTCGTTGCCATATATCATTTTATGAATTATCAACTTAAAGGACAGGACTGGAAGATAATGAAAAAATTCCATTGTAAAATTAATACATGCTAATTATATAAAATGTAGAAAATACATTGAAGTAGAACCAAGAAGAAATATTACCTATAGACTTACGCTCCAAAGAGTGACTCCAAATATTTAGATTAAGTTCCTTCCAAGGATAGCAACTTTTAATTATTCTGAATAAAAGTTTCTATTTTTCCCTTTGCTAATATTGTGTGGTAGCTGCTGCCTACAATACTGTTTACTGTAGAATTGATTCACGAAGTTTAAATAGCAGACTGTTTGAAGTAGCTTTCTTCCCCCTGTGCTAATTTAGGACATCTCTCTCAGTTCCTTCTCCCATTCCCTAGGACGGAGGGTCTTGGATGGGCTGCTGTGAGCTATTGCCCGGTTTAAGCTCTGTTGTGATAGATGCCAAGGGTAGTGCACAGCCCCTGAGTGAGCCCTCCCTGCCTGGGACACACCCACTCAGCTGACAAACCCTCTCTGTGTCAGCCTCCTGGCACCCCCTGCTGGTTGTCCATAGGTCACTGAGCTGAGTCCTGGGTACCTGGTGAGCTTGCCTCTCATCCTGGGTGATAGAAAGAAACTAAGGTTGTCTGGTGCCCTGTGAGTAAAGTTGGAGTGAGATCAAGAACAAAGTTGCCTTGGGTTCCCCTCCAGTAGAGAGAAATAGTGCCCTGGGAGGCTGTGTGCTGGGCACCGCCTGCAGAATGGGAAGGCTGTCTGTTGCTCCTGACTGAGAGTTGGCGGGGGGGGAGTTTTGAACACTCTGGAGAATCTGATGAAATCTCAGAAATATGCACATGCAGACACCCCACCTTTTCCAGACCGTTTCAGAGGGTTCCCAGGCCCTGAACCCAGTCCGCGTGTCTCATGTTTATGTCGTGTTTGACCTCTGTGCACTGTGCATTCAGGATCCTAAAAATGAACAGGAATGAGGGAAATGGGAGAATTTAAGTTGATACTGGCATTAGTTGCATTTCTAGAATTCTGCATACTGACAGAAAGGAATTGTTATGACATCTTCTTGGGCTTGCTTACCCTTTTTTTTTTTTTTTAAACATGCAAGCACTTCAACATGAAATTTCTTTTTATTTTATTTATTTATTTATGGCTGTGTTGGGTCTTCGTTTCTGTGCGAGGGCTTTCTCTAGTTGCGGCAAGTGGGGGCCACCCTTCATCGCGGTGCACGGGCCTCCCACCATCGTGGCCTCTCTTGTTGCGGAGCACAGGCTCCAGACGCGCAGGCCCAGCAATTGTGGCTCACGGGCCTAGCTGCTCCGCGGCACGCGGGATCCTCCCAGACCAGGGCCTGAACCCGCGCCCCCTGCACTGGCAGGCAGACTCTCAACCACTGCGCCACCAGGGAAGCCCTTGCTTACCCTTTAAGAATGGAAATCCCTTTTCCATATTAGATGACAGTTCTTGCTTGCCCTCAGGGGCTCTAACTCTGAAGTAACTCTAATCTATGAAGATAACTGTGGTTCTTCCTAATGTTCAGATTTTGCCCAGTGATGGAAAAGATCAGTTTTCTTGTGGAAATTCAGTGGCTGACCAAGCCTTCCTCGATTCCCTCTCAGCAAGTACAGCTCAAGCCAATTCATCAGCTGCCAGCAGTAACAACCAGGTAAATCTTATTCCATCATCCTGCTGGATGCGACTGGCTTTACTGAGAGCAAAGCACGTTTGTGAAAGCTTGTGCTGCGTTATAGCTATTGCCATTCCCTGAAAGCGTAAACAAAATAGCTGTTAGATATTTGTGTGGCATTTCTTGCTGGGTTTTAACAAAGACTGTTTTTAGAGTTGATGATTAACTAGAAGGCGGGGTGTTCATTGAGAGTTGCTTGTAAAAGTCTGGCATGGTATGAATACAGACCCCATAAATTGCGAATATCCTCTCACTTGAGGGCAGGGAAGGAAAAGGGTCCTCTGCTGAGGCGCAGTGGTCAGGGTCAAAGCTCTGGCTGGAACAGGATGTGATTTCTGTGACCTTGGCACATTACTTGTACTCTCAGCTCGAGCCCCCTCCTCTTGCAGATGCAGTGCATATAAAAGTGGCTGTAGATCCAGCGGTTGGTACCGTTATGGTACTACTTCTAGAAAACTTAGAAGAGTGGGATAATTTGAGAAAACTATGCTGCAAGTTCACAGTAATTTTAAGGAATTTGACCAGTTTAGGTGACTCTGCCTGGTTCAGTTATTGCTAAATGATTATCCAGAGCCAGTGTCAGTAAGAAAATTGAGAAGATGGATATGGAAATGTTATTGCTTCCTGCATCTTTAGAAATGAATGGGCTTTAGGATTTGTTACTTCTTGACATTTTTAACTACATAAAAGGCTTTAAATTAGGTAAAGCCTAATAATCACATCACTTATAATTATTTGCTTACATTATATTTATACCTTAACCTTTTAAGAGAGTTTTTCAAAGTACTCTTACCATATGTTAACTGCAGATTTTATTCATTTTTAAATAGCTTTTGTGGACATCCTAAGTTACACATTGTCTGGCTCAGATATTTAAAATTCAGAGGTGAGGTTATCACCAGAGGTGAGCATTCTCCTCTATTTTGTTAATCTGGAATACCTAAGAATATTGGCCAGTTAAAGTTTACTCAAGATAAAGTGTGAAGAAATAGCAGTTAACCCTCACTTGACGTTTCACCAGGGATTCTTAGCCTGGGAGCTGTTAACGTTTGGGGCCTGACACTTCCTCACTGTGGTGACTAGCAGCGTCTCCGGCCTGCCCTCACCGCTCTCCCCGCCTCCCCCTCACCCCCGCCGCAACCCCGGTTCCAGTCACCAAAATTGTCTCCAATTGTTGCCAAATGGGCAAAGTTAACCCAGCTGAGAGTCACTGAGTTTTACAAAAACATCAGTGAAAGGGTTTGCATTAAGTAAAAATGACATTTCAATAAAGGGGAATTATAATGAGGTGATCATAGAATAAGTGAAGAAAACAAAAGATGGGAATATTCATCTTATTTTAATTTGGGGACCTGTTTCACATATCTCAAGATAGACTGAAATACTTTAGCTCATAAACACAAATTCAAAATCAGGCTCAAATTTTATGTTATGAAGAAGACTCCTCAGTATTTAAATGTAACAATATAAACTGATCAGCATAAGTCTAATTTTTTTCTTCCAGGTTATTTTGAAGAAAATATAACCGACTTTTTTTAAAAGTTAGGTTTTACTAATCCAGTCTGACATTAAACCTAATCAGATCCTTTGAAAGCAAAGAAAAAAATGAACCGAAACAAGGAGTAACGAAGTACAGAAAGCATGACCATAATGAATTAATTTAAGCATTTGAATAAAAATATTTTCAACAGCCGTCTATGCTCTCAGTTATCTGGGATGTGAGAACAACTTAAATGGGCCAAAACTGTGGTACGTTTCATAAATACCATTATTAATTGGCAGCTTTTAAAAATGTGGCCGTCAGGTTTGCCCGTTATTTCATTTTCTGAATGTCAGTAAGAAAATACTATTTTTGTTCCAGATATATGCCTCTTGGGCCTTTCTAGTTAGTCTGGCATTGTGTTAGTTCCCGGAGGACAGTTTTATTTGGAGATAAGTGTGTCAGAGGAGCCAGGCCTCTCCCCTCTGCCGTCAGGCAGGCAGGGCCCCCCTTCAGCTCGGTACGCTGTGCACACTCTCTAATCAGCATCCCTTGAGTCTCCTCAGCACCACTTGTTTTCAGTTTGGCCTTCTTCCTGCACAGGCAGGTTAAAGCCTCGCATCCAGCTACTGGTTATCCAACTTTCTGACTGTTGTATCTTTTAAATCATATCGTTTTAGAGAGATATCTCTAAAAGGTTACATCCATCTGCAGATGTTCTTGAATAACTTATTTTGAGCCTGTTATTTTTTAATTTGTCTGAGTCTTCCTTGACTTTGTATTTTTAAGCTATACTGCATATCAGAGTAATTAGTTCATATATTTATAACTTAATATGTAAAATAGCACTTCCTTTTGTTTTTCTTAAAACTCCTAATTTCAGGTTGCTTGGGGTACCTTCTGGTTCTAGCTTCTTACTGAGCAATCACAGAGGTAAGTGCAGTGACTGGTGTAGAGGTAGATAATGTTGATGCATCATCCCAACCCCCATTATGATCTTTTCCTTTCCTTTCTAGTATGTAAGGGAACCCTTTACCTGTACAACACAGTCCAGCCACTTGGCTGAGGTATAGACTAGGACTGTAAATGTCAAAGGAATATAATGCATTATTCTTTAAATGTGTTGGAACAATTTAATTTGAAAAATGATAGAGCTGTTTGTTTTTTTAAGTACTTGGAAAAAATATAGGTAACATTTTTTTTTTCATTAGCTTTGGAATATAGAAGGTCTTTCTAAGCACAGCACAATTTCTAGCAGCCATTAAGGAAAGAATTGATATATTTAAGTCAAAAAGTAAGGGGCTTCCCTGGTGGCACAGTGGTTACGAATCCGCCTGCCAGTGCAGGGGACACGGATTCGGGCCCTGGTCTGGGAAGATCCCACATGCTGCAGAGCAGCTAAGCCTGTACGCCACAACTACTGAGCCTGTGCTCTAGAGCCCGCGAGCCACAACTACTGAGCCCGTGAGCCACAACTACACTGAAGCCCGTGTGCCCTAGAGCCCGTGCTCCACAACGAGACAAGGCACCGCAATGAGAAGCCTGCGCACCGCAACGAAGAGTAGCCCCCGCTTGCCGCAACTAGAGAAAGCCCACATGCAGCAACGAAGACCCAACGCAGCCAAAAATAAAAAAATAAAAATTTTTAACAAAAGTAATATTCAACTAGGAAAAAAATTTCTAACATGCCAGAGATATCAGCTAATTCTGTTAATATACAAAGAACTCTTGTAAATCTGTAGGAAAAAGGTGAACAACTCAGAAGAAATGGGCAAAGGATATGAACAGATTCTTCATTGGAAAAGAAATACGAAGAGCCAATAAACATAGGAAAATGCTCATTTTGAAATTCTTCTATCAAATTAGCAGAGAATTAAAATGTTTTAACTCCTAGTGTGAGGAAAGGCGTGTTCAAATAGGCATTCTGGTATGAAGCTGGTAAAGGATGAATTGATGAAGCTTTTTGGAGGACAGTTTGATAATATATATTAATATTTGAGGTGCATCTACTCTTTGACCCAGCACTTCTGAGTTGATCTTACAGCTCTACTCTCAGAGCACAGCCATCTGGGCAGGAGAAGAGGTTTCCTGCAGCACTGTTGTAACAGCGAAGCCTAGAATGTGTGCGTCCTCAGTAGGGGCTGGTCAGATAGAGTAGAGGACAGCCTCACCATGGGAAGCAGGGCTGCTTTTAGAAGAATGAGGGTAGCTTCAGATATACAGATATGGATGAATGGGCTTTTAAAAAGGCATATCACGATGTGTAATGTTATCTTTACTGTGTTTAAATATATACACACCACAGATGCAAATTGTGTAGAAAAATTACTGAAGGATATCCAAGAAATGAATCAGGTTCTTGTTTTCTTTTTCTATTACAGATTTTAAGTTGGATGAGGACAGCTATTGCAATACCTTTAGAAAAGAAGAATGGTTTTTAGTGGTTAATACTGGTTTCATTATTAGTCATTTATCTGAAATTTTACAGTTTCAGGAGCATTTCCTGTTAGTAGCTGTGCCACTAGAATGAATTAATAACCCACTGGTGGAAACGAATCTCAGACATTATTACCAAACATGTGTTAATAGTTGTCCTCATTTGGGTTTTCTCCCAGCTATTAGTGTTTAAATTATATCATTGATTATAAAAAAGGTTCTCAGTATAGATCTTTTTAAAAACTCTTAGATTACTGCCTCTTTGCAGAACTTACTTTTGAGAAATTAATGCGAAGTTTTTGTTTGTACCTTTAAAAGAGCAATGGGGCTTAAACATTAATTGAAAGTTGTATAAACCTAGATGTTTTATCTGAAGGTTTTTGACTTGAGGGATTGATTTTTCTATCTTTTTTAAGCTAGAAA
Organism: Balaenoptera physalus; assembly: GCF_965194825.1. Taxonomy (NCBI): domain Eukaryota; kingdom Metazoa; phylum Chordata; class Mammalia; order Artiodactyla; family Balaenopteridae; genus Balaenoptera; species Balaenoptera physalus. The sequence continues at coordinate 9,594,356 of NC_138888.1, read as the reverse complement.
GGTGTATGTACTTGGAATAAACTGCTTTTCCTTTTGTTAAAATTCTTGTTGCTTTTTATCACACTGTATCCCAGGTGCCCTCGGATGTATCTCTGTTCCTCTGTTTCGCGGTTTCTCATCCGTCCTTCCCCCTCTCCACGTGGGTTGGTGCGGTGGGAAGCCTGGTGTAACGTTCGGTGTTAGAGCTGGGTTGACGGTCTGGCGCTCCACTTCGTAAGAGTCGTGGCTGCTTCCTGAACTGTCGGAGGACCAGGCCACTGGTATAAATTGGTGTCAGACTCACGGAAGACATTTAAGAAATATTTTCCTTCTTTTTTCACCTCTCCAAGGGGCAGTCTCAATCCACTTACCCTTTTTTGTTCCAACCTGTCTCCTTCTTCTGCCCTCTCTAACCGTGCAGAAGATTCCCTTAGCAATCTCTCTCCAGTGTTGAATTTTCTCTTCAGTTCGCTCAGTGTCCAGCTTCTTGTTCAGCATCGCTATCTGCCTGTCTCCTCTGTATCTCAGACTCTGCATGAACAGAATCGCTCATTATTTCCCCACAAATCTAGTTTCTCTTCCTGACTTTCCCATTTCCGTTTCTCTGAAATGTTGCTTTTTTTCTGTGCTCTCTTTTTCATTCCACTTTAAAACCCTGAGTGCCTTTGCGAGCCATAGTTATTGATAGGGGTGTCCTGCATCCTTTAGATGTGTAAGGGCGGGAAAACGCTCGGTTTTAATCCCAGACCTTGCCTAGATTTTATTCCCAGGTCTCACACTTGCTGTGTGACTCACGGTGAGATTCTTAGCTTCCGTGTGCCTCAGTTTCCTCATCGGTAAGTCCTCACAGAATTGTTGGAAAGAGCAAATGGAAAAAAGTTCTAAAGTGTTTAGAACAATACGTGGTACTTAGTAGGTGTTTAATTATTTTTAACAGTTTGGATATTAAACAAATGCTCAAAGTTAAGTGGGTATTTAGGGACATAACATCTTTTTTATTATGTAGAGATTTTCAGTGTGATGGTATTTGTTATGAAGGAACTTTTATTAAGGAATGAGGAAGGAAATAGTAATTTTATGTTGGAACTACATTTTGCTTTCGCATTTCTCAAAAAAAAGTCAATTTTTAGGCCACTTTGTAGTCCATTTAAAAATAAATCAGCAAAAGAAACCTTCACAAAGGCTTATTATTTCATTATCTCAAATAAGGTCTGTAATGCTGTGGACTTCTCATAATTGCTTACTGAGACTTTCTCTTTACAAAACCCCTGTTGCAAAGGTTCTCTACATTTCTTCACCCCCTCTCCCAGCCACACAGGAATCCCTTTTACTCAGTTACAGGGCTTTGTAAGGAGGGTTGTGCACATCTGTTTGCAGGATTTGTTGACATTTTTCTTCACAGCTGCATTAGGCTGGCGATGTTAACCTTCCATGCTTTCCTGATCCCAGACCCTTGCCTTACATAAGACAGCTTTGTGCATCTGGGACACATTCAAAAATACACAGTGGCGAAATTTATTTTTTAGGATGTTTTGTTGCTGTTTGGCTTTATCTAACAGGAAACAAATGACAAAAGCAAAGGGTTTGTTTTGTTTTGTTTTTACCTTATAACTGCCCTGGTGAAGGGCCAGTCAGTATTGTTATACGCCCAACCCGTCATCAGAGGAATGTCTATAAAAGCCCATTTCGCGTGGACCTTTATTAGACAGATCTACCAAATTGTCTTCTGCTCCTTATAGCATCATCCTGTTTGGCACATAAAGCTACCTACTTTAAAACTTTGTGCCAAAAAAATAAGTAAATTCTCTAAGCTAGTACAAGTATTTTCCATTTTTTAAGGCAAATCTTATTCTTTTAATTTTCTCTATTTAAAAAATAAATACCTGGAATTGACATCTGTGGGTTCAGAATGTGAGTTAATAAAGGATCTGTTAAGTCATTTAAGCTTTTTGGGGAGTAATTTCCAGTCAGTAGTATTGATGTGACTGGCTACAAATGGATTTAATCTGTTTTTGTGATCTAGGCTTATTTTTAAAAGAATGTACAAGTTTTATACTTCTGTAAGTGGTTTTTTGAAATCAGTAGAGGTTCATCTGTAGAATTAGATGATGTGCTTTTAGCAAAAGATCTATAAAGAACAAAATAGGAAATTTTACATATTCTATCTGTATTTTGAGCTGAAATAATTAGGCTTTTTACATAAGACAATTTTATACCTTCTGTAGGCCTTTTTGAGAACGAGAAACCTTTGTCAGGAACTGATTGAAATGTTCTTGGTTTATAGAGGAATCATATTATTTGCTTTTTAGTCCCACTTCCTAACACAATTGACACATGGTTATTAAACATTTGATGAATGAGAAATGTCAGATAAAGACATTTATGCCTCAGTCATGCAGGTAAGTTGCAAAAAACAAACAAACAAAAACATAATAACCTCAGCTTTCACAAAACCAGTAACTTTCCATGCATTTTTGTCGTATACCCCTGGCCAGAGTCTTACTCTGGAAGTTCCTTCCCTCCTTCTTTCCTTCCAAGCGTATATATTAGGGTGTGGCAGTGTAATTAGCCATAGCAACATAACCGATAGGGTGTAGATGTATGTGACTGAGGATTTCCTTGTGTGGTAATAAGGTGGGCCCTCGAATGCTTCCAGAGCCTTTCCCCCGAGATGATAATACACAAGGTAGTGAGCCCATGATTAGCGACTCTTCTTACCTGGTAGACTTGTCAAACCGAATGGTCCGTGTTGACCTGTATTGAACTTCGGGCATCCTCTGTAAGGAACCAGGTGGGCAGTGGGAGCTCTGCCTACTCATCAGTACCTTTTGAACATTTATATATTCTTTGTACTCTTGTTTGCTGGTTTGGTAGAACGCCAAACAGAAAGCAACCTTGATGAAATATAAGTTATCTTTTTCATTAATTCTCAGACCTAGATCACCCTTGAAGTTTGAACTAGTTCAAGTGGGCACAGAGAGAAATAAAGGCATCTGTTGCCCATCTCTCCATCTGCCCCCAGCCTCTCCCAGTGTTGTCTCATGATGTGTGCAGTGAAAGTTCTTCTTAGACCATGTCTTGAAGAACTGGGAAACCAGAAGAACTTATTTCCCCTGAAACCAGCAGAACATACTGGGAAACCAGTGAATCAAGTCGATCTAACTGTTGTTTCGAAACAGGCCCTTGCCCAGGTCTTACTGCATTGTCTTTGATGCCGATTGTCAGAAGTAAGAGTTTGATTCTTACTCATCCTGGTGGCCCAAGGATGTCATATAAGAAGCAAAGTAACAACAAAGTAGCAAAATGTAACAAAACCAGACCTGTTATTTTTGTGGTCAGCAGTTGCAGACTAGTGTTTTATTTTGTTTTGTTTTTCTTTAAAAGAAAGTTACTTAGAAACAGTTTAATTCTTTCAGTTTAAGCTTTTTAGAGTGGGACCAGAGCAATGCTCAGTCTAGGGATTTTTTTTTTTTTTTTTTTAGTCTAGGGACATTTTTGCCTCTCTGTTGAGGCAAAAGCCCTTTCAGTGCTGTACCTGCTGTCACCCCCATGAATCATGAGGTTTTCCATTCTGGCTGGTGAGAACCACCCAACTAAGGGGTTGATACTTAACCTTTCACATGGCGGCTCCCTCACGTGCATACGCTGATCAGTACTCAGCCTAAGGCCTGGGGTCCCGTCCCACCCCCCACTCATCTCCGGAGGTCTCTGTGCAGCTTTCTCCTTCTCAGTACTCTGCCCCAGACTCCCAGCTCTGTCTTCTTAATTCACAGAGACCAGTGGTCTTTGCATGGGTTCCCCGTCCCTGATCCATGGCCTGGAAAGTCTCTCTAGGCAGAGGTCAGGTCCTTTATTGCCTGATGTCTAATGATTTGAAGACAGTTTCATATATTTTGTCTTTTTTAGTTTTAAGTGGAAGCGTAAACTGGATCCCAGTTACTCCGTCTCGATTGTCTTCTTTGTGTATTACTAGTTGATTTCCAAAACCAAGTTTATTTACATCTACAAATGGTACAACTTTCTTCACAAGAAAGTTGTACATGAAAAGTGCATTCTCAAAAAAAAAAAAAAAAGTGCATTCTCATAACACTATATAAATGTTAATAGTAATGACTTCCCTACTAGATAGTTGTGGAGCTGGGATTCGAAGCCTGGAAATTGGGCTCCAAGGTTGTCCTCCTAATAGCGATGCTGATTTGGCCATTGCCTGGCTCCGCAGGGTGTATCAGTTATCTCTGTTCTCATGTTGACACTGCACACCAAGCCAGTCAGCTCAGGAGCGCACAGAGTTCACGGCCTCGTGGGCTGTTTTGTGCTCTTAGCCGGTCTTGGTAGGTTCTCCGTGGCTCTGTGGTTCCAGGAAGCTTTGCTCATCTCACATGTCTGGTGGCTTTGAAAGCCCTGGTTCAACATTCTAACATTTTTAAAAGCTTGGCTATGTTTTTCCTCTGGAGTTTTTTTCATTGGCTGTATGACTTGCATGATATTTGTTCCATTCCTTCTGTGCTGCTTATAATTATTTTTAGTGCTTCAGTGATACTGTGTTATGACAGCAAGAGTCTTTAGAATATATACTAATGCATTGAAGACAAACCACTACTATACAGTAGGGGCTTTGCTTTTTGCAAGTAATCTTGGTGCATGAGTGGCATGCTGGAATTTTCTGGTGAACTTAGCCCTGCTATGCATTTGCTGTTGTTAGCTTTGGTATACTCTTTTTTTCCCCTTCATTTACCGAGCACCTTTTTTTATTTTAAGGTGGATATTTTGGCTCAGATTGGTTGTATTGAAAGTTTCAGCCAATCACCACCTTCTTCATCTTCTCCTTCTCCTTCTTCTTCCATAAATAAGGTAAAATTCAAACTTGAATGAAAGAGGAAATAAACATTTAAAACCCCTAGAAGTAATCCTTTTTTTCCCAAGTGAGGTGATTGTTTCAGCTAAAGTATCTTACTAAAGCTCTTCTTGGGAGCATGGCAACATAGACTGTGGGACATACAGGAGTTGGAAGGGCAATTGGGATTTATACTTTGGAGACCTTTTAGCTGAGACTTTTGATGAGACTCGATTGATGGATTTATTCCATGGACAGCAAGGTCTAATGAAGGATTTTTAATCACGGAGTTGACAGAGTCTGGATGGCTTTGGTACCGTAAAGGGTGGGGAAAGAAGAGAAGGATGACATTGCTCAGTAGAAAGGAGAGAGGAGGGAGGGCTGGGAGAAAAGGATAGGAGAGGTCCCTCAGAGTTTGAAACCTTAGTGGAGGAACATAGTGCATTGTCGTGCGACCAAATGTCTGCAGGTGAGGGACAAAAGGGGTTCTTGGAATTGACGGCAAAGAAGTCAGAGGCCAAAGGATCATTAAACCAAATCATTGTGTAGCTCAGTTTGTTGCAGTAGGGGTTAGGCTTTGAGGAAAAGCAAGATCTCAGGATTTAGCACACAGAAAATGTGCCAAGACCATCAAGAATTATGAGTTGCTTTGGAACTTTATGGCAAAACAGTTCTGTCTTCTTCCTCTTTCTCTTATGTATCTGAAGGAAACAGATCTTTGGCTAAAATAGAAAGTATCCTAAGTGCCTATAATCACTTATTTAATTAAAAGTTTCTCTATTAATGTGATCTGGCATTGAATCCATTTGGAAATATAACTGATCTTTTCCTCTAAAGCATAAACTAATGGGGATTTACTCAAAGATTACCAGTCTTCATTCTTTTCTTTATACTCTAGATGAGCCCCCATGTAGTAAGATAACCACTACTGAATGCATAACATGTGCCAGATATTGTGTTAGGTGCTTTATATGCATTATGTCATTGAATCCCTACAGAAATCTTATGAGGAAGTTTATGATGTTATATCCATTCTATAAGAGTGGAAACTAAGAGAGATGGAGTACATTGCCCAAGTTCATACAGCTAGTAAATGGTAAAGCTGGGGTTCAAACCCAGATAGACAGCCTCTAGAGCTTTAGCTCTTAACTGCTGCACCCATGAGAAATTTACGTCAGTCAAATTTCTACAGTTTCATAAGGGATTTAAAATTCAACCAGTGGACCAGTGTTCTTATCCTTGCCCCCTTTTACCCCATATTATGTATTTGTAAGATGCACAGCTTTGCTACGATTATCTCAGGAATACCCTTCGCTCCCCACCCCGCCATGGCCACTCAGACTCCATTCTCTGTCTTTCTGCTCTACAGGCTCCGTTCAGCGGATACATTTAGATTGTCTCATGATGTAAAGACAATGTAACTGTATTTCTTTGTTTTGTTTTATGAGGTTAGGATAGCTTTTAAATTTAGAGTGCCAGACGTAGAGAATGGACTTGAGGACACGGTGGGGGGAGGGTAAGCTGGGACGAAGTGGGAGAGTAGCATTGACATATATACGCTACCAAATGTAAAATGGATGGCTAATGGGAAGCAGCCGCATAGCGCAGGGAGATCAGCTTGGTGCTTTGTGACCACCTAGAGGGTTGGGATAGGGAAAGTGGGAGGGAGACGCAAGAGGGAGGGGATCTGGGGACATGGGTATGCATATGGCTGATTTGCTTTGTTATACAGCACAAACTTAACGCAACACTGTAAAGCAATTACACTCCAATAAAGATGTAAAAAAAAAATTTAGATCAGCAAATGTGTTGACTGCATTGCTTCTGGCATCAGGGAGCATTTAATTTAGTTAGAGTGGGAGTTAGGGGGCGAGTCAGACAATCAGCCAGTTCCAGTGCAAGGCAGGTGAAAATCCATTCATAATAGAGATCCAGACAAACATGTGAGTGTTTGTGTTTTAATTTAGCAAGTAATTTACTAAACACTTAATACGTGTAGGCCCCATGTTCATAGGCAACAAGAAATCACTGGTGACCCTGATGGGCACAGACCTTCTCTTGTCCCTTGCGTGCATCCTCATGGAGTTCAGAAGGCGATGTTTGTATGTGCAAGTTTTGTTTGTTGGATTTTCCGACCTTTGCTAGAACTTAAAGCATAGGAAAGTTAAGTGAACTTCATAGTGAATAATCATATACCTGCCTTCTAGATTTTACCATTAGCATTTTACTGTTCTTTATCACACATATGTCCATCCCTCTGTCCATCTGTACCTGTCAGTATCTTCCAGCTTTTCTACAGTGTACTGATACGCTTTTATAACTGGGAAGGCATTGTTATTTTAAGAGCATGGTAGTGCTGAAAATCACTTATTCTGTGGTCGTCCACGGCCAGTTATTTTCCTAGAAGAGACTCAAGTCAGTATACATGAGGAAAATCTGATTTCCCTCTTTGTGAAATAATACTAATGTTATGAAGGTTAGATGAATATCTAGAGAATAATAGATATAATAATCTATTATTATTAGAATAATATCTACTTCATACAAATGACCAAGAAGATCACAGTTAGCCACTTTAAGTAAAATAAAAAATTTGAGTGTTTGCCACTTTATGTAAGGCACTTTGAGAATCTTTTAGGGGAGATGTTTGCCCGTGACTTGCTAGTGGGAATGACTAACTGATACGCCAATGACTCTAACGGAAGACTAACTTTGGGAGAAAGTGGAAGTATGTGACTGAATGTCAGCCAGCAGGCGGAGGCCAGCGCCCTCCGTGGGGTGGGACTGGGCCAGAATCTAGGAAGGTGAGGTAGAAGGCTTTGCATGCAGATGGAGAGCAGAGCCTGAGCAAAGGCAAGGACACAGGAAAGTCTGGGAAACTGCGGGCTGAAGCACAGAGTGAGGGTTAGTGGCAAGTAGTGAGGACAGGGAATGTCATGGAAGGAAAAGTTAGGATCTTAATTGATGGACTAAGGAGTTTGGAATCTATTCTGTGGTCAGTGAGGTCTAATGAACGGTTTTTAATTAAAGGGGTTGATAGAATCGGGAGGGGTTTGGTGCCCTGAAAGGAGGGGAAAGAAGAGGATGAAGACATTGAAGGAAAGCTGGAAGAAAGTACAGAAGAGGCATGGACTATTGTGTGACCAGATGCCTGCAGTTAAGGGACAGAAGGGTTATTGGGAGTTGAAAGCAAAGGAGCCAGAGGCCGAAGTACAGGAAGGGTGGGTTCAGAGAGAAGCAGACCATGAAGGCTTTGTGAGCTGGTTGTTAGTTATTGATATTAAGGAGGGACCCTGGAGGTCACCTGAGAGAGAGAGAGTGAGTAAAAAGTCAATGATAGAAGCTGGAGAGATTGACAGTTGGTCAGGTTTTGAAAGATTTATCAGTAGGAGTCAAGTTGAAACAAGATAGAAGGAATGTTCCAGGAAAAAAAACAGAGAAAAACAAAGTTATTAGATTTGCCAACAAGGATTTCATAACCCAGGTAGAGAGTCCTGGTGGCGCAGTGGTTGAGAATCTGCCTGCCAATGCAGGGGACACGGGTTCGTGCCCCGGTCTGGAAAGATCCCACATGCCGCGGAGCGGCTAGGCCCGTGAGCCACAACTATTGAGCGTGCGCGTCTGGAGCCTGTGCTCCGCAACAAGAGAGGCCGCGACAGTGAGAGGCCCGCGCACCGCCATGAAGAGTGGCCCCCACTTGCCGCAACTAGAGAAAGCCCTCGCACAGAAACGAAGACCCAACACAGCCATAAATAAATAAACAAATAAATAAATAAATATTTGAAATAAATAAATAAAGCAAATAATTTAAAAAAAAGATTGTACACGTAACCAAATAAGATAGCAATTATTGTAAATAATAATATATATATTATTAACAATAATATTATTGTAAACAATAATATATATATTAACAATAATATATATATTATATGTTTGTATAAACAAAGTAGTTTTTAAAAGAACTATCATGTTATGTGTTTCTGTCCTAATAAGTTTTAATTTTTTAAGGATACTTGGCGATGAGTTTCATATCCCATTTCTTCCTCAGTATTGATGAAAACCTTTGACAGTTTGCTAACACGATCTTACTGTCATGGCAGTGCTGAACTTTCACTCATCCTGTTGTTCTAGTTATAACCCTTCTGTTCCTTTTCCTCAGTAGTTTATAGAAATGCTAGACAGTGAATGCCTGTACTTACTGTCATCTTACTATCCAAAATTTCTGTACCTTTTGAAGTTTTTAATTCTAAAAACAAAACCTCATAGTTTAGTTTGGAGAGCACAGAGTATATGTTGCTGAATAAAACACCCCTACTTAAAGAAAACTATGGAAGGAAGGGCTTCTCTTAAATGAAGTGTGATTGTCAGGCCCTCAGCACGGCAGCCTTCATTTCCAGACTGCACTAGAGTGGCTTGAGAGTAGCTCCGCGTCAGCCGTATGTTCGAGAAATTCACAGTCATAAGGATGAATGTCTTTCTGCTATTAATATTTGACTTCAGGCAGAATCACTAGTAACTTCATTTTTTTTTCTTGAAGGTATAGAGATGTTAGAATGAAATCATAGTTCCTCTTGTAAAACATACACTGTTTTTGATGCTTCTGGTAGGTGGCAGGCAGTTATCCACCCTGTATGTCAATTGATGGAGAGGGAAAAAAAGACCAACCATGATAGCATTCTAAAACATTAGAGAGGTGTATGAGGCCGTTTGGATAATTTTCTTACAAATCTCAATCTCTCTCTCTCTGTCTCTCTCTCTCTCTCTCTAACTAACCCCCAAATTTTTCTGTGAGAAGGAAGACTTGAGTAAAGAGAAAATTTTGCTATTCCATGTTCGTGAATAAATAGATTAAGTATTGAAATTTTTTTAAAGGCACTATTTGTTTTCCCTGAGTTTATCTGTAAATTTAAGGTGATTCAAATGAAAATCAGCACATTTTTTAAACTTGACATGCTAATGCTAAAACTAAAGATTGTTTTAGTTTTAAAACATGAAGCTGATGCTAAAGTTCACGTGTAAAACTAAACCAATAAAAGATGTTATGGTAAAGTACTAACGGTATTCTGTCTAGTGGACTCCAAAGTAGCTTGGTACTAGTATGAATAGATTACTAGGATAGAATAGAGTCCAGAAACAGGCCCAAGTCCAGTATACGATAAAGGTGAATTTCAGATCAGTGGAGGAAAATAGATTATTCATTAAGTGGTGTTAGGACAACAGAATGACTACAGGAAAAAATTAAGCTGGATTCCTATATTTTTTCATATACTGAAGTAAATTCCATACAGGTTGAAGATTTAAAATTTAAAAATTAAGGAAACAAAAAACAAAAAACTGGTTGCCTCAGGGCTGGGTGAGCCAGGGGTGGGAGGTGGGTTATAGGTACTCTTACTGCAGTACTCCTTGATATTGGGTGCCATGTATTGCCCACTCCAAAATTCTGTTTATAATATTAATAATTAAACTATAAAATTATGCTAAGGAATAATGGGAGAAAATATTTTTTAAATAGTTTTGGAGTATGGTAGCCCCATTTTATGCAAGACACCACCCCTTGGCGTGTAGTAGGAGTATAGGAATGTGACTGTACAATCTCTTTGGAAAGCAGTTTGACAGAATCTATCCACTCTAAGTGCACACTTGTATTAGCCCAGCAATTTTTCTTCTGGGAATTTCACATACATCTATTGGACATGTGAGGAAAGATGTACAAGGATGTGCACTGCAGCATTATTTACAGTAGCAAAATACTGCAAACAAGATAAATGAGCATCAGCATATGCTGTTTAGATGATGGGAAATAAATACAGTGGAATTCTATGGAGTCATGTAAAAGAATGATGTCATCCATGTGCTGCTGTACCTAGGAGAATGTTTTAGGCTATTAAATGGAAAAACAAAAGAAAAGTGCAGAGCAGAAAGTATAATTTGGGCTCACATAATATGTTTAAAAGCAAAAAGGCTCTCTCTGCATGGCATGTTTAAGTATAGACAAGGAATTTGTTAGGAGAGAATGACTGGCATTTTAAGGTGGTAGGAATATTTTTAAAATTTCATATCTTTTTATACTATTTGAATTTTTTCTTACTGGGAACATATTACCTTTTCAAATAAAAATTAAAACAGTTAAAAATACAACTGATTACTATCAAGCAGTGAAAGTGAATAGAACATATTCTTACCAGCAAGTATAATCTCAAAAGCGTAATGTTAAGTGAAAGAAAAAGACAGCTTGCAAAGAGATACATACAGTACAGTGTTGTTCAGGTCAGTTTGAAAAATATAAAGCATTTGTTATTTATGAATACGTTACATATTCCGTTACATACGCAGTGGAAGTGTAAGAACGTGCACAGGAATGAGAACAGGTTCAGAAAAGTAGTTACTTGGGGGAAGGAAAAAGAAAGGGAGTTTCTTTGTTATTGGTTGTAAAGTTCCTAAGCAAATATGGCAAACTGTTAACAGTAAAATTCGGTTGATCCTGTCTTTTGTGCTTTCCTACATGTTTCTAAAATTTCATTATTTAAATTTTAAATTGTTTTAAATTTCTATCCGTTTTTTCAGCACCCCAATTCAATTGTTACGTGATTCCTACTGAATTGAGTAATGCTTTCTAGAAGTCACGAATACGCTCTCCTTTTTTACCCCTAACATCAGGTCAGCAGTGGCAATGACCCCTGGTCAGCCTGGAATGCTTCCAAATCTGGAAACTGGGAAAGCTCGGATGGCTGGGGAGCCAAGCCCGAGGGGACTGCAGCCCAAAGAAACACCTCCAACAACTGGGACACTGCCTTTGGTCACCCCCAGGCCTACCAGGGACCAGGTGAGGAAGAGGGCTCTGCTGGTGATGGAGCCCACCCACCCTTAAAGGGCGTCGGAGTTAAAATAGATTTAATCAAAGGAACTGTTCTCAGGTGCTCTTATTCACTAATAGCAAACTTATTTTTCTGGGTCAAAATGTAGGTAGGTTTTAATTATGGTCTTTAGTCCACTCTCAGTTACCTGTCAAGGAGTCACAAATGCAAATGCTTGCAGGGGCCAGGTTCGTAAAGCAGAACAACAGCGCGACCCTGTGGGGCGGGGCTGCAGAAGACGGAGGTGGGCAGCTGTGCTCTAGCCGGTGGGTTGATGCCGTTGCAGGAGAACTGCACTAGTGTTCCTGGACCACCACAGTTCCAGAGAGACTAGAAATCTCGATTTTCGTCTCATCTTGCCACTTTAAAATCTTAGCTACTAACACACATTTGGGCCAAAAAAACGTGCACACGGATTGAATATGGTTCATCGCCACATTCAGTGGTTTATGGTCACATGGTTTATGACCTCTAACGTAGCGGTTCTGTCTTTTCCTTAACTACCTGTTTGACTCCCAGGTTCTTAATGGAAATACTGAGGCAAAAGAGGAATTTCTAAAAGGAGAAACAATTCAGGAATTAAGAAAGGCGATTTATGTCTGTTCTGAAACTAAGAGATCCACCCATTATTTTTTAATGATCCCTGTATGAGCAGATTTTGCCAAGAACTGAATGTGCTAAACAGCAGGAGACTTGCAGGCAGGAGCCATAAAGGGCACAGGTGCTGGTTTCCAGCTCCCACTCATAGACGGGAGCTGGGCCGCTGCAGGACCAGGAGTCGCGGGCTGGGTAGAAACGTTGAGACTAGACTGCTGACATCTGCTTCTGTAGTAACTTGGCGTGGCTCCAGGACTCTTGGCCCAGATCCTTCTAGTACCTTCTATTCTCTTCTTTTTTTCGTTTTGGCATTTGTCTCTGGGCCTCTCGTGGTGGCACTCTTAGGGTGGAGATCCCAGGGCAATTTCCTGCCTAATGCTAAAGGGACTTCTCAGGCCATCAGAGGTGGAGACAGAGGCACAGAACAGTGGAAGAGGAAGGGAGGGAGGGAGGAAAGCCGGCAGCACCTCATCTGACACAGAGATTATTGTTAGAATGTTAGGCTCCTGATGCTGGTCAGTTACTACTTCTCTCTCGTTTCTTTCTCTTTCTCCTCCACCCCCTTGTCCTTCTCTCACCTTTATTATTATTAGTGTTAAACAATTCCTTTTTAAAACTCTGGGAAAACCATAATTCAAAAAGAGTCATGTACCAAAATGTTCATTGCAGCTCTATTTACAATAGCCAGGACAGGGAAGCAACCTAAGTGTCCATCGACAGGTGAATGGATAAAGAAGATGTGGCACATATATACAATGGAATATTACTCAGCCATAAAAAGAAATGAAACTGAGTTATTTGTAGTGAGGTGGATGGACCTAGAGTCTGTCATACACAGTGAAGTAAGTCAGAAAGAGAAAAACAAATACCGTATGCTAACACATATATATGGAATCTAAGGAAAAAAAAAAAAAGGTCATGAAGAACCTAGGGGCAAGACAGGAGGAATAAAGGCACACACCTACTAGAGAATGGACTTGAGGATATGGGGAGGGGGAAGGGTAAGCTGTGACAAAGTGAGAGAGTGGCACGGACATACATACACTACCAAACGTAAAATAGATAGCTAGTGGGAAGCAGCCGCATAGCACAGGGAGATCAGCTCAGTGCTTTGTGACCACCTAGAGGGGTGGGATAGGAAGGGTGGGAGGGAGGGAGACGCAACAGGGAAGAGATATGGGAACATATGTATATGTATAACTGATTCACTTTGTTATAAAGCAGAAACTAACACACCATTGTAAAGCAATTATACTCCAATAAAGATGTTAAAAAAAAAAACAAAACAACTCTATCATCCTTTTGTCCTCCCCAGTCTTTTGGCTTAAAGGGTATTTGATCTGCTTATTTGCAAGTTTATAAAGCTAGATTTATCAACGTATAGGCCTCTAGAAGGCCTTCCCTATATACCACAGAGTGTTTTTATAGTTGGCATTTATCTGAAGTTACTTGGACTAACAGCCCTTTTGAAGTTGTTTCTAACTTGTCTTTTGTGCTAAAAGGCCGAATCTTCAAGCCCCAAAACCGTCTGACTACAGAGCCTATACTCCTCACATCTTTAGTATAATTCTGACCCCCCCCAGAAGATGAAGTCCTCCCATCTTTCTTCTGTCTTTCTCTACTGACGACCCTCTGTGCCCACCTCCAGCAACTGGCGACGACGATGACTGGGATGAAGACTGGGATGAGCCCAAGGCGTCGTCTCCCTACTTCAAGGATTCAGAGGCCGCGGAAGCAGGCGGGGCCCCGCGAGGAGGCAGCCGCGCCGGCGCCTCCTCCATGAAGCTGCCGCTTAACAAGTAGGTGTAAGGGGGTTGGGGCAGCGTGCGCTCTCTGTGGAAACGGGTACAAGATACAGAGAGGCTTTTTCTCTTTTCAGTGGTCTACAAAGTTTTGGGTGCAGTTTGATCATGCTTATTTTTTATTTGGCTCTTAGCTTGGAAGCTTCCTTTTTAAAAGTTTTTTTTTCATTTTAAAGTGAAATATATGTTCCATTTAATGATCTGCTAAATACTGTTTTTTACCTTTATTAACTCATGACATATTAAGGTTTTTATTGCTGTTGTCACAGGAAAGCTAAAAATAATCATGATAGCTTCCTTTTAAACGTTTTACTGTTTATTGCTCTTTTACCACGTGCCAGGCTTTGTGCAAAGCAGTTTGTGTGTATTCTCTCATGCGACCCTCGACCCTCGTATCCCTTTTGTGGTACATATAATCTCTGTTTTCTCTGGGAAAATGAAGCCCAGAGAGGTTAAGTAACTGCCCAAGTTCACACAGGTGGTAAGTGACCTAGTCGGGACTCCAGTCCAGTCCCTCAGCTTCCTGAGCACACTCTCAACTACTATGTTTAATGAGTTTAAGACTTTGTTTTCACTTAGATTATTCTTATATTTTTTTAAAAAATGTTTTGAACGGTCCTTGTAGAAACAGTGCTTAGCAGGAAAGCATGTGGGAAAGGGTGAATATGGACACAGCCCTATGGAATTCCCTAGTAGAGAGTTCTGGATGAGTCTGTAGTTTACACCGGTGTAGCTTGAAGGAGATGTAGTTCTGTGACTTCCATATGATTTATCTTCAAGTACTCTTCTTACAGCAGTTACATTTAAAATAGTTTTTCTAAAATTACTCATACTTTTTCTCGGTGTTCCAAGTTCATGATTCCAAGCAGATATCAAGGAATGTTAATCTATGTCTGGAAAAAAATTGTAAACATGTTTGATATATATCTAGATACCAAGTTTCTAGGTCTCGATGTACATGTGTATACGTTTAATGAGCCCTGCAAGTTCTCCTTTGTATTTAAATACCATCTGGTAATTAAATGAGTTATCTTTTAGCTCACACTTTTCCTGCATTTCTGTCCAGTTTCTTCCATTGTGTATTTTCATACTGAGTTGCATGCATAATACAATCAGTCATTATTGACTGTATCCTATTTCTTAGAGTGAGATTTGAAGTTCCCAATATGGCCTGTAGTGACGTACCTTACCCTCAGTTGTTCTTTAAACCTAAATACGAAGTATGTTTAAAACCCATTTTAATATAATGTATCCCTCAGCCCCATTTTGAAAATGAGGAAGCAGAACCTGTGAGACAAACATGACTCGCTGAATTTTTGAGTTTTCGTAGCTAGTTCGTGAGGTTCTGGCTCGTGCCAGGCCTCTGACTCCGCTTTCCCGTGGTTTCCACTGCTCCGTGCTTGCCCTCTGGCTTGCTATATGATCGTGGGGAAGCTGGATGACCTGTTTCAAACTCAACTTTCTTCATCTCTAAAGTGAAGGATTGGCTTTAATTAAGAATTCTTTCTGCTCTAAAATTTCAGTCTAGGTTGAAACCAAATTGAAGGAGTCCTAATATGCACCTGCACCTTTGAGGAATCCCTCGCTTTCTGTGGTGCTGGGAGCCGTTTAAACCCTACATATTTTTATTTAACTAGACTAATGTATAAATGACTTACTTATAACAGTTGTAAACATTTTTTTGTTGTTGCTAGCACTTGTATGGTTTTATTTTTCTACTTAGATGTCTAGTCCACTTGGAATTTATTCTTGTGTACGGATCTTATTTTTTTTCCCCAAGTAGCTATATAATTGTTGTAACACTATTAATAAGACCACTTTTTTGCGCCAGTAATTCTAAATATCCCCTTTATCATACATGAGATTTCTGCGTGTAGTTGGGTGTATTTCTGGAGTTTAAATTCTATTCCTTTGGATGATCTGTTTGTTACATACCAACACCACATACTTTTAATTATAGAGGCTTTGTAATGTTTAGTATGTTAATATCTCGTAGGACTAGTCCCTCTTCACTGCTTGTTCGTTTTCATCATTTTCCTAGATGTTCTGTTATGAACTTTTGTCTAGCTCTATAAAAAAGTATTTTTATTGAGATTTTTGATGATGCTGAGATGTCCTAACCAAGAACAAGGGATATTTAAGTCTTATTTTGTGTCTTTTCGGGAATTATAGGAATTATAGGTTCATGTAGGTTTTTGAATATTTCTTTTTTTTTTTTCCACACACACGCACTGTATTTTATTTTTACAAGAGATAGACTGACACCAAGCATTGTAAATGGATGACCACAACAAAAGCAACAATGATTGCAATTACCAAACACAAAACACACTCATGCTATGTCATAATGTTGACACTTTTCAGCGGTTAATCCATTTTATGTGACAGCTATATTCCAGTCATGGAGCATAAACCTTGTGCTAGAAACAGAGGTGAGACATTTAAGTATACTCGAGCGCTACAAGAACACATCTTGATAATACTGAAAGAATTAGTCAATTGCACTGCTGTTCAGTAAGTATTAAATGCGTGCATAGTCAGCTCTAGAGTTTTGCTGTGGTCACTAAGATACCAAAAGAAGCATGACTTGTGCTCTCTGCACTCAGAAGCTTACAGTCTAGTCAAGGAATTGTTGCTATGTGTAATGCCCCAATTTCTCCATCAGCGTTTTCTAGCAAAAGTGTAGGTTCTTTAATGAAAGTGTTCCGGGTTAGCCCATTAATTCATTAAGCATTTAGTATATTCCCATAATTCCTCTAGGTCCTGGAAATACAAATGCTTTCTCTAAGGTACTTCTAGTCTGCTGTGATGTGCAAACGGATGATGGCAATTGCAGCACAATAAGCTGAAGAGCAAAAATATGCTCAGAACATCGAAGCAGCACAGAGAAAGCTCCACCTGAGGCTGTAGGGAATACTTCCAAAGAGCTGATGGCGTCATTAGAAATCATTTTAATTTCTGAGTACGTACTAGGGTCTTTAGATTTATATAGATAACTCTTTATTTAAATCTTTTCATTTAATTCCCTTACCACCTTAAAGCTAAGTCGTATTGGTCCCATTCTTCACATAAGGAGACACGCTCTAAAAGTCACATAGCTATTAAGTGTTGCACTTGAAATTCAAACCCAAGGCCATCAAGCTCCTAGACACCTCTTTTACTCTGTTGTATGAGCTGTGTTTTAAAGCAGGTCCAGGGAAAAGAGAATGGAGGGAGGTCAGTCTGGAATGAAGGAAAAGATGTGAGCCCCTGAGAGCATCACATTGGCCTTTAACTTGGTATAGGAATGAAATCATAAGTAAGACAGCTGGTTTTTGTAGAAATAAGATTTCTTTTCCTATTTTAGGTATTTTGCTTTCTGAGGATTTTTTCCCCGTTTATTAAAAAAAAAAAAAATCTAAAACCCAGATTAATCTTGTCTTCTTTAGAAGTAGCCCTTTGGATGGCCATGCATTTATTCCAGCTTTTCTTCAGTTTTAGAACTTTGCTTCGGATGTAGATTTGATTTCTGGAAATAGCCAAGTTTATTATATTTAGAGTGTCTTTACTAAGGAGACTGTTTTTTTGTGTGTGTCTCGTAAACTGGTTCTGAAGGCAGTTCCCAAAGAAAATGGCACAAGTACTTATGAACAGTGTCGGTTTCTTTGGGATAATTGTGGCCTCCCGAGGGAGAATGTTGAAAGGCAGCTTTAATTTGAATATGAAAATGCCAGCATGTGGCCTTCACCCCATGTGGTCATCTCAAATTGATGTGCTCAGTACTTTCTACCTCTGTACCTGGGGGACATTTTCTAGTCTGCCCTTCACTCTGTGTGGTGATAGAGTGTCTCAGATCAAGCAAATAGAGTGCCTATAAATATCACACCTTCTGGAGTCAAACTGTCCTCTTACCAGATAAAGCTTAATTAAATGACTAATTGGCCATTGAACAATCTGATTACATCAGGTTTCATTTACCATAGTTTCCTAGTTCTAGTACATCTGAAAGACAGAACAAGTTCAAACTGTCGTATTAAGTAAATGTGGATGAGAGCTGTAGAATTCTTATAAGGAAAAGCATAAGACTCACAAGCATTTATCCTCATGATTAGATTTCCTGGATTTGCAAAACCTGGAATGGAACAGTATTTGTTGGCCAAGCAACTAGCAAAACCCAAAGAGAAAATTCCTATCATTGTAAGTTTGTTCTTTTTTTTTTTTTTTTTTGCTTTGTTTCTGATTAAGCTCTTTTATAATACCTTAAAGCTAAGAGGGTTATTAGTCATTTGGAAAGTATTTTTAAACACGTTTAATGCTCGAAGTAAGTAACTGACAGTGTGTATTAGTATTTTAAGAGTACTAAAAATAATTGGCATGAATTAATGCCCATTATTATATTGTTTAGATATTCTTTACTTTTATCTTTCAGAATGTTAGTAATTGAACAAACAACACCCATAGTACATACGTATTTTTAATAATTTTTCTAAAGTATCTTGAAGTATCTTTTACATGCTCTTTTTCTACTAGCCATACATATTTAGCTAAAAAACCCAATTCAAATATTTAGGTTTCTACCTTGGCGAAGTACATGCATGTTATCAGAATAAGTTGCCTTTTCCACTATGTTGGTAATAGTTTTCTTTCAATAAACCAGCTGTCGAGTCGTGATAAGGAACTAGTACATAAAAGCTGGGAGTTAATGGCACCATTAAGTTTATCTGTCTTTGAATAGCTTATTGCATAACATGACACAGGCTCTGTGGTTTCACCTAAATGTTGATTGCTGATAGATTTTCTATCTAAATGTTATCTAGCTGTATATTTCCAGATGAAATTCTGGCAAAGAGAACTATAGCTATCTTCTGACCCCGTTGATTTAATCCTGTACTGTAAGTTGAGGGCAGGGCAGGAGGGCAAGCCGCCTTGAATATAATCACCTTGGACTCAAGGAGGAAAGGTCTGGTCTTATTCTATAATCTTTGGGTCCTGGGAAACTCGATAAAATTGCAAGAATGATACTGAATTTTTTATATTACTTGTTCCTACCTCTTTGAAAAGCTTGAAATCCTAGAAAACTCCAGAGAGAAGGGTTGTGACCCAGAGCCCTTTTATCCTTCTTCCCTCAAAGCACACTTGGGATAATTATCTTCTGAGTGGTTAGGTTAGAGATTATTTTAGTTTTTTTCTTTAACTCCACAGAATTAAGAGCCCATGGCCCTGCCCCTCAGATTCTCACAGGGGACTTTGTCATCAGCAGGAGAGTCCTGGAACAGAGCTAGAAGACCCCCGTGTTTGAGTTGTCCCACACGTTTTAGGTGAAACTGGGCCCATAGGCAGGCTTGCCTGTGTGGGCTTCCTATGTGGAAAAGGAAGCTGAGGAAAGCCATTGAGCCTTCAGAAAACCAAGAGAAAGTAGAGACCTGGTCCTTTGCTTTTAAGGTGCAGTACCCTACCCACTAACAAAATGTGACCCTGTGGATATTGGGCCCTAGTTGATCAGAGTCACCTCTCTTGGTCCCAGTCACTAAGGGAAGTTCCCAAGAGGCCCCCTTTAAAGATTCCTGCTCTGCAGCTTTAAGAGAGTTTTCTGGATCTGAGCTCCCTCTTGGAGAATCATAATAACTTGTTGTCAGAGATCTTTAGTCCCTTATTAAAATTCTCTGGGCCCCATTTACCGTCCTGACCTAATAGCCTCTGAACTTTCATACCTCACCTCACTTTTTTCTCCTTTCACCTTTAAAGAGAATTAGAACTATATAAAGAATTAGGGTATACAGAAAATGAGAGTAAGTGTGGAGGAAGTTTGATGGCAATTTGGCATTGCTGAGACATCCAAGTGTGTAATTTTATATTTCACAGAACTCTTAGTCTGCAATAGATTTGAAATTTTTAAAAACTAGCCCCTCATTACATAGAACTAAGACAGCTGGACAGTGTGTTCCATCTCTCTAGAGGAAAGGCAGATCGGCATCTCTCCATGGCCTGCGATGCCCACATGGGAGCAGAAGGGCTTCTCCCATTAAGTGTGTCCTTTAAATATAACCTTAGTAGGAACAGAGAGCATTTATGTAAATAACTGCCCAAAGAAGAGCAAAAATGACCCTCCTAAGGACTTGTAGTCCTAAAAAGAATCATTTGATGCTTTATATCGATTATACTTACTATTTTTCCATGTAACAAAATTAACTCTCCCTGCAATGTTGTGTAGGTTGGAGATTATGGCCCAATGTGGGTTTATCCTACCTCTACATTTGACTGTGTGGTAGCAGATCCCAGGAAAGGCTCCAAAATGTACGGTCTGAAGAGCTACATTGAATATCAGTTAACACCTACTGTAAGTATCCAAGTTATCAAAGCAGAATCATGCTTGCATCACTAGTAACAATTTGCTTTTTTCTTCATTTCCTGTAGTTGGCATTGGTAACGTTTTTCTCTTTCCTTATTTTGTAGAACACTAATCGATCTGTAAACCACAGGTATAAGCACTTTGACTGGTTATATGAGCGTCTACTGGTAAAGTTTGGGTCAGCCATTCCAATCCCTTCTCTTCCAGATAAGCAAGTCACAGGTGAGTGTGTGCGACACTGAACTCAGGACAAGTAAAAAGACTCCGGTTAGAGCGTCCTAATGTAAATCAGAAATGGCATTTTCCATCCTCTAGTGGAACAAGATGTAGGGGTTTGGAAACAGCAGCTAAAGATAGCCATATACATATATATACATTGTACATGTATTTGGAAGTTACCTGAACACCTAACAAGAACATGTCATAAAATTTTCTGTTAGAGTTCCTGTATACGTATGTATCTTGAATTCTGGCAAAGTCACTGTGTCTTTACTGCTACACCCTTTCCAATCATTGTGTCTTTATTTGCTAACCCCTTCCTATAAAGAAATATATGCATTTTTTTAAATGTGAAAAATGACCCTTGAAAAAAATAGAAATAATCCAAATAGTCTAAAATGGAAGTTAAAATGTATGACCCAAATGATGTAAGCACGTTACGTAGTCCAGCTGTGTCATTTTCATTACAGGTCTGTAAACATCAGCTGTAGAAGCCATAGAGCTTCTAAGTGTTAGTGCAGGAAGCTACCAAGTTTTCTACTCCATTATTCTGGTGACTATTGATATTTAAATATTTTTATTTATCATTGATTATTACCCTCTCCCTTTCCTTATTTATTTAAACGCCATGTTCCCCCCACTCCCCCACCCCAAGTAATCTTGTAGTGAGTAACGCACCGTGCTACCAGAGCCCCTCGTAAATGTGCACTTGGAGGGTATTTGTTCCTGTGTCTGTTCTGAGAACTGATTTTTTCAATCTCCAGCCTGATCTAGAAACTGGAATGTTAGTACTCAGGAAGCGTGTATTTGTCGTGGAATAAAAGTTTGTAAAGAAGCTGAGCTTTATGTAGAGATCAGAAAGTTTCCGTATGCAGCTGGAAAACGTTTAGAAGAATGAAACTATACGTATAGAAAGGAAAGGGTTGAAGATGAGAGTAAGACTTAGAAGGTCGGAGCTAGAACAGCCTCTGAGAGAAGTGCAGGGGGCACGGACACACTCACCGGCCCGTGAGGAGACTCGAGGGGCCCGCGGAGGAGGAAGAGCGCGTCCGCGGAGGCCGGGGACCCCGGGGACCGGAGAGGGTTTAGTCCTCACTCAGCAGGAGGTGAAATACATAGTTTAGAGAGGGACTGAGCATCTCACCAGCCGGATGGCAGCGCCCGCTCAGGCGGTCCAGCACGTGGTGAAGTTTGTCCCCACGTGCCAGGCGTCACGTGCGCCCGGGCACGTCGCACACGTGCTCTCTCAACTCAGAGACACGCGCCAGCCCCCATTCAGCTCTGCTAAGAAGGGATGTGAATGTGATTCCAGAGCTCGCCGTGCTCACGTGATGAGATGCGGACTAACTCATCCTCAGCCAGGATTAGCAACCTTAGGATGAGAGAGTTATTCTCCTTAAAACTTTATTTTGTGCTTTGCTTTGTTTTATGTTTGTGTTTCTCTGAAACTTTTTGAGGAGATGGGAACTTTGTTTTTAAAGAACTTGTTTTGATTTTGATTTTGGGGAGAGAACGTTTCAAAACTTCCAAATTGTCGGAGCAGAACGGAGAGTGGGGACTGCGTAGCCA
Source organism: Balaenoptera physalus (assembly GCF_965194825.1). Lineage (NCBI taxonomy): Eukaryota > Metazoa > Chordata > Mammalia > Artiodactyla > Balaenopteridae > Balaenoptera > Balaenoptera physalus. Next base: position 9,572,171 of record NC_138888.1, on the reverse strand, counting down.
GGTTGGCAGACACGTCCTCGCCCTCAGCCGGGCTGACTCCCAGGCAGCCCCTCTTGGAGCCGGGGCAGCTGAGGGGCGGCCCTGTCGGGGCGGCCAGGTTGGCGTAGACGGCTGCTTCCTGCCACTCACGTGTCACCCCAGCCCTGGTTCCGTGCCCAGTTCAGACACTCACTCTCCCTCCTTTCTGTCATCCTTATTGTTAAGTCACAGCTTTCTTTTTAAAAATTTAGACTTCTTTCTGTGAAAACTTAAGTTCTGCCTTTCTCCACATTTTCAAATTTCAGGCTGTCTCCTGAATTTTAAGCTCTCCTTGATCAACTTGATTAGCATAATATGTTCCCCATGGTGTTTTAAGACAGCTCATTAATCCATTTATTTAGAGTCGTGGAGTTTTCTCCTATTTTTTAGGTTTTAATACGTTGTTTATTCGGAATCAAATAACCCATGACTGTCTTAAAGCATCATAGAGTCACGGTTCTCCCATTGTAAGGTTTGTATTTTTTTTAAAAGAAAGGTCAGGCCTGAAGGCAGGAGGGTGTCACAGAAAAGCACGGAAGCAGCAGCTCCTCAGTCTGAAGGAAGCTGAGCTTTGGCTCACTGGCTGGGACGTGTGCCGAGGAAACTGAAAAGCCCAGGAGCCATTGTATTTCCCCCTTCTCTTGTTAGCCTCCTGCCTGAGATGCCCACAGGATCATTATTATACAGGTTCCTGTCTCATTTAAATCCTGGAGAAAAGAAAAAGGAATGCCAAATAGATGATGTCATGACATTTCTGTGGACTTGATAATCCATCCATGAAAAGCTTACAGCTAAGATTTTTTATTTGTTTATAGATTTTGTTCTTTGTGGAATAATAATGAATGAATCTGGTTTTATTTCTGGCTGCCAAACTGATATATTCCCATACTTAGTGAAAACGCAAGTAAGTGTCCTAGAAAATGGGGAAATGGAAATCCCTCTTCTCCTTTTTTAATTTATTTTTATGTATTTACTTATTTATTTTACTAATTTTTTTTGGCTGCGTTGGATCTTCGTTGCAGCGCGTGGGCTTTCTCTAGTTGCAGTGAGCAGGGGCTACTCTTCGTTGCAGTGCGCGGGCTTCTCATTGCGGTGGCTTCTCTTGTTGCAGAGCACGGGCTCTAGGCACACAGGCTTCAGTAGTTGTGGCTTGCGGGCTTAGTTGCTCCGTGGCATGTGGGATCTTCCCAGACCAGGGCTCAATCCCGTGTCCCCTGCACTGGCAGGTGGATTCTTAACCACTGCACCACCAGGGAAAAATCTCCTCCTCTCCCTTTTTTTAATTCTCTGGAACCTGATAGGAAATTCCTAACAAGCACAAGGTAACATCTGAAGTCACAGTTTGTAAATAAACCAGCTGTGTCAGAAAAAATTTCAGGAGGAATAAGAGTCAGTAATTAATTAATTCCAACCAATGAGTAGGTTATAAACTCTTGGTATAATTTACTTGCTCATAATGGGGAATTCAGTATAGCCCTTAGGTCCGTGCTGACTTACAGGGTCTTTTCTGTCCATGAGGTGGGCCATCTTCTGCAAAGCTTACGCTTCTGTAGTGCTTAATCTCTACCCCTAGTAAGTGTAGAATTTGAAGTGTTTTAGTATACAGGAGGGTCTAGACCCATCAAGCTGTCCAATGGCCACTTTTTAGGAGTTTTTGACTTATGTGGATTTATAATACTCTTCTCATTAAAGGAAACTTGTACTTATTTGTACTTGCAGTTTCTTAGGGAAAGTCCAGGCTGCTTTTTTTTGTTACTTATATATAGTAAATTCACTCCTTTTGGTGTACAGTTCTAAGAGTTTTAACAGGTACCACTACAGTCCTATCACTACATTCAAGATACAGAAAGTTCCATCACCTCCCCCAAATTTCCTTGTGCTGTTCCTTTATATTCAACCCCTCCCCCTAGTCCTAACCCATGGCAACACTGATCTGCTCTTTGTCTCTATAACTTTGCCTTGTCTAGAATATCATTATAAATGGAAGCATATAGTGTGTATGTCGTCGGGCTTTTGGGTCTTTTGAGTCTGGCTTCTTTCACTTAGCATAATGCATTTGAAATTCATCTCTCGTTGTGAGTATCAATAGTTTGTTTCTCTTCATTGCTGAGTAGTATTTCACTGTATTGGCTATACCATGGTCTGCTTATCTACTCACTCTTTGAAGGATGTTTGGGTTTCCAGTTTTGGCCGTTTATAAGTCTGCTATAAACATTTACATACAGGTTTTTGTATAAATATAAGTTTTCATTTCTCTTGGATAAATTCCTAGGAGTGGAATGACTGGGTCATATGGTAGGTATATATTATTTAATGTTTAAGAAATTGCCAGGCTGCTTTCCAGAGTGGCTGTACAACTTTGGAATCCCTACCAGCAATGGATGGGATTGTCAGGGGCTCCACATCCTTACTTGCACTTTTGATAGTGTCTGTTTTTCTTTATTTTAGTAAGTATAATAGTCTAATGTAGTCATGTTGTCTCCTCATGGTTTCAATTTGCATTTCCCTAATGACTGGTGGTGTAGAGCATCTTTTCATTGGCTTATTTCCTTTCCATAAATTTTCTCTAGTAAAGTATCTTTTCAAATCTTTTGCCCATTTTTTTATTAGGTTGTTTTCTTATCATTGAATTTTGAAACAAGATTCTTTATATATTCTGGAAACATGTCCTCTGACAAATAATGTGATTTGCAAATAATTTGTCCCAGGTGTGGCCTTTCTTTTAACAGTGTCTTTTGCATAACAACACCTTTTAATTTTAATGAAGTCCAGTGTGTCCGTTGTTTCTTTTATGGATTGTGCTTTAAGTATCATGATTAAGACCTCTTTGCCTAACCCAAGTTTACAATGATATTTTCTTCTAAAAGTTTTATAGTTTTAGGTCTATGATACATTTTGAGTTAGGGTTTTTCTAAGATGTGAGGTGGTAGAGGTATATGTTATAATACATCTGGTTATCTAGTGGTTCTTGCACTATCTGTTGAAGAGCGTATCCTTTCTTTATTGAGTTTACTTTGCATTTTGTCAAAAAATCAGTTGAACACATTTGTGTGGGTTTATTTCTGGACTCTATTCTGTTCCATTGATACATGTGTCCGTCCTTTTGCCAGTACCACACAGTCTTGATTAGTGTAGCTTTATAGTACAGTAAGTCTTGAAATCAGGTGGTGTAAATCCTCCAACTTGGTTCTATTTCAAAATCATTTTTGGCTATTCTTTTTCTTATGCCTTTCCATGTAAATTTAAGAGTCAGCATGATTATTTCTAGTCAGATATCTATAAATAATCATGCTGGGATTTTTATTGGAGTTGCATTGATTCTATAGACCAATTTTGGGAGAATTGAAAACAATGTGTAATCTTCTAATCCAAGAACATACATGTATCATATTTGATTTTCATATAGGGTTTTGTAGTTTTCAGCATACAGATTCTGCACGTGTTTTCCTAGATTAATATGTAAGAATTTCATGGGGAGGGTTCTACTGTAAATGGAATAGAATGGAGTAGAGGGAGAGGGGTGCAGCCCCAGGCCAGAACGCCACGGATTTCCACTGTTCTGGCCTGAAGTTCAGCAGCTTGGGAGCATAAACACTTCTCACATGGCTGTTTGCCTTTGGTTGATTTCCAGAGCCCTTATTTTTGTGGATTTTGTCCAGCTTTATAGTTGCTTCTGGGGACTAGGTTTAGCAGTTAGCTAAATTAGTTTTTGTTTTGTTGTTTCAAAAAAATTATTATTATTATTTTTTTTGTTTAAAAGCAAGGCATGCTTGTGATGACTCTGTAACAGACTAATTTGGGTTGTTGAAGCTGTTCCCGGGTTCCACTCTGTTGAGTAATCTGGGATATCTAGGTTTGTTTTTTTTCCTTTTTTTTTGGGCAGGGGAGTGTGTGTGGGATTTGTTTTCATTTAGTCGTTTTTTTTAATTCATTAACCATTGGACAGCCCTTAAGGGGAGGAGGACAGATTGATTCCACCACATTCCACTTCCTAGATCTAGTTTAGAAAATGTGTTCCCCACCTGGTGCTCTTAGGAAGGAGTGTAGTAAACGCCTCATTTAATAATATACTCCTTTTTTTTTTTTCTTCAACATCTTTATTGGAGTATAATTGCTTTACAACGGTGTGTTAGTTTCTGCTGTATAACAAAGTGAATCAGCTATACATATACATATATCCCCATATCTCCTCCCTCTTGCGTCTCCCTCCCACCCTCGCTATCCCACCCCTCTAAGTGGTCACAAAGCACTGAGCTGATCTCTCTGTGCAATGCGGCTGCTTCCCACTAGCTATCTATTTTACATTTGGTAGTGAATATACTCCTTTTTGAAAGTTGCCTTTTCTCTCTACCCTTGAGTAGGTCCAGTATTTGATGAAACTCATGAAAGTGGGTGGAACCTGTCTTGCCCCTCCTCTGCACTCAGCTGTAGCCAGAATTTCCACCTCCAGAAGCCTTTTAACTGATAGTGATTTTGTTTGTTAGGCTTATAAAAATTCTCATTGTTCACTTGATGTTTGGTATGTCAGGTTTGTTAAGCCGATTTTCCACTTTTAGAACAGAAATATCACCCATTAAGCTCTGTTTTTACGATGGTCATTAAGTTCTGGGATCACTTTCATTATTGCATTCGTGGAAAAATTGCTTTTTCTGTTTTTCATTTAAGTAGTTTAAAAAACAAAACAGGAAAAAAAAACTACAGTTCTGAGTTACTTTTCAGAAATACTAAATTTAAATTTGTATATCTGAGATTATGTTGCATTTAGACACATTTTTATAAATATAGAAATTTCACATACTTTGTAAGAATTGCTTATTAATTTCCATTTTTATCACCCCTTTCTTGCCTATAAGGCTTCATATGGCCACATAGGCACTGACTTGTTAGTTTATAAGAAAGAGAAAAGTTTTCATATTGAGATAAAATTTTCTTTCAAATTTGTTGAGTACCTTTCCTGTGGGTCTTTGAGCATCCACTATGTTGTGTGTTTTTAGGTTAGTGAAAAACTACCATGATTTATCTTTTACTGAATAACTCTCTACAAGTAGCCAGTAGCTACATAAACAGTCTTTCAGTTGGGGTAACAGTGATTCATCTTTGACAGAGTTGCACATCACTCTCGGCATGTCTCTTGCAGGTCGCTTTGAAGAAGAGTTTATCAAGATGCGCATGGAGAGACTTCAGGCGTGGATGACCAGGATGTGTCGTCACCCAGTAATCTCAGAAAGTGAGGTTTTCCAGCAATTTCTAAATTTCCGAGATGAAAAGGTAGGACACTTTGTTATGATAATCTTAGAGGATATTGAGAATTATCCCATTCACACCAATTTTTTGTCTAAAAGGAGTTAAGTTGTGTTGGTTAGTTGGTTGTTTCTAAATAATAGGAAATCAGTCACAGCACGTGAGAGAAGCGCTTGCCAAAATGGTTTTCCATAACCCGGGAGTGGATTGGCCCAGTGAAGGCAGGGCTGAAGGATATGATAGAATAGGGGACTTTTTCCTAGATGCTTTTAAAAATAGGATAGACCCCAAACTGTGTAGGATATTATCAGCGTGAAGTCAGAGAAGTAGTGTGAATGATTTCTTATGATCACATTTTGACCTTACGGTGTAAATAGTGTGATGAAGGGAAAGGTAGATTCGGAATTGAACGGGCTTTCTCAGAGCCACGTTGTTTTTCCACTCCAGGTCTGCCCCTGCCCCTGCCCCGCCCCTGCCCCACGGGCAGTCATTCTGCCAGCAGTTATCTGTTCTTTTCTGCAAATCAACAAGAAATTGGCTGCTTGTCACCTCACTGTTGTTGTCTGCTTTGGAAATAGCCGTTTGTCACCTTAGTCTTCCACTGTATGTGATCATTTGTTTGGTCATGCCTGGTGTAATTTATAGGTTAGAGATCATTCCACTTAAACATGTGTAGTCTTTTTGCATTTCGTGGTGAATGATACATGTGAAAAGCTAATAGAGTTACAAGAACGACGGGGAACCCTGTCCAAGTCGGTGCCTTACTGCTTACCCATAGCACTTTAACAGGGGCTTGTTCGATTGATTTGTCAAGGATTCTATTTAGGAAGCACTTCTAAAGGTTGTGTTTTATGCAGAATGTTATTCTTAAAAATAATAACTCTAGACCTTTTTTGGTGTTTTTGATACAAGAGAAGAAAGAAAGGACTTGGGGCCAGGGCACTCAGTTTTAGTCTTGGGTTTGCTTCTAACTACCTCTGTGGCCTTGACCAAAGCATTTAATTTCTTTGGGCCACAATTTCCTCATCTGCTAAATGACAGTATAAAACTAGAAAGTTATTAAAAATTGTGATTCTCTGGGCAACAGTAGCTCACATAGATGGTTGGACATAGAAAATCCCAAAGAATCTACAGGAAAATGTAGATCTACATAAAAAACTATGGAACACTGTTGAGAGAAATAAAAGAAGACCTAAATAAGTGTTCCAATACTATGTTTCATGGATTGAAGAACTGAAAAGATGTCATATGTAGAAAATTAAAGCTCCAAGAATAGCCAAGATACTCTTAAAAATGGATGAAGTGGGAAGAGGACCTTTTTGGATATTAAGACTCATTATAAAGCTAAAATAATTTTAAAAGCAGACCAGTAGAACCAAATAGAATGGACACTTGATTTATGACAAAGATGGTGCTGAGTACAGTGGGGGAAGAGAAAAGAGCTAGTATTTCCGAAGCCCCTGTCATGTCCCTTCCCAATCACTGCCCCTTCCGTCCCCTACAAGGGTAACCATGATCCACTCCTTTATGGTTATCATTTCCTCACTTTATAGAGTGTCACCGTCTGAGTCCCTACACCATGGTTTTGCTAGTTTTGTGAACTAGCTAAGAACCTACCCTAAGCATTCTTGCGTGTCTGGCCTCTTTTGCTCAGCCTGTTCAGTCAGTGGTGCTCAGTCAATTGGATGGCATCACTGGGAAGAATGAAATGCGGTCACTACCTCACAAGAATCTGTTGATTTTGTTAGGTTTGATATTGGTATTGTGGTTATGTTTTTAAAACATGGCCTTATCTGTTAAAGATATATAATGAAGTATTTACAGGTGAAATGATATTATATCTGAGATTTCCATTAAAATAAACAAGAAAAAAAAGTAGGATGGGGGAGACTAGATAAAACAAGATTGGTAAAAAGTTGATAATTTTTGAAGCTGAATCTATAGGGGTTTATTAAAGTACTTTTCTTTCTACTTTTCTTCTGGAAAGTTTCCATTGTATTAAGTTAAAAAAAAATTAATTCCAGGTGGTTCACAAGTCTAAATGTGAAAGACAACACAATAGAGCTTCTAGAAGGTAACGTAGGAGAAAATCTTCATACCCCTAGCGTGGGGAAGGATTTCTGAAATAAGGCACAAAACTGACTAACCGTACAAGAAGAGATTGACAAATTAGACTACATTAAAATTAGGAACTTCTGTTTATCACAATAAGTCATTAAAAAAGAAAAACAAGTCAAAGATATGAACATGTATAACGAACAAAGGGCTGGATTTTAGAAGATGGGCAAACCCATACAAACTGATAAGGAAGGTAAAACAGTAGAAAAATAGGGGATTTGGTAACATACCTCACAAAAGAATCTGAATCACCAATAAATGTATAGAAAAGTACCTAATCTCATGAGTAATAAGAAATGCAAATTAAAACCACAGTGAATACACTTGCCAGAAGGCTAAAATTAGAAAGACTGACTATACCAATTGTCTTCTTGGTGAGATGAGGAGTTTCTGGGACTCACACACACTGCTGGTGGGTGTGAAAGCTGATGAGACCAGTTTGGAAAACAGTTTGGCGTTATCTATTTAAACTTGAACAACTTTCCACTCCTGGGTAAATGCCTACAGAAACGCATGCACATATGCGCCAGGAGACATGTACACAGCAGCTTAATCCGTAACTTGGCCAGGACTGGGGGTGGCTACCAGTAGTAGAATGGGGTAAATAAATTTATTGTATCAATAAATTGTTACAGTGTAACAACAGTGTGAATGTAGCTTCTCAGCATAGGTTGAGCAAAAGAGGCCAGACACAAAAGAATGCTTAGGGTAGGGTCTTAGCTCATTAATAAAACTAGCAAAACCATGGTGTAGGGACTCAGATGGTGACACTCTATAAAGCGAGGAAATGATAACCATAAAGGAGTGGATCGTGGTTACCCTTGTAGGGGACGGAAGGGGTAGTGATTGGGAAGGGACATGACAGGGGCTTCGGAAATGCTAGCTCTTTTCTCTTTCTTGGCTTTGGTGGCAGTTACACAGGAATTCACTTTGTGAGAATTCATTGCACTGCATATTTCTGCTTTGAGTACTTTCGTGTGTGTGTGTGTGTGTGTGTGTGTGTGTATAACTTGCAATAATTTTTTAATAGTTTATAATATTGGTTCCTGTCTTATCTTTTAGAAAAGCTTTAATCTTTTTAAGAAAACAACCTAAAAACTTGAGGCACTTTGTCACATTCGTGGGTGTGTTTATATGGGTGGGGCTTGGGAAAGGAAAGGTGCTGGGTCACCTCACTCTGGAAGGACTTGGGTTCATAAGGACCGTTCTGTGCAGTGACACTGTTTACGTATGAGATGACGTTGGAGATGTATAGGTGCCTGGCGCGTTTGCAGAGGGAGGTCGTGTGGGCACTGCTTCCTGAAAGTTAGAAGGATAAAGATGACAGTGAGCCGATTCTAGGAGGGAAGTTTGAAAGACCAGTTTGGCTCTGCTCTCCACTTTAACATTATAATGTTCCTATTTACAGGAATGGAAAACTGGGAAAAGGAAGGCTGAGAAAGATGAGCTGGTGGGAGTTATGATATTTTCCACCATGGAACCAGAAGCACCTGACCTGGACTTAGTAGAAATGTAAGAGATGCAGCCAAACTTACCTTCTCCCCAAACTGAGTCCGCCTCCATTGCTTACAGGTCTCGGCCAGTCATCAGACTGGAGTGTGTAAAATGAGTGGGGCTTGTAGTCAGATGACAGGAGAACATCGTTTGTACATGAAACACTGTCTCTCTAACCATAACATCAGTTAAAGTCTGCTTCCTTTTTACCTTGAAGTCAGTGATTTCACACTTGACATTGTGGTTAGTAGTTGTTTCCAGTAAAGGATGATGAGACAGGGCGGCGCCCACAGAATGGTCCATGAGACAGAAATCTCTCTGAACATCGCCTTGAAGGGGACAATCCCAAGCCTGATTTTCCTGTTTTTTTCATATCCTGTTTTTAATCTTGTCATCTTCTTTTTAACGTAGGCTTGGTTGAAAATCTGGAGTAGTTCCTTTGCTGCATAAAGACTAATAAGAAATCTTAGGCTTTTTTTTTTAATTTTAAGAAGCTTTTTTCTTAACGTAAAATCATTGCTTATGTGTTACCAAATATATAGATAGTCTTATAACTACCCAGAGAGAAAAATCAATGTTAATATGTTGACCTAGGTCTGTGGTCTTCCAAACCTTCCTCTGTTCATTTGTATCTGAAGGAAAAATTGTCTGTTTAAACGAAAGTGATCTCACACTATGCATTCTCTTTTATAATCTGCTTTTTTCATTTAAAAGTATATTGTGATGATTTTTTCAAGTTGGTGAAAACTTTTTACATCCTTAAGTAGCTGGTATGTTCAGTATCGCTTAGATGCTATGCGTCTAGGGTATTTTCTCTGATTCATTAAAGTACTTGTTGGAATGAATGAACAACTACCATTAGCAACCTGTACTACGTTTTTATAGATTCAGTGGTACCTGCAGTGATTGAATTTCACTAAGAAAGATATTCAAGAAATGAAGATTTTATTTACTTTAGATTAATTTTAGTTAAAATTCGCAAGGAATTGAGAGGGGAAGGAAGCAGACTTAAAATATAAATGGCAGATTTTGAAGTAGTTCTTTAAAAACCCGAATCCAGCCTGTTTTGAAGACTAATTTAGTTAAAGTGCAGTTGTCATAAAGCAAGAAACAAGTACCTGTGGTCACGTTTGGTGTGAACTCCCCTGGCCACACGGACTTTTCTCCTTACACCTCATACTGTTCGGATGTTTGATAGTGAAGTCAAGGACCCACCTCCTCATGTTTTTGCCCCACAGAGAACAGAAGTGTGATGCTGTCGGTAAATTCACCAAAGCCATGGATGATGGTGTGAAGGAGCTGCTGACCGTGGGGCAGGAGCACTGGAAGCGGTGCACAGGCCGTAAGTGCCATCCTTGGCCGCTGCTGGCTTTTGTAGGCGGCAGTGCAGCCTCCGCTGTGGCCTTTGTCACCCTGGGGAACCGAACCACCTCAAACAGAAGTGCGCTTAGTGAACCAAAGTAATGTCCTACCCACAGCTCTTGGAGGAACCTCACTTCTCAACCCTCGTTAAACGACAGAAAATTGGCTCAAACAAAGCCAGTTCAAGAACTTCTGTGAGAAACACCGTGTTCACTTAAATATTTCCAGTTATTTGGGGTTTGTCATCTGTGGAAGATTAATCTTTTCTGCATGTTTGGAAAGTGCCTGTGGTTATTTTTAATCTCATGATTTTATTTTTTAATATTCATCCGTTTGGTAAGATGGATGAATATTAGTAAGTTGTATACTTGACTAAAGCTCTAATTTTTAGGCAAAATCAGTGGTAGGTGATAGCGGAACGTGTGTCCATGGGTCAGACTCGCACACTGCTGAGAAGAAAGTGGCGCTGTCACCCTTGCGTTCTGCCTGCTGTTCTACATCCTCAGGAACTTGCTGTCCTCCCTCCCTTCCCTTTGTTTGCAGACCGTCATTCTGCTGAACTGTTTTCCTGTATTCCCCAAACCCACGCCACTCTGGCGTCAGATGGGCCGGGAGAGAAGCACACACAGTCCAGTGTCCAGCTGTGGGGATCAGGCCTTGGCTACTGTCAGGGTGAGGGTGGCTGAGTTGAGTACTTTCAACAGAAACCTGCCACCTGACAAAGCCTAAAATGTTTCCTATCTGGCCCTTTGGAGGATAAAGCCAGGCCTTACACTGAATGGCCCTCCACCATTCACATGACATTTTATATCAACAGAACCATTTGTCGTGTACCAGCTGTTCCTGCTTGAGGGGCAGACACCAGGAGTAATAACAGTTGCTCCTTTCCCAAGGCAAAGAAATACTAAAAATAGAACTGAGCCTGAAAACATAACGTATACAAATGCAACATCAGAAAACAAAATCCGTTTCAAGCCTTTGGTCACAGGGCATACATAACTCATGGACAAAAAGGGGAGTGGCACTTCTCGAAAATGTAAATGAAGTAATTTAATTTTTTAAATAATTAATTTTAACTGTAAACTCAGCTGTTTCCCTTTTTTTAAGCAAAGTTTAAGTGAGTACAAATATTACAATAAGATTTTTTAAGGAGATCACAAAAAATCTGGGATTATGGCTTCTTTTAAAGAATCAAATCCTATATGTCTAACATCTGGTCAGCTCCATGTCCTGTAAAATCCATGGGCCAAGTTTATGAAATAGTAGTAACTCTAGGCTGCTCTCTTTTGTGGGGAAAGGGGGTTGAAGTATTTTGTTTAGAATTTGATTCAGGCATAATTTCTTTCTTCTCACAGAAGAATTTTTTTAAATTCCTAATCTGTGAAGTGAGAGATCTAGCACACACTCCACATGGTGAAGCACATGACAAGTATTTTTAACCCCTGGTATAGAGGCAAAAACTGAGTTACAAAAGGGTGAACAATTTATTAAAATTAAGCTAATATAGTTTGAATTCGTGTTTCCTGATTATTACAGCTTATAGACCATATGTCAAGTTTCTCTGGCCTAGATTTTTTTAAAGAAACATTTGAAGCATTTTTCTTTATTAATATAACACTATCTTCAAATGAAAGTAATGGTTTCTTTTGAAAGGCAGCAGATGTGTTTCAGGGGACTTATGTATAGATGCAAAAAAGGTAGCCTAAGATATGAGACTCTTTTCTCGAAAGTTCTCCAAAGTGATCCCAGAAGCCTAGAATTTTAGCGCTAGAAGGAGCCTTAGAGATGATTTAGTTAATCTTATTATTATACAGATGAGAAAACTAAAATCCCTCCTCCCTGATCCTGTGAGGTGCCACTGCCATTTTTCTGCACACCCCATTGCTTTCAGTTTTGTTTTTGTTTTGCAAATAATCATTCATACGTACATAGCAGAGTGGGAAAAGCAGTGGATTAGGAATCACAAGTGCCAGATGCACCATTTAGCCATGTGACCCTTATTTTCCTAACCCATGAAATGAAGATGGGGCGCCTGCGTTTGTAGAGGGGGTGGTTGTGACGATCAAGTTGGGGTGGTGTACTTGGAAGGCCTCTAACCTAGACGTCATCTTCTAAGTGAGCTCCTGGTGCACTTAGAGTTCATTCAGTGAATGAGAATGTGGGTGGTGGTGGTGTTCATAATAATAGTGTCCGCCATTAATTGAACAGTTGATTAATGTAAAACTAAAAATCATTAATTGAAGAAACAATCATTAATTTTTAAAAACAATCATTTTACATCAATATTTTATTAAGAATATAGACTATTTTGAATCGTTTCAAATTTCTTTTATTGTAATAGTACTTTTAGAAAATAATTGGATGCATTTCATTTTGCTCAGAGGACTAGTTAATGATTTATTCCTTTTGCTCTTTCAGCATTACCCAAGGAATATCAGAAGATAGGCAAGGCCTTGCAGAGCTTAGCAACAGTCTTCAGCTCTAGTGGTTATCAAGGTACATCTTTATTTATTTATTCTTTGGGCCTTGAGTGTCTTCTCCACACAGACCGGCCTCCTCAGGCTCTTGTAAACAAACAATAACTGCAGTTAAGCACCCTCTTCAGTGAGGTTTAATCTGCTCCACTGAGGACTTTTGCAGCCTCACCTTACTACTTTTGAGAAAAGTGGTGGGTTGTTACAATTTGTTTTTTCTTGCTAGCTTCTTTGCCTTTCTTGGGCTCAGATAGCTCTTGTGTTTTAGTAAAACAGGCCGCTATGGTATGTGACACTCTGCCCTTGCTTCGTCTCTCTGCCAAACTCTGAAGTCAAGTCTGACTGTCAAAAGCCAGATCTTATCAAGGTCATTTGGAGGAAAAATTTTTACTAAGTAACAAGTTCATGTTGCTTTATGTCTCTCCATAACTCATAATTGCTTTCAACTTATCCCATATCGTATGTCGTACTTGTGGTATTTTGAGTTCATTGTGCATTTCAATTGACAACACTTACAAGAAGAAGTTAGCTGTTTTCTTTTATATTTTGGTTTATGTTTTCTTAATTTGGCTTATGGAGCAGATAGGAAGTAAAAGTATTTGCCAGGTGAGTGGCACCTATTCAATTTGAGGGCATCCTATCACTTACAGAAATGATAGACTTAGTGTTTTCACCGTAGTGTTTATCCTGATACCCAGGGAAGGCATGTCTTTGGAGGTCAGTGTCTGAGTATTTTCAGGAAGAAGAAATTAGTCTCTAACCAGAATGTAAGATCTGGGGCTCCCATATATGAATATTTCTTGTTGGCCTGGCTGAATTGTGTCTTATAATCAGAACTTTTAGTCTGGGCGGGAGTTTAGAGGATTCGTTAGTCTGGCCCCTCATTTTCGAGATGAGGAACCCCAGGCCTGGAAAGATAAGCATCTTGTGGCCCACAGGCACATGAAAAGATGTTCAACATCACTAATTAGAGAAATGCAAATCAAAACTACAATGAGGTATCACCTCACACCAGTCAGAATGGCCGTCATCAAAAAGTCTACAAATAATAAATGCTGGAGAGGGTGTGGAGAAAAGGGAACCCTCTTGCACTGTTGGTGGGAATGTAAATTGGTGCAGCCACTATGGAGAACAGTATGGAGGTTCCTTAAAAAACTAGAAATAGAGTTACCATATGATCCAGCAATCCCACTACTGAGCATATATGCAGAAAAGATGAAAATTCTAGTTCAAAAAGATACATGCGCCCCAGTGTTCATAGCAGCAGTGTTTATAGCAGCACTGTTTACAATAGCCAGGTCATGGGAGCAACCTAAGTGTCCATCGACAGATGAATGGATAAAGAAGATGTGGTACATATATACAATGGAATATTACTCAGCCATAAAAAAGAATGAAATAATGCCATTTGCAGCAACATGGATGGCCCTAGAGATTATCATACTAAGTCAGACAGACAAAGACAAATATCCTATGATATCACTTATATGTGGAATCTAAGAAAGCAATACAAACGAACTTATTCACAAAACGGAAACGGACTCACACACATAGAAATCAAATTTACGGTTACCAAAGGGGAGAGGTGAGGGGATAAATTAGGACTTTGGGATTAACAGATACACGCTTGGCTCTGTTCACTGGAAAGGCTTAGAAACAATTATCCAGTCCAGTAACAAGAAGCACCCCCAGCACCACCTGCATGGCGGTTTCTAAACATTATGTTCCCCTGAAACAAACGAGAGCTCCTAGCAGAAGAACTCGGATGTCAATTTGAAGAGCCTTCCACTGTCCAGTGAAGAGAAAATTTGAGCATTAGTGAAAATAATAACTGCTGTGGAATGTAGCATATCAAATATGTTTAAATTCAGACTTTGCAATGATACTTTTTTAAAATGTTAATCTCAGTTACATTTGGAGGATAGGAGAGAATCAACTTATTATTCTGAAAACTGTAGAGAGAGAAAAAAGCATTGAACCTGCTCTTCCTATTCCTATACCTCAAGGTAACCAAAAAGTTGATAAAGGGAAGTTTCTCTTTATAGAAGTATTTCAGCTAATAAAGAAGGAGTGATAGAAGTAGAATAGCACCAATTTGCAAACCTGTACTAAAATAAAAGAGCTAGACAATACAGGGAGCAGAGGATTGTGTTATCACCGCCGAGACTCAGTCAGCAAAACCCAGACTGTGGTACCAAGGTACATGACCTGGTTTATACACCTCCCAAAAAGAAACTTGCAAGAAAAAAGGATGGAGGAGAAAGAACTTATGGAGGAAACACATCAGCTCTATGCCATGTGGGCTGTCTTTGCGTCTTGATTCAAGCAGCCAACTTGATTGGAGATACCAAGCAGCTACACACTGGCTGGACAGTTTATACGAGGAACAATTTTCTTTTCTTAGGTGTGAGGTTGGTATTGTCCTTATTTTTTAAAGAGTCCTTATCTTTTAGGTAAAATGTATGGATGAAGTGTTAAATGACCAGTGAAAGGGAGAGGTAGGGAGGAGACTAAAAGATTGGCCATGAGCGGTTAATTGGGACGTCGGGTGATGGGTAAATGGGGGCTCGTTATACTATTCTGTAGATTTTAAAAGTTGGAAGTTTTCCATAATAAATTTTTAAAATAAAATAAATGAAAAGGAAATATAAATTATAACCACTCATATAACTGTAATGATTTTCAGGTGAAACAGATCTCAATGACGCAATAACAGAAGCAGGAAAGACTTACGAAGAAATTGCCAGTCTTGTGGCAGAACAGGTATTAACATAACCACACAATTCCAGTTAAGACTTTATGCTACCTCATCCACATATTTAATTTAAAACCTGTTTGAAGACAAAGTTTCCAAATGGCTATTCTCTTCTATCCCTGTGTATCTTTGTTAATTACATTGGGTAATAGTATTTCTTAGGCTAAGCTCAAGTGGTGGGTAAATTCATCATCAGGAAACCTAAATACCTTCCAGTGTCGATGGTTTGAATCCATTCTCAGCCATGAGGGGATTAAAACGTACAGGAAAGCTTTGCTCAAGTCCCTGTTTGGACTCTTGCTCAGCCTATCTGAGCCTTGGTTTCCTGGTCTGGTAAATGGCGATGGTAGCACCTACCTGGAAAGGATCTCAGGATCCAACAGCTAATAAAGAGAGAAAGCCCTTGGTGTGGTTCCCGGCATGGAGCAGGTTTTTGTTAGAGCCACATGGCTTTTACTGGAGCCTTTAGTAGCCTGATTCCAATTATGTTCATAGTAACAGATAACAAGTTTCCTTAAGGGGAATAACCATCTAAGTTGTTTCAAATCCCTAAATTTAAAAACCTTTTTTTCAGATGATGACTTGAAATACGTGTTTGTATGCACGTACATTCATGTGGTCATTAGCTACTCTCCTGATACTTGTAAAAAAAAAAAAAAAAGATACATTTTTAGAATTGTGCATACCATAACTATTAAAAATTATAATCTAGAAAAATAGAAAAATTTAAAGTTGCCACTTTTAATGGTTACCACATTTTTCATAATTTTTTTTATTCTCTGCTAAAATTTAGACATTAAACTATATAAGGTCTTATTTGCTTGTATGTAAACGTACCGTATTAACCATTTTTTTTTTTTTCTCACAGTGTTGTATTTTGGGCCACCTCAAAATAGCTAATTTACCAACCAACCTAAAAAATTTCTGTTTTATCATTTTCTTCACAACCTATGATGAGAGTATAGTTCTTGGGGATTATTTTCTTATAGGAAAACTAGGCTGAATGCTTGACACTCAGTAACTTAATGTAGTGCCTGGTGGATTTGGCTGATACAGTCCTCAGATATAACAGTTTTCTCTTCCCTGATTGTCTGAATTCCTCCGCCAATAATAACCAGTCTGTGTCTTGTTACAGCCAAAGAAAGATCTCCATTTCCTGATGGAATGTAATCATGAATATAAAGGTTTCCTTGGCTGCTTCCCTGACATTATTGGCGCTCACAAGGTAACTTGATCATAGAAGTTCACAGACGACATCCCAGGTGAATCAGAACCCAGGCGCACCACCACCTGCGTGAGCCTGACCCTTCAGTGCCCCCCAGTCAGGAGCTGGTCTCTGAACCCAGCTGGCACGGCTTGGAGTGTTTATCAATAGTGAGGTCCTAACACGTTTAGACACATGGATAGTTTTTTAGTTTCTTTTATTCCGTAAAAAGATTATTTTGAGAGAACCTAAAGTATGATAAATACTCCTTTATGGATATACTTAGGTCAGGTATCAAGCATAATCATCGTGGTGTTTGGTATTCAAGTCAGTGTCAGGAATGGTACTTGCCCTCATCAGTGAGACCCTGTGTGCTGCGTGGGCAGGTCCTCAGAGGTCCTTTCCTGTCCAGATGAAGTAAGTTGTTCTGTCCCCGAGCCTGACGAAGGGTCTCCCAATTAAAATCAAAATGGTCAATATCAATTTTATATGTTTATATTAATAAAAAGGAAACTATATAATTCCCATCATAAAGTTTTTTCAGCTAAATAAGACATTGGTTTGGGGTGTCTTCAGAGTTTGATTCTTGTTAATTTTTCTCTCTTTCAAAATCTGTGTACTGCTTCATTACTGTGGGTATCTTATCAACGGTAGTACTCTAGAGTACTGTGATATACTTGGGTTTATTAAGAGAATCTCTACAAAGGCCCGGTCTGTGATCCTAACGGTCCTGGCAAGTGGGCATTTTAGCATTTGGCTTTATAACTGAAGTATCATGAAGGGGTAGCATAGGTAAGTAAGCTTTGTGCAACTTCAAATAGCTTAGTACAGAACTCAGAACATCTTCTTTATCCACTCATTCATCAGCGGACACTTAGGTTGTTCCCATATCTTGGCTATTGTGAGTAATGCTGCCATGACCATGGGAGTGCAAGATATCTCTTTGAGATAGTGATTTTGTTTTCTTTGGATATATACCCAGAAGTGGAGTTGCTGGGAAAGTAGATCTTAAAAGTTCTCATCACAAGAAAAAAAATAGTTTGTGACTCGGGGAGGAGATGGATGTTACCATACTTACCATAGTAATCATTTTGCATTATAAATATGTATCAAATTCATTATGCTGTGCACCTTAAACTAATACAGTGTTATCTGTCAATTATACTGCAGTAAAACTGGCGGCGGGGGGAGGGGGGGATAAAATAAATAAAATGAAAATGAAAATCTCAGGAAAAATCTGAGAACAGTTAGCATGTGGTAGGAGTTTGTGCCTGCCACCCGAGTTCTAGGCGGGGAGCCTGATTAATGCTCTGCAGACAGTGCCAGCGAGCAGCGCGATGAGACTGGCGTGGGAAACGTTCGGCAATTTTTACACCTGTTTCCGTCTAAGTATTAATTTAAAATTAATTCAGCGCCTCTTACAGAAATCACAGTAAAGCTTATGATCAGCGCACTTAGGCACCAGCTTATGAAATACTCTACTTTGTAACAGAGACACAGTGCCCCGGCGTATATGCTAGACTCAACCTGGATCAGATGACTTCCTGAACCTAGTGCCTGTTTTCCCATCATGTACTACTCGTATCATGGCAATGGCTTATACGTATTACAGAAAGAGAGCGCTGTTTAGTTTTCTGCTCTGTGGTAGCATAAAATTGTAGCTTTTAGCTAAGTTATATGTGGCAAGAATAGCAACATTTTTGTTTCCAAGTGACTTACAGGAAGTTACATATAGATGCTTACCTTATGTTCTTATTTTGTGGGGACATTTTCCTATTCAGTAGCAAGTCAATTATAGACTATGTTAGCTTTGTTATATTTTAAACTAATAATTGATCTTTTTAGATTTGTTTTATTGATACCACTGCGTTTTGTATTTCACAGGGAGCGATAGAAAAAGTGAAAGAAAGTGATAAACTTGTTGCAACTAGTAAGATCACCCCACAGGACAAACAGAACATGGTGAAACGTGTTGGGACAATGTCTTATGCTTTGCAAGGTAAGAAGGAAAGGTCTGTGGCTAACTAGTGGAGGTTTTTTTCTCAGCAAATTTTCTGTCTTCCTTGCTGGAGAGAAACTCAAATGTGAACAGCAGTTAAATTAATAAGAACTGATTCAAAATATCTTCATAAGCCTGTTGTTTGCAGGATCCCAGTGTTAATGAAAAGCTGTAATATTTATTTACTTTTTCACGCATTTACGTGACATAACTATGAATGACAGCTTGATTAAACCTGTACATTTTTATTATTTCTTGGAGACCTTGAAGATTCCTTTCATAACCTTTAATATCAGCCCCTATCCAGATTAGATTCCAGCGTTCAGCTTTCAGCAGCATGTAACTTCCAGGCCCCAAGACCATAGACTGTGAAGGGAGTTTGAACATAGCATTTTTGGCATGGTTTGACTGTTAATAAAGAGAAAATATTAATGTTTTGAGTGTTTTCCAGCAGATAGGAGCAATGAAAGGATTTTTCCTCTTTTGGTGGATGGATAGAACATACATGGGCAAAGGAGGAAGGGGAAGGATGTTCCAGTATGAACAAAAGAACACAAAATAATGGTACCAGATTAGGTCATTGGCCTTTGGGAATAAAACACACTTGGAGAGTATTAGGGGAAAAATTCTGGTGATTGTGGAGGGCCTCGAAAGCCAGGCAGAAGAGTCTAGACTTGCTGTGGACATTAAGAAGACATTAAAAGGTTTTGATGGAAAAACGAAACAAACAAAAAAGCACTGCTCAAGGGAGAGGGTTTGCTAGTGACCGGGGCCAGGGGAGGGCGGGTGCAAATTGGGGACTGACGTTAGTCGGACAGCCCGACCAGAGACCTGGCTCCTGCCGTCTGAGATTTTGAGAACCTGAAGAAGATGAGGTGCTAGGGGAGAGAATGAGGGGTATTTGCGGGCTTTTCTAAAGGACATCCTTCGGGACTAGGGAAGGTGTGGGAGAAGGGAAGAATGTGTGAAAGGCATCCAGAAGTAAACAGGGAAGCCTGACTGAAGCTTTGGGCTTTGAAGGGTTTTAAACGGGGAAGTTGGTTTTGAACTTGTGTTTGGGGTTATCCAAATAGATAAGCGAGAAGCTTTGTACAACTTCAGATAACAACATAAAACTCAGAACAGTGAGCTTTTTGTAGGAATTTATGCAGGCAGTTGGCTTTGTAGGTGTGGAGTATAAGGGAAAAGGCGGGGTGCGAGGGGGGGAGGCGATGAGGAGCCCTGATAAGGAGGCGTCTCCAGAGTTGGTGATGGGGTGAGGGTGCTGAGAGGCAACGTAAGAGACGGGATTCATTTGCTGAATCGGTACGTTCAGCAAACAGGAAGGATGGGCGTGTGACCCTCTGCCTGGAAAGAGCCTGAGTTCTGGCAGCCCTGGGGCTCAGCGGCACCAGGCTCCACTCTGAAGAGGGCCTTGCTCACGTGTCACTCCTCTGCCCAGCTTTTCAGAGTCCCTCAGGAGGCCTGCCTGGGCAGTCTCTGTGCGGGAGGGGACGTGGCAGCCCGCGGGCGCCTCGCTAGGTCCACAGTAAACAGACTTGACGTTCTGAGCTGCAGTCGTCTGTAGACGGTGAGACCAAGTCGGTGTCCTGCTCACACAGCCCTCGCCGTTTGGGTGATCATCTGTATTGGGCTTCCTAGGATTTAACATGCCAGTCAGCAGTAATCGTCCATCTACTGGAAAGCGTTGTTTGCCATTAACCGTTCAGATTGTTTTTCTAGGCTCTTTCTAGCATTTTGTCAGGAACTGGCACGGGCCAACCAGATTAAATCTGGTTGATGATTAATCATAACCGAGCAGAGACACCAGTTGTGGTCGTTTGAAGTCCGGGGGGCACTGACTGATGTCTTGGTTTTGGTTGTAGCTGAGATGAATCACTTCCACAGTAACCGGATCTACGACTACAACAGCGTCATCCGCCTGTACCTGGAGCAGCAGGTGCAGTTCTACGAGACGGTGAGTGGGCGCTGCTGCCGGGCCTCCGTGCGCACGGGCAGGGCAGGGTTCCTGCTCACGTACGCTGACCCTGTGAAGTTAGTCTGCGTGTATTTTTGTTTGTTTGTTTTTTAATTTATTTATTTATTTTTGGCTGCATTGGGTCTTTGTTGCTGTACGTGGGCTTTCTCTAGTTGTGACGAGTGGGGGCCCCTCTTCATTGCGGTGCACGGGCTTCTCATTGCAGTGGCTTCTCTTGTTGCGGAGCACGGGCTCTAGGCACGCGGACTTCAGTAGTTGTAGCATGTGGGCTCAGTAGTTGTGGCTCGCGGGCTCAGTAGTTGTGGCGCCCGGGCTTAGTTGCTCCGCAGCATGTGGGATCTTCCTGGACCAGGGCTCAAACCCGTGTCCCCTGCATTGGCAGGCGGTTATTTAACCACTGCACCACCAGGGAAGTCCCTGCATGTATTTTTTAACCCTAACTAATAAACCAAAGGAGGCTAAATATTGAGCAGGGGTTTTTCCAATCTCTTTTAATCAAATCCGCCTTTTCCTTTGAATAACACTGGGTTAAAAGGGGGGTTGTTTTTTTAAGAAGAAGAGTATTAGATGCTGGTTGTGAGGCCCCAAGAAGCCCTTATTGTGTGGTCCCTTTCCCTCCCTCCAGCCCCTCTGTGCGCAGGGAACACTGTGAATGCGATGAGGTCACCCTGCCGTCCCTGCTGGCTCTCAGCTGGGGAAGGAGCCTGGCACCATGCAGGGCAGCACAGACTGGCTTTGTTTGTGAGTGAGGTTTTTGCAGAGGAATTTCAGAAAGAAAACGAAAACGAGAGGGAGGGCGAAACCTTAGATATTTTCACTCAGGAACCAGTAATGAAAATGTTAACTTTTGTACCTCTGCATAGCAATTTTGTTATTTACCAGAGTGTATAGAAAACAAAGATCTAGCATGTATTGAATAAATGGAAACTCAGACATCCGAAGACAAGTTCTGTAACTTACACAATGACCATGTGTTGGCTGCCATGTTTCTTACTAAGTTTTCCACTGTTGCCATGGTGTCATCTCATGTATGTTCAGGGATAATGATAGGCCAGCCCCAGGCCCACATCCACGCACGCGTCATCTTATCTTTGGGTGGACACTGCCACACGTGTCTCTCCAATGGTCATTCTTGGAAGGGAGCTGTGGCTGACGTGCTCTGTGCGTATTATCCATTGCGTGTCGGAAACAGTTGGTTTCAGAGACGGGCTGAAGGTGCATCCTGTCTCCACACTGTGTAGCAGCAGCGGGGCCTCGTGGGGAGCCGCTCGTCCTCCGAGTCTCAGGAGTTCACAGGTGTCCGCGAGGGCAGGGGCGTCTGGGCCAGCGCGGAGACCGGATCCCCCGGATGCCTGGAGGACAGGCGAATGGTCTAGGAATGACGCTGCACAGCGTGGCAGCAGCTGCGCTGTGGGAAGGAAGGAGCGGGGCTTCCTGCAAGCCGGGCACCACCGCGACCGGGGTTCAGGAAGGCCTCTCCACTGCCCGGAGGCTGGGTTGGTGTGGGAGAGACTAGGAGCGTCGACCCATTCAAGGATTTGAAACTTCTGCCATGTTTAACTCAGAAGACATGGAAATAATAGAGTGCCATGAAGTCACGGTGGGAGAGATGTCTCACAGTTGTTCTGTTTTTCACCAGATTGCGGAAAAGCTGAGGCAGGCCCTCGGTCGCTTCCCGGTGATGTAGGACAGAACGAACGAGAAGAAACGCCGAAGTGCTTCCTTCTGACTTGGGGCAACGCAATTTAATTTTTTCCCTCCATCATCCAAAAAGAAAGAAAGAAAACCAAAAAGAAATAGAGTTGGAAAAAACTGCATTTCCTTTATTAAGCGCCTAAATGCATCAGTTCTTTAGGGATAGTCTTTTGTTCATTTCCACATCCATTAGTTAAACCAGTGGAAGGAAATTGTCTATTTTTGGAAAGTACTTAAAGTTGTCAGAATTTTGAATGGAAAATTAGGGGTTTCCCCCACTGATATTTTACATAAAAATGTAATTTATGAGTCACCCACGATCTTCCAGTTCTTACCCAATGTCAGATAATTACTAATTGCTTTCTTAAAAATATGAAATACGCCAGAGTAAAAAATATATATGTTTGTATATTTTTATAACTCTTTTCAGCCCTTTGGGATTCCTGTCTATTTAGGAAGATCTACATGCCTTTCGCTGAGATATTTATGACTCAAGTGCTTACATTTCCTGGAGAGAGAAAGCAAAGAGGGGCTCCCGGGGCTGCGGCCCCTCATGTGCCCGTGACGCACGTGTCCCTTCAGAGGACAAAGCTTGGCCGAACCCCGGGATCAGAGCCTCTGCGCCCACTACCCTGAAGTGCCGTCTGCTGGGAGGAGTTCCTCCCTCCTCGGCTTCTTCCCGAGCCCCAGTAGGGCTGGAAGAATTCACCGAGAAAGCTGGGGACGCGCTCTGCCTCTGCTCCCAGGGAAGGAGCGGCCACGCTGACCCTGGGCCCGGGAGGGCCGGCCCTGTGGGCAGACGCTCCTCCCGAGCTTTCCACTCGTTTTTAAGTCTCTCGAGGTGTTCAGTGAGACCTCGTGAGAAATGCTGGGGAAAGCGTGATTTGCCGCTTGATCT
Organism: Balaenoptera physalus; assembly: GCF_965194825.1. NCBI lineage: Eukaryota > Metazoa > Chordata > Mammalia > Artiodactyla > Balaenopteridae > Balaenoptera > Balaenoptera physalus. Next base: position 9,548,935 of record NC_138888.1, on the reverse strand, counting down.
GATTTAGACTAGTGGGCCAGTGGGAATTATCTGAAAAGATGAAACACAGGTTAGCAAACCTCTCCCGGCCCCCGAAATGGAAGGAGTTTAGGGGCTGAGGAGGGTGGCAGCCCGCATAATGTGCGGTCATCCCGAGCTTTTACGTTTGAGAAAAAGCGCAGAGCGATGTTATTCCTGACTGTACCCTAAACTTCAGACAGAATTTTCCTGATCACTAGTACTTCCCTTAATGGCAGGCATAAAGCCAAACAGGATCTTTGCAAACCGTCAGCTTTAAATCTGGACACTCGCGGACACGGTCTCACTCCCGCAGATGTCGGCGTCCTGCACAGCTGCCTTACTGCATCCTCTCCCCCTGCTTTCACTCTTCTGACCTGATAGTTACATGATAGAAAATGGAAATTTCGGGCCAGCACAAATAAAGTGAAACCAAAAAATAAATAGCAGAGGAAATCAAATGAACATGAATATGAGAACTTCTTGTTCTTCAATATCACGGGTTTTTTGTTAATGTTTTATAAGAAATTTTCCCTACTTGATTTTTCTTTTATAAAATCTCATAGAACAGTGTTTATGTTACAGCCATTTAATATATGTACAAATTGTAAAGAATATGTATAAATGTTTTACACAAATGTAAGAGCATGTAGAAGCCAACATATAAATAAATTGTTAAAAAACTGTACAGTAAATTCTCAAGCACTTTTTCAAAACACTTTTTGGTGTTTTCGTGTGGTTTTTTTTTGATAATTGTTTCTTGTTGCCGGCTGCTGAAAAGAGTGCAGGTAATGAGTTTTGCCCCAAAACTTATTTCTCTTGACATGAATTAATAATGCTAGTTCCTTAAATCAGAGTTATCAACCCGGGAAGCATGTCACAGTCACCTGGAGAGCAGTAAGAACAAATACTGCTGCCCAGTGTGCTAGGGTTCTCTAGAGACACAGCACCTACAGGGTGTGTGTATTCATTCTTTACGTGAGGTTTACTTCTCTTGATACTCCATATCTTAATTCTGTGATGTAAATTCCGTCACCTTGTCCTTCAGGGGTGTCCAGGGAGGGGCTGTGGCTCTGCAGCTGTCCACTGGGGGGCGGTGTCCGCACATCGGGCAGAACCCAGGCCCCGTCTTCCCTTCCCCGGCCGCTCATCTCGGAGAGCTCCCCGTGAGGCCATAGGTGCGGGCTGGGAGGAGGAGGCAGTGTCGCGGGAGTGGGGACCGCAGCATTTGGCCACTTCCTCGTGTAACTTGAGCCTTCAGGGCCTTTAGCTATCACAGAAGAGCTTTAATTATAGAATAATTTATAATTTTTATAAATCTTGACAACGTGAAACTAGTAGATAAATGTTTGGAGAGAAGAGGTAAAGGCATGGTGGAGGAAAAGGTCAGTCCAGTTGTTGATCGTGTGACACTGGTTGCCCGTCCCCAGAAGCACCAAGTCCAGGACGTCAACCCCCTGTAAGGTTTGCACGTGTTGAGGTCACCAAGAAACACACAACTCACACAGGCTCTGGATGGAATGTAAAGAAGAGACAGAGTAAGACCAGCCTCAGTAATGAGCGTTGGTCCCCATGACCAGTGGGAGATGGTCTGTACCCGCCCCTCTCCTGCAGCAGGTGACGGACTCCAACGCTCCTCACTGGGAACAGATGGGGCAGTGGGACCGGCCAGGCGATTAAGCAGAACAAAGGAGTACACGCCAAGCCCGGAACAGGCTAAGATACTCCTGAATAAAGAGGTGGGCTTGCCCAGGCCGTGAGGGCTCTTCATCTCCATGTATGGAGATGTTCCAGGCTCACGCTTTCATGGCCATGCAGGAGTGGAAAGACTGTGCCCGGGAGACTGCCTTTCCCCACACTCCTGGTCCACATCCTCAGTGGAGGGACTCGAGAGATCCTGTCTTAAAGGTTGGGAATCCAAACTATGAATGTCCATTACTTAAAGCAGTAAAAGCACTCAAGTAACTATGTTTATGGTTGAGTAATTGCTGAGTGGAACTAATGACAATAATGAGGAAGGAAGGTACTTTTTTCCTATGTGTGTTTCTTACTTTTTTTCAGCCTGTTTGATTTAAAATCCTTTTCTCCAAGAAAGTAAGAAGAATTTGAGTTCCTTTCCCAAGGTTCTCTTGCTCTCCAGCTGGCTTTGCCAGCTATGCCAAGAATGCAGAGTCCTCACTGCTTTTTACCCAGGCTGATTGTCACCACTGTTTGCAGCAAACAGCCTTGGTGGATGAGGTAAAGGTCTTCTAGGAAGAAGAGCAGGTGTTCCCTCTGCTTGCTATAAAATGCGGGTTTCCCAAGCTCCAGGTTCCTTTCCACGAGAAGGCATCCCTCGGGCGCCCCCTAGTAGCCCCTGATGGACTTGCAAGGCAGGGAGGGGAGAACCAGCCCGTGAGCTGAAGCTCCCCCGCCGGCTGTGCCGCTGGAAATTGAGTTACCCATTGTCTCTGACTCGGGTTTCATTCTCCTGCGGGCATCCATGAAACAGCAACAGACTAACTAATTTGCTTGTAAATAGAACAAAATTAAATCCCAGACCCAGCAGTTACTTCTGTAAGAAAACTTTTTTTTTAATTTATTGAAGTATAGTTGATTTACAATGTTGTGTTAATTTCTGCTGAACGGCAAAGTGATTCAGTTATACATATATACATTCTTTTTCATATTCTTTTCCATTATGGTTTATCACAGGATATTGAATATAGTTCCCTGTGCTGTACAGTAGGACCTTGTTGTTAATATATTTTATATACAGTAGTTGGCATCTGCTAACCCCAAACTCCCAGTCCATCCCTCCCCCACCCCACCTCCCCCTTGGCAACCACAAGTCTGTTCTCTATGTGAGTCTGTTTCTGTTTTGTAGATAAATTCATTTGTGTCATATTTTAGATTCCACATATAAATGATATCGTATGGTATTTGTCTTTCTGACTTACTTCACTTAGTATGATCATCTCTAGGTCCATCCATGTTGCTGCAAATGGCATTATTTCATTCTTTTTATGGCTGAGTAATATTCCATTGTATATATATAACACATCTTCTTTATCCGTTCATCTGTCGATGGACATTTAGGTTGTTTCCATGTTTTGACTATTGTGAATAGTGCTGCTATGAACATAGGGGTGCATGTATCTTTTTGAATTATAGATTTGTCCAGATATATGCCCAGGAGTGGGATTGCTGGATCATATGGCAACTCTATTTTTAGCTTTTTGAGGAACCTCCATACTGTTTTCCATAGTGGCTGCACCAATGTAAAAAACATTTTTAAAAACAAAGAATAAGAAACCCAATCAAACAATGGGCAAAAGACCTAAACAGACATTTCTCCAAAGAAGACATGTAGATGACCAATAGGCACATGAAAAGATGTTCATCATCGCTAATTATTAGAGAAATGCAAATCAGAACTACAATGAGGTATCACCTCACACTGGTCAGAATGGCCATCATTAAAAAGTCTACAAATAATAAATGCTGGAGAGGGTATGGAGAAAAGGGAACCCTCCTACACTGTTGGTGGGAATGTAAATTGGTGCAGTTGGGAACAAACTAAAGTTTTAGGAAAGCAGAAGGAGATTTTTTCCCCAGCTTTATTGAGCTATAATTGACATATAACCTTGTGTGAGCTTAAGGTATACAACGTCATGATTTGATATGTGTATATATTTGCAAATGATTGCCAAGCTTAATAAGGTTAGTGAACACATCGATCACCTCACATCGTTACAATTTTGTGTGTGTGAGGTGAGAAGTTTTAAGATCTACCCTCTTACATAGCTTTCATATATATAACACAGTATTTTAACTGTACCCATGCTGTTTGAATGCTGTTGACAATTTAAAGGCCAACAGTGGGCGAGGTTGTCTGAAGGCCATTAAACCTCTGTGGAGAAGATTTTTTAGCTTCTGAGTCAAGAGTAAGTTCAAAGGTCTTTAGGTGGGAATACACATCCATATCTTAAGCCAAAAAAAAAAGTTGTAAAGTTCAATTAAGCAATTGGTTTGTAGGATTTGCAGAACTCTTTGAGGGGGAGAGAGAGAGAAATGTGTGTACCATGAACCAGGAACCTGGGCCATGCACGACCAACTGCTTTTAAGTTTGAAGCACTGGTGTTTTTGGTTTTGGGGGTTTTTTTGTTTTTTTTAATATATTGGTTGTATTTCTTTTTTTTTTAATTTTATTTATTTATTTATGGCTGTGTTGGGTCTTCGTTTCTGTGTGGGGGCTTTCTCCAGTTGTGGCAAGCGGGGGCCTCTCACTATCGCGGCCTCTCTTGTTGCGGAGCACAGGCTCCAGACGCGCAGGCTCAGTAGTTGTGGCTCACGGGCCCAGTTGCTCCGCGGCATGTGGGATCTTCCCAGACCAGGGCTCGAACCAGTGTCCCCTGCATTGGCAGGCAGATTCTCAACCACTGTGCCACCAGGGAAGCCCCGTTTTGGGGTTTTTTTAATGGTGAGGGCTTCTTACCTGGCTCATGTCTGGGAGCTGCCCTGCAGAGGGGGTGCCTGGAGCAAAGTTGGGGAGGCCCGGGGGGTGGGGTTGGTGGTGAGTCATCAGTTCCAGAGAAAAGCCACTGACATAACTGAAAATGATGTTGGTTCACCAGAAAGCCAGAGTCCTGCACTTCTCTGGGTATAAAAGTGTCGGGGCATGTGGTGATGAGCATGGACACGGCGGCCGCCCATGTTCAGATGCCTGGGCCCAGAGGGAGCACGTAGCCCTGCCACTTGTCCTGAGAGCATCGGTTCTCAGTCATAGGTAACATTGCCCTCGGGAGACATTGGCAGTGCCTGGGGACATTTACTGAGGACTTACTGTCATCTGGTGGGTAGAAGCCAGAGCGACTGCTGAACACCCTCCGATGCACAGAACAGCCCCCGTGAAAAATTATCCACCCAAAGTGTCAACAGTACCCAAACTGAGAGACGCTGCTTTAAAGCAGACAGACAACTGTGATTTGCCTTGGGACCGATAGGCGTTTTCAGGACACACAGAAGGCACTCAACAAATGCATGTGGATGAGGATAAAAACCTATTATCAATAAAACCTAGGAGTGCCCAGGGTAGTGCTGGAGTAGAGCGTGCCCAGAGAGGCTTTAAGGCCGAGAACGCAAAACCTGGACCAGGAAGCAGCACATGGGCTAAGACTGAGCTTCTCCAGTGGTTCTTTGCGGGTAAGACAATGAGTGATCTTTATATAAGATTATATTTTTCTGAGTTTTTTAACAATGATCTTGTATTATAATTCAAAAAAATGTAATGAACCACATGGTGGCTCTAGCTAACACTGCTGTACGATATACAGGAAGGCTGTCAAGAGAGGAGATCCAGAGAGTTCTCATCACAAGGAGAAAATTATTTTCCTTTTTTCTTTTCTTTTCTTTTTATCGTATCCATATGAGATGATGGATGTTAGCTGAACCTATTATAGTCATTTCATAATATGTGTAAATCAGGCTGTATACGTCAAACTTATACAGTGATGTGGATCAATTATTTTTCTATAAAACTGGGAAAATGAATAAAAATTTATTTGACATTACTAAAAAAAATTTTTTTAAAGCTGTTGGAATGATCTAGTTTCCCAAATCATCTGTTTCCTGGGCATTATTAGTACCACCCATTAGCACTGGGCTGATTCTCGCTGTATGTACAGACCTCAGTTCATCTGCTGGTTCAACCTTGTGAGGGAATCATCACAAATCTGAAGACCTTCCTCCTGGTGAAGGAAACCCTTGGTAACGTAAAGAGGTCTGACTTGTGAGTCGGATCCCTGGGCTGTGGTCCCAAGTCTGACACCGACATCGGTCACCTTGAACAAGTCATGTGAGCTCTCTGGACCCTAGTGCCCTCAGCCACGGAGTGGCCGGGCTAAGAACAGATGTGTCCCAGAGCCCTTCCCAGCCCTGGGCCCTTCTTGAGTCGCCCACACGAGGGCAGGGTGCAGGCGTGGGGGCCACAACCCCGTGCCTTCCCAGAGCCCTTCCCAGCCCTGGGCCCTTCTTGAGCCGCCCACACGAGGGCAGGGTGCGGGCGTGGGGGCCACAACCCTGTGCCTTCAGTGGGGGCAGCCACCCCTGGACTGGCTCCCGAGTGACCCTTTGGGACCCAGTCCCAGTGAGTTTAAGGGCAGAGCAGCGTGTGTCCCAAACTTCATCCCTCATCAACCCTGCCAATTCGAAAGCAGGACCTGGCCCCAACTTCCACCTGCTGCTCTAGGCACATCTCACCTGGCAGGAGACAGGTGAGCTCATGAGCAGATGCGATCCAGGGTGAGTGTCGGATTACCCTCTTTTTTCCTACAAACCTTCTTGATCTCAAAGTGGTCAGCCAGCGCGAATCGACTCCACAGCAGTTGGTGAGGGGAGGTGCAGATGTCGATTCTCTCTTCCGTAATGGTCGTTGTCACTGTTGTCACAAATGGGTACCTTGAAGTGCAGGAGTGACCCCCCTCTGCTCCATACCTGCCAAGCACTTTCTGAGTTCCAAGCATCAGTCAGCACTCACTCGTGCCCTTTGCCTTGACAAACTCTGAGCCTTCATAAAGTGATGAGCCTCTAAACTAATGAGGGAGTTCTGTAATCTTTCTGCTTCCTAGTGTGGGCGTTAGTTTGGCGTCGGGAGAGGAGACTGGTTGTCTCCAAGGCTTTGAAAGTTACTGCTGGCCGTTCGGCATGCAGCTTCCTTCTAAGCAGCACGGTCTCTCAGAGGGTCTTGGAGACACTGTGAGCTTATTATTTGAACATTAAATCCAGTATCATGTGATGCACTTTGGCTGGAAAGCTAACGTGAGGCATGTGACAGGCCCAGAGTGAGGCCTGGGGCCTCGTTGAAATTGAGCCCGGGTCTGGGGGCAGGGCCCATCCCTCCTCCGGGCTGAGCAGGCAGCTCACCGCTTCTCACTCCTGCTGCCTAATGTGGATTATTCTTTAAATCGATTCTGTTCTCCGAGTGGCACCCATATGTTTTTGGCTAATAGTGGCTTTCTATTTTGCTTTTTAGCCATCAGATGTAGCTAATTCTCAAGTGAAGAGGGGAAGGGGGGCGGTTAATAACGGAAAGTCTGGACTCAGGGCTGCCCCTGGAGTTGCACGTAGGATGTTCCCTCGGCCCAGGTCATCCGGCTCCTTCCCACGCAGATACAGAAACATCTCAGACTGCATTCAGTTCACTTCTTCATTCAATAACGTTGGCTGTTACGATTACTGATTCACCTGGACCTCGAGGAGATGCTGTGCCTTAGCCATAGAGGACCTCGGTCAGCCCAAGGGGCAGCAAGCAGAGAGGCCACAGGCAGGAAAAGCGGGCTGGACGCACAGAACTGAAAGGCCGTGAGCAGGAGGGACGACCCACGGCCCGGCTCCGGGCTGACCATCCCGGCCTTGCTTCTGGGGTGACCAGAGCTCTGACTGGCCTCCCTCCAGTGCAGACGGGAGACTGGTCGTGGAGGGCGCGCGTGAGCCCCCGGTCGTGGAGGGCGCGCGTGAGCCCCGGGTCGTGGAGGGCGCGCGTGAGCCCCCGGTCGTGGAGGGCGCGCGTGAGCCCCCGGTCGTGGAGGGCACGCGTGAGCCCCTGGTTGTGGAGGGCGCGCGTGAGCCCCTGGTCCCCAGTCGTGGAGGGCACGCGTGAGCCCCTGGTCGTGGAGGGCATGCGTGAGCGCCCGGTCGTGGAGGGCACGCGTGAGCGCCCGGTTGTGGAGGGCACGTGTGAGCCCCCGGTCGTGGAGGGCACGCGTGAGCCCCTGGTCGTGGAGGGCACGCGTGAGCCCCTGGTCCCCAGTCGTGGAGGGCACGCGTGAGCCCCCGGTCGTGGAGGGCACGCGTGAGCTCCCGGTCGTGGAGGGCACGCGTGAGCCCCCGGTCGTGGAGGGCACGCGTGAGCCCCCGGTCGTGGAGGGCACGCGTGAGCCCCGGGTCGTGGAGGGCACGCGTGAGCCCCTGGTCGTGGAGGGCATGCGTGAGCCCCTGGTCCCCAGTCGTGGAGGGCACGCGTGAGCCCCTGGTCGTGGAGGGCACACGTGAGCCCCTGGTCGTGGAGGGCATGCGTGAGCCCCTGGTCGTGGAGGGCACGCGTGAGCCCCTGGTCGTGGAGGGCACGCGTGAGCCCCTGGTCGTGGAGGGCACGCGTGAGCCCCTGGTCCCCAGTCGTGGAGGGCACGCGTGAGCCCCTGGTCGTGGAGGGCACACGTGAGCCCCTGGTCGTGGAGGGCACGCGTGAGCCCCTGGTCGTGGAGGGCACGCGTGAGCCCCTGGTCCCCAGTCGTGGAGGGCACGCGTGAGCCCCTGGTCGTGGAGGGCACGCGTGAGCCCCTGGTCGTGGAGGGCACGCGTGAGCCCCTGGTCGTGGAGGGCATGCGTGAGCCCCTGGTCCCCAGTCGTGGAGGGCACGCGTGAGCCCCTGGTCGTGGAGGGCACACGTGAGCCCCTGGTCGTGGAGGGCACACGTGAGCCCCTGGTCGTGGAGGGCACGCGTGAGCCCCTGGTCGTGGAGGGCACGCGTGAGCCCCTGGTCGTGGAGGGCACGCGTGAGCCCCTGGTCCCCGGTCGTGGAGGGCACGCGTGAGCCCCCGGTCGTGGAGGGCACGCGTGAGCCCCCGGTCGTGGAGGGCACGCGTGAGCCCCCGGTCGTGGAGGGCACGCGTGAGCCCCCGGTCGTGGAGGGCACGCGTGAGCCCCCGGTCGTGGAGGGCGCGCGTGAGCCCCCAGTCGTGGAGGGCGTGCGTGAGCCCCGACGGAGGGGCCGCCTTTCTGAGGACCCTGCCAGATGCCTGAAGCAGGAGGTCACCCCTCTCCAGCTGCGGACTCTGTGACCTATTCCCAGCCCCGTGTGAGTCCTGGGAATTGTTTGGCCCATTGATTTCTGCTGGCTGCGTCACTGTCCTCACGTGGTGTCCTCACAGGGGCGCGTGGGGCAGTGTTCAGCGAAAGCCTTGTCTCTAGGCGTTAGAGACAGCTAACAGCTGCAGCTGTTCTGCAGCTCTCCAGAACAGTCTCTCTCTCTGTAGCTCCCTTCTCTCCTGAGCTCTGCCCATCTGATCCTAGCTGCCTTCATCTCCCAGAACTCTGATCTGTCTCCTCAACTCAGCGAGACCACAGAACTCTGTGTGGTTTCCCCCCCCCCTGTACTGAGCCTGGAATCTGCATTCAGGCAGAGTTTGGGGCCATAAGGGGGCTCACCTGTTTCTCTTCTCTCAGTGGTCAGAGTCCTGTGATGCCTGTTGTCTAAAGTCTGAACCCATTTTTCATATATTCTGTTTTTCTCTATTTAAGGAGAGGTAACCTGCCCTCTGTTACTTCATCAAGGCTGGAAGTGGAAAGCCTATCATTTATTTATTTTTTTTAATTAATTTATTTATTTATTTATTTTTGTCTGTGTTGGGTCCTCGTTTCTGCGCTAGGGCTTTCTCCAGTTGCGACAAGCGGGGGTCACTCTTCATCGCGGCGCGCGAGCCTCTCACTATCGCGGCCTCTCTTGCTGGGAGCACAGGCTCCAGACGCGCAGGCTCAGTAGTTGTGGCTCACGGGCCCAGTTGCTCCGCGGCACGTGGGGTCGACCAGACCAGGGCTCGAACCCGTGTCCCCTGCATTGGCAGGCAGACTCTCAACCACTGCGCCACCAGGGAAGCCCCTATCATTTATTTTTAAAGTCTGAGATGGGGGTAGTTCCCCATCCACAGAGAACATCTCAGCACACGTTCCTCAAAACGCACTTTAATTTTCAGCCATGTTCTCGCGGTCCCTGCAGCAGACGTCACACCTTCATCATCATTTTGTTCTCATCTTCCTCTGCGCCCACTGAGGGGTCATGCTTCCCCATCTCCATAGAATTAGGCATCACTGTGTGACTTGCTTCGGCCACAGAAACGTAGTTGGGAGCATCGAGTCCACTTCCTAGTGCTCGTCTCTCAGCCCCTCTTTTCCGTCACGCGATGACAGCGGGAGTAAGCGTTGACATAAGGGGGCTGAAGAGTTGAAGCACATAGAGGAGAGGTGGCCTGGAGAGCGGCTGGGACCCACAGCAGAGTTTGCACAAGCAAGGAGGAGACTCCTGCCACACTGAGCCACCGAGGGCTGGGGCTGTTTTTTGTGCAGCATGAACTACACCAGCGTGTCCTGCCTGGGACAACCCCTCTTTACTGAGCCGGAGTATGCGTTCACCCTGACCCTAGACACGTGTCTACAAATACGTTGGTTTAATGAAGCAGGAGTTTTTGAAAATGTACCGTTTGGAAAACCATCAATCCGCCGGAAAATGAGGACCCAGAGGAAGCAAAACCAAGCAGAACTTGACAGAAGGAAACAGACCATTTTTTTGAGATTGAGTTCTTTTGTTGATGTGTTTAAATCACTTCCAGACGGATCAATCCATTGTAATTCAGAAGGATTTATACTTCCCTTGCCACAAATCTAAACAGAATGGAAAACGAACTAGCATAAACAATAGGTGTTTGTCTACAACAGGAGACTTGACCCTGGTGAACTGAAATTTTTCTTTGAGGAGCCATCTGTCCTCCGTCCTCTTCTATTACATGAGGTTTGCTTTGCTTTTTTCAGGCGCCAGAGGAAATGCCTTCGTGGTTAAGATTTACTTCCCAACCACCTGTAGAGGTGCTTTTCCCCCCAGTTATATTGAGATATAATTGACATAGAACATCGTATGAGTTTAAGGTGTACAGCAGAGTGATTGATACATGTGTATATTGTGAAACGATCACCACAGTACGTTTAGCTAACATCCATCACCTCACGTAGTTACCAATTTGTTTTTTATTTCTCTTGTGATGAGAACTTTCTAAGAGATACTTTTGACAGCCGCTTCTTCTAACTTGCTTCCAAAAGAGGAATTCTTAACCTTTGGTCCATATATTACTGGGGTGCGTGTGTCAATGAATCACACGCGATTGTAGGCAAATTATGTGCATATTTTACATTTTTTCTGGGGAACAGGATTTGCACCTTTCATCAGATTCTTAAAGGTCTAGGTGACTCACTTTAAAGATAAAGTCAATTTCCTCACCCAAACAGAATCTCATCTCACATTTCATCGGCCGAGTCCTGTTCTTTTTCTTGTAATTGCTTCTCCTTCTCTTTCATTTTTCTTATAATACAGGAACTGAAGGAATGTCCTGAAGAGGGAGGGATGAGTGATTTCACAAGTGGACGGGAGGTAGTTTCCACTTAGCCCTCGAGGTTCTGGCTGATCACCCAGGTCAGCTGTCTGAGCGGGACACAGGATTTTAATCCGAGCCATCGTTGGGCAAAGTCCTCAGGGGCTCTCGAAACTCAGAACCACCGTGGTAAGTGATGGCAGAGCAAAGACCTCCTGTCACCCTTTGGCCAAAGGAGGGGAGAAATGGAACGTCACTGAGCCTTGAGGAGAGAGGAGAGAAAGTCCTTCCTCTCACAGCTGACTGCCCTATTTGGCTCAGTGTGGAGTTTTAGATTTTTGTATAAAGCGTTTTGGAATGGGCGGGAAAAGTTGTGGCAGAGAGAATGAAAAGAGAGGGGAGAGGAAGTTATAAATATATCCTCACTACTTCCCGGTGAGTCCTGGCACTGAGAGGCAGAGAAAGCTTATTAGACTAACTGTGAGCAAACTTCCGGATAGAAAGAGACTGAAAAAAGTCTGGCTGTCCAGTCAATATTATTGTCTAAATAACTACGTGCAGGCCCCTGGGGGTCCGCTGGGCATCAGGAGGCAGCAGGCAAGTCAAGATGAAAAGAGCCACTGTGACTGAAGATCCTCTGCTCCCTTGGAGGTGACTTCGGAGGCTTCTGCCTTCACATCACAAATATGCCTAAAAACACAAACACTGGGACATTTTCGTAGTACAAAAGCCATGTCCTCATGGAGAATCAAGCAGAATACCTCTTCTAATCTTAAAGTCATATAATGTTATATGCCAATTCCATCTCAATAAAATAGTGGTGGGGAAAGGTGGTTGGGAAACTTAACTACAAAGACATTTCCTCTGGCACTAAAAAAATGCAAAGCTAACCTCATGTAAAAGAAGAGGATCAGGGCTTCCCTGGTGGCGCAGTGGTTGAGAATCTGCCTGCCGATGCAGGGGACACGGGTTCGAGCCCTGGTCTGGGAAGATCCCACATGCCGCGGAGCAACTAAGCCCGTGAGCCACAACTACTGAGCCTGCGCATCTGGAGCCTGTGCTCCGCAACGGGAGAGGCCGCGAAAGTGAGAGGCCCGTGCACCGCGATGAAGAGTGGCCCCTGCTCGCCACAACTGGAGAAAGCCCTCGCACAGAAACGAAGACCCAACACATCCAAAAATAAATAAATAAATAAATAAATTTATTAAAAAAAAAAAAAAAGAAGAGGATCAAAGACAGGTGGTGCCTCACAGAAAAATTTCAACTCACCAGGAAGCCACAGAAGTAAGGACTCGTAAGATGGGTATGAGCCAGGTGACCTGAGGTGACAGCTCCTTTATTCTTTTTATTGTGCTCACTAAACCGTGGCAGGTCCATTTTTAGTTACCTTTTTTTGTTATGTCTTACGTAGATTCGTGTTCACTTCTGTGGTTGAAATAGTCACATAGCTTGATCTGCAAAAAATGCTGTAATATTTTTTCGGTCGTGCTCAGCTTTTTATGTGACTCCCCCTTTTTCTTCTACGCTCCCTGTGGAAACCTGCCCATGGGGACAGCGACAAGCTGGCCTCCAGAGCTAAGCTGAAAACACCGGTGATCTGTGCGTGTCTCAGCAGACGAGGAAAACCACCTAAGCCTGCTAAATTTGTCAGCAGCCTAGTGGAAAAACAAGTTCTCTCAAATAGATAAAATATGAAATTAGAGTCAGAGGCAGTGTAGCCAACAGAAAAAATTGTGGGTGAGAAGTCTGGAGACCTGGTATCTTATAGCAAGTCCTATCGGGACTTCAGTAGTCAGTGAGCAAGTCAGAAATCTTTCCTGTCCTTTCTGTTTCACCATGATTGCCTTGGGAGGAGATACATTACATAAGGAAAAATTAAAATAATTAATAACTTTCTAGGCAGCATTAAGCCTCGTGCTAAAATCACAAGACAATCAGATGCTGGCTGTGCTAGACATGGCAGACATTGCTGGTCATCCAACCCAAAACCTGTTCCTTCCCAACCCCTTTCTCTCTTGTCCATTTCAACTGAAGAGACTGGAAAAGTCTCTGTTGTAGCTAATGGGGTTCATGTGACACAGCTCTGACCAATGAGTCTTAAGTGGAAATTTATTCAGGGTGTCTGAGAAGCTTTTGCCATTTTTGTTTTTTGTTTTTTTTCAATAAAAGGGACACATACAGCTGACCTAGATTCCTCTCTTCTTTCTACCTTGAATATTGGTGTAATGCCTGGAGCTGAAGCAACCATTTTGTGATCATGAGACAACAGGGCAACACGTTAAGAATGATGGAAGAGAAAGAAGGACCTTGCTTTGATCTTTGATGACATTGCTGAGCTGCTACCCCAGCTCTAGATGACCTACCTTGAGACTTCTTGTTTATTTAAGACTTTTATAGTTGAGTTTTCTCTTACTTCCAGCCAAAACATTCCTAAGTACCTATGATACACTGGCTATAATATGTTGTTACTGAGAGATTTAACTAAGTTAATTTTATTCAGAAGGGAATCACCATGTAGTAATCTGTAATTTCACTTTAATTTTTAAAACTATAGGGCTTCCCTGGTGGCGCAGTGGTTGAGAGTCTGCCTGCCAATACAGGGGACGTGGGTTCGAGCCCTGGTCTGGGAGGGTCCCGCATGCCATGGAGCGGCTGGGCCCGTGAGCCACAATTACTGAGCCTGCGCATCTGGAGCCTGTGCTCCGCAATGGGGGGGCCGCGATAGTGGGAGGACCGCGCACTGTGATGAAGAGTGGCCCCCGCTTGCCGCAGCTAGAGAAAGCCCTCGCACAGAGGCGGGGACCCAACACAGCCATAAAAAAAAAAAAAATAATAATTAATTAATTAATTTAAAAAAAATTAAAAACTATATAAAAAAGCAAAATTTAAGAGCAAATATTTTTAAATTTGTATTTTGATAATTTTTAAGCATTCAGAAAAGTTGAAAGAACATAGTTTATTTTAGATGTATATTTTATTTGTAAAATTTTTATTTTATTTAAAATTTATATTTTATTATATTTTAAATTCCATTAAAAATTTATATTTTGAAAGTTTTCTGGAGAAAACTGGAGATATTTCTGGAGAAGAGTCAAGGATAGAAGGGGAAACAGGCCTCCCCATCCTGAAGTGGGAGCCCATTCGGGAGGCCTGCTCTTCCTCTCGTGCGGTAACACTGGGGAGGAGGGGCTTGGCAGCCATGCCCTACCCCCGTCCCCCCCGCCCATCTATTGGCCCAGCTCTTGTGCAGGGCTGGGGCGTGCAGGGAACAGACCTTCGTCGTCAGAGCTTCTTTAGTTGGCTGAACAGCCAGATTATTCATTAGTCTGAACAATCATCCCATCCCTGGTAGGTTCTCCCTGAGTGTGGAATTGAACTGAACATCGGACCAGCAGGCCCTAACTGTTCTTGGCATGGGAAAGGCCCCACCCCCGACCTGTGACAGGTGTACCTTGGGTTGTTTCTACAGTTGGGGCGCTGGGTGCGGCCCAAGGCCCGGCTGGCAGCTGACACACCTGTGTGTGGAGCTTGGTCTTGGCCACAGGAGTGAATAAAGCTCCCCTGACCCCCAGGGCCACAGGTGCCCCCACGAACCATCTTTGTATCGACCCATCTAACACCAGGGGTCGCTGGCTTTCAGTAGGAGACCAGGAGGAAGGGCAGGCGCCACACAGACACGCGTGAGATCCTGCATCACTGCGGCTGCTGGAGCTGCTGAGCTCACCACGTCTGCGGCTAGCCCAGCTGCTGGGCACACTCTGATGGGCGTTCAGTTGGTGCCTGGGAGGCTCGGGGGCAGCCCTCCAACAGGTCATGGTCTTGGGTTGTGAGGAAAGCTGATGAGAGCCTGGACCCAGTTATCCCTACCTGAGGTCGTAAGTCCAGTCGTGCGTGTGTGTGTGTAGATACACAGATCGGTGCCTCATGCACCTTGTTTACAAAAGAAAATACCTTAAGAAAATGAACTTGGAGGCCACCCCTCCTATTAACGGTGCCCAACACCCGCCGTGCAGCAAGGCCAGCAGAGCCAGGCAAGCTTCCCCAGGGAGCTGAGCCCGGTGACTGCAGACCTCACCTGCACCGTGGGGCTTCCCAACCCCGGCAGGATGGACAGCGGCCAACACACAGCTGTTTCTGTGACGGTGACACCAGAGAGCTAGAAAGGACCGCACAGCTGGGCGGCCCTGTTCTCCTGGGCTGGGGGCTGCCCCCCACTCCTCCCGTGACTGTGGCTTGCTCTGTCTTTCTCTTGTGTATTTCAGTTCTAGCCTCTGGGAACGAAAGACGAAGGCCTGTATCACCCAAGCTGCCGCTGGCCCAGCGTCTACGTAAGAGGCTCAGTTTCCCGGCCGGCCCCACACGGGTGTCCACGTGTCCTTCATTCCCTCGCTCAACAAGGACTCCAGGATGCCAGGCGCTGGGCGTCCAACAGTAACTGTACAGACGTGGCCCTGAAGCCTGCGGGACAGTGGGGGACGCGGGGCGGTGACTAACACCAGCGGAGCCCCGCTGTGGGGCAGGCACTGCTCCACGCCCTTTACGTGTATCTTAATGCTCACAGTGTCCTTCATTCTCACATATAAAAGGTGAGGAATCTGAGGCAGCAAGTTACGTATTAAACTGCTCAAGGTCGCCCAGCGTGGAAAGCGTGGCTCCAGGATTCAAACCCAGGCCGTCAGGCTGCCGAGTCCTGGCATTTAACTCCTGCAGAGTCTATCCGAGTGACAGTACCCAAGTAAAGCACAGATGCGTGAAGGATTCGGACATGAACCCCTGCTACCGAGGGAGGAACCGGGACACCTGGCAGGGAGGGCAATAGTGTGGAGGGCTCCTCCTGAGGGGTCCCGTGTAGGCTGGAGAAAGCAAGCTGAGAAGGACGCAGCCAGTGGACGACAGTTCACACCGGCTCCTTGACTTGGGGCTTGGCATGGTCGGGGGACCACTCGAGGGTGAGGGGAGGAGGGGCATGGGTGGGAGGACAGCAGGGGCAGAGGGGGGACCACACCCAAGTGCCGTCGGAAGCCGGGACGAGGGGGGTGACACGCCTCACCCTGCATGCTGGAGGTGGGGCAAGGAAGCAGGCCAGTTACTGCCATAGTCCAGTGAAGGGTGGTCGCAGTGGTCCAGAGGAGAGGTGGGCCCAGGCGAGACTTACCTGTCCAAGCTGGACAGCTCCAGCTTGCTTCAACACCCCTGAACCGTGCTGGGAACCACCCCCCCTCACCGCCCAAATCCTGCAGACTGGCTTCGTTCTAAGTTCATGACCTCTGAGAAGGGCCGTGGTGAGGGAGACGTGGGGTGGAGAGAGGGTCTCCTCTTTACAGTGGGAGACACTGGAGCTCATTTGTACCCTGCGGGGAACAATCCAGGAGAGAAGGGGAGATGGGTGACCTGGGACAGTAGGGCTAAGAGAAGGAACAGAGTCCTTGGGAAGGGAAGGTGGACAGGGTCTGAGCACATGGAGGGAAGCAGGGACTTGTACTGATGTAGAAACTCTATTTTCCCCCCAAGACACTATTTTTTGCAGCTGTGTGAAGTTCGTATATTTTCTGTACTGCAGAGCTTACACAAAATTGAGAAGAATGTAATGTTCAAGTTTTCCTCCCTGTCACTGCAGGAAAGAAGACGATGGGGAAGCTTCGGTGATGGAAGATGAGGGAATTCTCTTCTCGTGGCTCTACTTTCTCAGGGAAGTATTGAGGCCTAAACTGCTGAGAGTAGGGGGTGAAGGAGATGGGGTGTGTGAGGGAGGAGAAGGTTGAAACAATTGTCTTAGAGGAAATGAGCTTAACTGGGTGAAACTGTCCTGGATTAACAGGCAGTTAAGTTCTGAGATCATGAGGCTAAAATTTATAAATGACCAACTGTGGTCTTGAGATTCCTTTTTCCACCAAAAAGAATCAGGGCTTCTTGAAGAAGCGATTAATTCCAGGTCTTAGGAGTAAAAAATGTACAAGATGAGCTTGATATTGTCACACTGGAAGGCAAGGAACCAATCAATCCCAGCCAACTGGGGTCCTATCAAGAGGACCCTGGAACCAACTCAAAGATGCTCCCACTGGCCAAAGAGGGAACATTTTGAGCATCAATAAAGATAAGACTGCAATGGACTGGAACACATCAAGTCCGTTTAAACTCAAATATGAGTTCATAATGAAAGTGAAAAATAAAAAAACTAATTGGTCACCATTGGAGGATGTTAATGGACCAATTCACTGAGTTCAAAATGACTCATTATTTTGAACACTAGTAAATAAAGGAAAAGAATCCTATTCTACCTCTCTTGTTTGTGTTACCATCAGGTAACACAAATAGTAGATGGGAATTTTCTGGTTTTTTAGAAGAATTTTAGCTACAAATGAAGAAAATGATAGAATAGAGCATGACTGTTTTGCAAGGACTATGGCACTGAGGCTCAATGGCTGCTACATCACAAAGAGAAAAAATCAGACCTGTGCTTCCTGATGGGAAGAACACACCCCACCCAGGAGACAGAATCTGCTAGAGCTTCTGTCTCCAACCACTGAGCTATATTATAGGTCATGCAGAGAGCAAGGGAACACGCTAAACGATACCACAGGGACGCTCAGCGGAATGCACTTTGTGAGGGCTGCTGGGCATGCTACCTAGTTTTCTCAGCAAATAAATTGCAAGGGAAAAAAGAAATGGAAGGGAAACCTATGTATTTAAAGGAGGGTAAGAGACACATCAGTCTCATTGCGTAAACATTACTTGTGTGATGCACACAAACTATGGAAAGCGATTGATGACATTTACAAGACACTCAGAAACGTGAACACTAACAGAATATCTGATGATATTAAATAATTACTGTTTAGAAAAATGACACCAGTCTGCAAGCTTATGCAATTTCTTTGGTGACGTTGAGGATTCAGAGTTAAGGGAGTGAAAGGCCACTAAACAAGTTTATGGGAGATTGCAGTCTGGCTAAATGAATGAATTAATTAATGACTTGAGAATATTAGCTTTTAGCTTTAAATATTCAGTGTCATTAATATGTAATGAAATACTGCATATGAAAAGTACTTTGAAAAACTTTCAAGTTCTACTAAAAATTAGGGCTAGAATCTTTGAAAGCCAGCCTATCAGTACACACAGGGATCAATAAAGCTCAGTTTGCTGATGGGCTGATTTGCTTTGCCGGTATACTTATGGTGATCACATTCTTCTGAAACCCCTAAAAGGGCGTGTGGTCTGACAAAAGGATATTTTCCAATTTGTGAATGCATTTAATTGAAAACTGTTATTAAGGTATCAAATTTAAGTCATATTAGTTGTACGTTTAATGAATCCCTTTTAAGGAAAGTTCAAAGGTACATGAAACTGAAACGAACCCAGAAAAATCCTATTATCATCACCTTAATTATGTGTGAGTCAGTCACTTAATTATTACATGAGTCAGAGCCCTATTAGAGAATGGTGTCCGGTGTGTGCCACACTTTGAGAGGCAGGAAAACTGGAAGACGGTCCAAGTGTAATTAGAGCGATGGAGTGTTCTACGGGGAGAAGCTGAGAGGGTTCAAAATCACGGTCTCAAAGTGTATTGCATGCTTTTAATCACCTGGAGTCAATACCTAGATCCTTGGCTATACAGAGGGGCATGCAAGAAGAAATGGGCTGTAAAAAAGAACTACTTGTACCCCCTCACATGTCCCAAAACTGCTCTCATAAGGGGCAGCCGTGACCTCCACGTGACGAAAGTCAGAGGCCCAGTCCTCGTCCTACTGGACCCAGAGCAGCCTCTGGGGCCCCCTTCCTCCCCTTCAGTGCCCCGGATCGGAGCACCCTGGGCTCAGCCCTCACTCCTCCCTTTCTGACTAGCACTCAGCCCTTGGTGAACTCACCCAGGCCAAGGCTTTAAACACCATCGGGATGCTGATAGCTTCCACATTTACTTCTCTGCCCAGACCTCGCCCTTGGACTCCAGACTTGCGTAAGTGACTGCCCACTCGGCACCTCAACCTGGATTTTTTTTTTTTTAAAAAGGAATTCCTTTATTTTTATTATTTATTTATTTATTTTTGGCTGTGTTGGGTCTTCGTTTCTGCACGAGGGCTTTCTCTAGTTGCGGCAAGCGGGGGCCACTCTTCATCGCGGTGCGCGGGCCTCTCACTATCGCGGCCTCTGCTGTTGCGGAGCACAGGCTCCAGACGCGCAGGTTCAGTAGTTGTGGCTACGGGCCCAGTTGCTCCGTGGCATGTGGGATCTTCCCAGACCAGGGCTCGAACCCGCGTCCCCTCAGGGCCAACTCGCATTGCTGGGGCTCCAAGGCGGCCACAGGTAGGTGTGTCGCCTGCTGCCCTGAGGCTCTGCTAACTCCCAGGTCTCGGGCTGGGCGTCCCTCTCAACCTGGATTTTTAACGGGCATCTCAAAATTAACATGCCCCAGTCTGCCCACCCACCCAGCCACCTGCTCCTCCCACGGCTGCCCTTATCTCAGATGATGGCAATTCCATCCTTCCGGGTGCTCTGGCCAAGATCATGGCATCATCCAAACTCCTGCCTTTTCCTCTTATGCCACATCTGCTCTAACGGCAAATCCTGTGGGCTCACCCTTCACAGACCTATACCGAACCCAGCCGTTTCTCTCCATCCCACTTCCAACGCCCTTGTCCACGTACCGCCAGCGCCCCCGGGTTTTCACAGCCGCCCCCTCTCTGGCGCCACTGCTCCCTCAAGTTTCAACTCAGCAGCTAGGATGATCTGATATAAACATCATCTAAGCAGGCCTGGTCCGTCTTAGAAAGGTCTCTTGTCCCTTCTGCCCACCATCCAATTTATTTTGTGATTTTCCCAGCCAGGCTTCCAGAGTCAGCAGACTACGCTTACTGCCCCCATTTCTTCCTTAATTCTTTTTTTTTTTTTTTTTTTTTGGCCGTGTTGGGTCTTCATTGCTACGCATGGGTTTTCTCTAGTTGCAGCGTACTCTTTGCTGCGGTGCACAGGCTTCTCATTGAAGTGGCTTCTCTTGTTGTGGAGCACGGGCTCTAGGCGCGTGGGCTTCAGTAGTTGTGGCTCGCGGGCTTCAGTAGTTGTGGCTCGCGGGCTGTAGAGCGCAGGCTCAGTAGATGTGGCTCGCGGGCTTAGTCGCTCCGCGGCATGTGGGATCTTCCCGGTCCAGGGCTCGAACCCGTGTCCCCTGCGTTGGCAGGCGGAGTCTTAACCGCTTCGCCACCAGGGAAGCCCTCTTCCTTAATCCTCTGCAAGCTCACCCCCCCTAATTCAGGGGTCGCCATTAGCTCCTCACCAAAGCAAGGCTCCTTCCTGAGTCCTCATTGTTAGGGGCCTTTCTGAGGGTCTCAAACCAGTAACCATCCTGCTTCCCAGAGCATCCCCTGCCACACCTGGGCTTCCCTAATCTCAGGCTACTTCTTTCTAGTCCTTTCTTCCTGCCCCTCCCACACTCAGACTGGCCTTCACCCCCCCCCCCCAACCCCCTTTCAGAGAGCTGTTCCCCTCACAGCCTCCACTCTTCATTTCTGGCCTTTCCCACTGGCTGACCCTCCTCATCTTAAACTCAGCACAAGCCAGACCAGGCCCACTTCCCACACCCCCCGTCTCTGGTCACACTGGCTTCCTCCCTCATTCTGCTGTCTCTGTCGATGGGGCCACCACCACCCCATTCTCTCAACGCTGGGCTCCCTTCTGACTTCTCGCTGTCCTTTTGCCTCTCATGCAATAGGCACCAGGTACAGCCTTTCATGTATCTCTCCCCTATTTCTCGCTCTGCTTTGATAACTTGCTGGGCTCCCTGGCTCCCCAGGTCCTGGCTGACTCCCCGGGCCACAGCCCCGTTGCATTCCCTGCCGTTGTCTACTCCAGGGGTGACGGAGCTGGCTTTTCCTTCTGGCCTCACCTCCTCCCCCTCCACTCATAGACCTCCAAGGGCTCTGCATCTCAGGAGTGGGGTGTGCCCAAGCTTTCCCCACTCACGTGGGTCCACTGGTCTTCCCAGGTTCCACTCATGGTTTAGGTATCAGAGCTGACCTTTTTCTCGAGTGTCTCAAGATCTGATACTTTCTCCATCTGCTGAACGTGCCAGTGCCTGAGTGACCCTCAGCCTATCAAGGCAGTGTGTATGTAAGGATGGGGCTTCCTCTGCTGCCCCTGTGGACCATCCCATTCCAAACCATGACCTGAAAACACAGCAGGTGCCAATTCTCAGAGGTAGGGGAACAGCCATGATTGGTGTCTAAGGTGCACGTTATAGCATTGCTGAAATCAGGGCATTGCTAACGATTTAATTACATGGTTTAATTGGCACCATTTTTTCTTTCTCAGTGGTGCATAAAATAGTGGTTCATCTTACAGTTGATTGTGTCTTAGATTCCATAAGCTGTAAAGCTCAAGTGCTGGTCTGGACTATAGGAAATTTTCTAAAATATGTTCAGCATGCCACTCTGCAGAGCTGTAAATTATGTGATACTAGGAAAGGCAGGAAAGAAGAGGAGAGAGAAAATTTTAAAAGACTTGGTCCCCTTCCTAAGATCTTATGACCTAATTTGTGAAACAGGGCTAAGAGAAATCTGAAAACACTTCTCAAGCAACAGATGAGCAGGTGAGAGCTGAAGTGAACATCTGTGAATCTGAGGGTACATAAACAATGTTGTCTGGAACCTCAGCATCCCAGGAAGGCTTCCTGGAAGAAGTGAGCTTTGCATCTAAAAGGAAAGAAAAAGTGGGCCAAAGGCTACTCTGCCTCATTTAATGGGCACACTGTTCTCAGGAGGAAATAATGTCTCCATTTTACAAATGTTTGGATAGCGTATGAGCATCATACCCGGGATATCCACCACATAATTGAATTTGTGACAAGGGAGCAGAAGGCTCAGGAATGACTTGAATCTCTGCTGTTCACATTTCCTTTATTTCCCAAATCACCCCCTGAGAGGGTATCCACAGAGGATGGAACGTCTGGTGGTTCCTGGTCATTTTTTTTGGGGGGGGGGCACCCCAAAGGGCAAACAGGTTTATTGCAGCTGTGGCCAGGCAATCAGCGGTTGAACTTGGCCACATGTTCCAGCTCATCCTTCTTCTTGATAGTGTAGGAGCTGGAGGAGCCCTTGGCAGCGCTGATGAGCTCGTCTGCCAGGCACTTGGCAATGGTCTTGATGTTCCGGAAGGTGGCCTCACGGGCACCTGTGCACAGCAGCCAGATGGCCTGATTCACACGGCACAGCGGGGACACGTCCACGGCCTGCCGCCTCACTGTTCCAGCTCGCCCAATGCGGGTCGAGTCTTCCCGGGGGCCACTGTTGATGTCGGCATTCACCAGGACCTGCAGGGGGTTCTCGCCTGTGAGCAGATGTATGATCTCAAAGGCGTGCTTGACGATGCACGCAGTCACGAGCTTCTTGCCATTGTTGCGGCCATGCATCACCATGGCGTTGGTGAGGCGCTCCACGATGGGGCGCTGCGCCTTGTGGAAGCACTTGGCCGCGTAGCACCCTGCACTGTGGGGCAGGTATTTGGCATACTTCTCCTTCACTGCGATGTAATCCTGCAGGGAAATGCCATTGATCTGCACATCATCGGTGCTCCACTTCCCAAAGAGCTTGATGTCGGGGGTCTCTGCTACTGCAGGTGCAGCTGTCTCCCACTCCGTCATCCTGAAGGCGCAGCCGAGGCATCTCGGCCGCTCGGCATGGACCACGCGTGCCCTGGCACAGACAGGAAGCGTTCCTGGTCATTCTTGAGTGTTCTGCAAGGGCGCCACCATCCTGCTTGCCACCGGGGGCTCTGCTCCTTCTGGAACTTGCCCGAGAGACAAATGGCTTAACCCTCAGCCTTCTCCATGTGAGCAGAATGGGTGTGAGAGGAACCAACTGGGCGTGGGGCCTGATGGGAACATCCTGACGGAGGTCTCAGGGCCATCCATACACATCCCTTACAGGAGAAGGAAACGAGGCCCCCCAAACCCACCCAAAGGGCGATTCCAGGGAAGCCCTCTCCTTCCTTCTCTCTCCCCTCCCCTGCAGACCAGTCCCGACATCCTGGCTAAAACCCAGTGCCAAGAGGGGCCCTGCCTAGCTGCCAGGTCCTCGTACTCCAGCGGAGGGTGCACGGATATGTGCTGCTGTCCACATGTCTGAGTACAAACTGGCTTGTTGTAGTATCTACCCTTAAGTCAAGGACTGTACACACTCACCAGAGTGGGAGGAGGGATTGCAAGATGGAGGGAAAGGGCGCAGGCAGGGAGAGGGAAGAGCCCCGGCACTGGCGCACCCACACCCATCAAGCATGTCACAGTTGGCCCTGCGCGTTACTCCCCGAGCAAGCGTTCGGCTCCTCCGACTCCACACCCATCCTGTAAGCCGGTGGGGCAGGTTCCGGTCACCATCTGACAAAGGAGAAAAGCGGGCTCAGAGAAGTCAAGGTCACAAGGTAAGTGGCAGGTCTAGAGATCAGGGTCTCAGTTCTCTCCGAGAAAACACACCTTTGATCCTCCCAAATTCTACCTGGGGGTGGACAGTGGACCGCAGTACCCTGCGTACAGAGAGCTAGAAGGCAACACTTAGGGAACACTTTCCACTCGCCAGGCACTCACCAAGCCCTCTACACGAATTAACTCCATCCTCACCGCAACTTTACGAAGTAGCTACAGTTACTAATCCCGCTTCACCCGTAGGGCTACTGAGGCACAGAGAACAAGGGACTCGTCCAGGGTCGCAGAAGTAGACAAGAGAGGGAGGCGTGAGCGGGACCGGGAGGACCAGGGAGGGCAGCGGAGGGCCGGGTGGACTTCGGAGGGCCCGGCCCCGGTGGTTTCCAGCCTCGCGGCGCCGGCCAGGCCCCGGCTGCCCATATAAGGCCGCGGGCGTCCTGTAACGTTTCAGGCGCATTAGGGCGCCCCGCGGCCTGCAGCCTCCTCCGCGCCGAGGAATGTGTGGAATCTTCCTTCCTGGCTGCCGCCCCCCGCAGGAGGACTTCCCCTCCGCACCCGGACCCCGGATTAGCCCCCGAGCGAGCCCGGAGGCCTCCCACCGCTGCCTGGCCGCTGGGGGGAGCGCGGCGCCTCGGCGGAGCCGGCCGGGAGGCGGGGAGGCGACCGCGCGCCCTCACCTGCCCGGGGCGGCGCGCGCGGGCGCAGAGGAGGCGGCGGGGCGGAGGCCGCCGAGGAGCCGGGGAGGAGCCTGCGCCGGGCGGCGGCGTGGGCGCGAAGTGAAACTCCTGGAAGTCGCGGGAGCGCGGGGAGCCGCGGCGGCGGGCCGCGCGCCCATGGCGTTGAGCAAAGGGCTGCGGCTGCTCGGGCGGCTGGAGG
This sequence comes from Balaenoptera physalus, assembly GCF_965194825.1. Taxonomy (NCBI): domain Eukaryota; kingdom Metazoa; phylum Chordata; class Mammalia; order Artiodactyla; family Balaenopteridae; genus Balaenoptera; species Balaenoptera physalus. Next base: position 9,524,539 of record NC_138888.1, on the reverse strand, counting down.
CCTCGGGGGAGAGCAGCATCCTGCTGGAGGCGCGCGGCCGCGGGGACTGCTTGCTCTTCGAGGCCGGCACGGTGGCCACGCTCGGTGAGTGCGGCAGGCGGCGCCGCCCGGGGCTCCGGGCCGGCGACTCCGCAGCGGCGCCGGGGCTCGGGCCGCGCCCTGGTCCCCTGTCCCGGGGAGGATGCCTGGAGGGGAGGTCGCCTGCCTTTGCTGAGACCTAGACAAACGGGCACCTCCCGTCCCCGAGGTGACCGGTCCCGGGCGGCGCGGAGGTGGCCAAGGCGTGGGGGTCGCACGCGCAGGGTGGCGGGTGGCCAGTTTGAATGAATTGACGCTGGGGACGCCAGAAGACACGTGTGGCTGCTCCCGGGTGCACAGGCGGCCCACAGAGGTCTGCGGTCTGCGCGCCTGCCGGCGGGGTCCGTTCTTGGAGAGCCGCCTCTGGTCTCTTCTGCCCCGCGCTCCCCCGGAACCCGTTACAGATTCAAGACCATCCAGGAGGGGTGACTTAGGAGGCAGCCCGACCAAGTGCCTGGCGCTGTTTTTCTTTGGCACCTGTTGATGAAACCAGTGAATGCCCGTTCCCTTGTGATGGCCTCCTTCACTCCCGGGGGGGATGGGGACAAAAGCACCGTAACATAGACTCCGGAGAAAGCGCTGATGGCACCTTTGCCTCATGTAAATACTTGGCTGAGAAGCGTCAGTACTGCAAAGTATAGAACTTGGAGACAAAAAAACAAAAACAAAAAACCTGGTGACTCTGTGCTGGGTGTATTTGACATTAGCCAGTTGCCAAGTCAGTGTATTTCACCTATGAGCTCCAGGAAGCCTTGACACTAACATTGTGTCAAGGGCTTTACAGACCATCTCATTTAATTTTCACAATTCTACAAAAGGACTAGTATTATCCCCATATTACAGAGGAGTAAACTGAGGCCTGAAGAGGCTAAGAAACGTGCTTGCCTAAGGTGACAAACAGCTCTACCTGACTTCCAGTGACTATTTCTGTATTGTTGTACAGTGTGCGGCTTCTTGGAATCACCTTGTTTTGTGGCTAACATTCATGAGGAAGGCCAGGTAACAAAGAGAGTGAAACCAGGTAGAATTGTTAGAACTTTAACCTGAACACTAGAGAGTAGGCTTACAACTGGTGTCCAGCATCTCCCCTGTTTGTAGCTAAACAAAGCTCAGAGGAGGGTCACCAGTCCTTTAGGTAGATGACCTGTGCACTCATGCCCACCACATTTTATAATTGAATCATCTTATTTTTCAGATTGTATGCATCAATTCTTCAATTAGATTCTTCGGTATACATCTTGGAAGGACCATCTCTTCTATTTCTGCTTCCCTAATCATTTCATTAGCATATAGTTATCTGGCTTGTTTTCAGTCACTTGGTTACTAAAACAACATCTCCAGTATTGTCAGCACCATAAGTGTGCAGTAGTCATGGATTAAATTATTATCAGATTATTCCAATTTGTGCTCTGTCCCGAAAAGTCCAAATTTGGTCATTTGCTAAGGTCTTGAAAGAAAACCACAGAAATCTCCATTCCATTTTAGATGTCTACTTCATACCACATGTATCAGAGCTGAGAGATTAAATTGCATGGTACAAAACTACTGCTTCATCAAAGAGATTAAAATATTATTCAGTTGGATGACAGCAACTTTAAGCAAGGTTCCTATATATTTGAGTTCCTTTCAAGCCACTGGGATAAAAAGACTTTATTTTTTCAAAAGTGAAGATTTTAAAATGATTAATGAAAGTAATACAATGCATATTTTCCACTGGAAATTAGATTTGGGCTGAAATCATGTATATTATGTTGGTGATTACAGTAGTCTGGATTCTAGAACAGAGGGTGTAATGACAGGAATGGGCCTCAGCTCACGTGCAGTCCACATTTGTCACTTAACCTAGCATTCATTTCTCAGTAGACTTTGGGCTGAATACTTAACTTGTGAAGTCTTCTTAAATTAAGCGAAACTATTTTTATTTTTATTTATTTATTTTTTTAAACATCTTTATTGGAGTATAATTGCTTTACAATGGTGTGTTAGTTTCTGCTTTATAACAAAGTGAAGCAGCTATACACATACTTATATCCCCATATCTCCTTCCTCTTGCATCTCCCTCCCACCCTCCCTATCCCACCCCTCTAGGTGGTCACAAAGCACCGAGCTGATCTCCCTGTGCTATGGGCTGCTTCCCACTAGCTATCTATTTTATATTTGGTAGTGTATTTATGTCCATGCCACTCTCTCACTTCATCGCAGCTTACCCTTCCCCCTCCCCGTGTCCTCAAGTCCTTTCTCTATGTCTGCGTCTTTATTCCTGTCCTGCCCCTAGGTTCTTCAGAACCTTTTTTTTCTTTTTTTTTTTAGATTCCATATATATGTGTTAGCATACGGTATTTGTTTTTCTCTCTCTGACTTACTTCACTCTGTATGACAGACTCTAGGTCCATCCACCTCACTACAAATCACTTAATTTCGTTTCTTTCTATGGCTGAGTAATATTCCACGTATATATGTACCACATCTTCTTTATCCATTCATCTGTCGATGGACACTTGGGTTGCTTCCATGTCCTGGCTATTGTAAATACAGCTGCAGTGAGCATTGTGGTACATGACTCTTTTTGAATTATGGTTTTCTCAGGGTGTATGCCCAGTAGTGGGATTGCTGGGTCTATGTTAGTTCTATTTTTAGTTTTTTAAGGAACCTCCATACTGTTCTCCATAGTGGCTGTATCAATTTACATTCCCACCGACAGTGCTAGAGGGTTCCCTTTTCTCCACACCCTCTCCAGCATTTATTGTTTGTAGATTTTTTGATGATGGCCATTCTGACTGGTGTGAGGTGATACCTCATTGTAGTTTAGATATGCATTTCTCTAATAATTAGTGATGTTGAGCATCCTTTCATGTGTTTGTTGGCAATCTGTATGTCTTCTTTGGAGAAATGTCTATTTAGGTCTTCTGTCCATTTTTGGATTGGGTTGTTTGCTTTTTTTGATATTGAGGTGGATGAGCTGCTTGTAACTTTTGGAGGTTAGTCCTTTGTCAGTTGCTTCATTTGCAAATATTTTCTCCCATTCTGAGGGTTGTCATTTCATCTTGTTTATGTTTTCCTTTGCTGTGCAAAAGCTTTTAAGTTTCATTAGGTCCCATTTGTTTATTTTTGTTTTTATTTCCATTTTTCTAGGAGGTGGGTCAAAAAGGATCTTGCTGTGATTTATGTCATAGAATGTTCTGCCTATGTTTTCCTCTAAGAGTTTTATAGTGTCTGGCCTTACATTTAGGTCTTTAATCCATTTTGAGTTCATTTTTGTGTGTGGTGTTAGGGAGTGTTCTAATTTCATTCTTTTACATGTAGCTGTCCAGTTTTCCCAGCACCACTTATGGAAGAGGCTGTCTTTTCTCCATTGTATATTTTTGCTTCCTTTATCAAAAATAAGGTGACCATACGTACATGGGTTTATCTCTGGGCTTTCTATCCTGTTCCATTGATCTATATTTCTGTTTTTGTGCCCATACCATACTGTCTTGATTACTGTAGCTTTGTAGTGTAGTCTGAAGTCCAGGAGCCTGATTCCTCCAGCTCTGTTTTTCTTTCTCCAGATTGCTTGGGCTATTCAGGGTCTTTTGTGTTTCCATACAAATTGTGAAATTTTTTGTTCTGGTTCTGTGAAAAATGTCACTGATAGTTTGATAGGGACTACACTGAATCTGTAGATTGCTCTGGGTAGTATAGTCATTTTCACAATGTTGATTCTTCCAATCCAAGAACATGGTATAGCTCTTCATCTGTTTGTATCATCTTTAATTTCTTTCATCAGTGTCTTATAGTTTTCTGCATACAGGTCTTTTGTCTCCTTAGGTAGGTTTATTCCTAGGTATTTTATTTTATTTTTGTTGCAATGGTAAATGGGAGTTTTTCCTTAATTTCTCTTTCAGATTTTTCATCATTAGTGTATAGGAATGCAAGAGATTTCTGTGCATTAATTTTGTATCCTGCTGCTTTACCAAATTCATTGATTAGCTCTAGTAGTTTTCGGGTAGCATCTTTAGGATTCTCTATGTATAGTATCATGTCATCTGCAAACAGTGACAGCTTTACTTCTTTTCCGATTTGATTCCTTTTATTTCTTTTTCTTCTCTGATTGCTGTGGCTAAAACTTCCAAAACTATGTTGAATAATAGTGGTGAAAGTGGACAACCTTGTCTTGTTCCTGATCTTAGAGGAAATGCTTTCAGTTTTTCACCATTGTGAACGATGTTTGCTGTGGATTTGTCATATATGGCCTTTATTATGTTGAGGTAAGTTTCCTCTATGCCTGCTTTCTGGAGGGTTTTTATCATAAATCGGTGTTGAATTTTGTCGAAAGCTTTTTCTGCATCTACTGAGATGATCATATGGTTTTTCTCTTTCAATTTGTGAATATGGTTTATCACATTGATTGATTTGCGTATATTGAAGAATCCTTGCATTCCTGGGATAAACCCCACTTGATCATGTTGTATGATCCTTTTAATGTGCTGTTGGATTCTGTTTGCTAGTATTTTGTTGAGGATTTTTGCATCTATGGTTCATCAGTGATATTGGCCTGTAGTTTTCTTGGTGACATATTTGTCTGGTTTTGGTATCAGGGTGATGGTGGCCTCGTAGAATGAGTTTGGGAGTGTTCCTCCCTGTGCTATATTTTGGAAGAGTTTGAGAAGGATAGGTGTTAGCTCTTCTCTAAATGTTTGATAGAATTCGCCTGTGAAGCCATCTGGTCCTGGGCTTTTGTTTGCTGGAAGATTTTTAATCACAGTCTTAATTTCAGTGCTTGTGATTGGTCTATTTATATTTTCTATTTCTTCCTGGTTCAGTCTCGGAAGGTTGTGCTTTTCTAAGAATTTGTCCATTTCTTCCAGGTTGTCCATTTTATTGGCATATAGTTGCTTGTAGTAATCTCTCATGATCCTTTTTATTTCTGCAGTGTCAGTTGTTACTTCTCCTTTTTCATTTCTAATTCTATTGATTTGAGTCTTCTCCCTTTTTTTCTTGATGAGTCTGGCTAATGGTTTATCAATTTTTTTTATCTTCTCAAAGACCAGCTTTTAGTTTTATTGATCTTTGCTATTGTTTCCTTCATTTCTTTTTCATTTGTTTCTGCTCTGATCATTATGATTTCTTTCCTTCTGCTAACTTTGGGGTTTTTTTGTTCCTCTTTCTCTAATTGCTTTAGGTGTAAGGTTAGGTTGTTTATTTGTTGACGTATTTCTTGTTTCTTGAGGTAGGATTGTATTGCTATAAACTTCCCTCTTAGAACTGCTTTTGCTGCATCCCATAGGTTTTGGGTTGTCGTGTTTTCATTGTCATTTGTTTCTAGGTATTTTTTGATTTCCTCTTTGATTTCTTCGGTGATCTCTTTTTATTGTAAATTAATTTATTATTTATTTATTATTTATTTCTGGCTGTGTTTGGTCTTCATTTCTGTGCGAGGGCTTTCTCTAGTTGCAGCATGCAGGGGCCACTCTTCATCACAATGTGTGGGCCTCTCACTATCGCGGCCTCTCTTGTTGCAGAACACAGGCTCCAGACGCGCAGGCTCAGTAGTTGTGGCTCACGGGCCTAGTTGCTCCGCGGCATGTGGGATCTTCCAGAGCAGGGCTCGAACCCGTGTCCCCTGCATTGGCAGGCAGATTCTCAACCACTGTGCCACCAGGGAAACCCTTCAGTGATCTCTTGGTTATTTAGTAGTGTGTTGTTTAGCCTACATGTGTTTGTAGTTTTTACAGATTTTTTCCTGTAATTGATATCTAGTCTCATAGCATTGTGTTTGGAAAAGATACTTGATACGATTTCAGTTTTCTTAAATTTACCAAGGCTTGATTTGTGACCCAAGACATGATCTATCCTGGAGAATGTTCCATGAGCACTTGAGAAGAAAGTGTATTCTGTTGTTTTTGGATGGAATGTCCTATAAATATCAATTAAGTCCATCTTGTTTAATGTATCATTTAGAGCTTGTGTTTCCATATTTATTTTCATTTTGGATGATCTGTCCATTGGTGAAAGTGGGGTGTTAAAGTCCCCTGCTATGATTGTGTTACTGTCGATTTCCGCTTTTATGGCTGTTAGCCTTTGCTTTATGTATTGAGGTGCTCCTATGTTGGGTGCATAAATATTTACAATTGTTATCTCTTCTTCTTGGATTGATCCCTTGATCATTATGTAGTGTCTTTCTTTGTCTCTTGTAATAGTCTTTATTTTAAAGTCTATTTTGTCTGATAGGAGAATTGCTACTCCAGCTTTCTTTTGATTTCCATTTGCATGGAATATCTTTTTCCATCCCCTCACTTTCAGTCTGTATGTGTTGCTAGGTCTGAAGTGGGTCTCTTGTAAACAGCATATATGGAGGTCTTGTTTTTGTATCCATTCAGCCAGTCTATGTCTTTTGGTTGGAGCATTTAATCCATTTATGTTTAAGGTAGTTATTGATATGTATGTTCCTATTATCATTTTCTTAATCGTTTTGGGTTTGTTTGGTTTTGAAAAGACCTACAGGTCTTTTCCTTTTCTTGTGTTTCCTGCCTAGAGAAATTCCTTTAGCATTTGTTGTAAAGCTGGTTTGGTGGTGCTGAATTCTCTTAGCTTTTGCTTGTCTGTAAAGGTTTTAATTTCTCCATTGAATCTGACTGAGATCCTTGCTGGGTAGAGTAATCTTGATTGTAGGTTTTTCCCTTTCATCACTTTAAATATGTCCTGCCACTCCCTTCTAGCTTGTAGAGTTTCCACTGAAAGATCAGCTGTTAACCTTATGGGCATTCCCTTGTATTTTATTATTTTTTTTTGTTTTTCCCTTGCTGCTTTAAATATTTTTTCTTTGTATTTAATTTTTGATAGTTTGATTAACATGTGTCTTGGCATGTTTCTCCTTTGTTTTATCCTGTATGGGACTCTCTGGGCTTCCTGGACTTGATTGACTATCTCCTTTCCCATATTAGGGAGGTTTTCAACTATAATCTCTTCAAATATTTTGTTAGTCCCTTTCTTTTTCTCTTCTTCTTCTGGGACCCCTATAATTCGAATGTTGGTGTGTTTAATGTTGTCCCAGAGGTCTCTGAGACTGTCCTCAATTCTTTTCATTCTTTTTTCTTTATTCTGCTCTGTGGTAGTTATTTCCACTATTTTATATTCCACGTCACTTATCCGTTCTTCTGCCTCAGTTATTCTGCTATTGATTCCTTCTAGAGAATTTTTAATTCCATTTTTTGTGTTGTTCATCATTGTTTGTTTGCTCTTTAGTTCTTCTAGGTCCTTGTTAAACGTTTCTTGTATTTTCTCTGTTCTGTTTCCAAGATTTTGGATCGGGCTTCCCTGGTGGCGCAGTGGTTGAGAGTCTGCCTGCCAATGCAGGGGACATGGGTTCGGGCCCTGGTCTGGGAGGATCCCGCATGCCGCGGAGCGGCTGGGCCCGTGAGCCACAGTTGCTGGGCCTGCGCGTCTGGAGCCTGTGCTCCGCAACGGGAGAGGCCGCGATGGTGAGGCCCGCCCATCGCGATGAGGAGTGGCCCCCGCTTGCCGCGGCTGGAGAGGGCCCTCGCACAGAAGCGAAGACCCAACACAGCCATAAATTAATTAATTAATTAATTAATTAAAATAGCTTTACAAAAAAAAAAAAAGCAAAATCATTTAAAAAAAAAAAAAAAAAGATTTTGGATCATCTTTACTATCATTACTCTGAATCCTTTTTCAGGTATGCTGCCTATTTCCTCTTCATTTGTTTGGTCTGGTGGGTTTTTACCTTGCTCCTTCATCTGCTGTGTGTTTCTCTGTCTTCTCATTTTGCTTAACTTACTGTGTTTGGGGTCTCCTTTTCGCAGGCTGTAGGTTCGTAGTTCCCGTTGTTTTTGGTGTCTGCCCCCAGTGGCTAAGGTTGGTTCAGTGGGTTGTGTAGGCTTCCTGGTTTAGGGGACTGGTGCCTGTGTTCTGGTGGATGACACTGGATCTTGTCTTTCTGGTGGTCAGGACCACGTCCGGTGGTGTGTCTTGGGGTGTCTGTGGCCTTATTATGATTTTAGGCAGCCTCTCTGCTAATGGGTGGGGTTGTGTTCCTGTCTTGCTAGTTGTTTGGCATAAGGTGTCCAGCACTGTAGCTTGCTGGTCGTTGAGTGTAGCTGGGTCTTAGCATTGAGATGGAGATCTCTGGAGAGCTTTCACCATTTGATATTATGTGGAGCCGGGAGGTCTCTGGTGGACCAGTGTCCTGAACTTGGCTCTCGTGCCTCAGAGGCACAGGCCTGACACCTGGGGGGAGCACCAAGACCCTGTCAGCCACATAGCTCAGAATAAAAGGGAGAAAACAAAAATGAAAATAAATAAAGTTATTAAAATAAAAAAATTAGGAAAATTATTAAAAATAAAAAATTTTTAAAGTAATAAAAAAAAGAAAAAAAAAAGGAAAGAAAGAAAGAAGAGCAACCAAAGCAAAAAACAAATCCACCAATGGTAACAGGCAATAAAAACTATACTAACAAAAAAACAAAAAAAACAAAAAACAGACAGGCAGAACCCTAAGACAAATGGTAAAAGCAAGGCTATACTGACAAAATCACATAAAGAAGCATACACAAACACACTCACAAAAAGAAAAAGGAAAAAAAATATATATATATATAAAAAAGGAAGAGAGCAACCAAATCAATAAACAAATCTACCAATGATAATAAACTCTAAATACTAAACTAAGATAAACATAAAACCAGAAACAAATTAGATGTGGAAAGCAAACTCTAAGTCTACAGTTGCTGCCAAAACCCACCGCCTCAATTTTGGGATGATTTGGTGTCTATTCAGGTATTCCACAGGTGCAGGGTACATCAAGTTGATTGTGGAGATTTAATCCGCTGCTCCTGAGGCTGCTGGGAGAGATTTCCCTTTCTCTTTTCTGTCCGCACAGCTCCCGGTGTTCAGCTTTGGATTTGGACCCGCCTCTGCGTGTAGGTCGCCTGAGGGCATCTGTTCCCCCTGCGACAGAACGGGGTTAAAGGAGCAGCTGCTTCGGGGGCTCTGGCTCACTCAGGCCGGGGGGAGGGAGCGGTACGGAGGAGGCGGGGCGAGCCTGCGGCGGCGGAGGCCTGCGTGACGTTGCACCAGCCTGAGGCGCGCCGTGCGTTCTCCCGGCAAAGTTGTCCCCAGATCACGGGACCCTGGCGGTGGCGGGCTGCACAGGCTCCCGGGAGGGGCGGTGTGGATAGTGACCTGCGCTCGCACACAGGCTTCTTGGTGGCGGCAGCAGCAGCCTTAGCGTCTCATGCCCGTCTCTGGGGTCCGCGCTGATCGCCGTGGCTCGCGCCCGTCTCTGGAGCTCGTTTATGCGGTGCTCTGAATCCCCCTCCTCGCGCACCCCGAAACAATGGTCTCTTCAAGTAAAACTATTTTTAAAAGGCAGCTGTAGCATTTGGTGATGTTGCTGGTCCAGAGGAGGATTGTAGGAGCCTTCTGTTACTAGAAAGTTGTTGTCTCAGACTTTTAGAGTATTCTAAACACATCACAATTGGATAGACCGGCTCTGAACTTGAAATTCCCATCTGTGTTCTAAAGGTCTAGCTTTTTGCTTTCCTTTTCTGGATGAGGTTAAGAGTGCTTTCATTTTTTCTCCCCCCAGAAGGTTGCAGTCTCTACTTTTGCGAGGGGCAGTACACCTGTGGCAGCCGGCATAGTTGGCAGTGGAACCCTGGCCATTCCATGAGGTTCAAGGTTGGGGGCAGCTTACTTTTCCCGTCAGCTGTGGTTTCCTGTGATGGGTCTCCCCATTGAGGAATGAGAGGTCAAGCAGACTTAAGTCGAGGGTTTATTCCCACTGTCGAGGGCAGTGGTTTCTCCCTGGCCCCTGAGTGGTCCTAAATTCTGTGCAGCTCTGTGGCAGGTGCACACTGCTGCTTTTACGGCAACAGGCAGGAGAGCTAGGTGGGCCCAACAGGCATAAGCACAGCTCTTCAGTTTCAACCCGTAAGGATCATAACTTGCAAAGGCTTCCCATTGAAAGGGGCTCACCTTTGCCTGGTGTTTTCAGGCAGTGCTGAGATAGGGGCTTGAGTTGGGTGGTGAGTTTAGGAAAAACTGGTGATCATGGATTGGCCGATTTCTAGGTTAATCCTATTCCAATGTGACTTAGGTGGCGACCTAGCCTGCCAGCAGGAGGTTTGCTGGAGGAATACTTCCATGTTCCAGCTTCTAAAAGAATTAGGTTGAGAATCCATCTTTAATGTGGGTCAGCGGGAACAGGAATTCCAGAGGCAGAAAAGCCAAACAGGTTGGCACCAATTTCAAAGGTTTTTATCAAGTTTTCTCGATGACCTGATTCAACAGTAGGAAGCATCTCAAGTATAGATACAAAGCCAGAGCCTGTAACAGTTCCCCTGGGTCTGCCGTCCACAGTTAACATACAGATGTTCTCTTATTTGGTACTGGGGCAAAAAGCGCTTGCTGTCTTCTCTCTCTTTGTCGCTTTCAGACGTCGTGCAGACCAGATGAAGGGCACTGTACCTATTGTTCATGACTTTCGTCCATTTTTAGAGCCAACAGCAATGCTCCAGAGTTCAGTGTTCTCCAGACAGCCCCCCAGGAAGGGTGGTCTGCAAGTGCGCGTGTGTTTACACGTGGGTGTGAGTCGTGCAGCCCTGCCTCTCCCACCCCCAGCCATGCGTGCTGTGGAGCAGGGAGCGAGGTGGGCAGGAGGCTCCGTGAGAGTTAATTAAGCTAATTAGTGAGTGTCCTGAAATTACCTTGAGCTTCTGGGGGAAGAGGTCCTGTGTAAACACGGGCCTGGGTTCTCCCAGCTGCTGTGGGAGAGGCCACAGCGTCAAGTTTTGTTTGACTTGGAGACGTGGCCATGGAGCCGAGCAAGGCTCTGTATAAACTGCCACCTTGGCCGCTTTGTCGGGCTTCGTGGCCTGGGTTTATTTGGTCAGTGACTTGAAGTTTGACCTGCCTAAGGGCGTCTGAGAGAGTCGAATGAATCTTCCTGGGTAAAGACTGAAGCGCAGGTAGGGACTGCTGGGGGCTTCGGGCTCCCGTCTTGGGAAACCTGGGTGGTGACCCCAGGTCGCAGCGGCCTGTTGTGTCCGTGGCTCATGAACAAGCCTTTCCCAGTTGTAGGTTTGCTGCTCGTAATATTGACAAGATGGCAAACTGAGTTAGTGTGCTTCTGCCTGGCTTTTTTTGGTAACTCACCAGGAGGAATGTGATATCAGATCTCGCCAGTCTCCTTTTTTGGGCTGCGTGGCTCCAAAACTTTTCCTTCAACCTTTAATTGTGAAAATGTTCAGATGTACACAGAAGTGGAAGGAAAAGTGAATCTGCTGTACCTGTCACTCACTGTGGACGGTTATCAGTACACTTCAATTCTATGTCACCCGTCCCTGTATTTTATATGAAAAATAAATTTCCTAAAATTTAGTTGGTTTATTGCCAGCAAGATTTTAATTAATTTGGCTTGGCTTTTTTTTTTTTTTTTTCATCCTGAGTTGCATTTGTATGTGTGTAAGTTCAGATTTACTTGATGGATTGAAATGTGACCAACAACAGAAATGGTGGTGTGAATTGATTCTGAGATTCTGGCCAAGATACATTTTTAAGAGTGAAGTGATCACATGTGAAGAGTAAACCACAGCCTGGAAGAGCCGGGTGCCCCCCCTCTTGGGACAGCATTGATGGGCTCGAAGGAGATGGTCTGGACCCAGTGGAGGCACTGCCCCTAGACCACGGCAAGAGGGGGCCTTGCCCTGTACCTCTCACCAGAATGAGGAGTCGGGCCAAGAGGCCATGTCCCCTGCCCCTCTCCCTGACCGCCCCTGGACCCCAGTCCAGGTACACAGGATCCTGGAATCTCCTGCATAAGTGGTGCCCAGCCTGCATCCAGCCTGCTTGGGTCTCCTCCCAGGGCCCCCGACAGACTGTGCAGTGGGTGAGTCTACCCAGGTCTGGAGGAGGGGTGTAGCAAGGGTGCAGGGTGTGAGTGGGAGTGGACACACACTTGCTGGTGTGTCCTCAGGTGTGTGCATGAGGCCCCTGCAAGGTGGTATGAAGCCCAGAGGGGGCTGGGGTCGGTGGAAAGAAAAGGGGGCCAGGCTGGGGCCGGCTCTCCCTACTGGGCACATTCTGGACCTGGCCTTCCAGTTGGTCCCGGGGGTGTCCTTCTCAAGCCAAAAGGATAAAACGTATTTTACTTAACAGTTTGTGAGCTTGATTGAAACCTTACAAATAGTTCCACACAGGGGGTGCAGGGCTCCGATGGTACCTGGCTCAGACCCTGTAGGTGTCAGGCCAGGTGTGCCTAGATCTTAATCTGGGGCGTTCCTTGGGCACCCAGGTACCCCTTTGTGATTTGTGACTGCTCAGCTTCTGTTGATGGACGGTGTCACCTTTTCACCTGAGGATGGTGTTTTTTCCCCACTCAAAGTGTCCTTAAAGCCCTGGCAAACTGCCCCAGGCTCAGACCTGGGAATTAGATTGGGGTCCCTATTATTAGGGGGTGTGTGGTGGCCAGCCCATCTCCAGGGGAAAATCAAATCAGGCTGGCAAAGGTGCGTGCACCCAAGTAAGCTGAGGGCTTGAAAGCGAGGCCCCAGCGCTGCGCTGGCATCTCCAGGCTGGAGTTACAGTGGGCGCTTTGCTAGATGGCGGATTCTCAGCGAAAGTCAACACAAAACAGCCCAGTTACAGGCATTTCCTGTTTCAAGGACTTGCTGGAAGGAGACCTGGGACCCTGTTATGTAAATGTAAGTCATTATTGAGGACAGTTTAATGAAACCCTTAAAGACATGCCCGTCCTTGATCCAGTATTCTGTGGGTAGCCTATCTCGGGAAATACACACATGAACTCATTTTGCTTCAGGGATATGTATTGCAAAGTGTTTTGAATCTTCAGCTGGTCAAGTAAACTTTGGTTCACTTGATAATAATAGCTAACACTTACGGACTGCTTACCATGTACCAGGCGCTGTTTGTGGTTTATACGTATTGACTTATTCAGTCCTCACAAAGAGGCAGGTCCTAATAATCTCCAGTTACACTTGGAGAAACTGAGGCACAGGGAAGTGTAAGAACTTGCATGAGGTTCTGTTTCTAGTTAGTGGCCGAGCTGTGATTTGAGCGAGCCCAGGAGGCTCCAGAGAGCGGCATGTTTGCTAAAATCCCATGCTCAGAAAAAAAGAAATTTCAGCATGTGTATGAAAAACACTAGCAGTGTCCTGTTGTCTCTCTGCTTATCTTGGGTTTCAAAACACACGTGTAGTCAGTGAAGAGGAGGGCTGCTGGTGCGTGTAAGCATCACACAGCATCCCGACTGTGACTGGCTTTCCATCTGACACTTTTATAGAGGGGTGTTCAGACTTGGGGAAGCAGTCACCCACGTTCTGAGCAGCGCGTGTGATATTACAAAGGCGAGATCTTCAAGAGAAGTGTGTGGGCTCCAGTCCTGTGTTCTAGCAGAGCTGAGGCTTGTGCCGGGTCTCGTCCTTCTGAGTGGATGTCCCGACACCTAGAACAGAGCCTGGTTAGGACTCAAGGCTCTGAAGGAAGTGCTGGGTTTCTCGGTGTAGAGGTGGCAGTGGACTCCAGACTCCCCAAGGACGTGCATCTCAACGTGAGGACAGTCAAACAGGTAACACGTTGGTGCCGTCCTGAACCTCTCCTCGATTTTGAGTGGGGAAAGGTTCCTGAGTGAGTGTGCTGGGCGCCCTGCACACTTGCTGTCCTCTGTTCTGGGGCCCTGAGGACGGCTCTGCCACGTGGGTGGATAGACTGCTTTGCACCCAAGGTGGGCACTGGGCACCTGTTGTGGAGCACAGGGCCCCGTCCAGGAAGGCTGGATGCATCTGGCCGGGTGCTGGGGGGCAGCAGTCTGAACTCGGGGCATATGAAGCTGGAGGGTTGCCATTTGCTTATATAGCTTCTTGGTTCAGAAAATGACTCCGGGTGGGAGGGAGGATTCACTCTGAGCATATTAGCTGTGGAGGGCGGGCAGAGCAGCTCCTTCTGGTGGCCCAGTTCATGGGAGCAATTCCAAAGTACAAATGCAAAAGTCTGAACTTAATTTTAAGGCAGTTTTTTGAGGATATGGGTCTCTCCCGGAGAGGCTTCTGTAACATCACGGGAGCTGGTGCTTAATTCTGTTCCTGCCTCTGTGCCCATTTCCGCCCCTCCCCCTCCCCTCCCCAGGCTGCTGGGGCGTGATGGGGCCATCCCCCCTGCCCCACCTGCTGGACCCTTGTGCTCTACTCTCAGACTCTTTCGTGTGTGTTTCACTGAAATCATATCCTCCCTGAGAACAGGGCATCGTCTTCTGCCACTTCTGCTCTTTGACAAGGTCTGACGTGATGCTCAGGGCAAAACAGGTGGTAAGAAAGGAAGAGGGACTTTTCCTATGCCCTTTAAAACACTGTGAGGTCTCACGGAGAATTTGGGCTACCAAATGCTCTCCCAGTTACCGTGTTGATGTGGGATTTGGGGGTGGGCTAGGGAGAGGGCAAGGTGTTCAGGACTGATGCTCAGACCCAGCGGAGGACTGGGATGGTCCAGTCACCCATCAAGAGCTAGGAAAGTGGCCAGATTTAAGGTGAGCACAATGTACAGCTTATCTCCGATGGCCGGCTGCCTTTTTGTATTCAACTTGTACTGACATTCCTGACAGGTGGTAGTAATCTCTGCTCAGAAAAAGCAAACTCCTTTCCTCAGACCTGAATTTTAACCCTGATGCCTTAAGCTATTCCTTATCTGGGGGAATTGAGTTAATTCCCCCAGGCTTCGAATCCTAATCTGAAAACTAATGCATGACAACCTATTCTGGCTTCCCTACTCTCAGATTCCATGTGTCTTTAAAAAAACAAAACAAAACAAAACCTTACACACTAAGCATAAGCAAATAAGCCACACCCCTACTTTACACACCTAGTTAAAATTATAAACTACCCAGAAATTTGAATCTTAGGAGAAATGACCTGGCAAAGTAAAATCTAAGATGGCTCAGATCTAAGTCTGAGCTAAACCTAGGAATCTGATGCTATACATTTTTTATTGGAGACTTATGAATTAATTAAAATGCATGAAATTCTCTCTCTTGATTCTGCCCCTTTCCTGTAACCAGCAAAAACAATTTTTAAGCCATAACAATTTAAGCTTAAATTAGGAACATACGGTATTTATTAAACTAACCTATGCTAATTGAGTAGCTCTTTTAGCAGATTCTTATTAATATCCACTGGCATTCTGAAAATCATACCTTTCCTCATATTGAATAACTTTTTTTTAACAATCTGGACTGGAGTGGGGCAAGTTGTGTGTCTGGGGATGGGTGGGCTTGTTTGTCTGTGTTTATTGCCTGTACATGGCATGGACTTAGCTTCACCGTGAATCTTATCCGTGGCTGATAAATGTTGTATGTTGGAAAAACTCTCTAAGCAGAGATAGTCCTCTGCCGCCCCTGCTTCCCAGCCAAGCAGAGCTGAGGTCAGGCAGAGCCGAGCTGGGTCCTGCTGGCAGAGAGGAGTGATGGGGGGCTATCAGTTGCAGCAGCAGGGCACACGCTCTGGCTTAACAGAACAGTGACACTCGTCTCACGGCCTGTTTCAACAGTGGACTTTTGTTTTTATTTAAATGGTGCGGATAGAGAAAGGAATATTGGAAAACGAGGGCTGGAAGTAACTTGCCACCCACCCAGCCCTGAGCCAGGCCCTCATAACAATGTCCATCTGCCTAGTGGCACCTGCTTCTCTTTTCACTGGGACCACTAGGAGGGGAGGAGCCCGTGGACCAGGGAGGAGGAGCCTGTGGACCAGGAGGGGAGGAGCCTGTGGACCAGGAGGGGAGGAGCCCATGGACCAGGGAGGAGGAGCCTGTGGACCAGGAGGGGAGGAGCCTGTGGACCAGGAGGGGAGGAGCCTGTGGACCAGGGAGGAGGAGCCTGTAGACCAGGAGGGGAGGAGCCTGTGGACCAGGGAGGAGGAGCCTGTGGACCAGGAGGGGAGGAGCCTGTGGACCAGGGAGGAGGAGCCTGTGGACCAGGAGGGGAGGAGCCTGTGGACCAGGAGGGGAGGAGCCTGTGGACCAGGGAGGAGGAGCCTGTGGACCAGGAGGGGAGGAGCCTGTGGACCAGGACCCCGTGCTGCTGGACGAGGCGGCAAGAGCCATGGGCAGAGCACGTCTGTGGCAGTAACACAAGAGGGCCAGCAGCAGAGCTGCAGGAATGGAATTCCGTGTTGACACTGTAGGTCTCTGGAGTGGACAAACAGAATCTTAAACCTCCCATTTCTAAGGGCTACTTTCTGCTTTCTCCAGACACACAGTGCTTGGAGTGAGGACTCAGAGAGTTCGTCTGATGGTATAAACTGATTTTAACCAGAAGTAACAGAACTTCATTGCTATTATTCTGTAAGTTTTGTTGACAGGGAAAGAGGTATGATGTCCATTAGGATGTTAAAAATATTGACATTTGCAAAGACCCTAGGAGTCTGGGATGGGAACACAGGGGAAGGTCCAGGCCTCCGTGCCAGGTTCTGGGGTGAGGTGGTGGGGTGGGAGGGGTGGGTGAGGCGGGCTGAATTCCTGTTCCCTCCCAAGCTCCCCTGCTTTCCAAGCTGTGACTGTGGGTCTGAATCTGTCCAGAGAGAACGCTTTTTTTTTTTTTTTAATTAATTAATTAATTTATTTATTTTTGGCTGTGTTGGGTCTTCGTTTCTGTGCGAGGGCTTTCTCTAGTTGCAGCAAGCGGGGGCCACTCTTCATCGCGGTGCGTGGGCCTCTCACTGTCGCGGCCTCTCTTGTTGTGGAGCACAGGCTCCAGACGCGCAGGCTCAGTAGTTGTGGCTCACGGGCCCAGTTGCTCCGCGGCATGTGGGATCTTCCCAGACCAGGGCTCGAACCTGTGTCCCCTGCATTGGCAGGCAGATTCTCAACCACTGCGCCACCAGGGAAGCCCCAGAGGGGACGCTTTTTGCTAATTCACAAAAAGGCACCATACCAGCTGGAGACCACCCTGGAAAAGGTGGACAGGTCATGGCCTTTTCTAACTCGTGTGGTACTGGTAAAATTTTAGTCCAGCCACAGAACTGGAACAAATGACCTAAGACACATATATGGAGTGAGAAATTGTAATGAAATACCACTGCCTGCACACGGATGGCTCCAGACTTCAGGGGTTTCTAGGTGTGTGTCTGACTTCAGCAGCGCTCCCCCTTTAGGTTTCTGGGTCAGTTTGCTGTTAGGAAAATTAGGTTACTGAGAGCTTATCAGAATTTTGTCTTACAAGAGAAAATAGACCTGGAACGAAAACTTGAGGAGCGATCCTGTGAGGAAAGTTTGCGAGCTGTAGAGGATGAACTTTGTGACTTCAGTTTGGTCCCTACCTTTCTCCTGGGTCTTGTAGGAAAGTCGTCACATTTGTGGCTTCTGTCTTCCCCTCTCCTGAACACTCTCAGGTCTTTGGGTGCGGATGATAAGATTGTGCACTTGGGAAATCCAGGAGACAGTCCCTGAAGTCTCTGTGAGTGCAGCGATATCACGTCTGGCACTTGTGTGGCAACCCTCCAGGAGACAGACAGATGGACTCATGTGCACACACACAGTGGGGACACAACAGGTGAAATAAGATTGGGAAAATGTTGATGCCTGTTGGAGCTGGGTGATAGGCAGGTGATAGTTCATGAGACGTAGTGAATTAATAACCTGGCTGCTTTTCAAGCTCAACAGATGAAAATCGGTAGTTTTCTCATATACCATCATTAGTCAATTGGAGTATGTAATAGGAAAAACAGATTCCACTCGCAGTAACAACAGTTTCTGGGAATAAATATAATAAAATATGTAAAGCTATAAAACTTTATGGACGCACTGAATAAGTGGAAAGGTACAGCATATTCTTGGGAAAGGAACATCAACATTGTAAAAATGTTCTTAATAAATCTGTAAATGCAAGTACCTACGAGTAAAATGCAATCAACAGGAGTGTTTGGGTTTTTAAAATAAATTTATTTATTTATTTTCTTTTTGGCTGCGTTGGGTCTTTGTCGCTGCACGCGGGCTTTCTCTAGTTGTGGCGAGCGGGGGCTACTCTTTGTTGCGGTGCGCGGGCTTCTCATTGCGGTGGCTTCTCGTTGCGGAGCACAGACTCTAGGCGCGCGGGCTTCCGTAGTCGTGGCACGTGGGCTCTAGAGCACAGGCTCAGTAGTCGTGGCACGTGGGCTCAGTAGTTGTGGCTTGCGGGCTCTAGAGCACAGGCTCAGTAGTTGTGGCACGTGGGCTCAGTAGTTGTGGCTCATGGGCTCTAGAGCACAGGTTCAGTAGTTGTGGCACGTGGGCTCAGTAGTTGTGGCTCTAGAGCGTAGGCTCAGTAGTTGTGGTGCACGGGCTTAGTTGCTCCGTGGCATGTGGGATCTTCCTGGACCAGGGCTCGAACCTGTGTCCCCTTCATTGGCAGGCGGATTCTTAACCACTGCGCCACCAGGGAAGTCCCCACAGGAGTTTGATATAAAGCGTAACAGGCTGACTTTAAAGTATATCTGGGACTCCCCCCCCCCCACCCACCACTTAAACTTATGCTCATCTTAATCCTCCCGTTCTGAGTAATGGCAGCCCCCCGTGGGTGGGCCAGTTGCTCGGACAGAACCTGTGAGTCACCCAGATCCCTATCTTCTCCTCAATTCCGTCCAATCCACCAGGACGTCCTGACCACTCTACCTCCAACATATGTCTGAATCCACCGGTCCCCCTGTTGCAATTGCTACGGCACTAGTCCAGCCACTACTTCTCTCCCTTGGACCACACGCCACCTCCTAAGTGGCCTCTTGGCTGCCACTCCCGGGCCGTCCCCTTGACCCCAGACAGCGGCCTGACCGAGCCTGCACAGCCTGTGTCCTCTGCTCTGGCTCTTTCTCCAGCCTGTCTCCCCCCATTTCCCGGGCTCACTCTTCTTGAGTGACCCTGACCGGCTCCTGCCTCAGCACCTCTGCCCTGGCTGTGCCCTCTGCCCGCAGTGCTCTTCCCAGACCTCTATCTGGCCACCTTGTCCTCGTTCAGGCCTAACTCGGTGACTTTGGCGAGACGTTCCTGACCACCCTTAGCCAAACCAGCCCACGGCCTCCACGCCTCAACTGTCTCTGTTCCCTCACCTGTTTTCTTGTCTCTGTAGCACGTGTCACTGAAATTACCTTATTTATTTGCTTGCAACATCTGTTGGGTCTTGAGAATGCCAGCTCCTTGGGAGCAGGATGTTGTAGGTTGCACTGTCCACCCTAAAAAGATATGTTCAAGTCCTAACCCCTCTAACTGAAGGTCACCTTACTTGGAAATAGGGTCTTTGTCGCCATAATTAAGGTATGAATTAAGATGAGGTCATCCTGAAGTAGGGTGGGCCCTTAATCCTGTAGGACTGGTGTCCTTGTAAGAAGAGGAGACACAGAGACAGGTACTCACAGAGGGGAGAATGTCATGTGAAGACACACACACACAGAGGGGAGATGGCCACGTGAAGACAGGCGGAGATGGAAGTGATGCTGCCACCAGCCAAGGAAGGCCTGGGGCTCCCAGAAGCGCGAACAGGCGGGAAGGATCCTCCCTGGCCCTGCCCCCAGCTGGATTTTGCAGTTGATTAATCAAGTGCAAGTTGCTTTAATTCTCCAGCTTGTGGTGTTTTGTTCGGCAGCCCCAAGAAACTAATAAGTTGGGGGGGGGGTGTTCTCAACACTGTCTGACGTGAGGAGAAGCTCAGGAAACACTGCCAAATGATGAAGAAATGGCCAAAATAGCCAAGAAGATTTTGAAAAAGATCAGGACAGGCTTGATCTACCAGACAGTAAATCATACTATAAAGCTTTAACAATGATTTAATAGGCAAAAATCAATAGACTAGAGGAGAGGGCTCAAAACAGACTCATGTAAATAGAGTAATTTAGTTTATTATTAAGGTAACAATTTAAATCATTGGGGGAAAAGGTGGATGCTCAGTAAATGGTGTTTGTGCAACTTGGCACTTCCTTTGTTCAGCCAGATATTTCAGAGCAGGTCCCCCGTGGCTGTCTGGTCAGAAAGGAGAAGGGCTTGCCCCACAGGTCAATGCTGGGCGGTTCCTCTTCCAGGGAGTGAGTGGTCTTTGCCGCAGTTCACGCAGGTGACTGTTCACACAGCTGTCTGTCACTAGCTAGCTTCTCGCCAGCTTACAGCCTTGTGCCTGCAGGAGCTAGGATCCCTTATAAAACCCCCATAGGTATGGTTTCCGGGGTTCACAAAGGGGCATGCTCAGCTACAAAAGTTGTCGCACTTAAGGAAGCCCCAAACCTGGTGTCCCCATTGGGGCTTCCTCATTCATGAAGTTCATTTTGACCATAAGCAGTGTTATCTGGTTTATCTGGTGGTTTATGTTTTACCTTTATGGGTTCCCAGGGAACCAGAGCTGGAGAGTCAGAAAAAGGATTTGTTAAGCCCATGTGGACACGAATTAAGTTAGAGCCCTACATTAAATCATATAGAAATTCCAGAGGTACTTAAGAGTTAAATGTAAAGAAATCCCACTTTTAAAGTTTTAGGAAAAAACATAGGAGAAGCTTCCACAGTGTAATGGTACAGAAAGCCCTTCTAAGCAAAGCATAAAACTCAGAAGTCATAAAGGAAAAAATAACCTGAGAGATTTAAGAACTGTTTTTTATTGAAGTATAACATATACAGAGAAATGAACAAATCCTAAGTGGACAGTTCTGTGAATTTTCACGAAGTGAACATGTATAACCAGCGTGAAGATCTGGAAACAGTGTTGGTGGCACCCCAGGGCCCCCTGCTCCTCCTTTACCCCGTGTCAGACTGATAGATTTGACTACAGAAACATTTTAAACTCTGGGATATCAAAAGACACCATAAATACAGTTAAAAGACAAGCAGCAGGCTGGAAGGGAACTATGTACAGCCCTTTGCAACATATACAGGGACAAATACAGGACTGGTGATCATCGTATGCTATAAAAACACGCCTACAGATCACGAAGAAGAAGGACCAACCATTCAACAGAAAAATTGGCAAAAGCCATACTTAGTAATTCTCGAGAGGAAAAATACAAATGGCCCAGGCAGTGGAGCCAACACTACCAGCTCTGCTGAGCGCCGTCATCCGTGTTAGACGGATGAGTGCTTTTCTCTCTCTTGCTCCGCTTCTCTTGCCTTCTCCCTCCTGAGATTCAGTGGAAGCCCCGGGTGACAGATAATGTACTTCCTCAGGATCACCCCTCCCCCCTGGCCTGCAGCTGTGCCCTCATACCTGTCCGTCCCCTTAGGCTCACCCCTCTCCCAGCAGATGTTTGGTTCTCATGACTGGCTCCCCAGGTCAGCCCCGTGGGCTCCCAGACAAGCCCAGATTTAACTTGTCCTCTGGGGACACACCTGCCCAGGTTCCAGCCCAGCTCAGTGCTGGGAACGTCAGGGCAGGGCTCAGGTGCTTGGGACATGAACAACAGCTGTGGCAGGGCCAGGAGTGGCAGGAAGTAGGACAGGGCCGCCATGGCCAGAGGTTGGGGCTGGTGAGAGGTGTGGCACCTGTCAAAAAAAGCCAGGGTTGGGGAGGACAGAATTGGCTCCCTGGAAGGAGTGTGGGACAGGCTTCAGAGGCATTCTGTAAAGGCAAACTTCCCCAGAGCGGGGCTCCCCAAACGAAAGGATTTTGTGACAGGTGACTGGGGGAGTCTGGACACGGTGACGCCTTGGAGAGGTCCAGCGTGAGTTAGCATATGAAAGATGGCCAGGCCCTGCAGTAAATCCACCTACTGAGACAGCCCTGCCTTCCCCAGACACCTTTGACCTTTAGTTCACAGAACATACACCAACACCTGATGGTGACCAGTGTCCCTAGGGTACACTTGGGGAATCCCTGCTGTGAAGGGATGAAGATTCTAAGGCCAGGTTCTGAGCCAGCCACAGGCTTCTCTGTTTGCGAGACTAGAGCTAATTCCAGGTGCAGAAAGCCTTTGGCTGGAGGGTAATTTGGAGGAGGCAGTTTCCAAATCAACAAAACAGTGTAACTAGGTTCATTTGAGAAGGTTTCTCCCGCCCTTTTGTTAAAAAAAACAAAGAAACTGTGACCGTTTCCCGTTGATGTTGGGTGGGGCCTCTGTGAGTAAGCAGGTGTGTTTAGTTTATAGACATATATGGAGAAAGAGGCCACACCTGTCACAAACTACACCCCTAGATATTACCTACGTGTGGGGTATCGGTAATAAAGCGATAATAACGTGTCTGCGCTGAGCTGAACTTCCCTCGTCTTCCCTGGACCTGTGTGCTCCCAAGTTTGTCAGAGGTCCCCAAAGAGCATGGCTGCAGTGCTGTGACAGTTTCTGAGCATCTAACACAGGTGAACAAACTGCTCTGTCAGATCCCTAATGAATCTGACCGAACAAAAAAATTTTTAAACCAGAGAAGCCTAGGAAATGAATTATCGACTGTTGTCTGGATTCTGGATTAAAATATAGAGTAGTAATCGACCTTGGGGAGATTGATCAACTCTCACCCCAGCCTCCTGGAACTGTGTCCCGACCTCACCTTCATGCATCCCCCCAAACCCGGCGGCCTTGCTGGAGGCGGGGTCATTGTCTGTGTTCCTCACCGCTGCTCCCCCGCAGGTCCCTATCCCTCCCTGGAAGACTGCCTGCCTCTCGGCCAGGCTCCCATTCATGGAGGGCTGGGCTCCTGGCTCGCCCAGCTCTTCCGCCACCTCTCCTGTCCCATCCTTGGTATGGTCGTGCCCATTAGCTGCTCTCACCTCCTCACTGCCAAGTCTTTCCTTCCATCCCCCTTCACGCCGCTGGCCTTCTCATCACCAGTCATTATACCGCCCTGGAAGTTCAGCATCAAGCGTCCTCTCTGCTACCTTCTGCCCTCCTAACCCGCGCAGGACCCCTACTCAGACCTTGAGTCTGCGGCCCCCGAACTTTCCCAGCACCTTCCCTGCCCTCACATCCTCTCTTGCCTCCTTGTCCTACTTCAGTTCCCATCCATGCTGATGATTCCTCTTGCACACGCTCTCCCCTCTTTCAACCACTCTCTCCTTCACACTTGCCAGGCAAAACCCCTGGCCCTGCGTTAGTCCTCTCCCCCCACTGCGTGCACACCCTCATGTTGCTGGACGCAGCTGGAGAAAAACCCGACCACACTGATTTGTCTGTCACAGCTTCCTAAGGGTTTCCAGTGCTGGTCCGGTCGCCTCGTTGCATTTGCCTAGCCAGGTTTCTCTTCCGCCCTCCGGGATGACTGTTTCTCATCTCAGGCCTTCAACACCTTGTCCCTCTCCGCTAATGATTTCACTCCCTGTTTCACTGAGAGAATGCAAGTAATTAAAGCAGAACTCTGACAGACCCCATCACCTCCCCTGCCTGCCCCGTGCCAGTGGCACCGCCTCCCTCCGTTAGGGCACGTGACCTCTGAGCTCCTGTTCTTCCTCCTTTGCACTGGTCCTGTCCCCTCTCACCTCTGAAGACTCTGCTCCCCGCGTCCTCCCTTCCCTTCCTAGCTGGATGCTTCCCACCGTTGCACCAACAGACGGTTCATGTTTAGAAACACCCTCTCTCGACCCCAACCCCCCGCCTCCTTTCTCTGTTCCGTTCCCCCATGTGAAGGTGCTGTCTCCGCTCTCCCTCCTCCTACTCTCCGTGACACAGTTTCAGGCAGGCTCTGGTGCTCGCCCGTTGGTACTCTGAAGCCCTTCGTCAGGGTCACCAGAGATGGCTGCCTGGCCGGACCCCACGCAGGCCTGCCCGTCGCATCACGCAGGTGATCACACCTGCTTCCTGAAGGATGCTTCTCCTGCTGGTCGTGTCCCTGCCTCGCTGCTGCTCCCCCAGTGCCTGGAGCAGCACCTGGCACACAGTAGGCATCTAGCATCCTTGTTGAGTGATGGGGTTGAAGTGGGAAAGGGTGTGACTTTCCCCTTCTCTCCCCCTCCCTCCCTGCACCTCGTGTAGCATTAGAAGGTGTATATGGATCACGTGACATGGTTTCTAAAGGTAAGGGTGTGTGTGTGTGTGTGTGTGTGTGTGTGTGTGTGTGTACATGCATGGAAACAGGGCTTCTCGGTGAGGGACGAGGCACTCCAGTGGGGTTGTAGCAGGGCTGGGAGGGGCACTCAGGTAGAGTAAGGAAGTACTTCTTCCTGAGTAAGGAAGAAAAGAGGGGAAAATACTCAGGAACTGGCTTGGCTGGTCAGTTAGAGAAGAAACTGGGAAAGTAGCTGTGAGTGGAACCTGCAGCACCCGGCCCAGGCCTTGGGTCTAATTTGTTAGTCAAGGGAAGCACACGGAAGGGTTTGCTATAGGAGGGAGTGGCACGTCGGGACTTGCCCCGGGGGGGAGTCACTTGTGGGGACCGGGGAGGGGGACAGAAGGCCCAGCAGTGAAGTCTGTGGTCAGCCCGTGAACTCTGCCCTGAAGGATCTACCTCTCCCCCATGTCTAAAGATAGCTTGCACGCATTTGTGGAAAAGGGGGTAATAGATGCTCATTCTTGTTCTCTGTTGGGTGGGAGGCCCTGCAGGTGCCCTGACCCAGCCCATGCTGCCGGCGTAAGCACTGCTGACCAGGACTTCTGCCGCCCCCGTCGCCTGGCTCCATCAGAAGCCTAGTCAGCACTGTGTCAGTATTTTTTTAAAGGCCCGGATCCCTTCTTTTTAGGGAAAAAAAGACTCAACTCTAAAGGCTCAGTGTCCAGCCCAGCGCTCAAGTCCTCTTGTCCGAGGAGCCGGCCTCCTCTTCCAGGCTGGTCACCTCAGCCGCTGCTGACCTTGGTGCAGGGAGGGGAGTTTATCCAGCTGCTTCTCCAGCTGTGGCCACAGGAGACCATACATTGTCCTCTTACTTCCTCTGGCTGGGTGGCGCACATATGCACAGCTTTGCTGGGAGACAGTGCTTCTGCTTAGGTCGTGTTTTTGGGGTGCACTCCCCAACCTGCCCTTCACGTGGCTTGGACTTTTGGGAGAGGGAGAGGTGGTGGGGAGAGCAGGAAGGTTTCTTAGCGGGGCTGGTGTGTCTGCCCAGTTGGCTTTTGTCTGGGCTCTCAAGCTTCTGTTTCAGGCTGGTGTTTTGATTTCCACGTTGCTTAGCAACCCTCCAGCAGCCTCCATCCACCCGCCTGCCTGCCCGAGGAAAACCATTGTCTTTCTGGAGAGCTGCTTTAGCTCTCAACTGATAACTCTGGAAGGAACAGCCACAAGCCAGTCTGAGCTGAGCTCAGAATTAGCACATGAAGAAGTCGTTGACCTTGATCTTGATGATTCTGTCCTTTTGAGACCATGAAATAGAAGAAGCTGGTGTAACGTTGGGCACAAGAACGCAGCCACAAATGGTACCTCAGTCTTGGGCCGTCTGCGTTGTTAAATTGACCTACTTATTTTTCTGACCTGTGGGCTGGGCTTTGATGGAATTTCCTTAAGGTGTGTTACTGTGGAAAATATTATGGAAGAAAGAAGCACGCATGGTTGGTTTGATTACTGATCCAGACTGCTGGCCTGCTGACCAGGA
The DNA here is from genome assembly GCF_965194825.1 of Balaenoptera physalus. Lineage (NCBI taxonomy): Eukaryota > Metazoa > Chordata > Mammalia > Artiodactyla > Balaenopteridae > Balaenoptera > Balaenoptera physalus. The sequence continues at coordinate 9,498,999 of NC_138888.1, read as the reverse complement.
ACACGGCCTGCTTGGCCTGGAGTAGAGCAGACTCTCGCTACAGCCTGTGGCTCCCACAAGACCTGCCACGGCCCCAGCTCTGTCTGATGACAGAGGTCTGTCCTGAGAACCAGAATCCCGGGCCAGCTTTGCTCTGCTTTGGGGCAAGCCCTGTTCCCCCTGCAGTGGAGCCCTTTCTCTTCCACTCCCCTTGGCCCACTGGACCCGGGGGTGGGATGCGTGTCCCCCCAGGCTCCTCTTTGCCACCTCCAGGCCATCCTCCTTCCCTCCACCATAAAAGTAGTCAACGAGGAATATCATGTCCAGCGCCCACCAGGAGGTCTTCCTAGGCCCATCTAAGCATCCAAACTGTCAGCGCCCCACTTGGCATCCAGGACAGGAACTAGAGCTCGCTGGCGGGGCTGCACGGAGCCTTCTTCTCTGGAGTCATCTCACAGCAGCCCTGTAAGGTCACTCACGGGGTGTGGGCGCTAGGGAGGTGTGGATGCCAGGGCAGCGTGGGTACCAGGGCGGTGTGGGTACCTGGGCTGTCTTGCTGAGAAGTCTCACGCCCCGATAGGATCCAGTGTCGGTGGTCAGCTGAGCTTCCAGGTTCCCTCAAAGCACAGCTCCACCCAAGGGTCCCTGTGGCCTCATCGTTGTTCTGGTCGCCTGTGGTTCCTCCCGGTCCAATGCCTGCTACCAGACAGGTCTATTTTTATCATAAGCCATCTCGTCTAGTATTGTAGACAAGGTTTATCAGGTCACCAGGGAAACAGGACTTGGAGGTTAATCTAGGGTCGAACTCTCTTGCAGGCTCTGTTGAGCCTTTGTCCATGCACACCAAGGAACCACGTTGCCCCCTGGCCCTGTTTGAAATCGCCTGGTTCCTTGACGATTTTACCTTCTTCTCTGTCGACCCAGACACTCCATCCGCCCTCTGTGTCAGACGTACCACTTTTCATCTTCCACCTTCATCTTTCTAGCTCATCTCTCACTTCCCCAATTCCAACCACCTTGACCCCGCTGGGACTGCGGTCCCGTGAACCTGCCACCTCTTTTAAAATTTTTTTTACATATACATGCATTCTTTTTCATATTCTTTTCCATTATGGTTTATCATAGGATATCGAATATAGTTCCCTGTGCTATACAGTAGGACCTTGTTGTTTAACCATTCTCTATATAATAGTTGGCATCTGCTAACCCCAAACTCCCAATCCACCATCCATGTTACTGAAAATGACATTATTTCATTCTTTTTTATGGCTGAGTAGTATTCCATTTGTGTGTGTGTGTGTGTGTGTGTGTGTGTGTGTGTGTGTGTGTGTACCACATCTTTATCCACTCATCTGTCGATGGACATTTAGGTTGCTTCCATGTCCTGGCTATCGCGAACAGTGCTGCTATGAACATTGGGGTGCGTGTATCTTTTCAAATTAGGGTTTTGTCTGGATATACGCCCAGGAGTGGGATCACTGGATCATATGGTAGTTCTATTTTTAGCCTTTTGAGGAACCGCCACACTGTTTTCCATAGTGGCTGCACCAACTTACATTCCCATCAACAGTGCAGGAGGTGAACCTGCCACCTCTTCCAGTCGCTTCCCGACCCCCATGCCTCTCCTCCCTCTGCACCCCTTCACACACCACCCCTGCCCCTCTCCTCCCACCCCTGCCCCTCTCTTGCTCGCTACTACTCACCTGGTAAACCACTGGGTAGGTCCTCCTCTCCTCGCCTGTACCTGCCTCTGTGTGGCTGGAAGTTTCTGGAGGCAACCCACCACCACACCGACGGGTCTCATTGCCCCTTCAGGGTCCCCAGGCCCTTCAGTGATGCTCCTGTATCCCCTTCCCCCTCCCGCCTCCCCAGGCAGCTCCTCCACACCTCCCCCTGCAGCTCTGCCTCACCTCCGCCTCCTCGCTTCGAGCTGACGGGTTGCTTCTCATTTCACTGAGAAAACTGAAGCAACGAGGAGAGAATTTCCACCCACTGCCTGCGCCGTGGCCACCCACCCACCATATCTGTCCCTGTGTCCTCCTCCTCTCCTGTTGCGTGGATGGACTCTGTGTTAAGGCAGCCCCCATTCACACGTCGGGTCCATGACCCAGTCCAGGGCACTGCTGGCGGGTCCCCTCTCTCTCCTACTCCAGCAGTTTTTACCTCCCTTGGATCAGTTCTACCAGCGTGCAAACCTTAGGGAAATCTTTAGACCCCACTTCCCGCTCTACAGCCTCCCATTTGTACACACACACACACACACACACACACACACACACACACACACACACACGAGTTCCTCAAGGAATTGTCTCTACTCACGGTCTCTGTTTTTTCTCTTCCTCTCCATTCAGGATTTTGTCCCTCAACTTTCTGGAAACTGCCCTTTCCTGGCTCACCTGTGTGTACGTGGAGTGATGAATGCTCAGTCCTGGTGGGACGAGACTCAGGGCAGCATCCAAGCTCACTGACCCTTCGTGCCTCCTGTCAGCACTCTCCTCCGGGCTCCTGACACCAACCTCACTGACCCTTTGTGCCTCCTGTCAGCACTCTCCTCCAGGCTCCTGACGCCACGCACTGCTGGCTTTTCTTATATCTTTTGGCTTCTTCTTTTTCTTTTTTTTTTTTAAATATAACTGATTTTTTTTTAATTTATTTATTTAATTATTTTATTTTTGGCTGCGTTGGGTCTTCGTTGCTGGGCGCGGGCTTTCTCTGGTTGCAGCGAGCGGGGGCTACTCTTCATTGTGGTATGTGCACTTCTCATTGCGGTGGCTTCTCTTGTTGCGGAGCATGGGCTGTAGGCGTGCGGGCTTCAGTAGTTGTGGCCCGCAGGCTTCAGTACTTGTGACACGCAAGCTCAGTAGTTGTGGCGCACGGGCCCAGCTGCTCCGCGGCATGTGGGATCTTCCCGGACCAGGGCTCGAACCCGTGTCCCCTGCATTGGCAGGCGGATTCTTAACCATGCGTCACCAGGGAAGCCCCTTTTGGCTTCTTCTCCTCCGTCTCCCCAGCCTTTAAACACGCTGTCCCCTCCACGCACTCCCCAGACCATCTCCCCCACTCTCATGATTTTAAGTACCTTCTGTTTGCTGGGGGCATCCAGTTTGTATCTTCAGCCGATGCCTCTGTGTAAGTCCAGATGGCATAACTCCGTCCTCGAAACCTGGGGCCTGTCTGAACTGAGCTCCTAGTGCCTTTCCGAGACCTGGCCCGTCCGTCTTCACAGACACCGGGGGTCATGGCCACGCCATCCTGTCAGTTGTTCGGGAGCAGGACTTGGCATCATCCTTGAACCCTGTCTTTCTCTCATGTCCCGCATCCGGTCTGTCCACAGATCCTTCTGGTTCTGCCTTCAAAATATCTGCAGATATTTGATGATGTTAAGGGAATTATGGTTACTTTTTTTTTTTTTTTTTTTTAGATTTGATCATGGTATTGTGCTCCCTTTTTAAAAAGAACCCTTATCTTTTAGAAATTCGTACAGAAATATTTATCGATAAAATGACGTGAAGTCTGGGATTTACTTGGAATAATCTCGGGCAGTGCTTCTCACCCAGAGGACTTGTGAAAACACAGATTTCTGGGTCTTCAGGCCAGAGTTTCTGATTCAGCAGGGCTGGGACGGGGTCCCATAGTTTCTATTCCTGACGCTGGTTGATGCATATTGTCTGAGGCCCACATGAGGAGACTGATCTGAGGCGTAGGAGAGTGGGTGACGGGTGTGAATGAAGTAAGGTTGGGCGTGAATTGATAGCAGTCGGAGCTGTTGGATACATAGGGTTTATTACACTAGTCTGCTTTTCTTCGGAAGTTTCAATAATAGAAAAGAGCGTGTGTGTGCGTGCACGTGCGCGTGTTACCAGCATTTGACCGTTTCCCAGCACCTCCAGTCCTACCACCCTGGTCCAAGCATCCTCTCTTGCCTCGATCGTTGTAGGGCCTCCTAACTGGTCTCCTTGCCTTTCCTTTGCCCCTCTAGGATCTGTTTTCAACAGGACAGCCAGAGTGAGCCTCAAAACC